>NC_090449.1:707271333-707896333 GCF_031143425.1 Pleurodeles waltl | reverse complement strand
GTGGAAGGGGTGGGCATTTATTCTTCTTGTTTGGGATGGGGGAAAATAAATACTTGTTTATAGTTCTTTATGCTAAAATCTTTTTTGGGAGGTTTAACTTTGCACTGCAGCCTTTACGCAGCAAGTTTTTTAAAATCTGCTGACAGTGTATTCCTTTTAGCGCAGCATGTTTTACAAATCTGCTGACAGTGTATGACAATTATTTATGCAGTTAGGTATGGTGGTGTAGTAGTAGCATGCTAGCACACTAGTAGAGAAGGCATCGGAAACAAGGTCACAATCCACGTAGGTGAACTCAAATGAAGATCCTTCATACTGAGTTGAGGTTGCTTCTACCACATGCGCCCCACCAAGTGTGTGATTAATCAATGGTGTAAATTGTTAATCACACAGCCCAGGGGAAGACGGTTAAGGATTTCTTGAAAGGATGAGAAAGGGATTTTAGGAAAGGTGTGACAAAAAGACAAACACTACACAAACACACTGTTCATGTGGGAAAGGATGATCAGCAGCCTGTTGTGGGAGGAGTAGAACAAAATGAATATGCATGACACACAGATAACTTTTACATTCTGTCAGCCCCAGTGAGACCCAAGCTGTATATATCTAAAAAGTTCAGTCACCTACATTTGCAACATAGTACAAATAATTCATCTTGGGTTGAAGCACACAGTTCTATAAAAAAAGAATATGGAAAAAAAATGATACTAGTCTGTCTTTTCAAATTGGGTGGTGTATCCGCAGTCTTCTTGGATTGGTCCATCAATCTTCTTGGGTGCCTGCCCAAAAAAGTCCGATAAGGTATACATAAGTGTTATGGTACAGGAGAAGAAAAGGCCTGTGAATTGTAAAACAGAAATGATTGTCATGATATTGTAGAATCAAGAAGGATTGAAATGGAAGATAACCTTCATGAGGATTAGTTCCCCAAGAAGACTCAGAGGTGGCAGAGCAAGACCAAAGATCTTTACGATCATTCATTTTATGACGGATGTGTGATCAATAAAGTGAGAGCAACTACAACTACAACAACCAACGACCTTCAGGAAGGGCCTGAAAACCTGTCTCTTTGCAAACTAATTAATAGTATCCTCTGTTTTCACTTTTTTTACATTTAGGTCCGCATAGCGCTTCGATGCTCCCATCGGAATGCGCTCTACAAATAATTCAATTCAATTCAATTCAACAAACGCAGACAAGTGGCAGCATGTATCAGGATGATCAAACTTGCAAGTCTCATGATGATAATAAATAACATTTAACCTAGAGCACATGCAAATTGTGACATTATAGCCCATCACATATCTGTCTCCTCCAGTTTCCTACAACAGGCCCAACCACCATATAGTTTCAAGTTTGAGCCAGCCAGCAGACACACACAGCAACATTGCATTTCCCATATCAAGTAATCCATGCACCTCTCACCACCAGCCCACAGATTGGAGTAAGCCTCTTAGACTCATCCTGACATCACCTATGATGATTTCCATGAAGTTGATAACTGCCTTCTGGCAGTTGTTTAAGTTGTCAAATTGAGCTCTGATTCCTTCCATCATCCTCCAGACTTGGAGTAAAGATTACTATGTCCAACTTCATACCAACTGCTCCCAAGAGCCACAGTCTCCAGACCCATTAGAGATACAGCAACCTCTGGTGCATAGCTGTGTTTAACAACAAGAGAAACATTAAGCAGTTTTTATTTTTTTCTGGACCAGAATTTTGTTTGTTAGCTAAATGGACTGGTCAGGTCTTCTTTGACAAATGTGAATAAGAAAACAAAGTAAAGTGAAAACGCTGATAAACAAATTGTGCTAAGTGTCAAAGGGAAGAGAAAAAAACAGGAAAAAAATGATCACACATTATTATTATGCTACAGACATTGTATATCGATCATGACACAAACACAAGCCTGCATAATAATATAGTAAAACAATATAAATTAAACACCCACTCTCACTATCTGTCACCACTAGAGATGAGTCACACGAACCATCTCAACATTGAAACAAGTATCCCTCATATCAATCGTTGTGGCATATAGCATTACTACTTACCGGTTCCAATCAAGTATAGTGGCACATTGCTAATACTCTGCGATTCAGGAAATGAAACACACATTGGCCAGTAAGTTGTAAATCAAATATTTGGGGCAGTCCTGCTACGGGACAAAATAAAGGATAGGCACTGAATGGAGTCAGTCATTGTCTCTCAAATCTCTTTGAAGTCATTGTGGGGGGCTTGGGGCTTCTTCAATTCACACTGGTCCAACTACAGTTCCACCATACATGTGCCTAAAACAGTTGCAGTTTATTAGTCATTTAGACAGAAACAAACAATATAAAATAATAAGGTTCCCCCAGCTAGCTATTGTTTTTTTCTCAAAGCAGTTCATCAATAGTAGAAAGCTCTATGGTGCCCCAGGTCTAGTCAGGGAGTAGAGTTCATTCTCAGACTCATATGGTTCACCCAGACGTTGGTCATCTAACACACTACCCTGGCCTGAGTCCATCGAATCATCACCCTAATCCACCTCCTGTTGTGCTTCAGGCATACTATAATTTGTTGTATAAAGTGCTGATTCATTTCGATCATGATCAATCTCTTAACATTTTGGGGTGACAAACTGTTCCTTCTCACTGTCACAATTGCACCAGCGGCACCGAAGACACACACAGCAGACACACTTGCTACAGGGAAGCCAGATACATTATTGCAGCTTGCTGAGGACTGGCCATTGGTGCCTCTTCCCATACCAATCCACCAACAGCGTTTGATCTAGATAGACCTCCATTGGTTCATCTAGGTAGGCCTGAACCATCCTCTCAATAATCATTGGTGCTCCCCCTTGTACAAGCTCTTTTGCCTTCTTCTCTGTAGTGGACTTAGCCCCTGCCTTTAGAAACCAATCAAATGCAGATTTTGGGGCCCCTGTACCTGATGTTGCTGATGTTGATATTGGCTCCTGTGAGACAATAGCACTGTCTGCAGGCTCTGGAAATTGTAGGCTGCACCCCAGAATTTCTTCCTGTGAGTGTGCCTCTAATTTCTAGCCAGTCTTTTTCTAGGCCTGTGGCTTGCTCAGCAGTCCATGTTTTGTAGGATGAAACATCCCCATCTGAAAAAGGATTGAAAGTGGCCAGTAATTGTTTGTACTCTGGGTCAAGGATTGTCGCACAGATGTAATGTTTGGATGATACAATGTCTCTTCGAAGCATTGTATTAACAGATAAGCAAAGGATTAAGCCCTCCGCCAACTCCTGCGTATCTCTTTTTCATCCACACATGCATATGTTTCAGACACCTCCTTCAGCTGTTTCTGCAGCATATGCTCCAATGGGATAGCAGTGCCCATGGTACAGTCCCCCTTGCTGACTTCCCATGTGAAAAATTTCAAAAGGAATCAACATCTCTGTCAGGTGTTTGACTAGGCCCCATTGGTCAATCTCAATGATCATGTCTTTCGCAGTTTCATCACCCCTTTGCATGACATACTCATTGATTGGTCTGTACTGCTCAAACAGACGTTTTAAAAGAATGGCAAAAATGGCTAAAATGAGTCTAGATTCTTCTGCATGTGGACAATAAATTGCTGACTCAGGGTTCTTTTTTGAGGAACACCTGTACAATGATTTTTATGCAGCGCGCCAAACACAGGACCCTGTAATAGCCACCACCTAACATGGCCTTAACTATATTACTGCCATTGTCCGTGGCAACAAATCCAATGATAAGCCCTCTGGGGCACAGCCCTTGAAAGACCTTGTTGTTAAAGTCAACCAAGATGTTTGCATCTGTACGGGATTTCTCTATGGCGAACATAGCTACTGTTACATGCTTCTGGGCACCATTAAAAATGTCATGTGTCAACACCTACAGATATAATTTCTCTAACCCCCACAAAAGAGATCCAGTGTGCCATGATGCACATGTAATCAGTGGCTTGGCAACTAGTCCACATGTCTGCCGTCAGGTGGATTGTGTGGACAGCTCTCTGCTGCAAAGCTTGTCCAACCAATTACAGCACATTGTGATGTAGCACTGGAACAGCAAGCCTGGCGAAATAGGTCTGGCTGGGAACCTTCCATTTTGGGCAGATAGTGGCCACAAATTCTAGAAAACCCATTCCTTCCACAAAAGAAAAAGGAAGGTGGTCCAACCCTAACATTTTAGGCAGTTTTCTGTTGTACAAATGTGCTGTTGGGTTGTTGCATTCGTACTGCCCCTCCTGCCTAAACAAGGCAGTAATAGTAGTCTGTGTTTTTTTTTGCTGGTGCCACTGATACAGGTGACTTAGAAGATGGTGGTAGGCTCAATGTGTGTCCCAGGGGGCATCCACTGCAGGTTCTGCTCTTGGTGTTTCAACCTAACTCTGAGTCTTCCTGTGCCACTGCGATGTTGCTCATATGGGCAAAGATACTACTGCACTGCTGGGGACAATGCATCCAGCAGAGCAGGAGGGTCCAAACAGGATAGCTTCCTGTATTTAAATTGCCTTTATTCTATGTTGTAGGAGCTCAAACCGGAGGACATGGACCCAAGTCCTCCTTCAGTAAATAACACGGCTACAGACGGTAGGTTCCCACATCAGAGTTAATTATATAATTGTAAGAAAAGATCAAACTGAATTTCTTAAGTCCAATTCAGTGCACTTTAATCAGTATAAGGGCCGACCTTTCTTTTTCAGAAATAGTTTGGCGAGAGTGCCAGAAATTGAGAAGGGCTGATAGTTTATGTTGTATTTTAACTGTAGGGTTGGAAGCAAGACGTTTATAGCACTTGGAGTCTTGAAGTTGTCGGTATGCTTCCTTGAGATAGTCAGAGGTATTAAGGATAACAATGTTCCCTCCTTAGTCGGCTTCCTTAATAGTGATATTAGGGTTGTTCCGTAATTTCGCTAAGGCACTTACTTGTTTACAAGAAAGATTCGATGGCAAGTATTTCCGCTTGTGACAGTATCGTGCATATTCTCTGTCCAAGTCTCTCATGACGGCTGTGGAGAAGAGGTCTATCGAGTTTCCACCTGGAAGAAAAGGGGTTGCATGTTTTTTTCACCGACACGAACATTGGGGTGTTTATATTCCCTCCTGGTAACTCCATGGAGGGGACACTTTAAAAACTGCCTTTTACCTTATTTATCCACCGTATTTTTTGCATTTTTAACAGGAGCACGACCAATCTAGTGCATGTCCTTTCTTGGAGACTCACTCAAAGGGTGTCACTCTTTATCTACCTTTGTATTCTCTTTTGGAGTCTCATAGAATTTATACAATGTCTTTACAGCCTTGAGAAAGCCCTGGCGCATTCGCAACGTGGGGCGAAACACGTGTTGGCTGAGATCCTATTGGACTTGGACAAGACTTTACTGGACTTTGGCAGCACCTGTCTCCGATCTTGTATTTTACTTTTTGGATCACATTATCTCTCTTCAATATTTACATTTAAACCTGGGAATATACCACCATTCTACTGATTAAAGTGCACTGAATTGGACTTAAGAAATTCAGTTTGATCTTTTCTTACAATTCTATCATTAACTCTGATGTGGGAACCTACTGTCTGTAGCACTGCTGGGGACAAGGCTGATTTCTGTAACAAAAAGGTTACCCTCTTCTTCACCTTCCACCATCATCGGTTCAGATTCCCTGCTTTCAGCACCTTCACTAAGACCACTTGCAGGCTTTTACTTTTGGCCGCTAAGGTGTGCCTCCTAGCAAATTGAGTGGTGTTTTCACAAATGGGTTGTTTGGCCTTCGGTTCCATAGTTTGTGCCAACCTTACCCTAAATAACACTTGCTCGGCAAATGGAGCATATGGCATATGGCAATGTTTGACTCCTTTTCACTAACCATAAAGAAGTCCCAAACTGGGGAGGTCAACTTTCTAACACTGATGCCACTGCCAATGTCTGAAGAAGAGGCGGTAAGTGGATGTTGTTTTGATTTTGTTTGCCTCTCTGCAGTGCCTTCTTCTACTGAGGCGGCTGTGAATGGAGGTCACATCCAGGGCTTTGTAAATATGGAAACTGGTGGAGGTGGAAGTGGTGATAATGGTGCCATATCCCTTGAAGCAGGTTGAGAAGATGGGGTAATGTTTGACTCCACTGGCGCTGGATTAACATCTATAAAGACCGGCTATTTGTCAGACTCGTCATCCACCTCTTCTTCATCCATAACTCTAAGGCTTTTAGGAACCTTCCTTTTCACTCCTTGCCTTTTCTGGCACATCTCAGACTGAGGTGACATCCATGTGGAGTCTTAATCATCAGAAGGGGCTTGAGGAAAAAGATGGTGGAGATCTGGAAGAATGTGGATTTTGTGAAAGAGGGGCTTCTTTGGCTTCCTCTGCATGAAGCTCAACATCTTGAAGTGCTTCCGGCAACAATTGTGTACTACTTTGAGAAAGAGATAAGTCCAATTCAACGTCACTTCTCATCGTCATTCCTGTGTGCCAGACATGGGCTTGGGCCTAGTTTTGAATGGGGCCACTGATGTGGGAGTGGTGCTCCCAGCTTGCTTCCCAGAGGCTGGTGTGCCAGGTACACATCTTTGCCCAAAAAAGGTCTGGTTGACATACCAGTGGTGGGAGGCTCCTTCTTATCAGTGGCCGCTTTCTTGGTAGCAGCTTTCTTTGGGGCCACCTTGAAGCTATCAGTTGGCAGTAGCACTTAGTTTCACAAGCTGAAGAGATGTTTGTGTAGTTGTGAGTGTGGTCATGCGTCATGTTGTGCACAGGCCTTCTGTCTGGCAGTATTGTGGGTGATGACTCTTTCTCTTTGTGACCCTAAAAGCAAACATGCAAGAAGGATCAGTGAAACATGGCATTGTTACAGTTGCATTAGTAGTAAAAACAACAAATATAATTTACTTAATGTTTATTTAAATAAAATTATAAATAATTATGATATACTTTGTATCCATTCATAGAACCACCACACCAACATTAACTTTCATTATCATGTACAGTCATGAAGGATAAGAAGGAGCAACAACTACTACATACAAATTGTAACTGTTATCTTTCTCTGTCTGCATCAAGTTGGCATATGGAACTCAGGGAGGTGCTGGTGATAAATGGAATAATAATCATTGAAAAATGAAATGTTATGTAATGTAGCCAACGGTACTCCTCTGGCAGACATGGGGCTACTGGGGAAACTAGGGATTTTTCATTTTTTAAATCAAATGTATTTAAAAGATAAATTGAAAAGCAAAAATCATGCAAAAAAGTATATTATAAAATATAAAAAGCTGCTCATACAGTACATTTAGTAGTAAGCATTGACCTACCAGGCCTGTACAACACACAAAATGGCCACCAGCCACAGGGTCAAACAACAACCAGCAAGGAGGCATGACCACCACAACAAAGAAGAACACATGCAGGCCTGAAGCACACGGGCTACATACCCAAAGTGGCAACCAGCCACATGGTCAAACAACAACCAGTAAGGAGTCACGGCCACCACAACGAAGAACATGCAGGACTACTGGCTGCCTAAACAAAATGGCCACCAGCCACATGGTCAAACAATAAGCAGCATGAATAGAAAACAAAAAAAACATATAGGCATAGGACTATAATTGACTATACAAAAAGTGCTCCTGGCTCCATGGCATGGGGAACAAAGACAAATGGTGGCCTATGACAAACTATCTCAGCCACTGACCAGACAAAGAAGGTAATGGCACAGAAATAAAAAACAGCATTGTCACTACTTCCAAAAACAAAAATTAAAGGGGCTAAACATTTTACAACCACAACATCCATCATAAAAAGGCATCACATATTATAACCCCACCATACACTGTTTGCGGAATAAAATGTGAAATACTGCCAAATAACATTTTGTTAACTTTAATACAATGCCATCCATATTGCTTCAGTTCAACAGACACCACAAACAGTTGTTTGTTCATCATGCACCCATGACTAGTACTGGGCCTATAGCTGGAAGGTGTATTCCATTAGCAGGCTAAGCCACTTAACTCTAACATTCAATTTAATGAATATTGCAAATTTACAAAACAAAACATGGAGAAAATGTGAACTGCAAAACATGTTTTCTTTGTAGAACAAAAATTACAAGTAAAACTATAACTAGGCCCCAAATGCAGGCCACCCACCACAATAAAATCAGATAAAAGTACAGATCAATCCTGGTGCATATCCCCTATCAAACAAACATGTTGTACAACACCCTTATACAAGTGTTTTTTTAACTTGTGAAATCTCAAATACAGCAAAGTCCCTAAATGAAATGACATATCCAGGAGACAAAAAGAAGTGATCCTTCCAGTTCAAAATCCAAGTGAAAAGTGACCAGGAGATGGGCAAAGCAGTGGGAGGAGCCTGCTGGACAAGAACAGGAAGTTCTATGGGGCATTCTGGGATATGTAGTTATACCAAATTATTCCATACCTCCACACAGTGACACCAAAAAGACAAATTATTTCAAACCCCACATACCACATTAATAAAACAAAACTAAATATAAATATTACAAATGTTAAAATCAAGTATTTTTTTACCTTTTCTTATTCACACACATCAAGTTTGAATTAAAAAATTTTAAATGTCTAAATTTTCCAAATGGGGGACAACTTCAAAAGAGAAACAAAATGTATACACAAAGAAAGAGACAAACAGAAGGAACTGTTAACCATATTATAATTTCAGAGTTTTTTCACTTTCAAATTTTTAATGGCAGATAATAGGAGAATCTATAAATTAAGTTGTAAATGGATCACTTACCCACCGTGATCAAGACCTTGGTGGTTGAAATGCGTTGGTGGTGGCTGGGTTACTCATCCCTGTTGGAAGAATAAATTTCAAACACAAGGATTCCTGTGTGTGCTGTGTTTGACCTTGTGTCATTTGGTGGAGAAGTGTTTATAGGGCTGGCCCGTCCCTGACACGAGCACCGACTTAATGGAGCGTGCCCTGATAGGGGCTATTTGGAGAAAAAAATATATATATATATTTTAAAATATGTTTATATATTTAATATATATATATATTCCAAAAACAGCCCAGAGTGCTGAGACTGTAGCATGGCATTCCAGGCAGGGTTCCAGTAACCCAAACATCATCCTCTCGTACAAGGAAAACGGAAAACCCAGACACCTTACTTCACTTATGAAGAAAGCTTCCCCTTCAACTCATTTTGGCTGTAGCCTTGATCACGGATGAAGTGGGCATAGCAAACACATACTCAAATAGTAACAAACATTAACAATGGACATCAAATCATGTACGTGTAAACAGAATTGTAAGGCATCTACTATCTTTAAATGATGATGTTATCCCTAATTTTGAAATGATCTTTCTTAAAGCATGGGTACTAACAAGTGCTTGGTAATAAATGTTTATGTAATGATAGTGATAATGCAAACTTGGGCCAAAATTGGAAATAACAAATCCCATTGAAAAGTGCTAATCTATGCATATACTTATATGTACTTTGCCTTAGCGATGTCTTTCACAATTGATATTAAATTACACGGTAATCCTGACCAACATTATGAAAATATTCTCCCGCCATAGCTGGAAAAAGTTATTGAAGAAAACATGGACAGAAATGGCTGTTTTTTCACCTCAATTTCTATTTTTTTATTTTTATTAGCTGTTACTTTCTGTAGGGAAAACCTTGAAGGATCTCCACACATGACCCGTTGCTGAATTCAGAATTTTGTCTACTTTTCAGAAATGTTTAGCTGTCCGGGATCCAGCATTTGTTTCACACCCATTCCTGTCCCAACCGGAAGGAGGCTGAAAGCACAAAAAATAGTAAAAATGAGGTATGTCCCAGCAAAATGCCAGAATTGTGTAGAAAAATGTGGTTTTCAGGATCAAGTATGCCTGTTCCTGAAAGCTGGGAAGATGGTGATTTTAGCACCACAAACCCTTTGTTGATGCCATGTTCAGGAAAAAACACATGCTTTCTTCGGAAGCACTTTTTTCCATTTTTTTTTTAGTTAACTTTTAGCTGCATTTTGGCTAATTTCTTGGTCTCCTCCAGAGGAATCCACAAACTCTGGGTAGTTTAAGAATCCCTACGATGTTGGAAAAAAAAGGATGCAAATTTGGCATTGATAGCTTATGTGGACAAAAAGTTATGAGGGCCTAAGCGCGAACTGCCCCAAATAGCCAAGAAAAGGCTCTGCACAGGAGGGGAAAATACCTGGCATTATTATGGATCCGCCACTCTAGTGAACTAACTTCTGAAGACTGAAATGCAATGTCTAAAAACACCTCAGTTGAAGTCTGCAATTTCCTAGTTCAAGCCTTAGCGCACTGACATTCGAGTTTCAAGATCTACTTTCAACTCAGTGACATACATTTCCACGTCATATTTGATTGGGTTTTGTTCACCATTTATTCAGGTGTTGACATTTATGTGCATACCGAGAAGGTTGCAAATGGTAATCTTTCTGCAACCTTTGTTTTTAGGAGGTTTTGATTCATGGCAAAGTTAGGACTCTTCATTTAAAAACCATTATTTTCACCCAACTCCCCACTGTATAACTCCTTTTCATGAAGAAATTGGTTTTGTCATCCCCGATCTGCTGACCCTGATAGCTATTTTTCAGGTGGCATAAAGTGGAGAACATGCGCAAGATATGGTGAGTAGTGGAAATGTTACCATATGTACACACCCCCATCTCTTCAGTGTATCAAGACAAGTGAGCAGACCATGTCTGTGCAAAAAGCTCTGGCTCCAAAAGTAGAAAACCGTTTTACTGTGTCTAATGAAACAGATTTTAGAGTGAACGTGAACCAGCGCTCCCTATCGAAAACGCACTTCAGATTGCTTAGAATACTGGAAAGAGAACTCTACAGGAGGCATAAGAAGATGTTTGCATAATTCTACAAGGACCGCTGACAACCACATCAGAACATGCAGGTCACTGTGAGAGCTACTGTCTTTCGATAGCATAGTTTAGTTTTTGGTGTCTGCTGTTTGAACGAGCATACCATTTCCTGGAATGGTTATTACAAGTGCAGAGTGCATTGGAAAATTAGGACTGCTTAAGACATTCATGCATGAAATTGATGTATTGGAGAACTGTGTACTTGATACTGGACTAAAGGCTGTGCTGCTTTTGGCTCGGCTTTGAAAGTCAAACGATGAAGAGCGTGTATAGGCCAACTCTGAATCCAGGTGGAAAATGGGAGTTTAAATCAAGTTATTAATGGTAAATCAAATAGGTTTAGTATATTTTTGAGAGAAGGGTGGTCTGTATCAGCTTGGGAGGTGTGGGGTGTTGTTTCCCAGCTGTCCTCGAAAGAAAATCGAATTATGAAGTAACATCTCGGATTACAAAAATATGGAAGCTGCTGGAGGTATGGCTCCTTTGCTGGTGACCCTGCTTTGGCAGAGTTAAACTTGACTGTCAAAGAGGAGTGTGACGAAAACGGGTCATAAGTGGAAGTTTGCATTGTAAATGGTCAACTTTAAAGGCATAAACAGAGAAATATGGGGGGCTAGATACTTTTGACAAGGGGTCATTATTTCTGTTGCGTCATTCAGAAAGCCTATTTGCCAGCTAAATCTGCCGGAAGCCGGACTTGAAATTCACCGCTTTTAGAAAAATCACAACACACAGAAAATTAGAAATATTGGATGTATTCGACTATTTTTAAGTTTTGCACGAAAACACACATTCTTACGTTGTTTTTACTTTTTTAAATCCTGAGCTGTAATACACAGGTGGGGTGGGCTTCTTGAGTTTCTGTGGAGAAGAGGGCAATAGATGTTTATGCCTTCTGAATGAGAGATGTGCCCAACCTCACAATGCTGTCAGTGTAACACTACACATTTATTGTGGAATATTTTATTGCTACTCTGTAGGAATACCAGAAAGCAGAAAAATGCCCCTTTGGCACTTCCATCTTTGAATGAAAAATAGGGGTGATAATACAAAAATGACCAGAATGCACCCTTGATTTTGAAAGCAATGGGAACATTACACAAAACACACAAAATATAGTGATTCTCTTTACTTCAACATTAGGATTTTTTTAACCTTGCTCTACCCACATTAAAAAAAAAAACTATTTTGTCTCCACATATCTCAAAAAGCAAGATTTTTAATTAAGACCTCAAGAGATTGATAAAACCGTCCAAGGCACATAATGCACACGCCTAAAATATCGTAAAAGGTAATATGGTACCAAAAGAAACACACTAAACACAATGGATAGACAAGGAAATGAATTAGTCACAAATGCAGCGGATCATAAATCAACAACCAGACAGTAACACGTGCTTTTTTTTATACCGAGGCCTCAGCAAGACATGAACATTGATTGTCAAAATGAGTCCGTGGGGAGGAATTTGGGACAAAACATAAAATACGAGAACAATGGCTGTCACGGTATGTTTAGACAGCGCACAGAACCCCGAAATTGATAGCCAACTAATATTTCACTTAGTGAGTGAAAACAGGAAAAAAACTAAAATATGTACTGAAAGGACGATTAGAAAATTTGCAGGTTTCCATGTTTGTAAAGAGCAGCTAAGAGATCTTAAGCCCTCTTTTTACAGAATAAATATTCAAAGAGTAATATAAGCCAATGTGGAAGTTAAGAAGTTTGAAGAATTACTGAAAATGAGAATTGAATGACACATGAATAACAAATAAGCTGATGACATGAGTAATGAGTAAAATGTGAACATTTACCACTTACGCCCAAATTTGAGATGAATGGAAAAGAAAATGTAGTTTACTGCATCCTATAAATACCATTGCCCTAAGATAGGGTAGTTATATGGCACAGTAAAAACGTCATATTTTGCACAGCAAAATAGAGCAAAACAAGCAAATTAAGGGTCAGATGTATCTTTATTACATGCAGCGCTGCATGAAAGGGCAGGAATGTGCCATATTTAACATGACACAGCACTAACCCATCCTTTCCTGGAGCTGGTGCACAATGTGCTGCCTTGCACTAACACAGGCACCCTTGCACCATGGGCACCTTCCTTCACGAAAGCAATCCTCAGAGGCATTTCCCTCTTTCTAGGAGTGTTGCATAATGTAGCACACTTAGAAAGAGGAAACAACTAGAAGAAATAAAGGTATATCTTATCGTTGCACCTCACCTGGGTATGGAAGGCATTATGAAGCATTCCCAGTTTTACCAGTGATGGTAAATCTGGAAATACCCCAAAACCCACAGGTGGATGTGTAGGAACACCCATGCTCCAGACATGGAATGCCTCTCTGGAGCACAGTAACGCAAGGCAGGTGTTTGTGCGTTACTCCAGATTTATCAAGCCTCTCAGGGCCATGACGAAAGGCAGGAGCCAAAATGTATAGGACATAAAACCTAAAGTCAAAGTCTTTATGTAAAATCTGTAGAGGGAGAGATGTGCAAAACATAATTAAAGCTCAGGTACATTGTGAATGCAAATACAAGCAATTCAACAGAATTGCCGCCTTGAATTAAGAGATTCTTCCCAAGGGCAGACGTAAAGATAAGACTTGTATAATTTTTCATTTCAAATCTTTATTTCAGCTACAAGGCAAAAAAGTACAAAACAAGGTAAAAAAGTGCTAGGCATTAAAATCAAACATCGTACCCAGTAGATCAATAAAACATTATTTAAATTAAAAAAAACAAATAAAAAGTGATGAAATCAATTACTGCCAAGACCTTCCATGAACTCGTTAAAATGGGTCACAACAAATGAACAAATACAGTCTTCATCCACAAATTCTCAGAGTGCTAGTGCATGAGGTGAACAGGGGTCTCTTGAAACACCAAATATGACTTGAATCTTCCCTTTCTGAATATTGAAAAGTCATAAAGTTAGACTTTTGGCCTAAACTTAGACCAAAGGTCTAACTTTACCTTTGTGAATTGGGCCCAGTGTCTGTTGCACATCTTTGCACTCATGCATCCATTCATCAATGGATTCATTGTTCCATTCACCTCTGACATAATCACAATAAAACACAAAGTCCACAACATAAGCAAGATTTATTCAAACGCAGGTAGAAAAAAAGAAAACATGCTGCTTTCTAAACATAACAGGCATGATAGCTTGATAAAAGGATGATACGCTATGGACAATAGCATTCCACAATGATCTCCTGCTTTAGAGGACATGGCCACGTGGAATGTGGTGAACAAAAGGGCCATTCACTGAAGACCAAACCATTACCCCATGCAGTTTGTCATGGATGGAGGAAGAGGAACTCAGATATGCCAATGGCAGAACACAATGGATGCAAAGTCTCTAAATACATATATGTGGACGTATATGTGTGTTTAAGGATGTATGCATTATTTCATATTTTTATTACAAGATCCTAGCAGACATTTAAGAAGATACTATACCCAGTATTGTTAGAGTGCAAATTTCTCTCCCTAGGATTTGTCAGAGGCAGTAACCAACACCCATTTGGACTACTACTTGCTGGTTTTTTGACTCTGATAACACACGGAGGCTTGCTAACCAGACGTCAGTGCCACTGTTTTAACCAAATACAAAATGTATGTTGTATTGGCTACCTCCAAATAACATAGCTGACTTATTTATAAGTCCTTCATATATGGCACCAAGGGTGTCCACAAAATGTAAGACAGTGTCCTCCCAGGGCTGAGACACTGGTTGTGCCACCCTGTGGGTGGCAAAGTAAAAAATGACTCCAAGCTTGCCGATGCAGCCTGGAAAAGCAGTTGCTAGCTTGACTGCCATTTAAATTGATGGGAAAGTCCCCATTTTCCATAGCATTATATTTACATCTTCCCTAAGGAAGGCCTATGGATTCCTAAGAGAGGGAGCTGTATATTATCAAATAGAAGTTACCCTTTTGATATGTCCTGAGGGCAAAACTTCTAAACTGTTGTTTGTGCTGTGGAAAAGTTAGTAGCCCCATTAGCTAACAATGAGTTACCGGATGACCTCTCAGTCCAATAGTTCTGAATGGGACTATTAAATGGGTACTTTTAGGTATGAAGTTAATTGCGGCATTAATCCTGACTTTATTCTCAAGCCAAATTTAATTTCACTTTTGAGAAACTGCTAATTTTATAAAGTTGCCCCTCTGTTGCCCAATTTGCCCAGTGCCTCGCACAGTTTCTGGCCACCAGACATCCTTCTGCTCTCCTGGGGAGTAGTGTGAATGACTTCCAGGCTCAGGAAACATAATAGCCTACTATAAAGGGAGGTATCACCTCCACCTTGTCAGAAGCCACTCAGGATGTTGGCCCAAAAGGCGACCTTCAAAGGTAAAACCTCCTTTGTTCAGCAAATGGTAATCATGCTCCTGGAAGGCTGCCCCTTTGTTCAGGTAGAGGGAAAAGAGAGGGGAGACAAGTGCCCCAACTAGTTTTGCTGTGGGTGTGTAGCCCACAGGCAACACAATCTCTACGGTGGGCTACCAAGCTCCTAACATCAAAGGAAAGCCATCTTAAGAGTGGGCAGAATAGTGCACTCTGGGATTGCTAGATGCCACACATAGTCAGAAGTTGTTACAGGATAGGAGGGATCATGGTAGCCCATTGCCTAATGACTGCATCATTCCCTAAAGGGCACTTTCTGAGCATAGATATGGTACCCTGAACCTCAGATCATGGTGGAACTAGAGAAAGGACCAAAGAAGGACTGTCCTGCGGACTCCTGGACCTGGCAAGAGACACTGCAATATCTGCCCAACTGCACCTGTCACACTTTTGAACTTGCAAAGGGAGGATTGTGTCTGTGGCTCCTGCCTCATGAAAAAGTCATTCCTGGGCCTCAGACCAAAGAAATTACTCTAAGAGTCAGTCGGCTGGTGCCCTAGAACCAGCACTTTGCCTATCAAAGGTTGAAGAGTTCATTCTTGCAAGTCAGTAGCCATCTTTTTTTGAATCACCACTGATCACTGCTGGGTGACACAAGACACTGATCCCTGAGGGCCAAATGTTGGACATGGGTCTGTTAGACCTGAGAGTGTCATCTGACTCCAAACTGGTCGGTAAAGAGGGATACTGGCCTTCCCCAAAGGATACAGCTGGGCTTGCTGTGTGTGAAGATTGGTAGCCCAGCTGCAGGTAGCTTTGTCACTGGCCAAAATCGCCCCACCTTACCCTTGGACTGAGGAAAAACGGCAAGGACCACATAGCATCTTTCAGCATCCTCAACATCCTGAGGCCCCAGCGTCAGTAACATTCCATTGAAGTCTGTAGTGTACATGGCTCTATATTTACATAGGCTCTTACATATATATAGGTATAGAGGTATAGGTATAGAGGTATAGAGGTACATGTATTATAATCAAGTTTGGATACTGGAATTGTACCAACCATATGTACTAAATTGATGAATATAAGGAAGAAAAGCTTCCTTAGAATCTGATCAATATTATCATTTTTTAGAACAACAGTACCTCCCCCCAATGTATTATATGTAACCGTTATTTAATATCCTGCATACTCATTTGGTATTACAACTATGATCCCAACAGCAATTTAAAACATTTCCTCTATCTTTCTGTATGTGAAAACTATTATTATTAATATCTGTTGGCATTTTTATTAAAATTAAGTTAAAGTGGGTGATTTAAAATGATGGTTCTGGGTTGTTTACACGCTCTGGTTATTATAGGATTTTTAGTTCCATAATGCACTTGGTTGGTAGCAGGAAAACAAACTATAAATAGAGACTCATGGGAAGGTCTTTTTTATAAACCGTGAACAAGACCGAGAGGTTGAAACGCGTTGGTGGTATCATTTACACTTTTGGATAAAGTAATAAACTCTCCTGGAGTGCAACAAATCAATTGCATGACAATTGTTTGTGTTGTATATATATATATATATATATATATATATATATGTATATATATATATATATATATATATAGAGATAGAGAGAGAGAGAGAGATAACATACACAATAAAGTGTTGGACTTTGGAGGGGTAAAATTTACTATTCCCACTCCAAGCTCTGCAACAATAGGGAAAGTGTTAGATCTCGATTGGTAAAAATGTTCTATTCCCACTCCAAACAGTGCAGTCGTAGGGAATGTGTTGAACTGCGAGGAGAGATTTTACTATTCCTACTGCAGACTAAGCAAGAGTACAGAAAATATTTAACTTCAAACCCATTACATATATGAGCAATCCCATGAATGTAGAAAAATAGTAAACTTAAAACAATTATAAATAACATAAAAAATATATGTAGTAAACAAAACCGAAATTAATTAAATAATTACTATTCAATTATAAGTGAATTAACAATAAATAAATAATTGTTATTCAAGTCATAACTAATTAACTTCCCACCCTACACCCCTACAAGCCTAGAAGCCCACACCTAAAATGTAATAAAAAAATAACTATAGCATAACTTACATATTTAAAATAAAGTAAGTAATTAAATAAATAAATAACAACCAACAATTATTTTGTAATTAATTCTTATTTAATTAACTTCCCACTCTAGACCCATACAAACCTAGCATCCTCCAACTAAGAAAGAATTAAATTAAATATGTATTCCACAAAATACATGTTTATTATACAATTAAATAACTAATTTACAAATGGTGGCATGGCAACACAAAATGGGCACCAGGATACATTCATAGGAAGCATCTCACCAGTCCAAACCTAATCCTTAGGAATCCTGCTGCCTGCACACTCCAAGAAGCACTCCTGCACCATCAGATGGTGTACTTAGCCCAGTGCTGTCGCTCCTGCACCTGGGATTGCTGACGGGCCTATGGTCTGCAGAAAATGCCAGGCTAGGCTTGTAGTGAGTGCGGAGGCCTGGAGAGAAGAGGTTGGTGACCCCTCCTGATGGCCACAAGTGGAGGCCTGTGTGCTCCTCACTGCTGCGTGTGGCAGCCTGTGGCTGCAGATGTCCTGAGGTCCGACTGCCAGAGGTGAGAATGGCCCTCCACCTTTGGCCATGAAGATGAAGTGTGACTGCTGGAGGGAGAGTTCAATGAGTTGCTCTTAGAGTTTTAGGGTCTCCCGTGCACTCAGGCTACTCCGGAAACTACAAGGGCAGCAAAGCCCGCTTGGAGTGAGCATGTCCAGTAGGGGAGGTGACGATCCACCTCTGCCCCTATTGATGCAATTAGTCAGTAGGAGTGCTGGAGGAGAACGGACCATGCAGTGGAGGTAATTTAAAATTGGGTCGTGCTGGCTTCTGCACTATCTAAGCTTACCAGAGGTTAGTGATAGAGGGCCCTTTGGTGACAGAGGCCTCACTGGACTTTGAGGCTCACTCCTCTCTGTGTCTGGGATCTTTGGGCCCCGCTTGAATCTCTGATGGTGTACTGAATCCCTGGTGAGTGCTGTCCCCAGGCGAGTCCACGTGGTGGCATTGAGTGGGACCACTGATTGTGCAGCTGTGACTTGGTGGCGTCCCTTCTCCTCCCTTCCCTACTCAAACTGCTGAGATGCTCTATTTGTGAGAGGCTACTGTAGTGGGCCTGTATCGTGAATCCACTTAGTGAGCATCAGTCGTGTGGCCCTCCTCCTCTTATGGAATGTTCCCATTGTTTGGGGTCCCCCTCATTGCTGTGGACTCTCATCTAGCTACTGGACTCTTGCTTGGGTCTTGGCGGGTGGCTGGGGAGTCCGGACACCCCAACAGGAAGGTGGTTGCGGGTGGAGGTAAACCTTTTCAGAACATCGTCAGAGTTTTCCTGCCCAGCAGCCACAGAGAACACAATCTCCCCTTCCCAACTCTGTGACACACTAGTGAACTATTCCCATATCTATAGGAACTTCACACCCTAAATCACTGACCTCAAAAGGCTTCCCACAGCAACAGATGCCACCCCCAACCATCCGCTCACTGCATGGGAACAGTTTACCACCCAGAACGCAGCAGTCATCTTGAACTCCATCCACTCAGGAGCACCCACTGACCCTTGCCCCCACTGCCTCTTCAACCTCGGAAGCAAGGAAATCAGTTGCCAAATCACCACCATTCTCAACACATCCCTCATCATGTCCACCTTCTCCGATGCATAAAAACATGCAGACGTCAGACCCTTGCTCATAATAACCTCCCCCGACCCCAGAGAATGCAAGAACTACCACCACATATCGATGCTCACATCCCCGCCAAAGTTCTTGAAAAAGTCATCAACCGTCATCTTACTGAAAACCTGGAGGTAAATAACCTGCTTGACACCTCCCAATCAAGTTTCCATGCCAACCACAATATTGAAACTTCCCTCATCACCGCCACCGACGACATCTGTACCACCCTTGACAGGGGAGAATCTGCAATCCTGATACTCCTTGACCTCTCAGCAGCTTTCAACACTTTATTCCACCACACACTCATCAAGAGACTTCACCTTATTGGGATAAAAGTTGAGGCCCTCATATGGATCTCATCCTTCCTCACAGGACAACACAGAGAATCCACTTGACATACTTTGCCTTGGAACCAGAGTGAAACATCTACAGCATCCTTCAAGGTTCATCCCTTAGCACCACCACCTTCAACTCATACATGTTGCCCCTGGCCACCATTGTCAGAATCCTCAACATCATATCCTATGCCAATGACAACAAGCTTATCCTCTTGCTGTCAGCAGACCCCTCCACCATGAGGACCACTTCCACAATTGCATGAGGAACATCACCTCAGGAACCTCCACTTGCTCCCTGTCCAAAAAAGATGCCAATTCAAGATGCTAACATATGCTTACAAAGCCTTCCATGATGAAAGACCAGCATACATCAACAACCGCATGAACTTTCACAAACCCTCTGGAGACCTTCTCTCCACCTCTCTCTCCCTTGCACAGACACCACACATCTGCCCAAGCTTCAGTGGAGGTGGCTCCTTCTCCTACCTCACCGTCAACTCCTCGAACAACCTTCTCTTCCACCTCCTGTCAGTACCATCTCTGGCGGAATTCAGGAAGAGACTCAAGATCTGGCTTTTTGACTGAGACCAGCAACGTGGTGCCTGGATGCCCTCACAGGTGAATAACTGCACTGTATAAATTCATGTTGATTGATTGACTGATTGATTGATTGAATGGGTGGCTGGAGCCCATGATGCATCATGTGCGGGGACCAGCACCAGAATGGGTGGCACTGGGAGCTTTGGGGAAAGGGACATCCTCAGGCTGAGTGGTGGCAGAGTGCGACTGTGGGATCATCATAGCCGTGACCATGAGACAGAATAAATAGCCCAGCCCCACCCCAGGAAAACATTATGGGGCATTTTACCACACTGGTGTCCTCCTCTCAGCAACAGATGAGGCAGGGGACTTTTGGAGGGACCAGGTGCCAGACCGCCTCTCTGAAGAGCCCTCACTGATGGAGCTTTTTGCCATCATCTAGGGCTCCTACATGGCTCTGGAGGGGAAGATTGAAACTGTGGCACCCAAGGTGAACCTAGTCTGCACAGAACTCCAAAAGGAATCAAAGTTTGGGTAATGGAGGTATCCATAGCTAAAATTTAGTCAGAGGTGGTGTAGATCAGGAAGCAGGTGGCTACAATCCACCTGAAGGTGCGGTCAGAAGATACAGAGGGGAGTTCCCAATTTCAGTCTCCAGGGTTTCCCAGAGCAAGCTGAGGGGGATGCAGTGAAAGCATTTGGCAAACAATGGGCCTGGGACACACTGAGGCTGAGCAGACTGCCCCCCTTCTTTGTCATCAAAGGGCACATTGGGAGTGGGTGGTACCCTCCCGGCCGAGGGCACCATCACAGCCCATTATAGCACATATTCTCAACTATAAGGATAAGGACTCCCTACTGCGTGCGTCCTGGGATATGGACAATACCCACTAGACTAGAAAACAAAGTACAGGGGGCCCGGAAAAGTTTTCTGGTGGTCAAAAGTAAGCTGAGACCCATGGGTCTCAAGTATATGCTCCTATATCCTGCTAGACTGTGGGTTCTGCCAAAGGCAAGGCTCACTTCTTCGACACTCTAGAGGATGACTGTAGGTGGTTGGAGATGCGGGACAAGGCCCCACATGAAGAATTGGTCGACTGACGGGCCAGACCTCGCAAGGATGGGGTGGTCACAGAGCCCAAACTGGACATCATGCAAAGAGCAGGCATCCAGTGAGATGACAGTTTCCAGCAGTAAAAGTCTTCCAAGGGTTGTCATTCAGAAAGATGGAACTATCACACTGGTTCTCTGTGAAAGTGCATTGGAACGGGGCAGAGGGGGATCACCCACCCCCTGAAGTTGCAGAGGAGGTGGGTGATTCTGCTGCTTGATTGTGGATCTTGAATTGGTTTAGATTTCATTGTTTTCTCTCTTCGGCTTATAATCAAGGGGGGTGGTGGCATCCTGCTGGGATTGAGTAAGGTACTGTACTGGACAGTTACTCTTGTTATATGTTGGTTTCCTGTGTGATGTGCCCATTATTGCACGGTTGTACTGTGTTCAGGGCTTAGGGGAGTTCTTTCCACAATTAGTGGTTGGCCATGGTTCTGAGTGGAGGAGTTTAGGATGTATGTCCTGACTCCTGACGGAAGGGAAACATATGGATAGACAGTATGGATTATGGTTGTTTTGCTGTTTCTCTGGGGTGGGGGAGTTTGGCTTGTTGGTTTGATTTGTACTCCATGTGTTGTGGAAGATGCATTTACAATTGCAGTGTGAATGGCGAGTTGGGTTATTGGGTGTTGCTGGATGGGCTATGCGATTTGGCTAACACTGTGGTAGGAGACAGAGCCACTCCATGGGGAAGGAGTTCAGAAGTAGGAAAGCAGTTTGGATGAATATTATCAAGTGGATTGTCTGCGGTTTGAAAAACTACTCCAAGCAGTATAGGATACACTCATTTCTTAGATGTAATAAGGTGCATATAGCCTGCTTTCAGAAGACCTATCTTATGAGGAGTGACTCACAGAAACTTGGGAAGAAATGGGGGGCAGCTATTTTTGGAGACTTACTTCTCTAATGCCAGGGGTATGGCTATCAGGGTTGTGCCTGGGGTTCCCTTTCACCACACATACAATTAGGTGGATGCTGATGAGCAATACCTTCTGCTTCAGGGCACACTGGATGGTAAGGCTATCACAATTCTAAGTACTTATGTCTCTAATGTGGATGACAGGAATTTCAATGCGGGGATGCAAGACTTACTGGAGGTTATTCTGGGATCCCCTGTGATCTGGGTGGGAGACTTCAGCTGTGTCCTCAATGGTGAGTGGGGCCACCACCCACCAAGACAGAGAACTAACCGTCTCCCTCACCGCGGTCATGAGTAATCTGAGGTTCTTGGGTGGTTGGCGAGTACTCCACTCAGGGGGCTGAGAATACACCTGTCACTCCCTAATGCATACATATGTAGCCACCCGGACTGCCTATTGGTG
The DNA here is from genome assembly GCF_031143425.1 of Pleurodeles waltl. NCBI lineage: Eukaryota > Metazoa > Chordata > Amphibia > Caudata > Salamandridae > Pleurodeles > Pleurodeles waltl. The sequence goes on along the minus strand of NC_090449.1, from coordinate 707,874,024 downwards.
GCTGGAGTAGACCCTGCGGGATTGAGCCTTGGAATTCATCTGGAGTGGTACCTTTCTGACTATGAGCTGGTGATGCTCAGATTTCGGTAGGGCACTGATACCTGCATTGCTCGAGCTGGCGCATGCCTTCTGAGCTCCTGATGGATGTGGCCTGCAGGGACTTGCCAGAAACCACACTCACTAATTATTTGGGAACAAATTGGGAAATACCTCTGCCAGCTCAACTGAGTAGGAGTTCCTCAAGATTGTCATGAGAGGGGCGTGCATAGGGACCACCTGTGATGTTCAGAGACAACTGGAGGCAGATATGAAGGTGCAGGGGTGACACTTGGCAGAGCTTCATAGATCTGAGGGGGGCACAGTGGACATGAGAGCTGAGGTAATGCGTGACCAGCATGCCATCCAGGTGCTCTAGGAAACTGTGGACAAATGTACCCTCAAGACATATCACCAACGATTGCACAGGGAGTGTGATAAATTCGCTAGGCTTCTACCCTGGATCCTTAGAAGCAAGTTGGAGGTCCCCCATTCTGCATGTTTGTGCCCCAGATGGTTCTCTGATAATGAGCCAGCAAGACATTCTGCTTACCCTCGGATGCATTTCCAGACTATGTATCGAGCAGATTTGGTTGGTCACTGGGGGCATTGGAGAGGTTTCTTGTGGGGGGGGGGCTTACCATGTCAAATGCCAGATTGTGTTCATGAGTTGGACGGGGCACTCACCCTGAAGGAGTTGGGACTGGCCCTCAGTGACATTAATAAATCCAAGGACACTGGTCCCTCTGAACATAAGGAGAAAATGCTGGTGGTTCTCACTGAGGCGCAGAGGAAGAGCATCCTCCTTCCCATAATGTGCAAGGGAATAGTTGGCCTATTGCTAAAACCAGGGTGGACCCTGTGGACCCCTCTTCCTCCTGGCTACTCACCATGCTTAAGTTAGATGTTAAGGTCCTCTGAAAACTGTTGGTGACTAGACTGGGCTGGTGGGTAGTCAAACAGGGACTGGTGCACAAAGACCAATGTGGGTTCATGCCACCTCATAGTACTGCATTCAATTTTCGTCTGTTCACATGTGTGGTACACAGATGTATGGATGATGACCTGGAACTGGTCCTTGTATCTACAGACCAGGAGAAGGCCTTTTATAATTTGGAATGGGACTATCTGATGGCAGTGTTGCAGCGGATGGCGTTCAGGCCTGTATTCCGCAACTGGGTGAAGCTGCTGTTCAGGAACGCAGTAGTGTGTAACAAAGTTTGGGTTAACTCTCAGAGGCTTGGTCGGTGAGGATGGGCACCAGGCAGGGTGACCCTCTTTTACAGCTCTTATTCCTGATTGAAACTTTGGTGGTATTGCTAAGTAGAGGACTGGAAGGCATTTGTGTGGGTGGTTCCAAACATGTTATCTCCTTATATGCGGCCCTTAAAAGGGAGAAGGAGGACAGAGGCTTGACACTTCTGGACATGCAACTATAGTACTGTGCTGCTCACCTGCAGCTGGTGGTTAGCAAAGCTTGACAATGAAGAAAAGAGACTTATTTGAGACATACTTGGGGACGACACATTGGCTCAATTATTAATGAAAGGGCGTTGATCGGCGCATCCTGTACCTGGTATGGGAAACAGTGGTCAAGAGGGCACTGTGCAAGACTCCCTTTGACAGGGAATTAAAGGTCTGGGATGTAGTGCTGTTTTGGCCAATTAATGCTGATAGGTCCATGGATCAATGGAGGGTGGGTGGCTGTCAGGTGGTGGGAGACTTATATCCGGGGGAGGTGTATATCGTCTTCTCAGATACTAAGGAGGCTTATAGTGAGGGACTAATTCACTTCCTACACTACGCTAAACTGGAAAGAATGGTAAGGTGGGTGTGAAACAAGTTCCACCACCACCGTAGCCCTCGCAGGTATTGAGTGCAGTACTTTGATGGGGAAGGAATGACATCCAATTAGCATCTTTAATAAAGCCCTTAAGGGGGACATGATAAGCCTCTCTAGAAGGCTAGGCGAGCCTGTGAAACAGAGATGAGGGAACTCATCACAGATGCAGATTGGTTGCGCACCTCCAAACTGGTGAGGACAGTGTCCTGTAATAACAGGTTTAAATTATTACACTTTAACTACTTGCACTGCATGTACGTGACCGCTTCTCAACTCAATAAGATGGATCCCACCAGCGCAGCGAGATGCGTATGGTGCAGGGTGTCTCCTTTCTACACCTTGCTTGAGGCTGCAATACAGTTCAGGGCTTCTGGAGGGAGGCAGTGCCTAGGGTCGAGGCAGCCACAGGCATTGAGATCCCCCTTGCCTCTGAAGTCTGCCAGCTGGGTTTGGTGAAAAGGCCTAGGAAACAGACAATCCCATACAGACTCTCCTGACTTGCACTCCTTCTGGCTAGATGTTGGGTGACCATCGGTGATTAGGGACCAAGGGCCAGATGAAGCAAAGGTTTGCGACTCGCAAACGGGCAGAATCGCAATTTGCGACAGTGCAAAATCGGAAACGGGATGCAAAAAGCCCATTTCCGACTCGCAAAAAGCGATGGGACCCGTTTGCGAGTCGCATCCGTTTCGACCCCATTTTGCGACCCGCAAATAGCAAGTCGCAATTTGCGAGTCGCAAACCTTATGCAATTGCAACTCGCAAATTGCGACTAGTCGCAAAAAGCCCAGTTTGCATGTCCCATTTACCACTAACTCAGAGCAGATGGTAACCATTACCAAAGTATAAAAGGGGACCCAGAAGCCATCTGGGTTACTCATGATGGCGGAGATATACCTGATAGCAGTGAGGAGGAGAGTCTACGCAGCCCAGCAGAGGAGGAGGAGGGGCCACAGACAGGAGAAGATATATAGAACCAGGCAGACTCTTTTTCAGCAAACTGAAGAGGAGATCTATGACAAATACCGCCTTAGCAGCGCAGCCATTCTAGAATTAATAGATTTACTCAAACCACAGCTAGAACACCAGACTCTGCGTGGCTGCGCCATTCCTACGCATGTGCAAGTACTATGCTCACTGCACCTCTTGGCCTCAGGGAGCTATCAGGGGGTCATTGCTGTGGCAGGTGGGGTATCCCAAAGTGCAGTTTCAAGGTTCCTCAGGGCCTTCCTAGATGCCTTAGTCACGCACATGTCTCACTTCATATACTTACCAAGGAATGAGGCAGAAATGAACAGCACCAAGCTGGACTTTTACCGCATTGCCCACTTTCCCCATGTCATAGGGTGTGTAGATGGGACACACATTCAAATATGCCCCCCTGCTAATCTGGAACACATTTTCCGCAACAGGAAGTGTGCCCACTCACTCAACATACAGGTTGTTTGTGATGCCCATTATGTCATCACCGACATCGTAGCTAAGTTTCCAGGCAGTACCCATGACTCATACATTTTTAGGCATAGTGGGATACATCAACGCCTGGAACGTGGGGAATTCGGAGACGGTTACCTCCTAGGTAGAGCCACAGACACTTGCAGACATACACACAGGTCACTGTGCACGACTATCTGGACTTCCTAACAGTGTACTTTTGTGCCCAACAGGTGACAGTGCCTATGCTCTCAGGCCTTGGATCATGACTCAGTTTTTAACACCCAGAACTGAATCAGAGAGGCAATACAACAGTGCGCATAAGAGGACCAGGAACCTCATCGAGCGCACCTTCGGACTCCTAAAGGCAAGATTCAGATGCCTCCACCGCAGTGGAGGTGCCCTCCAATACACCCCCATTATCGCATTCAAAATTGTGGTCGCATGCGCCATCCTCCACAACATAGCCACCCGACGTGGGCTACCTCTCACCCCTGCAGACCCAGATCCTGATGATGAAGAGCAAGAACAACCACATCGCCATCATGGGGATCTGAGTATAGCTAATCAAGGCAGACTGAGACGGGACCACATTGCAACACAATATTTTGGACGGTACGTGTCAACTCCCACCATACTCACCTATTAACCAAAAACTCCATTTGTTAAGTGGAACAAAATTAACTGTTTTATTACTGTAATTAAGAAACTATATACAAGTCGAAATTGTCCATGGGCAGGAAAATGCCAACCAGTCATGTGGCACATTAACGCCATGTGCCACATTTAATGGTCCTGGGTGTTATCTATGATCTCCTACCCCTCCTGCCAGCCTGACTGGTCCCTGCTGCATCCATGGTGCTCTGCCTACCACTCCTCAGCACCCTGCTGTCAGTGGCAGAGACACTGCTCACTGTTGAGCCCTCTTCACTGTCTTGGGGGGTTTCCCCTGTGGCCCTTGACATTTCCCGTGTCTCCATAAGTTCAATTATGTGGGTGAGACGTCCCAGGCCCCTGGCAACATCCCCAGCAAAATGGCCCATCTCTACTTGCAGCCCAACTGTCCTCCTCGACAGGCCTGTTGTATTAATGGCGAGCCTGCCGATCAATGTGGCCATCCTGTCCAGTCGTTGCATTATCTGGCGATCTCTGCGCCGCCCAGCCTCTGCCTGGGCCAGCAGTCCTCCCGCCAGTTCCCTAATGGCAAGGGCAAGGTCCCCAGTGTTCTGGCACATCATGTCCATGCGTCTGTTGAGGTGCTGCATGCTTGCATGGTTGTTTCGCACAAAACGGTGCAGCACACCACTAATCCTGCCCAATATTCTGTTCTGAAGGCGCTGACCACGCAGCAGATGTGCCTCACTGGTGGTTGGAGGAAGTATCCAGGATGCAGACTGCAGCCCAGATGGTCTTGCCCTGCGACGCCTGCGCAGCGGTGGCTGCCCTGTGCTCCCACCTGTGTCCTCCCTGCCTGTTGCTGGGGCAGCTTCTGGCGTGATTGTTGCAGCAGGTGTTACTACTGCAGGGATGCTGCTGACCGTGCAGGTGGGGGTGCTGGCGGGTCCTGGGGTGTTCTCCTGGGCCTGGGTGCTTGGGGTGTTGGGGGTGTCTTGCTGGAGACCTGTGGGACATGGGAAACAGACTGTCAGTGTCTACTATCTATTGCAAACATCCTAATAAACATTTGCCTATGAACTGACTATTTGACTACATTTCCCATAATGCATCATTCTGGCAATTTCTACCCTGAAATGGAGCTATTTTGGTTGTGCATGCACCTGTGTACATGGTGGCTGGGGTATGACATTGATAGGGGTACAGGCTTATCACATGGTACTCACCGGTTGATGTGCTGGGCTCTGAGGTGTCCAAGTCCCCAAATCCACACACTGCCTCCTGCTCAAATGTTTCTTCCACCCTTTCTTCCAGGGGTGTGGGTGGTGGCACAGATGATGGTCCCCCTCCAGTGCCTCTCATCTCCCGGAGCCTTTCAGCCACCCTCTCCTTGGTCCGGGAGCAGAGGTCATGCCACCTCTTCTTAATGTCCTCGATTGTCCTGTGGCTCACACCCAGGGAATTGATTTTATCTTGAATGTCCTGCCAGAGTTTTTTTTTTGTGGCCTCAGGAACATTGAGGGCTGCTCTCCCAAAAAGCTCATCATGGTGCTGACAGCATTCCTCTGTCAGCACCTCCAGCTCCCTCTCTGAAAATGTCAGTTTTCTTTTTCGTGGGGTTCCCTCCATGGCAGCTGCTGTCTGTTCTGTGTGAAGACTGGCAGTTATAAAAGGGTGTGGTCCTCCCTCCTCCCAGGTGTATTTGTAAACTTCCTGGCTGTGATGTCATCATCAAGTGCCAGGAAGTGTTTCCAGGGTGTTCTGGTGTGCTTTCTGGAGTGTTCTGCTGCACTTGCAATCAATTTTGAAGGTAATCGCAATTTGCGACACCTACTCGCTAATTGCGAGTTCGTTTTTTGCACACTCGCAAAAGCGACCTTGCAATCTGCGGACTCGCACACTGCGTTGCGAGTCCGGCTGCGAGTTGCAAAATCGTTTTTTTTTTTTTTCTGGCATTACAAATTGCGACTCGCATTTTGCGAGTCGCATCAACTCGCAAAATGCGAGTCGCAATTTTTCATTTTGCTACATCTGGCCCCAAGCCACAGCAGACATCCTCTTGGTTTAGGGATTTATTTGAATGGGAGGTGATGGAAGAGCAACACCTGCCCTTTCCTGTACCGACAACAGAACTTCAAATGATGCGATGATTTGGGCGCTGCTCCTTGGAAAATTTAACATAGAAGGAGAATCAGGCTGGGATTCTGGCTCAGAAGATGAGGTGTAATGTCCAGTGAAGTGTATTACTGTGAACAGATGACATGACACCCAAGTTTGGTAATGATTGATCTCCTTACATGGAACTTGCTTGGAGACTTGGAGAGTATCCTGTAATATTCCTTATTACATACTCTCCTGCTAATTGTGAAAAATTACAAATGATATTTAATAGATAATTACTTATTATTTACTTAACTTCCCACCCTCTACAAAAAGCTTGCATCCCACAACTACACTATATTTATATGTATATATATATTCTATAAATACATCAGTATTCCACATTGTTCATTGTTAAAAACCAATAAATAACTCATTACCAATTAATAATTAATTTTAAAATAATGATTACTCAATTAATTACCCCCACTACTAACCTTTGGTTGACAATTAAAATATGATGGAACTCAATAAGTATTTTAAAAATTACAAATTTGAAAATCAGTTATATATTTAATTAACACTTAATAGGTAATTGCCAGCAAATAACGATAAAAAAAAAAAAAAAAAAAATTACTTAAATCACAAAATAAATATCCATTATATAGTTAAATAAAATGCATTATATAATTTTAATTATTCATTACCTAATTACCTTTTCACTATGGGTGGGAGGAGTGCGTGTAGTCGCGCTACGGGAAACTCGTGAAGTTGTAATAAAACTCCACAGCGCTACGAGAAGTTAAGCATACAGGGGGTGTTCTCTGTGGCACCTGTTCATGTTGCTTTTGATGTTAAAAGTAACGCCTAGTATGTACTCGCATTGAAAATCATGTATGAACAGCACCACGCGGTTCACAAGGGCGTGGCCATCTTGTTTTTTTCTCTGTTTATGGTGCTGGGCCCGTTTTTGTCATCCTTTTTTTATCCTTCTAATCCTCCACCCTCCTAATTAATCTACCCATCATTTTTATTTATTTTATAAGCATCTTTATCGCTGAATCATTATTTTTACTTTTTAGAGAACATTTTTCCTGTTTTTTGTGACTTTTTGCATTTATATTTATTTTCCCTTATTTCTTCCTTCCTTCATTCTCTTTTTCTTCTCTTCTTCATCCCACCCCACCCAGCCCCATGGCAGATAAGGGACAGGGACACGTTAGCAGCTTCTGCATACCTTGTGGGGGGCAGTGCCACCAAGCGGTGGAGCCTCACCCATCTTCTGCGAGGAAGAGGTGACAGCATTAGTATTTTTGTGCAGCACCACCTCCCCTCCATGCTGGCAGCAGACGGCAGGCCTGGGAGTAATTACACCCTTCAGGAGCTTTGACTGCGATGGGGTAGGGCCATCTGGTTCGTCAGCACACTGGGAGCCAGCATACCCAGCAGCAGTTGATGCCTCTTTGGTAGACATCATTGACCAGGAACAGGACCTAAAAGCCCTGCTGGGCATTGAGGTGTCAGAGCTTGGTGAGTAATATTTATTTATTTATTGTTGTGTGTGTGTTGTTGTTCCACAATTCAAGTTGTTGCGTTTACCCACCATGAGACTGGGAGGCGTTCCATGGGTTATGGTGGGTGTTCCCAAGTCATACCAATGGTATTTGAGACATTCCCAGATTTACAATGTTTTGTAAATCTGGGAATGCGTCACCTACGCCTCCCCAGGGGAGATATAAGGGAGAAACAATGAGAAGAAATACCTTTATTTCTCCTCATTTTTTCCTTTTTCTATGTGTGCTGGAATCTTCAGCACACATAGAAAAAGAAAACCTCACTTTTGATTTTGTTTTGCAGGAAGGTGTCCCTTCTTGCACAAAAACAATCATCCCCTCAACTTAGGCACCCTTGCAGCATGGTGCAGGAGTGCGTGCATTGACTCATGGCAGCCCACTGTGCACCAATGCAAGAAAAAAGGACAGAAATGTGCCATATCTGTGGTAGATACAGCACACTCCTGCCTTCTCCTTTTGACGCAGGGCAGTGCTGCAAGAAGGCTTGTGGCACTGCCCTGCATCAAAAGTTTGTAAATATGGCCGGCAGTTTAGGAAATTTGGAGTGGGGCCTAAAAGTAAAAGTAACAGGTCAACTCGAGTTGAGTCCATCATACTAAGCAATCTGATTTAGAAAAGTATGTTACTGTGCTTGTCTCTGGGAGATTAACTGTACCACTAATCTTTTTTTTCATCTTCTTTTTTATTTCTTATCTTAGCACACAATGGGAAGAAGAGGGCAAAATCGTTGACGGGTCCAAGAGGAGAGGGTGCGAGTACTAATGCCACCACCAGTGCAGATGATGGCGGATCTGCTGGCCCCAGTAAGTCTTCCTGTTATATTATTTTTTATTTCTGTACTTTTATTTTTCACCTCTCCTCATTTCAAATAATTTTTCTTTTAGTTTTACTATGCCTGTCTAACTTTCTTCTTGTACTTATTTTCATTCTATGTAAGCTTTGTTACATTCCTGTTATCCCTGCATTTATCTATTTTACATGTTCCTTCTGTACCTGACTTCCTCCTGTCTGTACTAGCTTTCTTCTGCTTTGTAACTAAGCTTAGCTTTCCTTTCTCCATTGTGTATATTGTGGACTCGCATGTTTGTGAAGGTTTTCTTTGTCTTGCTCATGCCCAATCATTCAAGGTTCTCCTGGATTGACCGAAGTATTCCACCCCTTTATTGTGCTTCAGTGACTTAGCTGAGATCTGTCCCTCCATTACAAAATGTTTTCAACTGATTTGTCTACCTTGTATTTCTAACAACTGACAAAATTCCTAAAGTGAATGATAAAAGAAGTTAGAACTGTAATGATCTATTGCTGGAACAAAATGTTGTAATGTTTTCTCCAGCCGCACTGACCACGAGTGCCGGGGCTAGTGGCAGCAGCAGTCAGAGGGGAAGAACCGGCGGCAGCAGAGACGGGAGCTGGTAAGTGATATTGCTCTTGCTCAGTGACAATTAGTAATATACTCACACCAAGGGCATTGCTTGTGAAGCCCCTGGTTCAGCAGTTGCAGTGCGGATTGAGTTTTTAATCTTAATGACCTCTTCTATCTGCAAATCAGCAGACAAAAGTTTATAATGATTGAATGGACGCTACAAATGGTGGTTAGATGGAAAAGCAAACAAAGGATGGATGGATAAATGAAAGAATGGGTGAAATAGTATGTGAGTGAAAGGATGTGTGGTTGAAAGGAAAAGATGGGAAGGTCAGTGATAGGAGATGCATGGGTGGGTGAAAAGATAGATAAAGGGGTAAAAGGATGTCTCAGTGGGTGAAGGGGGATGAGTAAAAGCCGATGCTCGGGTGAGGAATGGGTGGATGGTTACGAACGATATACTGAATAGTTAAGTCTATGCATGGACGGGTGGATAGATATTTATATCTGGATTGGAATGGTGAAAGACTGGATGATAGAGTGTAAGATTAAATCAAATGGTGGGTATCAAATGGTGAACAGAATAGATGAAGAGAAAGATGAATGTATAATTGCATGGATCAAGACAAAGGGGGTTATTCCAACTTTGGAGGAGTGTTAATCCGTCCCAAAAGTGACGGTAAAGTGACGGATATACCACCAGCCGTATTACGAGTTCCATAGGATATAATGGACTCGTAATACGGCTGGTGGTAAATCCGTCACTTTTCCGTCACTTTTGGGACGGATTAACACCTCCTCCAAAGTTGGAATAACCCCCAAAATAAGGAAGCTGTTGTGGAGAGTCATGTGTGTGCTTTTCACCTAACTCACTTGGTTTGCCCAGCTATAAAAGCACTGGTTCAAAGTGGGAGTATTTTAATTTTCTGCCTTCTTCCCTAACTCTAACTAACTAACTCTAACTAACTCCCAATATATATATTTTTTTCCCAACAATGTTACATATGCTAGTGATGAGACTTTGTTTGTATTATTGAGTTACACAGATCAATAATTTTTTCGACAATAAACTTTTTTTGATAATCATTTAGATCATTTGACCTCTAGCAGTGAACTTGACTGTTTTGGTTTTTATTGATTATGTTAAACTCATTGTGTTTGCTTTACCACTCTATTAGTAGTGACCGCTTTCGGCATGCTACTTCCCAAGGGGCCCCCCATGTAACAAGGGATGGTAAGCATACTGTCTTATTATTTTACACGACAGGTTACCACACTTGTCCCATTTCTATGACTATTGATACCACTACTGAAGGAACACATACAGTGACTGAATCAATATCGGATCTGCATGATATTCAACTGTTGATGTCCTTACAAAACGATGGTGAGATTGACATTGAAGACATTAGGATAGATTTAGGAATTAAGGAGCACCTAAATACGACTAGTGGTCTCAGACCACGGTCCAAATTTATCCCTACTACTGTACATAGCAATATTGATTTATTTGCTAACAAGGTATCTTCGGATCTATTCAAATTCTTAGGTGTTTCCAATACTAACAGGCGGAGAATTGATAATCTGTCCATTGGAGAACGGAAGGCTCTCACCAGTCTCATGACTGATCGATCAATTGTTATTCGTGAGGCGGACAAAGGTGGGAATGTAGTTATTATGAATACAAGTGACTACATGCAGGAAATTGATAGGCAGTAAGCAGACACAACATGCTACAAAAGTCTTACCAGTAACCCCATTTATGAACTGACTGAATATATTAATAACAAGCTATGGGGGTGGCACGAACAGGGCTTACTATCTGATAGTGAGTTTAAATATTTACTTGTCAAATATCCCAGATATCCGTGTATCTATATTCTCCCAAAAATCCATAAGGAGGGTACCTTTCCTCCAGGCAGACCGATCATATCTGGGATTGATTCCCCTACTGAAAGAATATCAGAATTTGTGGACCTTTTTTTTTTACAAAAGTTTGTTTGTAATCTACCCTCCTTTATACAGGATAGTAAGGACATCTTGAACAAATTTGAAGATTTCTCATGGTCTAATGACCTTTTATTTGTCACAATGGATGTTAATAGCTTGTATACTTGTATCCAAAAACCCTTTGGCCTGTTAGCAGTTACTTCATATCTCAATACTCGTTCTGCCGATCATTACGAGCATAACCAAATGCTCTTAGAAATGATCGATATCATTTTATCAAAAAAATATTTTCTACACAACACCAGATGGTTTCAACAAATACAAGGGACAGCTATGGGTTCCAAATTTGCTCCATCATACGCCTGCCTCTTTATGGGCTGGTTTGCAAAAATACATGCATGGGGTAGAAATGCCTCGCCCTGGACTGTATTTATTGTATTCTGGGGCAGGTACATTGATGATATCATCCTGATTTGGAATGGATCTATTGAACAACTCACCCTTTACCACACATTTCTCAGTGACAATCCTTATAATGTGAAACTCAGCCTGCATTACAGTCGAGAAAGCATTGAGTTTTTAGATATAAGATTTTTCATTTATAATAATTCTATACAGAGTGTCCTCTATAGGAAATCCACGTCTTGCAATAGCCTTCTACATGCAACTAGCGCACATCCGCCTTCTACCATTAATAACATCCCTTTTGGTGAAATGGTACGTGTGCCAAGAAATTGCAGTACTGAAGATCAATTTTGTGAACAAATTAGACTTGTGAAAAAAAGATTTATCAACAGAGGTTATAACCACCAGATTCTTCGAACTGCAGAACATCGTATTATGAACACATCTAGACAAAACACGTTGTTATTAAAACCTAAAAATAAAAGGATTTCACACAATGCACGCTTGTCCTTCGTAACTAGATATACGGCCCATAGTCAGGGCATTTACAAAATCCTTAAACGTCATTGGCATCTACTCACTGACTTACAGGGACTTAAAGGGTCTCTTTCTGAAACACCTCGAATTACCTATCGAAGAGGCAAAACATTGAGAAATTTTCTCTGTCCGAGTTATGTATCTGTACCTAATGTATCCACTTGGCTCCCAGCCAAGCCTTTGTGCTTTTATACATGCCATGAATGCAATGTCTGTGCTTTTGGTCTGGATAAAACTAGAATTTTCTGTTATGACAATACAGGGGTCTTTACCATCAAAAGTTTTATCAACTGTAACACTAAATTTGTGATCTATATTCTCAAATGCACATGTAATAAAATGTATGTGGGTAGTACCATTAGATTGCTCAAACACCGAATACAGGAGCATATACGTGCTATTAAGAACAACCAAATCCCAGGCGGGGTAATAGAGAACTGCAATTACGTTAGAGAGAAGCAGCCTGGATCTGTCGTTTACGTTCAGTCGAGTTGGGACATAATACTGACCATGAGTTTCATTATTTCCTGTAATGGGCTTGTTGTATATATTAATATTCCCTTTCAGTATATAGTTATTTTCTTTTGAGTATCTTACTAAAAAATGTTTCAACTTTGTATACAATGATTGAGATTGTTCTACACTTTGCAATATATGACTTATTATTTTTTGACAATATTTTGTTTATGGTTACATGACTACCAGGTGGTAATTATCTTGCTGTTATGATATTACTATTGTAACAAATGTTTGTTTTATGCCAATGGATTACTTGTTTATTACAACGGAGATTGTATAAATATAGGGACTATTGGTCTGACCATTAGTATAACTATCATTGTAATATCAATCTTGAGTATATATACTTTCTCCTTTCACATTGGGGTTTTGTTATTCTCTCCCTAATTGCCTTTCCACTATGGACGGTTTGCTCTCTTTCCTTTCTCCTTTTCTTGTGCTTTCCTTCTTTCCACCCTGTTCACACATACATATATGTACATATTCCAGTTTTTTCTGTTTCACTATTTATTTTTGTTAAGTATCCTCCATATTTTTTCATTTAACATTTCCACAAATGATTACTGCTCACTTTTGCCTTTTCTAATATGGCCGCTATTTATTTCATTTGGGCAATGCGGCCCGTTAGACATAGTCCGTCGACTATGTTTACATTCCCCTTCCGCGTACGGCGTCTTTTATAAATTTCCGGCATTTTTCGTAGTATTCTCTCCTACCGCAACACGCGCTATTCACTTTGTTTAACTTGACGGGTGGCAACACGGCCAGGCCCGTCTTTCTGCTCTTTCGGTTTGCCGCTGACTGGCCTGCTACACCTATCTATCGACAAACGGCATATATTCATACCTTTTCAGGTAAGGCTGATATACGGCACTTTAACTCGCAATTACGACTTGGCCCATGTATTTAATTAAAATTGGATATCATTTACCTTATCTTATTAAATGTATTTTGTTATGGCTTCATGCCGCCTTGAGCCTTTACAAAAGCACCCCAGTCCGCTTTTATCCAATATCGGTGACATCTTCTTGGATATATGAATCGTTTTTCTTTTTGTCTTCTCTTATTTATTTTTAGCACTCTGAAACTTGGTTGTGCTCAGTCATATTTTGCAAACAACTTTTCAATACAGTTTGGAACTTACCATTTGGTAGGTGGTTTGTTGGTTATACCAATTTATATATTTTTTCATTTATCCTACTTCTGTCTCACTTTAGTTTCACTTAAAATATCTTACTTTTCAGCTCTCTTTTAGGGCTTTTCATTATTGCATGCACAATGATATTCTCTAAACACACTGGTATGGTAATGCTGGCACTTTTTCGTTTAGGGTTCACTAAATTATTCTACTTACCACAGTTCTTATGGTTCTTGCCGGTTCTTTTCTAGACTTATAACTCGAGTTTGACTTTTACACGGAATTATGGCAAATATAAAAAATCGTTTCTTTCCATTGGGACATAAATCACAACTGTATATAAATATTGTTTTGTGCCTTGCACTATAAAATTTATGTAAAAAACTTTTCTTGTTTGTTCTTACATATTAAATGATATCAGGAATACCACTATCATTCACCTTTTTTATGGTTATATGTTACTCTTGCAGCCCTGAAGAAGCCCAAATGTATAGGGCGAAACGCGTTGGCTGCTTGCTTTCATCAACTTACTGTTATAAAAAGTATTCTTGATCAAATAAAAATAATTTTTGGAAGAAAAAGAACAGAAACCGTGTATCATCACCTGTTTAATTATCTGGGACTCTTCTGCAATTAGTATATAAAGAATATGTCTACAACTTAAAGTGGTGCACCACCCATCTTTTCTTCTTTAACAATTGGGGTGTTTTTTTCACCCCTGTGGTTCCTTAGTGCAGCAGGAATTTTTGTGGAGGTGCACACTACATTCTACTTTTTAATATTATTTGTGTTTATTGTGATTACTTGGAAACTATTAGGGATTGATGCGTCTCTTTATAAGCTTGCTGCACTCTGTTTAATTAAGGTTACCACACACTGTTGTGCCACGGGTGTTCTTCCTTATTTTTCCGTGTGTTTTGATTAAAATGATTTATTTTTCTAGGGCGACCATTATATTTTTTGACAAACAGTGAACTTCAATGTAAGTGACTACATGATTTGTTTGACATCTCGCAAACTTTCTGTAATATAGACAGGAGAAGTTTTGTTATTTATTGGTACTGAAGAAGTGTCATAGGATCTTGTCAGACCACTGTACGCAAAACATGTTGACCATGTCCTAGGAGACCTACGATAATTTTCCCAGCTCCAGCACCAGGTAGAAAGTGGTTGATCATTATTTCTAATTTTACACTTTCCTTATGTTTTTAATCTTGGTCCCAGTCTTATCTTTTGATTAATTAAATTTACTCGCTTCATTAGGACTGGGAACTAATTTTATCAGTCACTCTCCTGCCAGGAATAGCACCTGACCGTAATACCAGGTCTTGTAGTGTCCGCTACTACGGCAGCCACCTTTAAAGATCTCCGGCAAAGAGCCCCCTAACGGAGAGCCCGTCAGACATTGCAGTGCCGGTCTGACGAGGAGCTACCCGATGATGAAGCATGACATCCTTCTGGATGTGTGAGGGCTCTTGCTCCTGAACATTAATGCCCCCCTAGTTATTTCCTTCTTTGGAACAGTGTACACCTTTTTTGTATGTTCAGTTATTAGGGAGACCGTACACTGGACCAGCCAATCTCCCAGTCTCTCTCTTTGTTGATACTTTAGTACAGCGGGTTCGCTGTGGGACTTATAAACTAACGCAGGATTCCCCCGCATAAGTCTTGGAGATCATGGATACTTTCCAAGGTCTCAGTTTTGATGACGATGTGGTAGCAGCAATTCTGCAGACACCGTCCATTTTGAGCCATGATGGATCAGCACCCTCGGGCAGCTTGAAAGAGGATTGAGACAAATTGTCCACTCTAAAATGCGATTTGATCAAGACTATTATGCACGGAACCATAATGACTGAATACCTTAGAGCCAATATCGCCCCTAATGGCTTATTAGTTTCCAACATGCCCAGGATCTTTCTACAAGATTTAGCATTTAGGAAAGACTGGGCTCAGATTGCTTGGAAGTGTACCAGGGACAGCTAGTCCTTATCATCAACACTTCCAAGCGTCTGGCAGACTCTATCGCTATTCAAATCAATCTTCTTGAAGGCACCTTAAAAACCACTGTGACCCTGGCTGCCTTCAAAAGCCGTTTAGCGGAGATAAATGTGGAACAAAATGAAACCAAAGAATTGTTGACTAATCAGAAAATCTCTAAACTCCAAAAGGATATCACTAGATATAGTAGGGAAAAGATATACCCCTACATTCAAGACGACTTCAATTTTGACACACAATCACGTTCTTCAGAGGAGTCACAGTCCTACCCCAGAAAGCCCCGCAATAGTAGCAACAGTTCGTCCTCAGATGGATGGAGTACAGATGAGAGTACTCTCCCTCAACCCTTTTATAATTACCCTCAATTCCCTGGTAGCCACCTAATGCCTTGGCAACCACCTTACCCATTCTATCAACCCCGCCCCATGATGCCATACATGCCTTTTTTAGGCCAAGGCCGGGGCAGAGGGAGAGGCAGAAGAAGAGGCAGAGGCAAACGTGTGCAATGGTCCAGAGAAGAACCACAAATGGTTACCAGGAGCCAGGGCAAGGACCAGCCCCCGAAAACTTAGTAGTGAACCTTTCCAAAAGACCCCTCACGGACATTGAGAAAACAGCACTTAATCGAGGATTAGGGTTTGTTCCAACTCCATCTGAGGATTTCTTTCGACTTAATTGCGAACTGTCACAATTGTTTCGCAAAATCCGGCTACAATTCTACTTTGACGACCATCCAGTGAATAACACACAGGCGGACTCTGGGCTTAGACCCAAGTCAACATTTGTCCCCCCTCCTTTCTGCTGTCCCCTGCGAAGTCCAAACATTTGAAAAAGCTGTGCTCGCGGACCTTACATCCATACGTCCGCAACGTCCCTTCATTAACATCTCAACAAACGAGAGGAAGGCTCTTGAGGGACTTTCCAACGACAACTCCGTTGTTATAAAACAGGCTGACAAGGGAGGTGCTATTGTTATAATGAATACCAACGATTATCGTCAGGAATGTTTGCGCTTGTTAGGGGATGAGACTTATTACGCCATGATTCCGCGTGACCCTACCCCTAGACTTCAAACTCAGATAAGGGTTATGATCTCAGAGACATCCAACAATGCATGGATCACTCCAAAAGAAGCTTCGTTCCTAGACATGACC
Organism: Pleurodeles waltl; assembly: GCF_031143425.1. Taxonomy (NCBI): domain Eukaryota; kingdom Metazoa; phylum Chordata; class Amphibia; order Caudata; family Salamandridae; genus Pleurodeles; species Pleurodeles waltl. The sequence goes on along the minus strand of NC_090449.1, from coordinate 707,857,355 downwards.
AGTCCTGTAACTCCCTATTTCTACTGTTTACCTAAAATTCACAAGGGAACACAACCTCCCCCGGGGCGACCAATTGTGTCTGGGATTTGCTCGATCCTCAAACCTCTATCAATCTTTTGCGATCACTTTCTGCAGCCACTAGTAAAGGGTTCTTCCACATATTTACAAGACACCAAAGATGTATTAAATTTGATTGAGACTATTAACAACACAGGAGATGTCCAAGCACTAATTACCATGGACGTGGAGGCTCTCTATACCAATAAACCCCAAGACGCAACTCTACAGGTAGTGGAATCTATACTACAGCACAATAGTGATAATTTGACATCACCCATTGCATTCATCATGCAGTGCGCAACATTAGCAATGAAAGAAAATTTCTTCCGGTTTGAAGATCAATTTTACCATCAGATTAGAGGCACTTGCATGGAAAGCACATTTGCTCCTAGCTTGGCATGCCTCTACATGTATAACTTTGAACAACAATTCATTTTGTCAGCTACTAATCCTTTCACTGATAATATAAAACTGTGGCATCAGTATATTGATGACATCTTGGTTGTATGGCAAGGCCCTTTGGCTACAGCTAGTTCACTGACTGAGTGGGTGAACACACTCAATCCGTACTTGAAATTTACTTCTACGGTGTCAGATAAGGAGGTACATTTCTTGGACCTACTGATCACGATTGAACAGGGTAAACTATTAACCTGTACTTATCACATACCAACAGATCGCAATAGTTTGCTTATGTACGAGAGTTATCATCCTAAATTTTTACGCGATAACCTACTGTTTGGCCAATTTCTGCGGCTACGACATAACTACACCTCAACACAGGAATACAATACCCAAGCAGATGATCTTCAAACAAAACTTCTTGATCGACATTATCCCCAACATGTTATCAACCGAGCCCGTAAGAGAGCAAGGAATAACAATCGTGATACTCTACTTCAAACTAACACTAAAGTCACTAACAGACGGTTGACTTGTGTGTCTACATTCACCCCTCTATCCAACGGGATCAAAAAATTAATCAATCAGAGGTGGCATATTCTTAACAGTGGGGGTAATACCATTCCTAGGCCCTTGTTTGCATTTAAACGATCTAAAAACCTTAAAGATCTGATAGTCCACACCCGTCCAAAAGATACACCGCGAACACAGACACAAACCACACTTTGGAATCTTCCACCTGTAGTTGGACATTATCCCTGTGGACACTGCAATGTCTGCCAACTGACTAGCCCCAAAAAAACTTTAGATTTGGTACCTATAGGTCAATGGCGCCTAACAAAATACATGAATTGCAACACTAAGAATTGTATTTATATGATCACTTGCCCTTGTGGGCTACGTTATGTAGGCATGACCTCTAGACCAGTGACAATATGAATTAACAAACATAGGAGCAACATTAGGTGTGGACGCATCACAACAAAATTATGCGCACACTTTTTGGATGCCCCCCATAGTCCTGATGATCTAAGTTGGGTCGTACTTGATGCCCCAAGAAACACGACTGACTCTCCACACTCCTTGTTCAGACTGGAACAATGGTGGGTTTTCAAGCTACACACTGATACAGACGGGTTGAACGATGCCATTCCCTGGACAACATTGTCCCCCTAAATAACATTTGTTAAGGACTCATTCAAGTCACTTTACCCCCACGAGTTGGTGAATTTGGATTGGCATGACGACCTGGGTGCACTACGTTTTGACATCCACAACATCATGCCATAATTGGCTTAAGATATCCAATGTCTTCTAATTATCGACCTACTCCTTTAAGAGGACATATTACGTGGTATCTAGTGCCTCCGATTTATTTTTACTGACTCTGGCAGACCACTATTATAGGGGGCCCCCCATATGTATTACTTGGTTGACCCAATTGTGGCCCATTCCATTACTATGTCGACTAGGGCGGTTACTTGTGACTCTCCTCTCTCAGCCATTGTATTGAGACCAATATCCACCTAACTTACATCATTCACTATACTGTTCACGTTAGTATCAGACAGTTCAAGATGGCCGCCGGAACTTTTAGTACCTTGTCTATTCTTACTACTCCCTCCACGATGCTGCTGGAGACGAGCCTTTTTTAGTCTCAAATACTATCAGCAATCCAAAGATGGCCGCCGGAACACAATTTTTTTGTCCCTCTTCTATCTCGATGACTTACTCCGAGTAGCTTCTGGAGTTGAGTCCTCCTTCAGTTTCTATCACCCCCTCCCAGTCCTGCCCGGGAAATTCCTTTTAAAAGACACCTATCGAGTCGGGCAGCCGAATATACGGGAGAGCACGTCAGGGTAGGTTTCCCTGCGGACTGCTGGTACACACTAAGTAAGTGGCCTTGTTCTATCTGTCTAATATATTTTATATATTTTTTATTTATTTTTCTCAGTGGCGGACAACGAGCTCTGTTAAGTCAGTCAGCATAGACTTACAGATGCCGGTTTGGGTAATTCCATAGTGTAACATGGATTATCGTACTTTGCCAGGGTGATTTTCATCTTGCAAATCACTCTGCTGATAATTATACATAGCCGCAGTATTTACCAAGCTACATGATGGGCACTCCTGTTTGGTAAATTTATATTCTCCCATCATTTTTTTTTTTTTCCAACAATGTTACATATGCTAGTGATGAGACTATGTTTGTATTATTGAGTTACACAGATCAATAATTGTTTCGACAATAAACTTTTTTTGATAATCATTTCGATCATTTGACCTCTAGCAGTGAACTTGACTGTTTTGGTTTTTATTGATTATGTTAAACTCATTGTGTTGGCTTTACCACTCTATTAGTAGTGACCGCTTTCGGCATGCTACTTCCCAAGGGGCCCCCCATGTAACAAGGGATGGTAAGCATGCTGTCTTATTATTTTACACGACTGGTTACCACACAATGTTGTGCCAAAGGTGTTCTTCCTTATTTTTCCGTGTGTTTTGATTAAAATTATTTATTTTTCTAGGGCGACCATTATATTTTTTGACAAACAGTGAACTTCAATGTAAGTGACTGCATGATTTGTTTGACATCTCGCAAACTTTCTGTAATATAGACAGGAGAAGTTTTGTTATTTATTGGTCCTGAAGAAGCGTCATTGGATCTTGTCAGACCACTGTACGCGAAACATGTTGACCATGTCCTAGGAGACCTGCGATAATTTTCCCAGCTCCAGCACCAGGTAGAAAGTGGTTGAGCAATATTTCTCATTTTACACTTTCCTTATGTTTTTAATCTTGGTCCCAGTCTTATCTTTTGATTAATTAAATTTACTCGCTTCATTAGGACTGGGAACTAATTTTATCAGTCACTCTCCTGCCAGGAATAGAACCTGACCGTAATACCAGGTCTTGTAGTGTCCGCTACTACGGCTGCCACGTTTAAAGATCTCTGGCAAAGAGCCCCCTAACGGGGAGCCCGTCAGACATTGCAGTGCCGGTCTGACGAGGAGCTACCCGATGATGAAGCATGACATCCTTCTGGATGTGTGAGGGCTCTTGCTCCTGAACATTAATGTCCCTTTAGTTATTTCCTTCTTTGGAACAGTGTACACCTTTTTTGTATGTTCAGTTATTAGGGAGACCGTACACTGGACCAGCCAATCTCCCAGTCCCTCTCTTTGTTGATACTTTAGTACAGCGGGTTCGCTGTAGGACTTATAAACTAACGCAGGATTCCCCTGCATAAGTCTTGGAGATCATGGATACTTTCCAAGGTCTCAGTTTTGATGACGATGTGGTAGCAGCAATTCTGCAGACACCGTCCATTTTGAGCCATGATGGATCAGCACCCTCGGGCAGCTTGAAAGAGGATTGAGACAAATTGTCCACTCTAAAACGCGATTTGATCAAGACTATTATGCAGGAACCATAATGACTGAATACCTTAGAGCCAATATCGCCCCTAATGGCTTATTAGTTTCCAACATGCCCAGGATCTTTCTACAAGATTTAGCATTTAGGAAAGACTGGGCTCAGATTGCTTGGAAGTGTACCAGGGACTGGCTAGTCCTTATCATCAACACTTCCAAGCGTCTGGCAGACTCTATCGCTATTCAAATCAATCTTCTTGAAGGCACCTTAAAAACCACTGTGACCCTGGCTGCCTTCAAAAGCCGTTTAGCGGAGATAAATGTGGAACTAAATGAAACCAAAGAATTTTTGACTAATCAGAAAATCTCTAAACTCCAAAAGGATATCACTAGATTTAGTAGGGAAAAGATATACCCTACATTCAAGACGACTTCAATTTTGACACACAATCACGTTCTTCAGATGAGTCACAGTCCTACCCCAGAAAGCCCCGCAATAACAGCAACAGTTCCTCCTCAGATGGATGGAGTACAGATGAGAGAACTCTCCTTCAATCCTTTTATAATTACCCTCAATTCCCTGGTAGCCACCAAATGGCTTGGCAACCACCTTACCCATTCTATCAACCCAGCCCCATGATGCCATACATGCCTTTTTTAGGCCAAGGCCGGGGCAGAGGGAGAGGCAGAAGAAGAGGCAGAGGCAAACGTGTGCAATGGTCCAGAAAAGAACCACAAATGGTTACCAGGAGCCAGGGCAAGCACCAGCCCCCAAAAACGTAGTAGTGAACCTTTCCAAAAGACCCCTCACGGACATTGAGACAACAGCACTTAATCGAAGATTAGGGTTTGTCCCAACTCCATCTGAGGATTTCTTTCGACTTAATTGCGAACTGTCACAATTTTTTCACAAAATCCGGCTACAATTCTACTTTGACGACCATCCAGTGAATAACACACAGGCGGACTCTGGGCTTAGACCCAAGTCAACATTTGTCGCCCCCCTTTCTGCTGTCCCCTGCGAAGTCCAAACATTTGAAAAAGCTGTGCTCGCGGACCTTACATCCATACGTCCGCAACGTCCCTTCATTAACATCTCAACAAACGAGAGGAAGGCTCTTGAGGGACTTTCCAACGACAACTCTGTTGTTATAAAACAGGCTGACAAGGGAGGCGCTATTGTTATAATGAATACCGACGATTATCGTCAGGAATGTTTGCGCTTGTTAGGGGATGAGACTTATTACGCCATGATTCCACGTGACCCTACCCCTAGACTTCAAACTCAGATAAGGGTTATGATCTCAGAGGCATCCAACAATGCATGGATCACTCCAAAAGAAGCTTCGTTCCTAGACATGACCAATCCTGTAACTCCCTATTTCTACTGTTTACGTAAAATTCACAAGGGAACACAACCCCCCCCTGGGGCGACCAATTGTGTCTGGGATTGGCTCGATCCTCGAACCTCTATCAATCTTTTGCGATCACTTTCTGCAGCCACTAGTAAAGGGTTCTTCCACATATTTACAAGACACCAAAGATGTATTAAATTTGATTGAGACTATTAACAACACAGGAGATGTCCAAGAACTAATTACCATGGACGTGGAGGCTATCTATACCAATATACCCCAAGACGCAACTCTACAGGTAGTGGAATCTATACTACAGCACAATAGTGATAATTTGACATCACCCATTGCATTCATCATGCAGTGCGCAACATTAGCAATGAAAGAAAATTTCTTCCGGTTTGAAGATCAATTTTACCATCAGATTAGAGGCACTTGCATGGGAAGCACATTTGCTCCTAGCTTGGCATGCCTCTACATGTATAACTTTGAACAACAATTCATTTTGTCAGCTACTAATCCTTTCACTGATAATATAAAACTGTGGCGTCGGTATATTGATGACATCTTGGTTGTATGGCAATGCCCTTTGGCTACAGCTAGTTCACTGACTGAGTGGGTGAACACACTCAATCCGTACTTGAAATTTCCTTCTACGGTGTCAGATAAGGAGGTACATTTCTTGGACCTACTGATCACGATTGAACAGGGTGAACTATTAACCTGTACTTATCACAAACCAACAGATCGCAATAGTTTGCTTATGTACGAGAGTCATCATCCTAAATTTCTACGCAATAACCTACCGTTTGGCCAATTTCTGCGGCTACGAAATAACTGCTCCTCAACACAGGAATACAATACCCAAGCAGAAGATCTTCAAACAAAACTTCTTGATCGACATTATCCCCAACATGTTATCAACCGAGCCCGTAAGAGAGCAAGGAATAACAATTGTGATACTCTACTTCAAACTAACACTAAAGTCACTAACAGACGGTTGACTTGTGTGTCTACATTCACCACTCTATCCAACCAGATCAAAAAATTGATCAATCAGAGGTGGCCTATTCTTAACAGAGGGGGTAATACCATTCCTAGGCCCTTGTTTGCATTTAAACGATCTAAAAACATTAAAGATCTGATAGTCCACACCTGTCCAAAAGATACAACGCGAACACAGACACAAACCACACTTTGGAATCTTCCACCTGTAGTTGGACATTATCCCTGTGGACACTGCAATGTCTGCCAACTGACTAGCCCCAAAAAAACTTTAGATTTGGTACTTATAGGTCAATGGCGCCTGACAAAACACACAAATTGCAACACTAAGAATTGCATTTATATGATCACTTGCCCTTGTGGGCTACGTTAAGTAGGCATGACCTCTAGACCAGTTACAATACGAATTAATGAACATAGGAGCAACATTAGGTGTGGACGCATCACAACAAAATTATGCGCACACTTTTTGGATGCCCCCCATAGTCCTGATGATCTAAGTTGGGTCGTACTTGATGCCCCAAGAATCACGACTGACTCTCCACACTCCTTGTTCAGACTGGAACAACGGTGGGTTTTCAAGCTACACACTGATACGGACGGGTTGAACGATGCCATTCCCTGGACAACATTGTCCCCCTAAACAACATTTGTTAAGGACTCATTCAAGTCACTTTACCCCCACGAGTTGGTGAATTTGGATTGGCATGACGACCTGGGTGCACTACGTTTTGCCATTCACAACATCATGCCATAATTGGCTTAAGATATCCAATGTCTTCTAATTATCGACCTACTCCTTTAAGAGGACATATTACTTGGTATCTAGTGCCTCCGATTTATTTTTACTTACTCTGGCAGACCACTATTATAGGGGGCCCCCATATGTATTACTTGGTTGACCCAATTGTGGCCCATTCCATTATTATGTCTACTAGGGCAGGTACTTGTGACTATCCTCTCTAAGCCATTGTATTGAGACCAATATCCACCTAACTTACATCATTCACTATACTGTTCACGTTATTATCAGCCATTTCAAGATGGCCGCCGGAACTTTTAGTCCCTTGTCTATTCTTACTACTCCCTCCGCGATGCTGCTGGAGACAAGCCTTTTTTAGTCTCAAATACTATCAGCAATCCAAAGATGGCCGCCGGAACACAATTTTTTTGTCCCTCTTCTATCTCGATGACTCACTTCGAGTAGCTTCTGGAGTTGAGTCCTCCTTCAGTTTCTATCACCCCCTCCCAGTCCTGCCCAGGAGATTCCCTTTAAAAGACTCCTATTGAGTCGGGCAGCCGAATATACGGGAGAGCACGTCAGGGTAGGTTTCCCTGCGGACTGCTGGTACACACTAAGTAAGTGGCCTTGTTCTATCTGTCTAATATATTTTATATATTTTTTATTTATTTTTCTCAGGGGCGGACAACGAGCTCTGTTAAGTCAGTCAGCATAGACTTATAGATGCCGGTTTGGGTAATTCCATAGTGTAATATGGATTACCGTACTTTGCCAGGGTGATTTTCATCTTGCAAATCACTCCGCTGATAATTATACATAGCCACAGTATTTACCAAGCTACATGATGGGCACTCCTGTTTGGTAAATTTTCATTCTCCCATTATTTTTTTTTTTCCAACAATGTTACAAATGCTAGTGATGAGACTTTGTTTGTATTATTGAGTTACACAGATCAATAATTTTTTCGACAATAAACTTTTTTTGATAATCATTTCGATCATTTGACCTCTAGCAGTGAACTTGACTGTTTTGGTTTTTATTGATTATGTTAAACTCATTGTGTTTGATTTACCGCTCTATTAGTAGTGACCGCTTTCGGCATGCTACTTCCCAAGGGGCCCCCCATGTAACAAGGGATGGTAAGCATAATGTCTTATTATTTTACACAACTGGTTACCACACACTGTTGTGCCACGGATGTTCTTCCTTATTTTTCCGTGTGTTTTGATTAAAATGATTTATTTTTCTAGGGCGACCATTATATTTTTTGACAAACAGTGAACTTCAATGTAAGTGACTACATGATTTGTTTGACATCTCGCAAACTTTCTGTAATATAGACAGGAGAAGTTTTGTTATTTATTGGTCCTAAAGAAGCGTCATAGGATCTTGTCAGACCACTGTACGCAAAACATGTTGACCATGTCCTAGGAGACCTGCGATAATTTTCCCAGCTCCAGCACCAGGTAGAAAGTGGTTGAGCATTATTTCTCATTTTACACTTTCCTTATGTTTTTAATCTTGGTCCCAGTCTTATCTTTTGATTAATTAAATTTACTCGCTTCATTAGGACTGGGAACTAATTTTATCAGTCACTCTCCTGCCAGGAATAGCGCCTGACCGTAATACCAGGTCTTGTAGTGTCCACTACTACGGCAGCCACCTTTAAAGATCTCCGGCAAAGAGCCCCCTAACTGGGAGCCCGTCAGACATTGCAGTGCCGGTCTGACGAGGAGCTACCCGATGATGAAGCATGACATCCTTCTGGATGTGTGAGGGCTCTTGCTCCTGAACATTAATGTCCCCTTAGTTATTTCCTTCTTTGGAACAGTGTACACCTTTTTTGTACATTGTAATCAGCCACATCAAATTCCAAGGGCCCTAAGGGACCAGCAATTTACTGCTACTCTACCGCTATACTTTTTTAAAAAGTGTTTGAACAGAGCACAGTTTATAATTTGCCATTTTCCTTTTTAATTCATCCCATGGCTACTCCTGGGGAACATCATTGTACTCTCCAGGAGATAGCAGTCCGGCCCCAGAAGCAGAGGCTGTAGGGCATCCTAAATGGATATCGAAGGCTGGTAGCCCTCCAGGAGGAGCAGGAGGAGGCCAAGGCACCACTCATGGTTGCCAGCTGTAGCTCCTACAGCCAGCCACAAGTGCCTCCAGTCTCCCAGTGGCACTACCATCGCAGCCAGCAGGTGACATCAACCCATCGCAATTCGACCATTGCTGCCCTCCCTCCTCACTTCAGGACCGCATATTTCAATGCTGCGTCCTGCAACACCTTGCATGGCTGGACCGCCAGGTGGCACATATTGAGGTGATCCTCAATGATTTCCAGACCCGACTCTTCAGACTTTTTTTTTATTTATTGTTTTGGTGGGAGGGACACTTGTGGGTGGAGAGGGTAGGTAGGGAGTTGGGATGTGGTTTGAAAGTTACTTAGACTTTTCATTGGACTTTTTGGGAATGGGGCTATTTGTTTGGGGATGGGGTGGGCCTGTTGTGGGTGGAAAGTGTGGGTGTTCTGTTTGTAAAAATTAAAAGGGATTCATGCCTAAAATGTTTATTTTGGTGCTTTAGTTTGCACTGCTGTCTTTTAATATAGCCTGTTTTTTCAAATCTGCTAAAAAAGAGCATGTCATTTACTTATACGGTAACCCTTGCTTTATTGCCTTTTGCAACTGAACTATATTGACCACTAGTGGATGATTGCCACTGCCTATTTTGTCTACAAAAACTTAAACACACAGACATGTAAGACAGCATCTTCTTTAATAAGAGTTAATTACTAACTAAACAAGTTAACTTCAAACCATAATTCTTCCTTTACCTGAATAGATGAAGCCAGGGAGTCTTTTTTTTTCTTGCTGCAGGGTTTTTCCCAACATGGCATCTTAAGGGGGTGGTCGGTCATAGTAGTAGCAGGCTAGCACACTATCAGGGAAGACAGACCTTCAGAGAAGGTGCTATTCCCACCTTTGTGAACTTTAACTACAGGATTAATCAAAGGGTTATCCTCACTGTCAACTCAATTGAAAGAAAAGTAAAACAGCGAGTTACTGGGGCATCATATTATCATAACTTTAGGAAGACTGAGACCTGACTACCACAGTGACAGTATTTGCCACACAGCAAAGAAGACCTGATATGTAATAAAATCCAGCAATATCATGTTTTCTGAGCAATGGTGGGGAGTTATAAAACTAAACTTAGGAAATTAAATAATGGAGTCAGGAGACGTGGGCTCAGACTCTAGTGGTTGGACCAAGTTAAGGCCCGTATTTATACTTTTTTTGCGCCGCATTTGCATCGTTTTTCGACGCAAAAACGGCGCAAACTTGCAAAATACCATTGTATTTTGTAGGTTTGCACCGTTTTGCGTCAAAAAGCGGCGCAAATGCAGCGCTAAAAAAAGTATAAACACGGGCCTAAGTGTTTAAGGAACACACACACAAGGCATGAATGATGATTACTGCTCAGGTAGTAGAAGGTTAGAAGGTGGTGCAGTGACTTGATGTCGCTTTCACCACTTCTATCCCAGCACGTGTGTGATGCATTTATGATGTAACATTAAGTCCTACCTCAATAAACCACTCAGCACAGGGGAAGAGGGTTAGGTGCTCAATGAATGGATGGGAAAGGGGATTTAGGGAAAGGTGTGACAAAGCTAAACACTACACAAAATAAATCGCAGCAATATTCAATGTGTTGCTGAGCAGCACACCATCATCCATCTGGTGTGGAAGAAAACAAAGGGGTAGGTATGACACAGTTCAGTTAAATGTATTGCAAACAGTTGTTCCGTCCCAGAGAGGCCCCAGATAGTATATCCTAAATATTATGTCTTCTAGTTTTGAAATATGGAAGATTGACTGCAACCCACCCAGTTTTAAAGAATATGATTGTTAAAAGGAAAATTATACTGTATTGTCAAATTGGTTGATGCATCTCCATTCTTCTTGGAATGCCCATCACTCTGGTGCATGTCTGAACCTGTCCTGTAGGTAAGCTGGAGTCATGAGCTTTCCACGTTTTGCTCATACAGGAGAGAGCTAAGAGAAGGCTTGTGCATTGAAAAAACAGTAGTTGTTTTAAGGAGCAAAGGAGAAGGACAATAGAAAGCAAGGTAAGCTTCATGAGGAGTCAGGATTGTACCAAGAAGACTCAGAATCAGAGTAAGAACATGAGCGGAGTTTCATGGTTGAGCCAGCAATGCAGCAAGCACAAACTCAGAAGCATTTCCAAATCAACACACTTCTCTCCAGTTCACAGAGCTGAATGAGTACTAGGCCTCAGAGTCTTTGCCATCATCATGGGTTCTCTTTGAAGTTGAACACTTTCTCCCTCTAGCTGTTGAAGTTGTGCCACCCTGAGTCCTTCGATCGTCCTCCTCCAGTTTCAGAGTAACTCCGTCCCACTCCCAAACCGAGCAAGGTAGACCTGTGAAGTGCACTGCTGTTGAAGAACAAATAGAGAAACAGAACTGGAGTTTTTTTGTATGGATTTGTGTTTGGTAACTAAAATGGCTAGTTTGTTATGAGGGACCAGAAAAAAGGAGTAGACCCTGCAGGTAAATTTATTTATTTTTGAAACACCAATCACTTTCAGGAATAAATGATCACCCATCAGCCCCAAAAATTGCAAATCATTGGAAACAAGTTTACAAATGTTTTGAACTCCCTCCCTCACTATCAGCCACCACATATATCAGTCATCACACACACATTCACATTCACAATCAATCAATATATCACCATTCATTGGTACAATAGTTACTTAGTTACATCTTCCAATCCAAGCACGGTGGTTGATAAAAATACACCCTCTTTGATGGCAGCCACACATTGGAATTAGGCATTGTCACTGGCAGTCTTTTAATCAATGATCTTCTAGGACAGCCCTGGTAGGTGATGTTAAAATAGGATAGGCAATGGCATGATAGGTAGGCAGGCATCATCTCCAATGTCTTGAAGGGTACATGGGATCTTCTTCACCGCACATGGGGCCAACTCCAACCAGGGATTATATGTGTCTATAAAATAAATTGTGGGGCAGCATAAAGTGGCACTAGCATAATGTTGCACTAGCATCTATTTCTTTTGTTTGCAAAGAAAGAAGGAGAAAAAGAAGCTGAATGAGACATAATTAAAAAATGATATTGTTGTACTGGCGTACTCAATCTGGGAAGTAGAGTTTGCCCTCAAACTCTGGCGGTTCTCCGAGACGTTAGTCAGCTAACACACTTGATTCTGACCAATCATTCTCTTCCTCTTTCTGTGGTGTTTCGGGAATGGTGTAATCAGGTGGTATAAAATGCTGGTTTGTTTTGATCATGATCAATCTATTCACGTTTTGAGGTGAGCAACGGGTCCTTCTTACTGTAAGAGCTGCAACAGCTGCACTGAACACACATTCAGCAGACATGCTGGCTATAGGGCATTGGTACATCTTCCCATATGAATATACACCAATGATTTTGATCAACAAACACCTCTTTCAGGTCATCCAGACACTCCTGGAACATCCTCTGAATGGTCTTTGGTGCTGCCCCCTGCTCGACTGCTTTCTCTTTCACCTCTGGACTGGACATAAGACCTGCCACTTGAAACGAAGCCAATGCAGAGGTTGGGTCTGATTCTTCTGTGGCCACAGATTTGCTTGTTGGTGGGGTTGGCAGATGTGAGACAAGACTGTCCTCTCTGGAAGTTGGAGGCAGCACTCTAGAACTGTGGAGTGGGACTTTAAGTTCCAGCTGTTCTTCTTCATGTTCTCCTGCTTGCTCAACAGTCCCTCTCTTGTATTGTGAAACGTCCTCTACAGAAAAAGGAATGATAGAGGAAAGAATGGTTTTGGAGTGTGGATCAAGTAGGCTGGCACAGATGTACTCTTTGGATGAGATGATTTAATTTTGAAGCCTTGCATTACAAGTCAAGCAATAGCTTAGACTATTAAACAAGAAATGCCCTTCTAGATTTTTAATCACACCCCCGAATACAAACCTTTCAGAGACCTTCTTTAGCTGCTCCTGTAGCAGATGCAAAATGTGGATAGTTTGGCCCATTGTACTGTCCTCCTTGGTAACTTGCCACATGAAAACGTCAAAAGGAAGCAGCATCTATGTGAGGCATTTAACTATTTTTCCGCATCCATAGTCATAGCTTTCCCAATTGCATCAGCTCCTCTTTCAATGACATAGTGGCTAATTATGAGTTTGCCAGACCAAAACATCTGACTGCCAAACTCCCAACGGGGAGGTCGCAGAGGAGCTGGCAACCTCCCCCATTACGACTTTCCCAACAAGGTTTCCACCAGGAAAGGTGCAGCAGCATTGTGGCTGGCTTATATTGGAGCCAACAGCAATGCTGCTGCATGCAGGGGGCACTAGCACCCTTGAAATGAATGCATTTAAGGGTGCTGAGCAGGGGGACGCCTGCACTGCCCATGTGAGGGGCATAGGCAGTGCAGAGGCCCCCATGTAGCCCCCTGAACTTGTTTTCCACCAGCCTTTTCATGGCGGTGGAATCACCATGAAAAGGCTGGCTAAAAATAAGGTTATAATCAGCAGGGCACTGCTGAGTTCATTGACACCCTGGCCTGGTCTGCCCACCAACCTCATACTGTGGTGGTCAGACCACCACAACCGTGATGGTCTGACCACCACTGTGAGTCTGGCAGTCCTAGGACCACCAGACTCATAATTAGACTCTGTCATTGATCTGTTTGTACTGCTCAAACAGACATTGCAATATATAATAGATTGCGTTTTAACGTTTTGGCACCTCCTGTATCAGGGCTTTAACTAGTACTCAGTTATCACGCTGAATAATCCGCAACTGTTTCTGGCCTTTAAAAGAATGGCTGGAATGAGAGCTGATGCATCTGCAGGTGGTCAGTATGTTGCTGACTATGACTTCTTCTTTAATTAAGTCTTGCACAACCAGGTTGATGCAGTGCGCCAAATACAGGACTCTGAAATAGCTACTGTCTGCCATGGCCTTGACTATGTTACTACCATTGCCCGTGGCACCAAATCCAACTCAAAGACCTCTGAGTAACAGCCATTTAGGCAGCTTGCTATTAAGTTCCTCCACGATGTTTACAGCTGTGTGTGATTTCCCCATGGTCAACGTGGCCCCTGTTCCATGCCGCCAAATGCTCTTAAAACTTTCTTCTAGGCCAAGATCTGTAGATAGCTTTTGCTTTACCCCCAGAAAAGAAATCCAGTGTGCAGTGATGCACATCTAATCAGTCGCCTGACAACTGGTCTGCGTGTCTGTCATCAGGTGCATAGTGTGGACAGCTCTTTGCTACAAAGCTTGCCCAACAAACTGAAGCACATTGTGATGCAGTGCTGGACAGCAACTCTGTCAAAATAGGTCAGGCTTGCAGCCATCAATTTTAGACAGAGGGCTGACACAAACTTGAAGAATCTCACCCCTTCCTCAAATGAAAAAGGGAGCAGGACCAGTGCTAACATTTTTGTCAGCTTCCCATTGTACAAACGTGCCATTGGGTGGTGGTGGTCGTAGGGACTCTCCTGTCTAAACATACCCATAGTTGTAGCCAGGATTTATTTCTTTTACACGGGTGACTTTTGGGATATAGGTGGTGGTAAACTCAATGTGCATTATAGTGGTACAGTCACCTTATGCTGTGGTGTCCCCATCTGACTCTAAGTCTTCCTGTGCCATTGTGAGGTTGCTGAGGTGGGTGATTCTGGTGCACTGCTGGGGACAGGGCTGCTTTGCCTGAGGATGTCAGCCTCTTCTTCCTCACCTTCCACCGTGATTTGATGAGTTGTAGCTGATGTTTCCTGGCTCTCCTCACCTTCATCACTGTGACCACGTTGAGCATTTTGAAGGTGCTCCTCCCACTGAGTTGCCTGATGTTTTTTCATATGGGTCATCTGGCTTCCAGTACCAAAATGTGAACCAGGCTTACCTTGACGAAAACTTGCGTGGGAAATGGAGGATATGACAACGTTCTCTTCCTGTTTGCTAATTGTAAAAAAGTCCCAAACTGCAGAGGAGTACTTTCTTATTGGGCTACGGCCAATGCCAGAAAAATAACTTTCTTGGGAGCAACTTTATTTGGGGCCATCTTAATCTCTAGGTTGGCAGTAGCACTACGATGCACAAGCAAAAGTGTTTGGTGCCTGTGAACCAAAGTAACTGTAAGGCCTTCTCTTTGGCAGTACGGCAGGTGATGTGGTGTCTCTGCACCTAAATGCAAACAAGCAAGGAAAACTTAGCAGTTAGTGAAATGTGGCATTGTTGCAGGTTGAAAATAGTACAGAGAAAGGCAGCCTTAGTGCAGTTGATTACTTATGTAATACACCTATTTACTCAAACATTGTAAAGGCAAACCACATCACCAATCCATAAAGAAAATGTTATTACAAATCAGACAGCACAACAGGCAGATCTAGCGTTTTGCTTTATCTCAGTCTGTTTTGGAGACATCTGGGGTAGTCAGAGAAAGGTGCATGGGTAAATTGAATAATCCTTTAAATAACCAGGTGGTCCGGGGAAATGGAACAATAATTAACAAAATGAATTATGCTGTTGATTTGTTTGCCGTGCTCTGCAGCCAGGGTGCCCTAGAGGAAATAGAATAACACTTATGAAACTGAATGCTATGGTACAGCTGTAGATCTTTGGTGGATGGTTGCAGCAATAGCATGGAATGGATTGGATGGATGTGGATGGATGGAGCAAGGCACAATGCAGAAATAAATAAAATAAAAAAATATTGAAAAATTAAATAGAAAATAAATTAAAAATAAAATAAAAAAGTGGCATAATTAAATTGAAAATAAAAATGTACAAATTAAAATAGAAAAAAAAAACACAAATGATCAATAATAATGATGTTTGTATGTGAGCCTATATCAAAGACACACTGGCTGCATGCACACAATGGCTGCCAGCCAGCCACATGGTCCAGCAACAAGTTACAACAACAAGGAGCAAGGAGGAGGCATAGAGAACAAATTACATTTTCAAGCCTATGGCAAGATACAGTGGCTGGATGGGCGAAATAGCTGCCAGCAAGCCACATGGTCAAACAACAATAACAAGAAGCAAGGAGGCTCGGCAAACAAAGAACACATGCAAGTCTATGTCAAAGGGAGGGACACTGCCTGCATGCACAAAATGGCTGCCAGCAACATAAGCAAACAACAACAACAAGGAGCAAGGAGGCATGGGAAACAAAGAACACATGCAAGCCTATGGCAAGGGACACTGGCTGGATGGACAACATGGCTGCCAGCAAGCTGCATGTTCAAACAGCAACATCAAGGAGCAAGAAAGCATTTGAAACTAACAACATATGGAAGCCTATGGTAAGGGTCACTGGCTGGATAGACAAAATGGCTGCCATTCAGCCACATGGTGAAACAACAAAAATAAGGATGAAGAAGGCATGGCAAAAAAGAACACATGCGAGCCTACGGCAAAGGGAGGGACACTGGCTGCATGCACAAAATGGCTGCCAGCCACATGATCAAACAACAAGGAGCAAGGAGGCATGGCAAACAAAGAACACATGCAAGCCTGTGGGAAGAGGACACTGGCTGCATGCACAAACTGGCTGGCAGCCACATGGTCAAGCAACATCCTCCTATCCCATCAAATATTATTTCCCCACAATATATACACTTTGTGCAAAGAAATGAAATCCAATCCTATCCCTGCCCTAGATGACGTTTTACAAACACATACCACTGAAACATTTATTTCATGCACTGATAATTACTAGTACTGGGCCAACTGTCTAAATGGCCCTTTGGAAATCTAAGCCACATACTAAAATAATATTGCAAATGGTACAAACATGTAGGAAAGGTATTGAGCTGAGTAACAATTTTCCTTTGCAAAAGGTGAAAAATAAATGAAATGCAAAATAAATAATAACCAGGCCCATACTTATACTCCAGGCCACCAACACTATAAAATGTTAAAATCAAATATCAAAATAAGGTTAAAAGGAATACTGGTGCATGTCCAAGCAAACAAACACAAAACCCTTATGCAAGAGTTTTTAAACTTACTTGTGTGATTCAACAAAAACATAGGCCCTAAAAACATGCAGTCTCTCCCCCACGGGACTGGCGTTGCACACAGCCATGTTATGACCACAGCGATTTGGCCTCTGCCAAACTGCCACATCCCTGCCTGTCCCACCTCTTCATCGCAGCCTGCCGGGTTGGAGGTTTCCACCTCTAGCCTGGCAGGAGTTGAATAACCTTCAAGGTTATTCCGAAAAGGGACACAACCAGCATTTTCCTGGGGATTTCACCACCACGAAATACTGGCGGAAAGGTATCCTGATGACAGGAACTGACATTCCTGTCACCGTGATAACCCCCAAACACCTCCGCACACATGCAAGCATGCACCCACACACATACAATCAGACACATCCCCACTCACACACGCACTCACAACATTCACCCCATACGTACGTATGCATACGTACCCATACACATCACACATGCACGCATACTCACGATCCCCCACCCCCTCCCTTCAACTGCATACATACATACACAACCCCCACCCCCTCATTCATCTTCACACAACCACACACCCTCGCCCCAATCGTACCTCACCACATGCACACGCACACCATATACACCTACAAACATACACGCACCTGCACAAATGCACTCACTCACACCCCCTTACTCATTCACCCATGCACATACCCCACCTCCATCCACATACATACACACACACACATCATCACATTTACACACAGACACACATGCACGCACAATCACTCGCCCTCCCCCCCCACATTCATAGCATGGATACACAAACTCACACAAACCCATTCACACACCCCCACCCCATTCCCTTGTGGATGACACTTACCTTGTCTGATGGGGTTCTCCTCCGTGAGGGGACGGGTCCAGGTGCTCCCACTGCCAGAACCGCCTCGCCAGAAAAAGACCGCCATACAGAATTACTGGTTGTAATTCTGTGGGCGGTCTTTTTCTGGCGTGGCGGTGCAGGCAGTGGATCCGCTTAAGCGCTGCCGACCACCGTAGTGAATGCCGCTGGATATTCGACTTCCGACGGTGTGGATATCCGGTGGCAGTCATAATACGGTGGTAAGCGGTGCTTAAGCGGTTTCTTTTGGCTGCTGAGGAAAAGACCGCCACAGACATAATGGGGGCCAAATTCCTTATCCAACGATATTTACAGGAGACAAAGAGAGTGATCCTTCCACCTTGAAATCAAAGTGAAAAGTGACCAAGAGATAGAAAAAGTACTGGAAGGAGTTGCTGGACAGGAACAGGAAGTTGGAGTCTCTGATGCACTTCCTTCCTGTTTGGAAAAAAATGCTTCTGAATATGAAAAATGAATTGCAGGGTCAATTGGAGTAGAAAATCTAGTCAAAATCTCTTTTTAACTACATCTAGTGGCTCTGGAGTAGAAACTATACTTCAGAAGTGAGTTTGCGCTCGCGAGCGGCCCTGTTTTGGTCAACGGTGGTGCTGGAAGCAATAAGAGAGAACGCAAAATCTTGCGCATGCTCACTAGTAGCCCTTGAGAAGCAGGCCCGTGAAAAGTAGGCCCAGGAGTATCGTCGTGCTAACAAGAGAGAGCCAAAACCCAATATTGTGAGAGTAAACAAAGTCAGCTCAAGACCAGAGTGCGGAATTCGGGAACTCCGCGTTACTCTGCGTAGCGCAAAGAGCCCGAATTCCACAAACTCTACGGGCAGAGCAGAGGTATACACGCACAACTTCTTCTCACCTTATCAAGGTAAAAAAACAAAACAACAGCCTGCTATGACACCAGAAAGTGCTATTAACAATTAATACAAAATTCTAAATCACTTAAAATGACAAGCTATATTTTAAAAATAATTAATAACATTTCTATAAACAATAGTAACACATAAAATGAACATATCAACTAAAACAAATCAAAATAATTAAAATATTATACTTTTAAGTGAAAATGATATTAAAAATATTGAAATTATTTACAACCATATTACTTACTTCAAAGAACAATATTCTTGTCAACAATATTTGTGCATCACAATATTTGTATGTCTCGTTATTTCATTTCCAATATTTCTGACTCCCAATATTTTTAAATCTATATATTGGCCAAACACCACTTTGGTGACCAGGCAACTTTTCAACTACTCCTTACTGGCCCCCCTAACCTGCTACCTGTCGAATTTAGTCGCCCTACTCGAGCCATAGTAGCCACATGGAATAGTTTCAAACTATTCAAAAGGTTCTAAACTTTATGGCTGCCATGTTTGTTTTTGCTTTGGAGCAAAAAGCCAAGATGTTTTACTTAAAATTCTATATCTTGAACCCGCCAGTGGATTTTGTTCATCTTGGCTTGCAAAAATTATAAAAAACAGAAAACATTTTTATAAATTGGTGATGGATTTATCTTGTGTTGCTTGACTTTCATATATTGTTGTTTGGTGCTTTTAAATGGTTTATGCTATTTTCTGTGTGTAAATGTTCGAGCTGAAGGTTTTACAAATGAGCAAATTGTACTCAAGACCATTTTTCAAGTTAAAAACATGGTAAGGTTTCACAACCTTGCCATACAATACCTACAATCCTCACAAAATGGTATTCATCATTGGAGGAGCGGGTAAAAAAAAACATGGCCAACAAGTTTGATACATCACATTCTACTAGACCGTTTACGCTACTCAATAGAATTATTTATAAGTAGTTCTTTGTTTCTGAAAAACAAGTAGACCATCACATTTTTAGTTATCAATAGGAAGCAAATGCATTTGCGATTTTAGCACTTCATTTTTTAAACAATAATTACAAACGTTTCTTGTCTCAGTCAGCTGATGGGTGATATTCATAAATACTTCAAGCTGAGCAGCAGCTGAGGTTTTCAACTATCCACATTCTTATTCCATCATCCTAATTTGAATTGGTTCCTCGCCATATTCCCATAACCACAGTTGGCTTTTAACTGCATCACCCTATCTGCAGTCGCCATTCCACCCCAACTGATAAAAATGTATGTGTTTCTGATCACATGTTGGCAGGTGAAACATTTCAGATCTGCTGGAATACTACATATTTTACATTGGCATGTGCATATGCAATTTATCTCTTTTTTGAAACATACAACACATACCATTGTCTCCATACCCAGAGTGTACTTTAAGGTAACCCCTTATCACCATTCTATGTATCCCTCTTTTGGGGAGGCCATAATGCATAAGCATGTAAGGTGTAAACTATCAGGCACTTCCATTTAATTGTATACCAAAAACTTTGTGTCATCTATCAAATCATCCTTCTTATAATGGAGTTCTTGTAACTTACCAAGTCGACAAATTGACATGCATGTATCAACTTGGTAATTGCTCCATAATTCCCATCATCATTTTATTGCACAAACCCTTGCAGCATCATTGGGATATCAATGTCCCAATATTGTGTATGAGCAACCTCAAGATACTCTTGCTTCATGTCTAAATATCACATTATCGAATACCCCAAACTTCTTGAATCATTGTAAAGTCAAACATAGCATATGAATGAGGATCAAATTGACCCATTCTGTTCCATTGTTAATTCTCATTCTGAATCTACATTTCAAATGGACCCTGGTCTACTGTATCACTAAATAACTTGTACATCAAAGAGACATGTGCATAATACAAACATCAAAGTGAGCTGTGCAAAATATGGTGAATAAATGATAAGTTGTTCCTCATATAGTGGTTGCGGGGTCATATTCCAATGGGACATTGTGTGCATTAAAAAGGTAACATAATGTAAAAATTCCCTTTGGGTCTTTGAACATGACCAGAACTGAAGAAGCATATATTGTTCCACCCAATTTTTTAATGACGGCATACAGTCATTAAGGTGCCATGTGCATAGGAGCATGATCCAGACTTGAAATAGCTCTACTGATTTGTACATTGTGCGCACAATACAATTTACACATTAAGGTGTCATATGCATGGGAAGATGCTGCATTCTGCAGACCTTATCATAGGTATTTAGGCTGAATCCTATTCCAATGGAAACTTGTATGCATTAAAGACAGCATTCGCAAAGCCAATAGATCTCGCATTGCCCGTCAGTCTACTGTCAATTCTTGTTCTGTTTTGTCATGTTTTTTGCAAAACATTATTATTTGAGAAGCTCTATCACTCTGAAAAAGACCACTGGCTCAAAGCAAAATGTTTTTTCACCCCAAATCATCACACATTAACATAGTACTCCCTGGCACTGAAGGAAACTACTTTGTGTGTGAATGTGCTATTTGTGAAAGGGCAGCAAGCCATAACTCATAGCAAGTCAGCCAAAAGCTGATGTGGACTGCCATCTTGCCCCTTGATGCATGCTGAAGTGGGCGGAAGAAAAATGTGAAGAACACTACCACAGATGGATAGACGAAGTGTGGCTGAAAGCCCATAAAATACAAAAAAAAGTAGCATCAACCACAAGGTCTTGGCAAACACTGACCTAGAAAAGTCACTGGTTGTGCCATTGGCTGACAGCCTCAAGACCTGAATAAAAAAGGAAAGAAGGGAAAAAAGGAAGAAAGAAAGAAGGAAGGCAAGAAAAAGGGAAATAATACACAATAATGAAATGAAGAAAGAAAGAAACAAAGAAAGAAAGAAAGCAAGAATAAAAAGGAAAGAAAAAAGGACAGAAAGATGGAAAGAAAGAAAGAAAGAAAGAAAGAAAGAAAGAAAGAAAGAAAGAAAGAAAGAAAGAAATACATGATGGACGAAAGAAAGAAAGAATGGTAGAACAAAAGAGAGGGATAAAAGAAGGAAAGAAGGAAAATAAAATGCAAAGAAGGCAAGAAAGAAGGAAGGAAAAAGAAAAAAGTAAGACGGAAAGAAAAAGAAGGCAAGCAAGAAAGAAAGAATAAAGGAAGGAAAGCAGGACAGAAGCAAAGAAAGAAAGGAAATAAATTAAAAGAAGGAAGGAAAGTAAGAAGGCAGGAGAGAAAGAACGCAGGAAAGATAGAAACAAAGAGAAAGAAAGCAAGAAAAGAGAAAAAAGAAAGAAGGAAAGAAAGAAAGACAAAAGAAAGAAAGTTATAAGTGCTTCAAAGTAAATACAATAGAGGTCGGGTTTCTTCCTGGGCAAAGTTTCCTAAAGTGCAGTTAGTGAAACTAACAACAGAATAAACAAATTCTGAAGAATTGACCTCTTGTGAATTAACATTGTATAGCTTTTGAAGCTTTCGGTTTGTGTAGTACCTACATAGCAAAAAGAGGATAGCTTAATACCAAACAGTAAAATGGACACAATGTATTATTCTGAGAAACACTAGCAGTCAGATAAACAAAAAACACCACAAAAGGAATTTAAAACACGATTGACAGGTGACTGAAACTGATCAAGCTGGAATGTGCCCTGTTCTTGCATGTGCTAGAAACATCCTCCTATCACATCTGTTCTGAACACAAATGCTACATTAAAGACATGTTTAAGTGAAAAAAACACTGGTGCTGAAGGGAACTACTTTGTGTGTGGATGTGCTCATTGTGAGAGAGCAAAATGCAGTCACTCAAAGTGAAGTAAAGTAGTGTCTGAAGCATGCTGATCCACTGCCCAATGTTGTATGATGTTGTGGGTAGAAGTAACATGTGAATGATACAACAGACAAATGGCTGAAGAAAGCTTATAGAAACTCCTTTAGGTAAGTATATCATAATATATATTTTGTGTTTTAAATCAAAAAGTCTTGGCTAAAATGTAGCAAAATTAGAAATCTGTCTTGAGACCTTTGATCATGACCAGCATTGAAAAGTTCTCTATTGGTCTGCCCAATGTGCAGAAAAAGCACATTAAGGTGCCATGTGCATGGGAGCATGACCAGGACTGAAAATGTTTCTATAATCCTGCATAATGTTCAGTGTCATGAGTACTGGAAGATATTACATGCTACACATGTTTTTACTGGTATTGGGATTGACTATCACAGCAACATTTAACCCCTTCGCTGCCAGGCCTTTTCCCCCTCCTGTGCCAGGCCTTTTTTTGCCTATTTGGGGCAGTTTGCGCTTAGGCCCTCATAACTTTTTGTCCACATAAGCTAGCCAAGCCAAATTTGCGTCCTTTTTTTCCAACATCCTAGGGATTCTAGAGGTACCCAGACTTTGTGGGTTCCCCTGAAGGAGGCCAAGAAATTAGCCAAAATACAGTGAAAATTTAGTTTTTTTTAAAAAAATGGGAAAAAGTGGCTGCAGAAGAAGGCTCGTGGTTTTTCCCCTGAAAATGGCATCAACAATGGGTTTGCAGTGCTAAACTCATCAGCTTCCCAGCTTTCAGGAACAGGCAGACTTGACTCAGAAAACCAAATTTTTCAACACAAATGTGGCATTTTACTGGGACATTACCCTATTTTATAATTTTTTGTGCTTTCAGCCTCCTTCCAGTCAGTGACAGAAATGGGCATGAAACCAATGCTGGATCCTAGAAACCTAAACAGTTCTGAAAAGTAGACACAATTCTGAATTCAGCAAGGGGTCATTTGTGTAGATCCTACAAGGGTTTCCTAGAGAAAATAACAACTGAAAAAGAAAAATATTGAAATTGAGGTAAAAAAACCATCAATTTTTCTCTACGTTTTACTCTGTAAATCTTTCCTGCAATGTTAGATTTTCAAAAGCAATATACAGTTACGTCTGCTGGACTCCTCTGGTTGCGGGTATATATAGGGCTTGTAGGTTCATCAAGAACCCTAGGTACGCAGAGCCAATAAATGAGCTGCAACCTGCAGTGCGTTTTCATTCTATACCGGGTATACAGCAATTCATTT
This sequence comes from Pleurodeles waltl, assembly GCF_031143425.1. Taxonomy (NCBI): domain Eukaryota; kingdom Metazoa; phylum Chordata; class Amphibia; order Caudata; family Salamandridae; genus Pleurodeles; species Pleurodeles waltl. The sequence goes on along the minus strand of NC_090449.1, from coordinate 707,833,603 downwards.
GCTGAAATATAAAGAGTAAAAAATAGCTATCAAGAAAACCTTTGTATTTCCAAAAAGGGCACAAGATAAGGTGTTGAGGAGCAGTGGTTATTTGCACATCTCTGAATTCCGGGGTGACCATACTAGCATGTGAATTACAGGGCATTTCTCAAATAGATGTCTTTTTTACACACTCTCCTATATTTGGAAGGAAAAAATGTAGAGAAAGACAAGGGGCAATAACACTTGTTTTGCTAATCTATGTTCCCCCAAGTCTCCCGATAAAAATAATACCTCACTTGTGTGGGTAGTCCTAGCGCCCACGGCAGGAAACGCCCCAAAGCACAACGTGGACACATCCCATTTTTTGACAGAAAACAGGGCTGTTTTTTGCAAAGTGCCTACCTGTGGATTTTGGCCTCTAGCTCAGCCGGCACCTGTGGAAACCTAGCAAACCAGCGCATGTTTGAAAACTAGAGACCTAGGTGATTCCAAGATGGGGTGACTTGTGGGGCGCCGACCAGGTTTTGTTACCCAGAATCCTTTGCAAACCTCAAAATTTGGCTAAAAAAACACATTTTCCTCACATTTTGGTGACAGAAAGTTCTGGAATCAGAGAGGAGCCACACATTTCCTTCCACCCAGCGTTCCCCCAAGTCTCCCGATAAAAATGATACCTCACTTGTGTGGGTAGGACTAGCGCCCACGAAAGGAAATTGCCCAAAACACAACGTGGACACATCACATTTTTTCATAGAAAACAGTGCCTACCTGTGGATTTTGGCCTGTAGCTCAGCCGACACCTGGGGAAACCTAGCAAACCAGTTCATTTTTGAAAACTAGAAACCCAGGGGAATCCAAGATGGGGTGACTTGCGGGGCTCTGACCAGGTTATGGTACCCAGAATCCTTTGCAAACATCAAAATTTGCCCAAAAAAACACTTTTTCCTCTCATTTCGGTGACAGAAAGTTCTGGAATCTGAGAGGAGCCACAAATGTCCTTCCACCCAGCTTTCCCCTAAGTCTCTCGATAAAAATGGCGCCTCACTTCTCTGGGTAGGCCTAGCGCCCACGAAAGGAAATGGCCCAAAACACAACGGGGACACAACATATTTTTTCACAGAAAACAGAGGTGTTTTTTGCAAAGTGCCTACCTGTGGATTTTGGCCTCTAGCTCAGCCGGCCCCACGGGGGGGGGCAGAAATGCCCTAAAATATATCCCCCCCCCCAGGGAGCGACCCTTGCCTAAGGGGTCGCTCCCCTTGCATGAAATTCATGTAAAGAAAAAAACCTCCCTGGTGTCTAGTGGTTTCTGCCCCCCTTGGGGGCAGATTGGCCTCATCAAAATAGGCCAATCTGCCCCCAATAGGGGCATAAATGGCCTAAATATAATTTGCCCCTAGGGGAGCGACCCTTGCCTAAGGGGTCGCTCCCCACCTAAAAACAAAAAAAAAAAACATAACAAAAAGAAAAAAAAAAAAAAAGATCCCTGGTGCCTAGAGGTTTCTGCCCCTCCTGGCCCTAATAATAGGCGAATCTGCTCCCAGGGGGGGCAGAAAAGGCCTTCCCAAAAAAATGCACCCCCCTGGGAGCGACCCTTGCCCAAGGGGTCGCTCCCTTTTGTTACTTTCTGGGGGAAAAAAAAAATCCCTGGTGTCTAGTGGGGTTTCAAAAGCCGGATTGCAAGCAATCCGGCTTTTGAAACACTGGGAGAGACTTCAAAGGGAAGGAAATACATTTCCTTCCCTTTGAAGCCCCTCCAGGCCTCCCCCACGTGACTGAAAGAGAAATCCTGAGCATTTCTCTTTCTCTGCTTCCAGCGTGATGGGGGAGGCCCCTGTGACAAATCAGCACGCGCTCGCGCGCTGACGTCACAGGGGGGGTTGGGGGTGGAAGGGGAAAGTCTTCCCCTTCCATCCCTGCCTTGGGGGGGGAGGGGGGTGCACAGGGGGGCGCGCTAGCGCTCCCCCAAGTTCCCGTGCCTTGGACGAGGTGACCTCGTCTAAGGCACACGGGAACTGTAGCCTTGGACGAGGTCACCTCGTCCAAGGCACAGAACAGGTTAAAAACTCATTGTGTAATAAATTGGATTGCTTGATGGGGGATAAGAATCTATCTCAACCAACAACAGCAATCCTTGCCAAGGTAAACCACAAAAGTTACTAAATTAACCTTTTCGTAAACTCTCTGGTAGCGCGGCAATAAAGCAGTCAATCTTAAATTAGAGGCACTGTGTAAAATATTCAGCCAGCACACAAACAGCAATAAAACACAACACTAGAAAAATCCAAAACCAACTTTAAAAAACCGAGAACATTCAATAAATAAAAGGAGACCAAGACAAGTTCAATCTAATAAATAGAATCAGAGTTATGTTTTTTTATTTTTTGTGTGAAATCTAGCTCCTAAAACATCAAAACGCCAACCACAGATATCTGGTTTAAGCAAGGGTTCCAGGCAAGGAGGTCATCATTGAGGATCCAGTCACCATTGAGCCTGGTGAAGATTTTTACCTTTGGACTTTTTGATAGAAGTCCAGTCGAATAAAGCTGCAGGCTGTTGCCTAAGAGGGCTCCACATGGCAAAATACCATCATACCATCATTTAAACGTCCAGCTGAACAGCATTTTCTGCTGCAGAGAAGAACATAGTGGGAGCTACCCAAAATCAGGCTGACCGATGGTGCACCCTTCATGAATTAGTAGATAGGTCCCAGTCTTCTGTCCATTCTCCTGGCAATTTTTGCTGAATGGTCTTTTAAGTTCCAACATTTTGGTTAGGCTGAAGCAGCACCTGTAACACCACATCCACGAGTCCAGAACCTATGGGGCACCACTTGGGGAGTTAGGACACACTCCAGTAGAATACTGGTAAAGAGTTCCAAGTATTCGGAACGTGCTATGTACCTGTACCCCACACAGGAGGCCAGGCAAGTAGCCATTGTAGTCAATTCTGGTGGTTTTGGGTTCAAAGAGATGGCCCATTTCTCCTTCAAGCAGGGTAGCAGGCCTTTACGCTTTAGGTTAGTCCTATAAGAACAAGTCAGACTTATTTTTTTATAGGAACAATTTTCATTAACATTTTTCAAAATAAAGCTTGCTCTCAACACATCAAGACTGTAATTACATCATTTTCCCTGTTGGCCCTCCACCCGACCAATGGTTGCAATGTCCAGCCTGGCCCTTAGCACTTTAGCCCTTTGTACTCTCCAACCTAGAGTAGGCCCCCAAAATCGTTCATACTTGCTGGACTGCCAAGTAACACATAAATCATCGCTTTCCAGCTTTGCACACTAGTCCATGCATTTTCTCCAGGCTGCCAGAGGGGGTGCAGTGGTGGGTCTCCGCAAGGCAGGCTTTAAGAACAAGGGCAGTCCTCTGCTAGCAGCAAGGTAGTTCTCTGGAGAACAAGGCAGACTTTAAGCAGCAGGACAGTCCTCTTGGGGACAAGGCTGTCCTTCTGAAGTCTTCCATATGTCCAGGAGTGTCCTGAAGAGTTGTTCTGAGGCTCTATTTATAGCTGGCACCAGCCTTTGTACGAAAGGGACATCTAGAACTACCCCACATCTGATTCTGGAAAGCTTTTCTCTTCCTCTGCCAAGGCTCCATGAAGTCTGGGGTGCCAAAAGGCTGGTGTCAGGTTCCATTGCTTGAGGCAAGTCCTTTGAAGTATAAATGGACAGGGAAGAGCTCTGACCAAACTATCCTTGTAGGATAGCTCATCCTGCCAATACCCAGTCTCATTGTCTGGGCAGAATACAGAAAGCCTAACAGCAGAGTCATTCTCAGTCATGTCACCTAGGACATTGGCAGAAGGCACAAATGGTTAGGACAGGAAAATGCTAAATTCATAAAAGTGACTTTTTCGGAATTGTGACTTCAAATCTGACCATTCGTTAAAGCAGATTTTAAAGAACAGTGATTTGAGTGCAAACAACATATCTCTCTCAGCTCCCAATCAAAAGGTTTATCTTATTAGGTTTTATCCAAAGGGAGAGATAGGCCCTACAGCAGTGAAAAATGAATTTAGGAGTTTTTCACCATCAGAACATGTAAAACTCAAGAACACATATCCCACTTTTTAAATTAAATGCACCCTGCCCTATTGACCTTTATGGCGTTTCTAAGTGGTGACTTATATGAATTAAAATGGAAGGTGTAGGCCTGGCAAAGGGTTTATTTTGCCAGGTTGAACAACATGTTTTAAAGTGCTACTTAAGTGAGTGGCACGGTGCGTGCTGCAGGCTCACTAGTACCATTTCATTTACAGGCCCTGGGTATGTGTAGTACCATATACTAGGAACCTATAAGTAAGTTAAATGAGCCATTCAGGTGAAGGCCTATTTTACCATGTCTTAGGAAGCGGGAACAAGCATGTTAGCACACATTAGCAGTGATAAAGTGTGCCGAGGTCTAATGCCAACAAAAACAAATTTTAAAAAACAGGAGGAGTGAAGGCAAAATGTTCAGGGGTTTCTCTGCAGTGAGAGCCAGGTCCAGCACCTTTGTTAATTGGCATATTACTTTCATTGTAACTTAATCTGTGAACTTTACATATTAATGTTCAGCACCAGTATTCATTTGGAGCTCTTCCCTTTGGTCAAAGTTCAAAGCAGATATTTTACAAATGTTCCACTTTTTTCATACATCACATGTGCAAATGCAGTTCTAAATTATGCCTATTTCCCCCTGGGTTCTCTGTACCCAGGAGCATCTTCACCCTTGATGTGTTCTTCCTTAACTCCACCTCCCTATTCTTCCTTCTGAGTGTGGTATAACATTTTTAATTCCATAGGTCTTGAACCCACAGAGTTCTCGGTTATGATGATCTCAAAAATGTTTTTGATTAGGAAACACTCGGAAAACCCTTGTCCTGCTTTTCAACTGCTCTAGGATGCTGTAAAATTATCCTTTTGATAACCAGATTCTGGTTGTTTATTGGTTGTAGGAAATTGCTCCATTCTGGGTTGGGTCATTCTAGGTGTTACAATACCTGGCAACAAAAACCTTACAAGAGGCACCTAAGAAAATAGAAAGCGCGATTTCATACTCTCAAAATTAATTTTATTAGTTACAATATATTGATCTCATTCATAGCAAACCAATGTTTGTGTGCTAATCAACATGTAGTAATATTTGATTTAAAATTATCATTATTATTTAAGTACCAGTACATATATTATTATGATTAATGAAGAAAGAAAACTGTACATAAATCATGAAATGGGCAAACAAAGCACACTGCCAAGACATGTCACACAACACCCATTGGTTTTCAAAAGCTGTAACAAAAAATAAAAATAAAATAAAGACATTGTCGTATCAAAATGTGTTTACCACCAAAAACAAACACTCCACTATCAATAAATTGATCAAACGTGTTATACTTATTCAATGCAATATATTTTTCATATATGTACAATAGTCATATGATTTATTCACTTTTGAACTTTAAAAAAAAACAATTTTGCTGATATTACACCCACATGGTGATCTAGTTGTTAAACAGGTAATTTTGGGGAGAAGGAGGGTATGTCAGAGGTGACTTATGAATGACTATGGTTGCTGCTTTCCAAATGATATCCAGACGGTCATCTTACCAGTACATTCCTGTGCAACAACCTTGAGGATGGGATGCTAATTGTTAAAGCCTTGTGATTTTGAAAGTGGTTATTTTGTGTTTTCTTTCAGACCTCATCATCGGTCAAGCATATTTGCAGTTGCAAATTGGAATGGTATAAGGTCTGCTACACCTATCTTTGTTTTAGGTGAGTTCCAACAGTGGGACATTTCCTAATTGATTTAAAATTGATATATAATGAATGTGGGCTAATGGCTCTATATATGTTGTTTCAGAACATATCTTGGGTCAATTGATCATTTTGGTAGAAATTGGATATTTGTTCCATGAATGAAGGAATATTTGCTCCTTAAGATGTGAATACTCCTCAATTTGAATATATGTGGTTTAATATTTTGTTATACTATATTACTCTAGATAATTATATTACTTGGATCTTACAGCCTTTTATTATTTCCCCAATTGTGATTTAGCTATGACTGCCAATATTTGGGGATACAGTGCATAAAGTTTCTATTTAACCTAAATTGTTATTGGATTTGAACTCATGAACTCAAATAAGCACAGTGCAGCTAATCTATTTGATTGTTTCAGTGTTTCTAAAGGAACTTTAGCAACATTGATATTTAAAGGATCACTTCTCTTTGATATGAATCAATGTCTGATCAAGCATTAAGTGTTTTTCTTGTCACCCCTTTGTAGTTGCGAGCCTTTTGAATTTCAATGTAAAAATTAGATTTGTATTTCATGCATTTTTCTGATCTCTCTTCCCTCTTTTTCCATGTTTGTTTCTTATCTATTCCTTCTTCCTGATTTTATTATTGTAGGCAGTTGCACATTTGACTATAAATAACACAGTCATTGAAATGCAACAGATTTTGTCATTTATATGAATTGCATGTTACTTGTATAAACATTTACCACTTATTCATATCATTGTGAAAAAGCAATATGAATAAGTTAATACAATTGCCAAAGATGAAATATGTTTTTGTAAAAATTCCCTTTTGAACTTTGAAGTTGCCTGGAAACCTTTTGAACACTTTTGTGAATCATATGGCTAACTATTATGTAACTAAATAGTGCAGGTTTTCTGACTAGTTGGTAAGACTGCTATATATTCGATTTGTGATGGTTGCCTTCATTATATGGTACGTATGTTAAACCCTGAACAATCTATTTAAGAATTCTGAACAGCCCCTTTTGTATTTTCTATTACTGATACAAATATTGGTGTTTTTGTTGGGTTTGATGACTTGTTGACAGTGTAGTATTTGTTTTTGGTTGTTTTTGGTAGTAAACACATTTTGTTGCAATGATGTCTTTATTTTCTTCTTCTTTTTCTTTGCAGTCTTGAAAAAGTGACGCGTATTGTGTAACATGCCTTGGCTGTGCTTTTTGTTTGTTAATTGTATGATTTAGATGCAATATTGTTTCTTTCTTAATCAAATTAGTACATGTATCGGTACTTAAAAATAATGATGAATGTGATTCAAATATTTATTAAATGTTGATGATTACACAAACACTGATTTGCTATTAATGAGAAGAATACATTGCAACTAATACATTTTCTTTTGCTAATATGGAATTGCATTGTGTATTTTCTTAGGTACCTCTTTATATGATACCTCATTCCCCTTGTTCTTTTTACATATGGGAATGTCTTCTTTCAAAAATGAATTTGGGCCTTTATCAGCCGGCCATCAGCTTGCTTTAGTCTCACTCTCACTGGTAATGATATCCACAATTCTATCAACTTTTTCTCTGGTTGTCATTGGTTCATTTTTACTGGCACATATGTAGACCCGTCCATATTGATAATCCACCCTATCACCGTTGAACTTTTGAGCTTTTTGCTCTCTTTGTTCTTCTTCATGTTTCTCTGTTTTCTTCCATTTTGGTCAGGAGATGTTTCACTTCTTTCTCATCTCAGATTGTATCCAAACCTTTCAGCAGATCATCAGCCTTTTTTGTCTGTAGTTCAATTTTTCATTTTGTGTGTTTGGCTAGAGTTTACATTAATTTCATGGAGCATTGCTCAATATGTTCTCACCATTCAACCAATTGACCAACACCTATATCATTGTATGTGGGCATCGATATTAACCACAGCCGTTATGGAAATCTTGCACAATCAATGTATCTCATAAGAAAATTCCACCATTACTGGATTCTGATATCTTAGCATTCTCCAGCTCTCTAATGTTCTGTAGGGGTGTCTTTAACCCAAGTGGTTCTCATTTGTTGACTGTCCTGATACTTTGTCATTGTGGAACACAGCCTTTGCTACCAGCTGTCATTTTGATTCACAAGTAGGTGATATATTTGCTTCATTGGGCAAGAATTCTGTTACTTTCCTTGATATGTGTATCATACATACAATATCTGATTTAATATTTAGTTATAAAAATCTTTAATAATTCATCAATTTCCTAATGTAACTCTCCCCTCCGTGGATGCCAGTGACTGTCTTACCAATTTTCCTAAAAAAACACTGCTGTGAGCAGTTCCTCTATTATTGCATGTCCCTTATCCTCATATGATATCAGGCAGTTTCCTGTGGCAATCAATATCTACCCCAGCACACTGGATATGGCGAATACACCAGAGGTTATACCAAGTTAGCCCCTCCCCATTCTCCCTCCAAGACCCAGGAAACAATCCTAAACCATCCCAATTACCATAACGAGTGAAGATCCCAAAGGACTCTGGAATGGACTGAAAAATTGAGAGTCCTCCTGTTATAAGAGCAGGTAAAAAGGAAATCAAATATTTCATAACAAGCTGAAATCTAATATTGGTTAGGTGCATGTGTATATTATTAAATTTGGAAAATCTTGAACTGGCTGTAAATAATTTGCTTTCAAGTAGCAAAAAATAGATATTAAAACAAAATATAAAAAATAGCTCTTTCATGCTTATGTACGAAAAGATTCAAAAGGGTGTTCTCCTTCTGTCATATCTGTTACTAACCACTGTCCAATATATGTATTATGATGTAAAAAAGTAGCATTGTACAGAGTTAAATATTTCCTTGATCTTCCACTCTTTCTCAACTGAGATTTGTTGTAACATGATCTTAAGGGCCTAGAGTAAACCCTTGTTCTATCACAACTCTATTGTGGCAATTCACCTGTCACTGACATCGAAATGCAATCTTGTACTGCACCCTGTGTTAAATGGAGTGGCGTGCTTTGGTGCTGGATGAAAAAGTTTACAACTTACAGTGCGAAAGGGCCAATGAAGTTTAAGCACAGTTAAGACAACTTGCATCAGCCATAAAGTTTCCTCCCATTACCTGATGAAAGCAGAAAACCTCTGGAGGTCCATAGTGCTTGTTCTGTGCCACTTCTTAAACCTCCAGTTTTCACTAAAGACAAAACTATGACACAATCATATTGAAAGATTGAGAGGGCTCTGGAATTCCCTACCACTGGACCTTTATTGGATTGCTTAAGTATGGCCTGAAACGTCTACGTTTCCGTTTCCAAGACAGTTTGAATCAGGCTAAAACTAATCCCAGATTCTCTTTTCATCTCACACATGGTACCCTAACTCCTTTGCTGGCTGCCTTCTGAAAAATCTCATTATTTTGATTGCTTTAGTTTCTCTCTCATGACTCTATCTTAGTTACTTAAACGTTCTAATGTATTCCGTTCCATTCAGACTGTTTTATGAGACTGCACTGTTATAGTCACTGGTTTGAATACTCTTACTGATGGATATCTGCTTTACTCGTTGTGAAACATTTTCTAGTTCTGTATTCTCTTCTGCTGTTAGGTTATTTATCATTGTTGGCAGATCTAAGGATCTTCACCTAATGTTAGTACTCATCGTGAGTGTTCTGTATTTTGTTATGATTTTAGTGTATACCCAACCTTGTTTCATGTAGGTTTCCACTGTAACGCTTTTGAAGAAGTTAATCATAGAGGAAGGGTCTACAGATTGCACATTCTTTGAGAATTTGGGTCTGCTCTTTGAGATATGTCTCCATGACTCCAGTTAGACTTTGAGAATGGTAGCAACCCCTAAAGCTTCAATCATTGGCGTTCGTAGACTCCCATATGTAGTACCAGAGCTCTGTAAATAAAACTATTTCACTAAATTGTGTTCCCATGCTTTTTCGTGAGTCTGCTGGCGGGAGAAGGTAAAACAGGAAAAACACAGGACAGAAATCAATACACTTAACAACTCAGACATCTATCTGAAAAAATGCTACCAATCTGATGTCAAGAAATAGGCTGCACTAGTGGCACAAGACACTACCACAGTGTTAACTTCTTCACTTCGGTCGAGGACCATTCTAATCATGTAGCTTAATAGTTTGCAGTTACACCTATATAACTGGAGGTCAGCTTTTTGGGGGTGGAGGAGCTGTGAGCTGCTATGATTTCTTCTCAACAATCAGTTGCATCTGCAGCTTTACTCCTACCATCAGCCTCCACCCAACACCATGTCAGGTGCCTACACTCATAGTTGATTTCTTCTCCATGAAAGCAGAGGTACAGAAAAGAATGTCACAAAATTAATCTACCAGAAAAGGGATGGCGACCACACAGAACAATTCCTCCTAATTAACCTCTTTTGGTAAACCCACACTGAATATGGCAATTGAAAACAATAATTATTTTTGATGTAAAAATGTCATACTTTGAAAAATGAATGTAGGAATAAAATGGATATTTTACGTATCAGGCATTTCATTACACCGCAAAATACCCTTTATGAAATAAATCCACCAATGTCGATTTCATCAAGTTACGTGAAACACCCGACAAATGAAGACAAGAAGTTAGTTGTTTGAGAAAACTAATTTGAAACTTAATTATAAGTAGTTCTTGAGCCTAAAACACTTAAGGGTCTATTCATAAAGGCACTCTGGAGTAGGCAAAGTACCTCTTCTGTAATACTCTTATACATACTTTTGCATCCCTTTGTAAATTGTCCCAACAATATCTAAAATGGAACTGAAATGAGAATATGCAGGGGATTGCCATATACTATTAGTACAAATAGAAAAGACGGGGCTCTCTTTGCACTATTACTAATTGCGCGTAGATAGTTCCTGGGCCACTTCAGAACGGCGTGCACGAACAAGTCAAATAGTAATCCTACAGACTTCTCCCCTTACTCATGACTGCTTTTGTGAATCAGCCTCTTAGGATCTGAGAGACTTAACCATGTGTCCTTGAGAACTTGCGTTAAATACACATAAACCAAACGTGGTTCTGTCAAAATACTCTGTATTGCCTCATGAATTCAAAAACAGGGACCAAACATCAATGGCACTCGAACAGATTCGCTTTCATTATAATACAGTAAATTCTGCACAATGGTCATGACACAACATTTAAACAGTTTCTGTTTAAGTACATTCTTAAGCCAGTAAAGAGGTGGTCTTCCTAATTTAGGATGGTATCACAGCCATGCCAAACAGCGATCTCTGCCTCAGCTCTTGCCTGACTCTCAAAGCTGATCTTCTCGAGTAAAACGCAGACGTAGATGGGGAAGAATTCACCTCAGATGAAAACAAAGGAATGCACCGCCTCTCAACAAAACTGATGTCACATATCTGAATTGACCTTTTAGAGAGAAATGCACCGCAAGATTTTAGAAGCGCACATTTGCCCATCAAAAATTGGGGTGTTCCCACACATTGCCGTGAGGAAGACTCCACACGAGATGCAAGTGTTGTATTTATTAATCATTCTTAATCTGTGGTCTGGGGGCCCCTTCGGGGTTCACAACAACCACTCAGGCGTGCCGTCAGCGCTTTAAACATCAAATAATATTAACAGGTTAACAGCGAGCATATAAATAAAGAGTAAAACGTAAAATTCAAGCTTTTAAAAATGCTCTGTAAGGAATTTGAAAATGGAGGCTAAAAATTGCATTGGTATCCTTAGATTGATTAATAGGAGCAGTGTCAGTAAATCTAACAGATTACAGCCTTTAAAATTAAACTAAAACTTTGTTATTTTTCTATCTGCCAATTAAATGCAATATTTCACGATGTGTGTATGTATTTGATGAATGCTAGTTTCTCTATTTTTGTTTATTGTTTTGCAGTGAAAATGATCAAGGAAACCCTAATGATCTCCAGGATTGTATATTTTTCACATGTGCACCCTTGTCACTTTATGAGACTGTTTTGACTTACCTTGACCACAGGGTTCATAGACGTCAAATTTACTGACTTGCAAGAAGTTTTAATTCTATCTGTATTGCACAAGAATTTGAACCTGCATGTTTTTACATTTGTTAGTCACTTTTTATGTGGCTCAACATCGGTGGTGGTGGAGGGGTTAATGCGAGGGGCAGGTTTTTAAGCATTATTAGATTTGGCTGCCACTTTTGACCCTGACACACTGCCATTTTTGGTGGGCAGTGCTCTAGTTATTCAGAAGGGAATGCAAACTCTTCTTTCAACGTGAACTGCAGCAGGCACACACAGCAGACATGCAACTGGCATGCCAAAGGCACACCATAGGCAAGCCCATCTACATCTATCCATGCCCAGCTGATGTCCAGCTTCAGCCATGCTGCCCAGGCCAACCTTCCAGTCTGACCCTTATTTTAGATTCTACTACTCGGCACAAGAGCTGTTTAGTCTGAGGCCCCCGATGACCTGCAAGGCTGAGCTGCAAGTAAATCAAGATCTGTTGCCCTGTGTTTGGGATGAGTAAAGTGCTCATTTAGCATGGGTTGAGACTACTAAGAGGAGGTTACTGGCTCTTAGATGGCAAACAAAGCTGAGGTCGGCTCACCTTGAGGTACATGTAGAGTTGATCTCTGTGGAATTCCATGAAGTTATGAAAAAACTCAGTGGAATTACACAGAGTTCCGCGTGGGAGCAGAGTGCTGCCTGCCCTACTCACCCTGGTGATGAATGCGTCTGATCTTGGAAGCTCTAAGCAGGGCATTTCCAAGATCATGAGCATTCAGGCCAGGGTGTATGCCGGCCCCTAGATAGCAAAAGCTGATGTTTCAGGCCTCTTGTGCAGACACAGCCCACCTGCCTGGTGCTTGCTGCTCACAGCTGCACACCTCACTACACCAACCGCCCTCCTTCACAAACCTGCAGAGGACAAAGTACACCCCCTATCTTGCACCAGCCTCACAATCGCCTCCTCTGCACTTATGCACAGTCTCAGACTGCCCTTTTTTTAGGGCCCAGTACTAGCAGCAGCAAACCAACTCACCACCAGCAGCCTGATGTTCCCCGTTCTCCAGCTCTCTCTGCTAGCCTCAGCACCATACCCCCATAATACCACTTCCTTTCCCAGGGACTCTGGAGAGACAGGTTCTTTTCAAATCGAGCTCTGACGGCAAGTTTCCTTTTTTTCCAGCACAGACCCCCCTCATTTGCAAATGCTGTCCATACCCAGTGCTGGCCCCTGTGTGCACACAGAAGAGAAAGGCAAAATGAGGACTTACCTAGGTCCAGGAGGGTTCCCATTGCAAGTGACCTGGCTCTCTGCCTTACTCTGCCCCCTGCTCCCGGGTGGAGGACAGTGAAAGGAGGGAGGCCTGAATCCGGTTCTGGTGCCAGTGCAGCCCCTCAGCAGCAGCTTGCAGCAGCACCAGGCCCAGCCTCATTCGACGTCTTCTTCATGTCGAGTGTGCACTGCAGCCCGCTTATGGGCCACACAGCGTAAGCACAGACTTTCCAGTGTGGCCCATAACTGGGCTGCAATGCGCACTCAGTGAGCTCCTCTCCACTGCAGGGACAGTGGAGTATTTGGCTGAACTCCACGCTACAAGCAGAGCACGAAGTGCCAAAAACTCCATCAACTCCACCGGCGGAGCAGAGCTCACCGCCCCCCCCCCTACTTAATGTTCAGTTGCTACACAAGAATATGTTGAATATTTTTGACTTACTAAGTAAGAAATAGACTGATCGATTAATCTTGACAGGGACCTGGTTCAATGATTACTTTGTCCCAAATATTTCTTTTGCCATACTGGAATATTATTCCATAGTCCATGTAGCTAGAGTTGGTGGCATAGGTGTAAGAATGCTATTGTGTTTAATAACAGTTTCAAATGCTCTACATTTCCTTTGGCTGATCTTAATGGAGCTGATGCCTTATGGTTCTGTTTTTTCAATATCAGCACAATTTTTACTCCCGCAGGGACCTTGGTGTAGCAGCCCTCAGGATATCTGATTTTTAAAACACTCTGGATAATACTATTGCTCATTATTTATTTCAGTTCTCAAATTTTACCCTTCTTGTGGATTTCATTATGCACATTGATGGTTCTATGGATGTTCAGGTGACCGCTCTCTCAGAGAAGTTACAATTTCTCAACCTGACTCAATATGTCACCTGGCAAGTCATATCTTGATCCTCATTTTCTCCAGTAGGAAAGCTGAATTTCAGGATGTTCAGGACATCTCATGGTCAGACCACACCTTAGTTTAATTCTCTTGGTGCAGGGACACCACCCCAATGGGTAGGAACATTCAGACCAATATTAATCACTTTTGGGGATGGTAAGGCTAAGGTATCATAGATGGCACCTCTATTAGTCAGCACCACCCCCATACTGAGCGGAGATGTGGATGTAGATGTTTCAGCCACACATTTGTGGCTTTTGTAGATGGGAAATAAGGTGGTCTCCAGAACACTTATGGTATACTTGTGGTAAACTTAGATGCCATCCCTCTGCTCCCTGGTTCACACCAGTGCTGGCAGAAATTAATGAAAGGTGCAAGAAATTGGAAAGGCTCTAAAGGAGGTAATGTTCTTGAGAGTACAAGGAGAAGTACAGGATGGCCCTTATGCATTATCATGGGCCAATATGAGAGGCTAACTCTGTTTATTTCTCTGATCAAATATTTTCAGTAGTTAATAACTTGTGCGAAATGTTTAATATGTTTAAGCACTTTCTCAATCAACATCCCTTTTGCAGCCAATTACAGCTTCCCCTGAATTGTGCAAGGAACTCTTGAACTGACTTGCAAGTCAGGTTCACCAGACAACCTTATCCTCCATGAATCCTAGCAGCTGTTGTTAAAATGAGTGTTAGAAATGGGGTCTTTGGTTGACAGTCAGGTTACCCCCTGTTCAAGCAAGGACCCTCACTCTAGTCAGGGTAAAAGAGAATCACCCTCAGCTAACCCCTGATTACCCCCTTGGTAGCTTGGAAGAGCAGTAGGCTTAACTTCCGAGTGCTAGATGTAAAGTATTTGTACCAACACACACAGAAACTTAATGAAAATACTACAAAATTGCACAACACAGATTTAGAAAAATAGGAAATATTTATCTAAAAAACCAAGACCAAAATGACAAAAACCCACAATACACAAGTCATCAATGAAAAATCAAAAAGAGTCTTAAAGTAGTTTTAAACACCCACTAACACTGTTAGTGTGAAAATGTACCTTGGGTGCATCACAAATAACCCCGCACAGGCGAGGATGCATCAAAAAGGGCTTGTGATGCATCAATTTCACTCATGAGCAAGACCTTGCGTCGTTTCTCCTTTTGTCAGGTCGGGGTGCGTTGTTTCTTCTCTCGGCAGGAGAGCAATGCGTCGATCCGGTCAGCACTCTCAGGTCTAGGCAGGCCTTGCGTTGTTTTTACACGCCCAACGGTGCTTGCATCGGAAATCCAGCTGCACGATGATCCAAAAACCATGCTGGGTTGCGATCTCCCAGCCTCCGTCAGCGATGCTGCATGTCATGTCTCCTACTCTGTGCATCAATTCTTCGGTCGCGTTTCCGGCGAGCGTCGATTTTCAGCTGCAGACCTGGCGGCCCGTCATTTCTTCAGCCGCAGATTCGAGTCACATCGATCTTTTCTCCGCACAGCGCTCTGTGTGTAGATTTCCTCCTCTTAGGCTGCCAGCTTCTCCTTTCAGGGTCCCAGGAACTGGATGGGCACCACAGGGCAGAGTAGGAGTCTCTCCAGAGACTCCAGGTGCTGGCAGAGAGAAGTCTTTGCTGTCCCTAAGACTTCAAACAACAGGAGACACGCTCTAAATCAAGCCCTTGGAGATTTCTTCTCAAGATGGAAGGCACACAAAGTACAATCTTTGCCCTCTTACTCTGACAGAAGCAGCAACTACAGGATAGCTCCACAAAGCACAGTCACAGGCAGGGCAGCTCTTCTTCCTCAGCTCTTCAGCTCTTCTCCAGGCAGAGGTTCCTCTTGTTTCTAGAAGTGTTCTAAAGTATGAGGTTTTGGGTGTCCTTCTTATTCCCAATTTCTCCTTTGAAGTAGGCATATTTTAAAGTAAAGTTTATTTTGAATGTGAAATCCTGCCTTGCCCAGGCCATGCCACAGACACTCACCAGGGGGCTGGAGACTGCATTGAGTGAGGGCAGGCACAGCCCTTTCAGGTGTGAGTGACCACTCCTCTCCTCCCTCCTAGCACAGATGGCTCATCAGGCTATACAGGCTACCCAGCTCCCTTTGTGTCAATGTCTAATGTGAGGTGCAACCAGTCCAACTGTCAAACTGACCCAGACAGGGAATCTACAAACAGGCAGAGTCACAGAAATGGTAAAAGCAAGAAAATGCCCACTTTCTAAAAGTGGCATATTCAAACACACAATCTTAAAATCAACTTTACTAAAAGATGTATATTTAAATTGTGAGCTCAGAGACCCCAAACTCCACATTTCCATCCGCTCCCAAAGGTAATCTACACTTTAATCAGATTTAAAGATAGCCCCCATGTTAACCTATGAGAGGGACAGGCCTTGCAACTGTGAAAAACAAATTTATCAACATTTTACTGTCAGGACATATAAAACACATTACTATATGTCCTACCTTAACCATACACTGCACCGTTGGGGCTATCTAGGGCCTACCTTAGGGGTGTTTGACATGTAAGAAAAAGGGGAGGTTTAGCCCCGACAAGAGGGTGCACTTGCCAAGTCGAATTTACAGTTAAAATTGCACACACAGACTCTGCAGTGGCAGGTCTGAGACATGATTACAGAGCTACTTATGTGGGTGGCAGAACCAGTGATGCAGGCCCACTAGTAGCATTTGATTTACAGGCCCTGGCACATCCAGTGCACTTTACTAGGGACTTACTAGTAAATCGAATATGCCAATCATGGATAAGCCAATTACAAACACATTTTGCAAAGGAGCACTTGCACTTTACCACTGCTAACCAGTGGTAAAGTGCCCAGAGTAACAAAATCAGTAAAATCAGAGTCCAGCACACATCAACAACCTGGGGAACAGAGGCAAAAAGTTAAGGGAGACCACGCCAAGGATGAAAAGTCTAACAATGAGTATTCCCATTTTAATCAAAAAAATGTATTTCAATATGTCTATTCAATTGGCCATGCTTCCATCGGAAAAAGGCAAGGCAGGTTCCTAAAAAAACTTTGGCAGACAGGAAGCAATTGGTCAGTTTAAGGCCTATTTATTTACTTCCAGCTACATCGATGATGCTTGAAAAACTGATTAATACACAGTTGCCATCTTATTTGGAACAGACCAAACTCTTACATTCTTCACTGTCAGGGTTTAGACTTGACAGAGCACAAAGACAGTATTTGTAGAGATTGTGGACTCCATTAAACTGGCATTGGATCAGGGAAAACGGGATGCCCTCGTCTTCCTGCATCTTTGACACTGTGTCTCACACCATCCTTTTACAGTGCTTAGAAGACCTAGGTATGTGTCCTAGGTGCTCATACCAGCTTCCCTTGCTGTCGCAGGAACAGCTGCTCATACCTTTTGCCCTATCTGCATTGTTGTTCTGCGTTGACGTTTCTACACTGTAACACTCTCAGTTTTCACCTTAGTATAGTTCTGCATGACCTCTCTGCTGTATCTCTCTCCTGTATTTCTTACTGTTCTCTCTCTGCAGCATCTCTATCCTTCATTTCTTGTAGTTTGCCTCATTGTTCTTTTCTGTAACAACCTCTGTTTACACATTAGATTTTGCCTTTACTTTTTTAGTACTCTGCTGTATTTCTGCATTTAAATTTTCCTTTTTTTAAATCCTCCTTTTTCTGTTTTGGAACCAGTTCCCGCATCGCCACTCTCCCACCTGTTCTTTTCCTGCTGTTTCACTCCCACTTCCTGTCTGTCCTGCCCATCACCTCAGTGCCCTTCCCTCCTCACAAGACCATCTCTCAATGGAGGCTGCAGCACAACCCCACTGAGCAGGTCCTTGTACCGGCTCCCTCTGCCGCACAAACAGCAGTTCACACCTTTTGCCCTATGTGACTTGTTGTCCTGCCTTGCTGTTTCTGCCTTGTAACTCCCTTTGTTTTCACTTTAGTTTTTTGGCTTTTCTGCATTTTTCTTTTGTATTTTTATCCTTTTTCTGTTTTGGTGCTGGTTCTCGGTTTGCTGCCCTGCCGCCCACTCTTCTCCCACTGTTTCCCTCCCGGTTCCCCCTGCCCCACCCACCACCTCAGGGCTCCTCCCAGGAAATACTTAATGGATTGGAGACATCCGGAGATATGGTGCAACCCCATATCCACGCTCAATATCGCTGCAGCTACTCCTGAAGGCTACAGAGGCACCCTCAGCTACAGACATTCAAGACCATGGCCTAGTTTCAGTGACACCATCTCTACATTTATCGCCCGCTCGCCATTGACTCCAAGCATTACATCTTCCTGTGAGACCTCAATTTTCAACTCAACGACTTTAACAGCAAAACAGCCAACCTCTTCAACAGCATGAAAAGCATTGGACTCGCCCAACTAGTCACTGACCCCACACATTACCCAGGACACATGCTCAACCCCATTTTCACAGCCACTACAGCTGTGTCAACAAGCTCACCTGGACAGTCCACGCTATCATCTACTTCACCATCACAGTTTCCTGCTGCACCATCACCAAGGCGCCCAGCAACTCACACTAAAGCTGGACTGACACCTCAAGCAACCTAAAACAGGCAGACAGTTTCTCACTCATCAAGCTCTCCAAACTCAAGGGGCCCACCAGGCAGGCTAGTTGTACACCACAGAACTGAGAACCACGAAATACAACTGCAAGCGACTGAAAGGAAATGACACACCAGCAAGGAGCCCACAGATCGAGCCACCTTCAAGTCATCCCTTAACCAATACCATCAAACTACTGAAAGATACAAAAAGAGGCACCCTACCCAACTGTATCAAAGCCAGTTCTAACCACAGCAAAGAACTGTTCAACAGCATCAGATACTCCAACCCTCAGCCACCAAAAACATCATCAACCCTTCACTGGAACTCTGCAAAACCCTGCTGAACTTCTTCCACAACAACATCTCCACCATCTACAAAACCGTTGGACCCCAACCCACTGCTACCAACACCCTCAACCTTCTTGTTCCCATGGATGCAAGTGCTGGGCTGACTCAAAGCACCTGCTCACCTCCTGGGACCAGCCCACCACACAAAACACCACAGCCATCATGAACTACATCTTCTCAGGAGCACCCACAGACCCATGTCCTCACCACATTTTCAACCTCAGGAGCAAGATGAACAACAAGCTCACCACCGTTTTCAACTCACCCTTAACCACGGCCACCTTCCCCAAAGAATGAAAATATGAAGAAGTCAAACTCCTTCTCAAGAAACCATCCACTGACCCCAGCTAACTCAAGAACTACCATTGGATCTTTCTGCTCCCCTTTCCCACCAAAGTCCTCTAAAAGGCCATCAACTTCCAACTCATGGAACACCTAGAAAGCAACAATCTTCTGGACTCCACCCAATCTAGATTCTGCACCAACCACAGCAATGAAACCATTGTGATCACTGCTGCTGACAACATCAGAACCATCCTTGACTGAGGAGAAAAGGCAGCCTTGATCCTCCTTGACCTCTCAGCATCATTCAATTCCATATCCCACCACACCACATCTCACCAGAAGAACACAGAGAATCTGCCAACCTCCTTTCACCTCGGAACCCAAGAACATCATCTGCAACATTCCCCAATGCTTATCCCTCAGTCCAGCACTGCTCAATATATACATGACACCCTTGGCCAACATCGTCAGAACCAACAGAATGGACATCATATCCTATGAAGATGACACCCTGCTCATCTTCTCTTTATCAAAAGATCCCTCAACCAGGAGGACCAACTTCTGCAGGTGTATGACAGCATCACTGACTGGATGAAAAACACCTGCCTAAAACTCAACACAGACAAAACAGAAGTGCTGATCTAAGGGAACAACACATCCCAATAGAACAGCTCCGGGTGGCGTTCTGAACTAGGACCCATCCCCACTCCGACATATAATGCTCACAAATTTGGCATCACCGTGGACAGCAAGCTCACCTTGAAAATCAAGATCAACGCAATCTCCTCCACCTGCTTCCTCACTCTTTGCATGCCCCGTAAGATCTTCAAATGGCCCCCCATCAACACCAGATGAACCGTCAGTCAAGCCTTGGTCACCAGCTGTCTGGACAGCAATAATACACTCTACAGAGGAATCACCAAGCACCTCCTAAAGGGACTACAGACCATACAGAATATAAAACTCAGACTTCCCCAAGCAGACCCACACTACCCCTACCTCAGGAAGCTCCACTGGCCCATTCAGAAGAGATGTCAATTTAAAATGATGACCCACACCTACAAAACTCTTCTCAGCCAAGGACTAGCATACATCCACCACCACCTGAACTTCTACCACCCCTCCAGAGACCTTGATCTGCTTCCCTATTTCTCACACACCAACTGCATGCACTGACGCAATAGTGGAGGACACGCCTTCTCCTACCTTGCGACAAAATCCTGGAATGACCTCCTCCTTCACCTACGGACCTCATTGTGTCCTCTTGATTTCAGGATTTCAGGAAAGGACTCAAGACCTGATTGTTCAGCTAAGCCTCATAGAAGCAATGTTTCCAGTGCAGTGTATCCTATTAAGTTTTAATGGGAATCAGGAGTTTAGCTTAGTCTTCTGGCTTGCAGGCCTGTGCCCCCGTCACCTAGTGAATTTTAACCTACTTAGCTTGCTCTGTTTTAGCACATTTATTTAATTATTTCTTCCAAGATGGCTGCCATATTTATAGTTAGGAAGATGTTTTAGTTTCACATTGTCAGTGCCACTCTGTAAAAGCGTCACTATCAGCATCAAAAATAAATGAGATACGTAGGTATTCACATCATGTACTTTCCCACTTTTGTGCAGCAGTAACATAATGTGCCTTTTCAGGGAATTGTTTATATAATTGCTGCCCCAAGCATGCCTTCTTATCTAATGTTTGCGAACATACCTGCATCAGGGGTCCCACAATATCTGTATAAATACATCTCACACAGACAAGCTGATCAGAGAAATTCCTACCCAATGCCATTGATGCTATCAATGCTACACATTACCTTGATGCTGACCCAGTCTTTGTGTCCCCACTGATCTAACAACCTCAATCCTAGGTAACAAGGGTTGGGGGTCTCTTTTCATGGATATAGGACTGGCAGATTAGTTTTAACACACCTAGCTCTCTTTAGGTTTCAGATTAGGTTCATCATGCTAGGGTAGTAGAGCCTATTTCACATCTATTTCATATTTCATGTTATTGCAAGACAGTGGGGGTTGTTGTATTCATGACTCTAGTTTTTTACCATTCGGTTTCTTGCATTGTTCATTATGCTAATCATTGCAGCCCGTGCAATTTATGGTAGATTGCAGTCTTGTTGATAAAGCCTATTGAAAACTTCACTGCATCTCTTTCATTGCCTGTGTGTGACTGAGACATGTTCATGTGAGAAAGGGGTAATCTCCGTTTAACTACAAACTCCCTGAGAATGTCGCACTCTTGAGTCCATGCTTAAAGGCTGCCACAAATTACCTTTTACTGTTTGGGTTTTTGGTGAGGTACTGCTTGTGAGCTGGGAGGGTTCGGACGACAGTTGCGACTTCATGTAGGATTTGCCTAGTCATCTACAAACATAAGTGCTGTCATACTTAAACCAGCAGTCTTGCCTAGAGCAAGAGGCAAACTACGACACCTGCACCTTGATACCCTCGCAGTGACTAGCCAACCTCTACAGATTTTTTAGCCTTGGTGTGGATTCATTCCAGTTTAAAGAACAGATGTCAAGGAGCCTGGATAACCCCTCAATCCTCTGAACCAAAAAAAGCTCAAGTATGGTGTTCTACACAGCTGAGCTCTTAGCCCAACTTTTGTACATGGCTCCTCTGGCCGTATTAGATTAATTATTTGGGGTCCGATCTGTTTCATATGGTAATGATACTCAGCTCTTTTTTTCAATGGATTGTGATACTCCTGAGGCCTCAATCTCATTTGAGAACTGTCTGGCAGCTGTTTTTGAGGGGATGTGGGCCAGCAACCTTCAATGCAACACTGAGAAAACAGAACTTTTGCTGTTTGATTCTCCTTCCCTGGTCTGGGTTCAGAAATGTTGGCTGGAGTGGGCCGACACCACACTTCTCTGACCACTTTTGCTCATAAAACAGATATTAGGATTGATCTTCATCAATCTATGTGTTCTCAGATCTATTCAGTACTTGTTTCATGCTTTGTTTCACTGAGATCTATAAAAACATTTTTGAGCCTGCTTCATCTCCAGGTGCAGAGAACACTGATCCATGCCCTGATCACTTCTTGCATTGATTACAATATTACTTTGTACTTGGGCTTGCCTGCCTACCTGCTTAAGAGATTAAAGGTTGTACAAAATGCAGCATCAAGGCTACACTTAAAGATCCCTAGAAACGCATTAATTATTCCACACCTGAAAGAGCTCCATTGGCTGCTTGTGAAAGAGAAGATCATGTTCTAAACCTTAGACTTCGCTCACAAATCTTTTTTATGGAACTGGCCTCTGCTACCTTTCTGTCACATCATCAGCTGACCACAACAATCCATTTGTCAGAGACCAGTCTACCACAGGTCCTGAGAATCAAGCACAAGAAGTGGGGAGGGAAGCAGCAGCTCCTCCACTATGGCGGAGGAGTATCTCCCCCCACTGTGCACTCCCCTCAATGCACATGTGTGTTTGGCTGCCCATTTCGGGCCGGCCCAACACACATGTGCACTGTGCTCTCTCCAACCCGACACTGTTGCTGCAGGGCTGGAGAGAGCAGGCACAGGCTCCCAGTATGCCTGGGAGCACCCTGGCTGGTCGCTCCAGACAATCCTAATGCTGCTTTCATGCAGCCATAGGATTGGCTACAGGGCAGGCTGGGAGTCTGTGCCTGCTGAGGTGACAGAGGAGCTGCACAGCATGGCAGGCACGTTTTTTTTGTTACTCTTTTTTTAAATTTTTTATTATTAATATTCACCCCCCACCACACGCAGCCCCACCCTTTTAAACCCAAGCGAGCCACGACTGGAGGAGAGGCGTCATTTTCTTGTCTCGCTCAAGCTTGAAATCAGTTTCCATTGTAGCTTTTGTGCTATATAAATGTCTTGATTGATTGATTGATTGATTGAACACTTTGTGGGCTATGCACAGGGCACCTTGTTAAATTACATTGCCTCCCTAGTAAGATGTGAGACAGTATATCTTTTATGATGAAATGCTTTATTAAAATCACTGTGCAGAATTGGCTGTATCTCATTAAAAGTAAATCCGTTGGAGTACCAATGGCGTTTGGACTCTTTTTTTTAATTAATAAAGCAATACAGAGGTTTTCTGACAGAACCACGCCTTGTTTACATGGTGAGGCTCCCAGAGTGTCACCTCAATTGCATTTCAAAAGCCTGATTTATTTTTCCGGGGGCATTCTTTCATTATTTTTCATCATCTGCTTAAATAGACAATTTACCTAAAAATGTAAGAATACTAAGAGTGCAATAAATGTATTGCAGAATACAGTGGACTACTGAAGTAGCTTACATTTGTAAGAATCCAAAATTATTCTGTCCTTGTTAATCAAAGCGTGAAAAAGAGAATATTATCCGATTTTGCCAAAAGACTCACGCCACTCGTTCTCATGACTTATATTTTTAAGTTGGCTGACATGTTGTGCATGAACTTCAACTGTGTAAATTATGATACAAAGGCCTGTGTCATATGCATGACAATACAGTAAAAGCTGGAAGAAGTGTAAGAAAATCTACCTTCCCTTATTTCCAGTGATCCTAGATCCCAGTGGAATCACTCTGAGCTCTCCATGAAATTCACATAGGTCATGCAGCTGTTAATGAAAGACATTTTTTAGATGATTTGTTATGCCTGTAGTCCAAATTCTTGCCAGGACAAAATTAGTAATGCAGACATATTCAAAAGAAATTCACTTTATGGATCGCAGTGTTTATTTCCAAAAATGTAAAATATATGTTTAAAAACCCTTTGATGGTATTAAGCATCTTGTATCACAAAATTAGTGTGCAGATGTTATTCTGAAGAACCTTCTAAATGTGCAGACCAGTACTTAGCTTTAAGGATAGAAGAAATACACTGGTCCTGATTTAGAGAGACAAAGTTGTAATCTGTGTAGGTTTAGCATTTTTCTGCTATTCACAAACATTGGGTTCATAGTAAGTTTATGACTGCAGAGACTCCACGTGTAAAACATAGGACAGCCCTATCTTTTTATTTGCGGAATTCTCGGCCCCGAATGAGAACTTGCTACAGCCATGTGAGTCCAGATATGATTGTTGTAAAACATACATTGGTGTAAGAGAGGCCTCCTGATGGCAAATAATAAACAATTATTAGAGGTCGTGAATGTGCTTCTTTTCAATTACAATTACAAGCATTTCCATGAAGAACCAGCTCTTTGCTGTAAGTGCAGCTTTATGCTTTCTTAAAGTGTCTAGTTAACTTTAATTTTACATTATTGCATTTTCTACATTATTCAGAATTAAAACAAACATTTCAAAGTCAATAAGTTTGATGTTTGTGTCAGGTATGTACAAGCACTTTAAATTACAAACTTATAGCCTTTGTCAATGGTACCAGTGAGCGACTGTAGCTCGGAGACAAAGCATCTGAGTAATGGATGCTGTTGAAAACATGTTTTTTCTTTTATTTAGCATCCATTTTTTAAGATGCATTTGTAAGTTGTCTGTCAGCATTCTTTCTTCATTGCTATTGGATGAATGTATGTATGATTATATTTAGTGTTTCTATAGCGTGAACCGAACCAAGAGACAGAAGAGTGCTGTACAGGGTCAGAGACAGGCATAAAGTTAATGAGTGACATGACAAGTAGCTGGTTTGTAGACTGCTGTAGTGTTCTTTCTAAAGACTGAAGTCTTTAGCTGATTTCTAGATTGTAGCTGCTCTTGGGTAGTCCTGATGGATAGGGAATGTTGCTCCAGATATATATGCCTGTGTGGATGAGTTCTTTTACGTTATTATTATTATTTTTTTACACTTCTTAGTCTGCTGCTTTCCTGGCTGCGGGTGTGGCAAGAGCCACCAGAAATGATGATAGAATTTTTAGATTTGGCTAGGGGGTTATTTTGCCCAGTCAAATTGGCTTGGCAGTTCATAATGGCTAGCAGACTTCAATGGCAGGGGTGAAGACAAACTGTTTGGGGGAAGGGCACACTAAGGCTGACAGGTCTAACATTGCCTAACTAAAGCACATTGATAACGTCACTTCACTTGTACACATCATATGAAATTTGTGTCAATTGCAACTATATTAATTCAATCTATACATAGATGATCATGTGTAAAATTGCATATTATACGTCGTTATCAATTAACAAAAATATAAACTTGAATAACAATCCCACACATATAGTTTAGCACTCTGATTTAGACTTTTGATTGAAGTGTATATTGAGAGCCACGTCAACATAGAAGTCATTCTTCCTTTATATTCTATATTTTTATTCTCTCTTCTGATATCATTTTTTTGGTACAATATAGAACCTGAGGTAATATCATAGACTGACTATAACCCTCCCTCCCACCCTGTTACTCCATGAATCCCTAGCTAATGGCTTCATAGAGAACAGAGTCATCAGGAGGAGGGAAGTTTATTATGGGTAGTTCCACACAACATAATAGGAATAGAAAGCAGCTTGGCAGGCGGTGAGTAGCATTTAATGAATGGGCACATTCAGTAATTTAGTAACTGCTTGGCTAGAAGGGAATTAGAGAAATGAAGATTACTGGTAAGTAAACTGAGCATTTCCTACCTTGTAGGAAATCAAGGATGTATTAGGGCAGCCTTTACATCGGTTCCTGTCAGCAGAAGACAACAAGAGATTGTCCAGAAACTCATGCACGAGGAGAAATCTGATACAGCATCAACTTAATAGTAGTTAATTATTACAAAAACAAAAGAGTGACCGAACACAAATGTCAGGCGATACCTAAGGGAATAGCGGAAGGCGAACAACCAGGGGGCAGCAGCATCTTTGGGTGTCCACATTTCATTAGCAATCACTTTTCTGTCTAAAGCACTTCCGCTTAACAAGTTTAACGTTCCACTAATTTGAAAGAGAGCGAGCTTACAAAGTAGTTGTGTTGACAGAGGAAAGGACTAATGCGTCTCCCCTTGTGCTGCAGTGGCACTGAGTGGACGGTGGAGTTGTGAACGAGCCGAGGGCCGACATTTGCAAGCATGTTTACAGACACAGCATCGATTCCTACCTAGTGAGAGACATCGTGTGCTTTCCTTCCTTGCATTACGCCGCGCAGCCCTCCAAGAGTAAGCACTGTTGTGAACTAGCCATACATTATTTACCAGAAAGTAATCAATAGGAAACAAGCGATCCCTCTGTTAAGGCATGGTATTGATAAAAATATTCCCGCTTTCAATTTTTTATCATTTGGCATTGATTTTTGTAACTGAGTTTGGTATTGAGGTTTCGCAGCATCACCCAATTTATCCCATCAATCATTTGTTACTGAAAGTTACAGTGGCCGCTTCTTGAATAACAAATAACAGTCCTCCATAAAGTGAATGCGTTTAAAAGCACCATAGCTTCCCTAACTACAACAACGTTTATAATACACCAAACCGGCCACACTAATGCACTGCCATCGTAGTTTTATACAATTCTAATTGAGAGATGATTTGCTGTCTCATAATGGATTTGACCACAACTTCTCTTCAATGAGAGGTGATTTAAAATGAAAAGCTAGTGGGCATTAGACAATCAGATGTTTTCTCTTTAGAGAATGAACTCCTTAAGCATGAAAAAAGCTCATGACCGTTTGTGAGAATGCAACTAATGTTACACAATAAAACGTATGTCTATTTAATCTGAATAGCTTCGTTACCAATGAATTTGGACACTATTCCTACAGTTGGAAAATACTAGATTGTAATTATTTGCATTTACTTTTTTTCTCTCCTGAAGGTACATTCCGGGCATATTAATCCGGATTAGCTATGCATCAAATGGGCTTTGCCCAGCACAGTTCAGAAGAAAGCACATATTTATATGTGACATTGAATAATTTTACAATAACCGCAGGGCTTTTTCAAATCCCCCGCTCCCAAAGTTTGAAATGAAGTATCCCCATAATAAAGAATACTGCCCTAGCCATAGCTTCCTTTAATTCAATTTAAATACTGACTGATCATCTGTTTAAGAAACTCATGGACCCAATCACAAAACATTTTTGACTGGCATTGTTACTTGTCTTTATAAGCAAGGCAGTGCTTCTTGGAAACACATTTTACCACCCTGTTATGAAAGCAGATTTCTGGAGGAAGTAATGTGTAACACATATTTTTGAATTGCATTTTTTAGTGGTGACGGTTGTGTTATTTCTTTGAGCTGTTGTATTATTGTACTGCATAATTGCATTGTGATGATGATGTGTTGTACCAGTGCTTAACGCAAAACGAGAGGCGGTCGGTAGGGGCCACAGACACTCATTTTGGGGAGCCGGTACTTATTTCTTTTCAACAAACCTTTCAGGAGAGGAACAGAGGGAAAACACACAAAAGGGAAAGAAGGATGAAGAGAACGAAATCAGGAAGAGAAAGCAGAAACCTGCAAGAGTGAGATAAAGTGTTAGAGAGTGTTGAAGCAGATATGATAATTAAGAAAATTATTAATGATCTATATGTTATTACTAATGAGAAAATGTATAGAGAAAATAATCGTAGAACATTTATGTGCATGTTTGAAAAATGTGCCCTCGGGGTATGATAGCCATGTGTACTGAAACGACTGAAAATGTGCAAAATAATGACAATATATGAGGAAAATGTAATAATATGTCATAGTGAGATGTATAACCTATGTTTTACATTAATTTATAGTACTAAGTTAGCTGAACTAAAGGCCTAGTTCCACTGGACCTCACACTCTATTTACATGGAGAAACCGGACGCCTTGCAAAGGACAAGAAACCGCTGTATGCAACCTTGACCTGTTCGAAGTTCAAGTTACTTAGCTAGAATTTTCTGCAATGTACCGGCGGACAGGAGCTGATGAAGACAATTTGATACAATTATGTGTAGCACAGGCGAAATGTACTTTCCCAGGACTTGAACAATAGAGGCACTGACTGGAGCGCCTTATGCAACAATTTTGATACCTGAAGGGCCGGATGATGAGGGCATCGCATGAAGAATGAATCCGATTCTGGTGACTTGGGACATATGAAGATTAGTAGATTTGGTAAACAAAAACTATAGATTAAAGTCATATCTGCTAGCCGACTGACCAATTAGTGGGATGGACTGAGAGACCCTAATAAAAATTCATGACAAGGGGTGAGAAATCAGAATTGCGTGAAGAAAATTGATGACGTCAGGAGACGGTGTCCGAGATGCTGATATTGGGTTCACACTCTGAGCCTGATCTGTAGCTGACTAATTGATGACTTGAAGACAAAGACTGACTTGTTGCTGATCCATCCTGGATAGGTAGCTATGAAAATGTGACTGACGATTTTATGCCTTTTCTTCTAGGTACCAACTGCACTGTTTTGTAGAGATTCTCACTTAGGTAGAATTTTCCCAAATTATGTTTTCTCTAAATTGTTTTTCGCATGAAGACCCCCATGCTAATGCTAATCTTGTTTGGGTAGACTGTTAGGGGTGACGTCGACAGTGACAAATGACTGACAAACTTAATTGCTGAATTATATTATTAATGCTGGTATTCATAGCTTATGGTATTGCATTGTCGCATATGTTTTCTTTAAGAAATAAAGTATTTTCTATTAATGAATTAATAAAAGTTTGATTTGAATAAAGAGTGAACTAACGAGTGAAGGAGAAGTGTAATCAATAGAGAAATAAAAAGTGTTAAACTCTTTCCCGCGTAGTGGTTGTTCTTAATTAATATGGTATATAGTTGCTTTTCATAGAATGTTTCATGATTATTGATGTTAGCTACCGTTTCAGTAGTCACTGCATGACTAGAATACTCCATGCGATTCAAATGGTTCATCGACCTATACGCGTCCCCTTGTAAGTTTACTTACTAAGGACCAGGCGCGCTAGCAAGAGTATCTAGGAGAGGATTAGAGAGTAATGAGGTGAATTCAAGACTATGCAACCTTGGTATTCAGCACTCGGACCTCTAATAGCACAGGCCTAGGGCTTCTGAGCGAAGCTATGGGGACAGCATTCTTTATATTACAAGTCAAACACTGTGTTCTACGGTGCTTGTTTTTAATTGCATTACGTTGTGACTATTTATGTTTTAGCTGTGTGATTATTTTACTTTGTGGTAAATGACTGTGTTGAGAATCTTGGAGATCGCAACGATGCTGCTAGATTTCTAGTCAAAATTGGGCACATTGTGTTAACGTTCTGGGCTCATGACCTCTAAGCACTTGTAAAGAGTAGTACAGAGTGCAGGTATTGGATGTTAGAGGGAACAAAATACTTCTTTCAGCTTTAACCCCTTTGCTGCCAGGCCCTTTCCCCTCAGGAGCCAGGCCTTTTTTTGGCTATTTGGGGCAGTTCGCGCTTAGGCCCTCATTACTTTTTGTCCACATAAGCTACCCATGCCAAATTTGCGTCCTTTTTTTCCAACATCCTAGGGATTTGAGACGTACCCAGAGTTTGAGGGTTCCACTGAAGGAGACCACGAAATTTGCCAAAATACAGCCAAAATTTCATTTAAAAAAAAGAAAAAATGGGAAAAAAGGGCTGCAGAAGGAGGCTTGTGGTTTTTTCCATGAAAATGGCATCAGCAAAGGGTTTGCTGATCACCATCACCATCTTCCCAGCTTTCAGGAACAGGCAGACTTGAATCAGAAAACCACATTTTTCAACACAATTTTGACATTTTACTGGGACATACCCCATTTTTACTATTTTTTGTCCTTTCAGCCTCCTTCCGGTTCGTGACAGAAATGGGTATAAAACCAATGCTGGATCCCAGAAAACTAAACGTTTCTGAACAGTGAAGAAAATTCTGAATTCAGCAAAGGGTAATTTGTGTAGATCCTACAAGGTTTTTCTACAGAAAATAACAGTTGAAATAAATAAAATATTAAAATTGAGGTAAAACAACAGCCATTTTTCTGCACGTTTTACTCAGTAACTTTTCCTGGCATGGGAGATTTATTTAAAGCAATATACCGTTACGTCTGCTGGACTCTTCTGGTTGCAGGGATATATAGGGCATGTAGGCTCATCAAGAAGCCTAGGTACCCAAAGCCAATAAATGAGCTGCACTTTGCAGTGGGTTTTCATTCTATACCGAATACACAGCAATTCATTTGGTGAAATGTAAAGAGTGAATAATCGGTATCAAGAAAAACTTTGTATTTCCAAAATGGGCACAGGATAAGGTGTTGAGAATCAGTGGTTCTTTGCACATCTCCGAATTCCGGGGTCCCCATACTAGTATGTGAATTACAGGGCATTTCTCAAACAGATGTCTTTTTTACACACTGTCTTACATTTGCAAGGAAAAAATGTACAGAAACACAATGGGCAAAAACACTAGTTTTGCTATTCTGTGTTCCCCAAGTCTCCCAATAAAAATGGTACTTCACTTGCGTGGGTAGGCCTAATGCCTGCAACAGGAAACAAAACATGGACACATCACATTTTTATATTGAAAACAGAAGTGTTTTTTGGAAAGTGCCTAGCTGTGGAGTTTGATCTTTAGCTCAGCCGGCACCTAGTAAAACCTACCAAAACTGCACTTTTTTTAAAACTAGACACCTACGGGAATCCAAGATGAGTTGACTTGTGGGGCTCTCACCAGGTTCCGTTACCCAGAATCCTTTGCAAACCTCAAAATTTGGCCAAAAAACACACTTTTTCCTCACATTTCAATGACAGAAAGTTCTGGAATCTGAGAGGAGCCACAAATGTCCTTCCACCCAGCATGCCCCCAATTCTCCTGATAAAAATGAAACCTCACTTGTGTGGGTAGGCCTAGGTCCTGTGACAGGAAATGCCCCAAAACACAACATGGACACATCAAATTTTCCCAAAGAAAACAGACCTGTTTTTTGCAAATCTCTAGACACCAGGGATATTTTCTCCTCTGATCTGTGCTGGAAGATGAGCTGCCAGTGCGGAGGGGCAGGCCTCTGATGAGGTCAGCGCGTGATCGCGTGATGACGTCATCAGATGGCACTGGGGGGGTCGTGGGGTGGGAAGGGGAAGCGATTCCCCTTCCATCGCTGCCCAGGGGAGGGGGGTGCAAGGCCCCCGGGGGGAAAAGCTAGCGCTTCCCCTGAGGGCCCCTACTTGTACGTAATGGTTACGTCCTGGGCACCCGAGCGGTGCTGCCCAGGACCTATCCTTTGCGTCCAAGGCACCTGAAGGGTTAAATATAACGTAACTTGATTTTAGAAGACACGTTTTCCTGCGTCCCTGGTTACAGGACTTATTCCCAATGTGTAAAACACATTTAAACCATAATATATAACCGATGAAAACTGTTTTCCGTTCAGAACTATAGCATTTAGGTAATACAGACTGAAAAAACAAATAGCGAAGTTAGTTTTATATTACCTAAAACCCTTTTACTAATTTGGAAATTTGAAATGTATTCTTGCTGAGTTCTATTCAGACCATTCCAAAGAAAATCACATTTCTCTATGGGGCCAACCTCTCATTCAGATTCAGGTAAGCTGAGGCCTCCATTTCCCTCTTTCAAGGACTGACAGAAAATAGCCAGGAAATATGTCCAGGGCCACTGGAATCTCGAGTCAGGGGAGGATCAAATTATGCAGCAAAGTTGACTAAATTATGTGGCAAGAAAAGGCAAATTATGTGACCAAATGCAGCACATTTTTTATATTATTGCATCATTATTTTGACATTTTAACACATATTAACACTATCCGGGCAAACCTTCCCTCATTAGTACCAGTCTAACACACAAATACTGCAGTAAGCAACACAAAGATGATGATTAGTCAACCTTTGTGAAGTGCCTGTCACTGTTCAGCAACACATTGCCAAGATTTTAGTAATGTTTTATTCTTTTGAGGTAGAAACAAAATCCTTTTTTTTATAACCTGAAGATTATCCAGAAAATGATGAATTGTTCCCCAAATGCATTAAATCCATAATTAGGCTGAGAGTGCTGCAAAATCACATAGGGCCTGATTTAGATCTTCATGGAAGGGAATATTACGATTCCACTATATCCTATAGAGATAATAATACCACGTATGGTATATCTATCACATTTGTGACGGAGTATTCCACTCGCTGAGATCTAAATCAGGCCCTTAATTCCAGTGGTCTGGCATTTATCCGCCATTTTGCTATTTTTATTCCTCAGTTACATTATTCCTTTTCAAAACTAGGCCCCTTTCTGACTTCCTAGAGCTGGGCACAAGCGAAAATCTGCACATAACAGTGACGCCTATAGATTATTAAGCAGGTGAAGCCAGTGATGGTGTAAGGTGACAGGAAATAGCTGCATTAAACTGAGCAAAAGGCCCGTCACCTTACAGTTGAGATGCATGGTGGTCTATCATATGTTTATTGAATGCTCCTATGATATGAAAAGTGTGAGAACATGTATAAGTTGAGGTAGATGGCAGTCCACTGTAAGAAATTGTGTTATTAGTTGAGGGGATAGCTACCCACTTCAGTTAATAACCACAATCTTCAACAGTGTGATCCCTTAAGTCACCAAATTAAACTGACCTGAACCCCCTGACAGCTATGATGCCGAGCAACAGGCTCAAATTAGAGGTAATGTGTGAAGTATTCATGCAAGGCCTTGCAGGGCATTGCCCAAGTGTCATCTAACATTTGCCTTATGACAAGAAAGGTCTCTTTGAAGTGTTGAATGAAAACCTTGGCAGACCTGTCAAGCGAACTATGACACTCAAGTAGAATTTGACAGTTTAATGTAACAAAGGACCCTCGCAACCTCTCTTGCACCCTCTGTTAGATTCGTATGGGTCATCTCTACCTATATTTGGGTCAGCCTATTGTTTGCTTCTGGGAGCCGGTGTGGTGAATTCATTTTAGTTTCCACCTGGAGCACAGGAGTCAGCTTAGTCTTTGGCTTGCGGGCCTGTTCTCCCCACACCTACTGACCTTTTACCTACTTAGTATGCTCTGTTTTATTTCATGTATTTTATTATTTCTTCTAGATTTTGCCATTTGTTTATATTTTATGAGAATGTTTTGATTTTCATTATCAGTGCCACTCTGAGAAGGCATCAGTTTCAGCGTCCTTATCAGTGATGTACGTAGGTATGGTCATCATGTCCCTTTCCCACTTACGTGTGATAGGAACATCACGCATACTTGTTAAGGGATTGTTTATGCAATTGCCAACACAAGTCTGCCACATTATCAGTTGTTTAGGAACATACCTGCACCAGGGATCCTACATTGATCTCTATAAATACAACTCACACGGACAAAGTCATTAGAGGGGTTCCTTCCAGATGGCATCTATGCTGCACATCACCTTGCTGCAGAACTCAGCCTTTGTGTCCCTGCAGAGTCTGAACTACAGACCTCATTCCAAGGTAACAAGGGTTGGGGGGCACTATTCAGGGTACTGGCAGATTAGTTTTATCACACCTTGCTCTCATTAGAGTAGAGAATTAGGTTATCTTTACTAGGAATTTAATATTGCATGTTTATTGTAAGACGGTGGGGGTTGCCAGGAAGAATACCAGAAAATGTCAGAAACACATTAGCACAAATCTAAAAGCCCATGGCTTAACAGATGAGGGCAGGGAAGTCACATTTATAGTGGAAGCTCATGAAGCTTACCAAACAGAAACAATTTATTGCTGGGTTGCTTTTCCTGAGGAAGACAATACACAACATACATATTACACATACAAAATTGCAAACATACTGCAGCAGTATCAAGCTTATCGGTATTTAGAGATACTGCTTTCTTAGCAAGAACATAAAAATTAGTCCAGCATGGGCTGCACCAGCAGGTCACCAATTGGCCCCTACTGGGATTAACCAACAAACAGTACATTCTATCATGGGCAAGGCACCCACGGAATGTGAGAAGATTCCATTCTGGATAGCACAGAAAACCAGCCAGCTAGAAGCAATGTTTCCCCATGCAGGACCCCAAGATAAACATAGAATTCTCACAATGTGCTTGCCATTTGGAATGGTTCCTTCAGTGGATGACTGCGCCACATGGGGTACGGTCTTCACTTAAATTTACACTACCGCGAATAGTACCCGGATACTTGCCAACTTACCAGAAGTGTTAAAAAACAAATTCAAAATGAGCACAGGGCTGCTCAACCCTGGATTTGGTGAAGAAACTGTTGCCCGACTTTGACACTGTCTCTTCAATAATACTTAGTAACATTAAAGGGGAAGCAGTAGTGTTGGTTAATGCCAGTGGCTTCGGGACATTCCACAGTTGGAACAGGAGCATCAAACATCGAAAATCATTTCCAAAACACATACTAGTATAAAACTGGATAGTTTGGGAGTCAAGTCAAAGAAGCCTGAAATTCAGAGTACCACCTCTAAGGAAGGTATTGAACAAGCACAAGATGGTTCTGAAAAACACTGGGACAAACAAAAATAAAATAAAGACAGACGAAGTCAGAGAGCTGACTTTTTGCATCTGGAGAGCTCCAAAAGGAGATATAATCTCAGAAGTAGAGAAAATTTAAAGGCTCTGAGCAGATATACTGATACACGTTCCTCTTGTTCCTTTCAGGACACAACCCGGGAATGATGGAGTGAGATAGTGGGCCAGTCAGAGCAACACACTGACTACATGAAACAGAAGAAAGACTTACAGCTGTCTTCAGACAAACAAGAAGACAAATTCCCACAACAAAATCCACAATTTAAAGAGAAAAAGGTGGCAGCAATTTCAATAAAACATGCCAGCAAACTTGAGAACATTGCTGAGGAACAAGACATGGGCAATGACCCTGATGGACACAACGGCAGAAGTCACAATATGTCCCCAGAGTCTGAAAGATCATCTGGGTGCGACAGCAACTACCAACTAGTTGAGACTGCAGACGGGCATGTTCTCCCACCCGACAGGGTTTATAATTTAAATATCCAAATTGAGGGAGACATAGAGCGCACAATTAGTGTAAACTTTGGTAATAACTCAATTGTGATATCCTGCTCCCACATGAGGAAAATGTCAGTTTGCATTCTTTCTCAGATCTTGATGCAGTAAAACAAGTATACTCTGTTGACTGGGCTTTGGCACAGGCATTAAAGCAATACAATAACCACATAGGGTGGGATAAGGATTCCCCCCACGGAATATCTATTAGGTGTACACTCCAGCCTTAGCCCCAATGTCCTGTTAAACAGGGGTCTAACATTTCAGTGAAAGAGATTCTCACTCAACTCTACTACCAGGAGTAATTGAGCCCTGTATCTCTGCAATGAATACCCGTTATTCCCTATTGCAAAACCAGACCATTCATATAGAATAGTCTTAGATTATAGACACTTAAACAATTACACATGCAGAATTCAATACAAAATGAACACAGCACTGCACTAATTAACAACATAGTGTGTAAAAAATACAAAATAAACTTGAATATTTCCAATGTTTTTTTCAGCCAAAACTTAGTGCAGGAAAGTCGAGACCTGAGTGCATTCTCATTTGGCTCACAAAAACATTTTTGCTGTTTGCCAGAGGGCTATATAAACAGCCCAGGGTGGTTTTCTGCCAGTGTAATATCAATATTGCATGATATTGATCCTGAGGCGTTGTCCTATGTGCATGACATCTATCTCACAGATGACAACCTCAACATTCATCTTGCCAGGGTCGATCGGGTCACTTTATGATTCGCCATCTTATGCTACAAATTCAATTGCAACAAAACAAAAATAGCTATTCTCAGTGTCCTGTTTCTGGAATATGAGCTATCAAATGAATGCAAGAGCCTGGCCTCACACTTTTTAGAGTAATGCGCTCTGCTTCAACCACCTGATACCATCAAGAAACTGAAGTCATTACTTGGTTTCATTAAATTTGGCAGAACTTACATTCAAGGTTAGGCACAGTGCATCAAACCACTCTATGACTTAATCTGCCCAGATTTCTCAAGCAGACACTAGACAGTTGAACACACACACATCCTTAGAGGATTGCAGTAACACATGCTAGAAGCAAAACAAGTGCATACATGTGACAACAAAGCAAATTTGGTCATCAGAATAATTGCGGGTACCATAGGGTTCACCTACCAATCACATTTGTACTCCAGCACAGAAACAACGTCTTTCACCCACAGAAAAGATTCTGACTGCTGTACAGATGCCTGTCATTAAGGGGAGGCCACTTGCCCAAGGGAAACACATTATTGTCGCTACCCCGGTGTCAACCTTAGAGGCTGTCGCCAAAGCAAGCAATTATAACACCAAAGCAATATATCCACATTGGATTCAATGGGCAACCTCCCTGACCGCCATTGATGTTGACTATATCTTTGACCCGGAACTTCACACACAAGAATTTCTCCAGTACGAACAGGAGTACCCCACGCCTACCAACATCTTGCCACTTGACAGGTGCCAAAATGTCACTTACACTGATGTTTCGGACCGACCAGCTATAGGTACAAAACACCAATACTTAGCCGCTGGCGCAGCTGTGAGCGGAGTGATGAAGGATAGTGTAGTCTACCCTCAACATATCCACACACAGGACCTGGGGGACTACACCGCTCAGTTGGTTGAGCTTAAAGCTCTTATCTTGGCACTGGACCATACGGATCCTGAAAATCTCATATTGATTGTGTGTGATTCGTATTACTGTGTCTAGTTCTACAATGACAACCTCAATCATTGGTGGTTGAACAGGTTCAGAGACTCAAAGGGGAAGACCATAAAACACAAAGGTCTGTGGGGAGGCTAGCTGATCTTTAGGATAAGCTATTAGATGCTCATGTAGTATATACACTGGGGCATCAACATGTAGGAGTACACGTTATCGGAAACACTTTGGCTGATGAAGCGGACAAATCTTCAGTAGCTATGGCTTCTGTTGCTGCAGTGACTCATTCTCACCCAAGATTATATAATGAGATTCAGGCTTCTGTGAAAGCTTTGAATGAAGCCAAGCCTCTTCCAAAAGCACACCCTACAAAATATTCCTACCATATTGGTGCACAGAATGTTGCCTTCATGACAATTCCTAGGGTGGGAGATTGAGTGAACCCCAACCAAGACCAGAGATTAGATCTCATCAAGGCAGTGCATGGGGGTGTCGCCTCTGCTCATGCTGTTGTGGAAGTCAGAATATCACCCTAGCAGAAATACTTCTGGTGGCCTTGTCCATACAAACAGACCAAGCAATATGTCCTTTTCTGTGACATTTTCCAACAGATAAAGGGCTCAAACATCAAACGTCTATGGCAGACATCCCTCTTAGTGTCCAATAAGCTACTACAATGTGTGTACCTGGACTACTGTGGTCACTTACAACCTGAAGGTGCATACAAATACATCTTAGTCACTGTTGACTATTGTTCTAGATTCCTGTTGGGATGGCCAAAGCGTTCGGTTGATGCTCTAACTGTTATAAAAGACTTGCTGGTCTTTATCGATACAGATACGGTTGCAGCATTCCACTCAGACCAGGTCCCTGCTTTTGTCTCTAGGGCATTCAGGAACACCATGAGGACGATTTGTGTTGAACTCCATTACTCTTCCCCATATCATCCAGAGGGAACTTCTGCTGAGTAGAGGAAGAATCATGACCTAAAGAAGTCCTTAACAGCAAGAGTATTAAGTTCAGGCTGCAGTCGGCTTCATCACCTATATGGGGTCCCTGGGGGGACGTACTCCTTATGAGGTCCTCTTTGGGATACCTATGTATGCCCCAGATCTAGATCGCCCTTGTATGGTGGTGGCAGACACACTATTTGACATAAATGAACGTCTCACTGTCTTACAGGAGCTTCAACAATTTCATGATGAAAATTCACCCACCAGTGCTGCCATTTTAAGAAGAAGGGATTTACTAACAACATCCACATGCTGGATTCCTAAAGTTGAGCATCTGGTTCATGACAAGATTGCTGTGAAGAAAACATGGGAAACCTCACCCGGCCCGGACACTGAAAGGATTGACAGATTGATAGCTCTTTCTCGATTCTATGGATGGTGAAAAAAAAAAAGATTGCTGTGAAGAAGGAATTTGGCCTATCTTACAGAGCACTGGTTCCAGTCCTTGGAATCCAAGGCACCAGAACTGGTATTCTACTACCTCTGCCAGGTTCCAAAGGGAACAGACACATCTCAATTGACAATATTAAATTGCATTATGTGTCCGATCCTGCACAGTAGACCCCGAGGTCCCTTGGCAGTTCCCAGTCCCGTCTCACTACCCAACAGGATATACCTCTTCAAAGAAGAAACAACAACACTTCTGAAAACACCAGCATGTATAACAATGCTACAAATGCTTCCTTGAACATAGGAGGACAGAGAATGAGCTTCTACTAATTCCTGTTACCACTTCACCGACAAGATCTGTCCAGGATGTGGCTGTTTTTAACTCCAATGCAACACAAACGGATGACATTTTTCTACTATGAATTTCCACGGGAAGTGGATCCTTCCACCATCAATGGACCGGTGCCTGTGTTTGCAGAGACTGCTTCTGTTTATTTTATCGACCTTGATGACTTTTCTTCTACTCCATCTACACCTGCAACTGAAACTGTTTCAAAGCCATGTAAGCTGTACATACAGCTCAAAAATAACTATTTGGTTCATCCATGACATTATCTGTGAATACTACTGACATTGCTTGCCTTTCTGTTATGCATTGGCTCTGTGACTGTTTTCCTTCCCTTGATAAATAGTCATTATCTTCCTGAACGCTACCTTGTCGAATCAGTGGATAAAGTTTTAACACCACATCTTTCCTCACTCAAGGTCCAAAGAGACGTTTCCCTTGTGAACATTTCAGCAGTACCAATTCCTGATGGGAATGTTTGGGATAAAGTACCACTTGATATATATATATATAGGCCTACTGAGGTTATCCAAATTTCTTATGTATTTAAAATGTCAATGAATGATGTAATTACACCTGGTGATGACTGGGATGTTACAACTGTTGATTCTATGGTGTCTGAATTGCAGGATTACACTGTATTTGAAAGTGAAAATGTGTTTATGAACACAATGAATTATGGGGAAATGTTCTGTTATCCACATTGGGGACATTACTTTCTGCACAGAGCTAAGAGACCTAGATCAGTATTTAATTTAATTTAATTACACACAATGGGACCACTGTTCAATTCCACCTGTGGGGGGGCCAAAACATATATAAATAATTTTGCATATTTATCTAGGTATGACACTACAAATGCAGAGTCATATTCTTTTAAATGACCACCTTCTAAAATGAGGAAAATTTTGCTAACTGACACCAAATTAATCTATTCAGATTCCTTTGTTTCCTGGCTTGCTGTTGAAGGTTATGAGTACTGGTAAGGCACTCTTGATGCGAAAAGTGCATGGGGAACACAAAGTTGGCAAATTCAGGGTAGGGAAGCTTTGTTTAGAGCATGCCTTATTTCTGTACAAATTATATTTTTCAGTGACATAGCTCAACAAACATCCTACTTAAGATTAGCAAGAATAAAAGAAATGAATGCGTCCAGTATTCCCACACCAGCCAAATTCACCAATTGTCAATCATACCTTAATGTCACTGAGGAAGAATTTAATGCTTGGGCTCAGAATAGTACCTTTAATTCCAGAATTTCAAAGTGGTTGATTTGGTAATAGACACAAATGGATGTCAGGCATACTTTGTTGGTACCTCAGGGGGATTCAAGATTAAACGGCCAGACCCTCTCGATGGTTTGGGTCAACACTCTGATATAAATACTACATACAGTGTGGGAAAACTGAACCAACAATGGTTACACACTAACACCTTAGCAGCGGTTAAAGAACATCTTAGTCTCCTATCATGGGAAGTAGACTTGCAGGATTTCTTGCTAGGTCCAGGAAAGCCCCACTCTAAACGATTCCTGAATGCCATATACAATGAGATCTGGAAGCTTTCTCAAATGGAAGTGGCTGCATGTTTAAGGCAGATAGATAAAGAAAATATGGAAAAGACTTTAGCTGTTGTCAATAGTAACATGAATACTCTGTCCAACAGAATATATACACTCAACAAGATTGTGTCATCTGTGATTGACATCATTCAGAATGACTTGTCCCTTTTACAAAATGGGCAAAGTCAGCTGCATTCCATCATGGAGTTGGGTTGGACATTGCAGATTCTGAGAAATAGTGGTGTCCCTTGGAGAAACATCAACAGTAGTGACTTATTTGCTGTGTTTAATTTATCCAGGGAGCAACAGATAATGACTAGAAAGAAAGCAAGTTCCACCATGCTTAACACTGAAAAGTTAGAAAAGCTGCCTTTCACTGTGTCAGAGACACCATCAACAGTATGGTTAGTACATGGGGTATAAATATGCCATTTCCACCTTTTGTTTCACAAAATGTTTGAAACATTCTTCTGTGGGCAGATATGGGCATCTAGGAGATAGCTATATAAAGGAAGAGTGGGAGTTGCCTTTAGAGTTCAAATCTATGAAAGGTGAAACAGAGGTCTTTCTGAGCGGAAGTGAATGTGAGACTACTGTTAGTCATTCAGTGATTTGCAAGCAGGTGTCATTTCACAGCTTTTGCAATGAGGAGGTCGCAAACTTGGCATGATTTCTTAAGGGTACTCCTGTCGCTTTGACACGCCCAGCATTTCATATACTTTGAAATGGAAGTTATGTGGTGTCTAACGATCAGAGTTGCTGTGGAATTTGGCTGGAAATTGCCGATACAATTTCAGTCCCTCAAATTGTAACTTGTTGTGGAAATGTTTTAATCCCCCGCACACAAGAGATGAGAGTAGCAGAAATGTGGCCTCACATTGACACTGCTAATGTAAATTTTGACAAACTGAGCAGACTAAAGGTGCTACTGTTCCAAAAACAAGTGGCGTTGACATTGGCCAAGGAGATATATGCTTTCCAGAATGAGAGCTTATCAGCTGAGATACAATCCTTATATAATGCCAACTTCCCCAAGCACTTTGGAGAGGTGGTTTGCTGAATTTTCAATACCTCGAGCACTGCAGGGATTGTACACTTTTTTAAGGCTGTTGGGCCTGGATTTGTTCCCACCTTCCAGACCTTTTTAAACACAACCCACATTTTACATTTGATCTGACTCTAAACAAACAAGTGACATAAACCACAATAATCAACCAATTACAAAGTGGCTGCAATGCACACTAATCATTCAGAGTGCAACCAAAAGCAACAACTGGTCAGTCACAACTCAGCTCACTATCAATTAATTTCAGCGTGGCCCACTGTGACACAATGGTAATGCCTTCAGATTTGTAAACAAAATAAATGACAAAAAAATAGAATTATTAACACATTGTCTTGTCTGGTTAGCCTAGATAAAGGAAACAAGAAGAAGACAGAAAGAAAATTGTTAATTATGGCTCTATTAATCACACTATGGCATGTTTTTGATCAGTTGCAACTCACCCTTGAGCAGCATGTTCACTCCTGTGCACTAAAGAGTAAAAACAATTACCAATCTAGATTTGAGCATTCATAAGCCTTTAGTAATCTAGGACAATTCCCTATAGTTTTGTGAATGTGTCACCTCACAGTACACTCCTCCACTCTTCAGACAAGTTCAACATAAATGTAACTCAAGATCTTGGATTTTGAATCAGATTACTGAACAAAAGTCCAGCAATAATGATAATAATGACAATAAATCAATCCCTAGAATCTCAATATATTTGAAGATGACGCTGAAACAGAAACAATATTCAGCTCCAGTAATTTCACTCAATATTGTAACAAGGTCATGCAAACCACAATACCTAAGAATCCAAATACCCACCAAATCAAAACCTTGTGATCAGAACACTCACACACAACAGTATAATTCATGACACCACAATGATCCATAACTGCATTGAACTGCACTCATTCAAAGTCTCAATGGGTTGAAAAGTATTTGATTTTTTAATACTCACATTCCTTTACATATGAGCTGCTCAGAAACACTGGAATACTGCAAGCAATGCATTTAGTCAAGACTATAGACTCCAAGAGCGTAGACAGAACCAAAGAAATGTTTTTTTTATTTTATTTTTATCTTTAGATATTATCCAATCTCTTACAAGAATTGCCATTATCTAATTGATTCACAAAAACTGTTGGAACTATTTTAGATAATGTAATAAAATAGCAAGATAAAGCACCTTTGCAGCATCTGGGGAGGATTTGTACCTGAGAAAATATGAGGATATGTGGCCCTAAGTGGATCAGATTGTCTGCAAAATGAATACCATAAATAATCAAATAAGCCTTCTTGAGACAATGTATAAGTTAGAAATGTAAACGTTTATTCATTACAAAAAGCAAAGTATGGTTAGTCTCAAATCATGTATTATAAATCATATATATTGGGAATTAACATAAGGCTCAGCCAAAAGCAGCAGCAGATCTGACATAATACCAAGTCTCTGAGAAAATATCTAAATTACTCTCAGCCCTAATCATAGGTCAGACTAATGAGAGAGCGTAGCTTATATAATGGGTATTAACATGAAATGTTTATGAACTAATATACAATAATGCTGCATAGAAACTGTATTAATACGTTTTGCTAAAAAGTGCACTTGCAATGTGCCCACAGGGAGTAGCCACCAATGTATACGGGGACTAATGAAACTGACTAATGTTGATAAATTATTACATTTAAAGATGATTTTACACTAATTATTAATGGTTATGTTACTAAAGTTTTGTTAATAAATCTTTTAGGCCTTAGTTAGCATGAGTCGAGGCCTAGCTGCCTGACTCTCATATTAAATGTGTTTTTCTAACGTGCAGTGTGCTGACTTGCTAAAGGACATGAACTCTTGTTTTTTTCTTCAAACTAAAAGCTGAATGTAACTATAGTAGATCCGTTCTCATGAAGTTCATCTTGCTTGTAGAAATATTTTAGCTGAATGCAACAGTGTAGATTAATGTTAGGTACAAGGTCGCCTAAACCAGTATAGACAATGGAGCCACTGACCAAAGATACGCGAAGAATTACAAAAGGATGAAATCATACC
Organism: Pleurodeles waltl; assembly: GCF_031143425.1. Taxonomy (NCBI): domain Eukaryota; kingdom Metazoa; phylum Chordata; class Amphibia; order Caudata; family Salamandridae; genus Pleurodeles; species Pleurodeles waltl. Next base: position 707,790,600 of record NC_090449.1, on the reverse strand, counting down.
GGACATTCTACCTCTAAAGACGTCAATCATAAGGACCAATAAAATGCATGAGAACAGTTATGGGGTGACAAATGTGATGAGCTAATGTAAAGTTAATTGGAGGGAGATAGTGGGGTACAACCCTATGTCCAATCAAATTTTAGGGGAATGTACAACGAAAAGGGGATAAAAACCCTTGACACCAGGAAGTAAATCAGAATAGAGAATAGGAGACTAGGAGAGACTAGGGGAGAAGCTGATGCGATTTGCTATGACCCAGACACTTTGTCACTTTGACCAGTGACTTGATAATTTTAGTTAGAACCACCATTGTCCTAGATTGCCCATTTACACTTTACCTCCTTATGAGCGATGTGCCCCCTTTTGCCTGAGATGAGTTCTTGACTGATGGCGAATCAACTGATGTCCTGAAGACGAAGACCAAACCTGAGTGCTGACCCAAACTTGGAGGGTAACTATTTGACAATGAAATTGTGATTGTCTGTTTGATTTTCCTTTCTAGGTACCAACTGCTTCTTTTGACAGAGACCATAGCTAGGTGTTTTCCAAATTGGTGTTACTAAATTGTTTTACATGAAGCCCAACATGCCAATGCTAATTCGAGGTTAGTTAAGGGGTTCACTAAACTGACGCAAATAGACAAATGACTGACTCTATGCTTTGTTGAATAATGTACTAATGATACTCTGCTAAAGATAATCTATGTTCACGCCTTGCTATATTTTGATGTTCGTGATTCTTGCTTTGATGAAATCTTATCAGAGTTGCCATATTATGACTATGCTAATGTTTTTCTTGGTTTTGAGACTAATAAACTTACTAGTAGAATTGTAATCAATGGGGAATAAATATCACAAACTCATACTAAACTGGTGTGGTTATTCATGACTGAAAGGTCATGGTGGTGTCTTGAGTTTAATTAAATGTAATTGATTAAGGTGAAATGCATTGTTGTAATAAATATTGATGACATTATTGACTTATTGATTGACGTGTTGATTAGCTATCTCGTCCTAACGTGTCTTCAATCAGGGTCAAAAGATTAATTGGCCTAAAATGAGTCCCAAAGTGAGTAAATTGGCCATAAAGGGATGCGTTAACAGTTCTGTTAGCAGAGCGATGATTTGGCCCTTTGGGGCCCTAGGACGGAGAATCATTGTTTAGATTTGTTTTTCGAGATCATGCAAATTGGAGGTATGATGTGTTTCTAAAGTCCCCATGACTTTCCCGGAATCTCGGAGCCTGCCTAAGTGAGTTGGCAATGCTCTTGATGTTTTAGCATGTGTGATATAGAGATTGCGCTTGCACAGCTTATGCATATCGCAGGTGATTTGTGAAGTTTGTGTGTTTAGGCCAGGTAATGATGTTTTAGTAGGAGTGGGCGTACTCAGCAGTATGAGAGTAGGGAAGTCGGCGAGCTTCATGTGAGTGTGGCGCTTTGTGCTAAAAAATTATCCACATGGTTGGTTGGTGATGTACGGACCCGTCGTGGTCTAAGACTCCAGAGTATATTGACAAGTGTAGGAGACACTTGGGTTTATGTTGTAATTTGTGCGGTTTAATAGGTCTATCGGCATGGTTGACAAGTCGAGTTTGAGTCAAAGTGTGAGAATGAAACCTTCGATGGAGGTTTGGCAAGTTCTAAAGTGCACTAGGACAAACTATTGACAAGTCGAGAGTAGGATTTGCGGGTCAAATTCTGCCTGCGAAGGCGGGAGCTGAGAAGGAGAGAGTAGCGGCCGAGGCTTCAAGTGAAATCTCTGTAAAGTTCTGAAGCGATTGAGTACCCTTCCTGTGGTAAACCGGCAATTTTTTTTTTTTTGTTGTTAAAGGTGCTTGCAATATATTGCATTAGTTTGGTGTGAATCCAGAGTGAGGAGGACAAGCCGCAAGACTATGTCAGCTGCAGTGTGTGTGAGTGTGACGTCAGTGGTGCCGCGCTGGGATAGGTCAGTTGCCGAGAGGGGTCACACACAGATTGGCAGCCGTCCGTGAGAGGCAATTGGTTGAGAAAGGTGGGTGAAGAGTGTTCTGGGAATTTTCACTTCCTGATTAGATTCTAAGCAAAATAAAAGACGCAACAATGAAGTTTTTCAAGGCGCTAAAGAGTGCTCTGAAGGGAGATACATATATTAGGGCAAGTGAGGGGGAGCCTACACTGCCTGAGGGTACTCCAGCTTATATTGTAATGGAGGAAAAGGGAGTCGCGTCTTGTTTTTGGATGAAGCAGTGGCATAAATTAACAGAGAAAGAGGGATGTTTAGCGTTTCCAGAGCATGGAACGTTCAATACAAGAATTTTAGAGAACTTGAGGTGGATGTTAAGTGTGCAAAAGCCGCCTCCGAGACCAGCTCAGTATGAGGCATTAGCAGTTTGGGATTTAATGGCCATACGACAAAGACAGCAAAGACTTGAAATGAGAATGAAAAGGGCAGAAAAGACTTTAGCTGAGGCTAGATAGGACAACAAGAGCAGGATGTGGAGAAGGGGAATGGTTGACGGACTTAAACTGTTTCCAGCAATAACCCAGGAGGATGAGACACAGGGAAAGAAAGCCACATGTAAGACAGACAAGGGCCCTAGCAAGCAAAAAGAGACTCAAAGATCTTGGGTAGATGAGGATGATTCTGACGATGAGGAGTTTCTTAATCAGTTGTTACATGACCGCCCGCCACCATTTGCTATAAGTGACACTGCTCCGAGCACTAGTGCGGTCTTGAGGATCCGGCACAGAGTAAGGGAATTACAAATACAGTGCAGACAAGTGAAACAGTTTTGATACAAAATGGTGTCAGTGTACCCACTGCACCAGACGTGCAGATAGAGTTGCAACCTCCGCCGATACAGAGGCTCTATCCAGATGTCCCAGTACTAGAGACAAATACGAGTCTGATGGTGCCGCCTGATCCGATATACACAAGATCAAAGCTAGTACAGATTGAGCCAACTCCGCAATTACTGCCCCAGTCACAGCAACAGCTGATTCCGGGTTACAATCCAGTGGCAGGACCTCAGTCAGTACCTGCAGCATCCACGATGAGTCAAGCTTTGGGAGTTAGTGCTCCACAGGGTTTGGGACCAGGTCAGACACCGGCTGCCATATCATTACCAATTACTGTTGGTCCACCAGTACAGCTGTGTGCGCAAGGTAAGGCTGGCACATGTGATCAGGGAGTGAGGACCCAAGAGATAATAAGAGTAGGGTTCACAGGAACTCCCCAAACAATGACACCAAGAGAACAGGCAGTATAAGGACTCAGATCTCTGTCAGACCTTAGTCCAATTGGGGCTCCTCTAGAGGCAATGAGACAAGCAGGGCTAAGTGTGCTAGCTCCACAGACACTGAGTATAGATACGACACAGTCACCTCTGATGCAGTCAGGAAACATTTTGTTGCAAGGCTTTTCCGTGCAACAGTTAAATGAGTGGTTAGAAAAGACCAATGCTTCACAAACTACTGCAGCGACCGCAGAGAGGTCAGAGAAGGATGAATACTTAAACTTTGTAAAACTGGGTATGGAAGCTGCTGAACTAGTGGAAGGAACAATGGGGGTGAACAGATTAGAATCATACACAGAAGCAGAATTGAGGTATCTGTGCCCCAAAATCACTAAAGAATTGGGCAAAGTGCACCATAGGTTGGCGAACCTGGCAGACAAGTACAACATAGATATTGAGAATACTAAACTTTTGAAAAGAAGCTACAGGTTAGACTTCGACTCTAAAGATTTTGATCACATGAGGTCTACCGGAATGAAAGTGCATCTTAAAGAAATACTGCAGAGTGCGCAAATTTGGGGAGCCTTAGAGAAATGGGAAGGCAGATGGGCAAAGAAAAGAGATAAAGAAAAGGGTGACAGTATGGAACCAAAGCAGGCTAAAGCCGCACCGGACACAGGGACAGTAAAAATGTTACCAATGAGAGAAACAGCCGGAGGGGTGCTAGTCCATGTACTGTGGTCTAGGGGTGATATTTTGTCCTTCACAAATGATTATCCCAGGTTGAGGGAGAAGCTGATAGAGTGGTATCAGCAGACAGACAGATTTGTGAAACTTGCAAAATGTCTCTGGGAGGACTTGAATACCCTGTGTGAGATTATTGTTCCACCTGACTTATGGCTTGAATGCAAGAGAGGTGTGGATTGGCAAACACAGGAACCGGCAAGGGATAAGGTGACTGGAGCACCATCTGAGGAGGTGATGAAGTCATATCATAAAGTGATTGAGTTTTTGAAGCAGAAAGTGTCGCCGAAAGTGACTGATTGGCAGAAAATCGATCGGACCTCACAGGAGGCCAAAGAGTCGATTCATGCTTACTGTGATAGATTGTTGAAAGCGTTCAAGCACTACAGTGCACTGAGACCATAGAACCGAAAGACATGAATCATCTTGTGTTCAGATTTGTTGAAGGGCTCAGACCAGAGATTAGCCAGATGATTAAGAATCATTTGATCTGTTGGCAAGCGAAGCCAATTGATGAGGTGGTACAGTATGCAAAATAATGTAGTGACGAAATTGAGCTGAAGCAGAGAAAGTTGAAGGAGAAAGTGATGGTGATGCAGATTAAGGCAGCGCAGGCAGGTATGCAGGGAAATGGAATCCAGCAGATGGTACAGCAGCAACCGCAAGGGAATGGCATGTTTCAGGCACAACCGAGAGGTCGAGGTTGAGGTTTTGTGAACTGTGGTCCAGACCTGAATTCGGTTGTGGTTCAAAATGATGTGCAAGGAATGAAAAAGGTATCAGCATGTCACATGTGCGGGGGCGTGGGGCATTGGAAGCAGGAATGCCCAATGGTGGTGCAGGATGGTGTTGTTCAACAAAGCAATGATGTCGGTACATTTCATAATATGAGGGGTCCAAAGTTGAGGGGCCAAAATCAAAACTTCCAGAATAACATGGTTCAGATGCAGGGGTTACAGCCCGTGCAGCAAATGCAAATGCCTTGTGTCCAACCGGCACAAATGCAGCAAGTACAACAGCAGGTTCCCATGGTACCTAGACAGCAAATGCAAATGCCATTGGCTCAAATGGGACAGCAACAGGTGATGCTTCCTCAACAGGTCACAGGCCAAATGATGAGTCAAAATAACACAGTGCAACAGTTCCCATTGCGTGGTGAGGATGGAATAAACGATGAATGGTTGGATGATTGTTCAGATAGTGAGGAGTGCAGGCTTGCAGGATCCCTAGAAGTAGACCAGAGGGGACCCTATGTAGAGGGAAAGGTGATGGGTCACAAGGTTTCATTCCTGGTTGACACAGCAGCTACACGCTCTACATTCAGAAGTGCAGAGGTTCCGAAATTACCACTTTCAGGGCGTACCATAAGGGTGGTAGGAGTGGCAAATCAGTATTTGACAAACCCAATTACAGACCCAGTCCAAGTTGAGATTGGAAATTTCCAGGGATTACATAAGTTTGTAGTCTGTGATTCTAGTCCAGTATCCCTACTGGGAAGAGACTTATTGTGCAAAACTAGGTGTTCAATTACCTGTTCCAATATGGGGATTGAGGTGCAGACAAACAGTGATGATGAAGGGGATGATGGTCAGTTTCTAGAGTTAGAAACAGAGACTGCAAATGAGGAATACTCTTTGATAACTCTATTCCAGATGCTTACAGTGACTGACTTACCAGCTGAGTTGCAGGGAACAGTGACAGAGGAAGTGTGGGACCTAACAGGAAAAGAAGTGGGACTGATAAAAGGAGAAGAACCGGTTAAAGTACAGGTAAAGCCGAATGCAGTGTTTCCCCAAATACCGCAGTACCACATGGCACAAGATTTCCTCAATCAGGTATCACAGATAATCGCAGACTTTGTGAAGCAAGGGGCTCTGAAAGAGGTATTGAGCAGCCTGCGTAATTCACCAATAATAGGTCTGAAAAAGCCTTGTGGGAAGGTTTGAATTGTGCAAGATTTGAGGAAAACAAATGAGATTGTGGTAAAATGCCACTCCATAGTGCCAAATCCAGCAGTAATCATGTTTCAGGTTCCGTGTGATGCAGAGTGGTTCACAGTTGTGGACCTGTCTCAAGCATTCTTTTCTGTGCCTCTTCATGAGGAGAGCCAATTTCTTTTCAGTTTCAAGTTCCTGGATTCGGTGTACAGTTGGTGCAGAGTTCCTCAAGGGTTTTCTGAGTCACCTTCCATCTTCAATCAGATATTGAAGAAGGATTTGGAGTCGTTGGAGCTGCCTTTCAGTTCGACTCTGGTACAGTACATTGATGACTTGTTGATTGCGTCCAGAACAAAAGACGACTGCAAGTATGACACAATTGCCTTACTGAACCATTTGGAAAGAATGGACATAAAGTGTCCCCAAAGAAGCTGCAATACTGTCAAAAACAGGTGAAGTACTTAGGCCACTTGATTGAAAAGGGCTCCAGGAGAATATCCAAAGAAAGGGTGACAGCCATACTGCAGATGAATCCCCTGACAACCAAGAGAGATGTCAGAATGTTTTTGGGAATGGTGGGCTACTGTCGTCAGTGGATTCCCAACTTCTCGATTATCTCTAAACCATTAATGAAACTGACAGGTAAAGAGTTTCAGGATGACCCGGGTACCATAATTTTGTCCGAAAAAGAGAGGGAGGCATTCATGGAACTGAGAGAATGTATGTGCAGGGCACCAGCTTTAGGTATGCCTGACTACACAAAGCCTTTCCTACTGTTTTGTCATGAACGTGATGCTTGTTCTTTGTCTGTCTCAACAGAGGTCCATGGAGGTGCAAACCGCCCAGTAGCATATTTTTCAGCTAATTTGGACCCAGTCGCAGCAGCCTTACCGGGTTGTTTGCACGCAGTTGCAGCAGATGGTCAAAGCCTCACACAGTGTGAAGGCATAGTGATGGGACATTCCTTAACAGTAATGGTTCCACATTCAGTTGAAATTCTGTTAACACGAACCAAGACTCAGCATATGACAAATGCTAGGCTTACAAAATATGAAACAATCATTCTGGGGTCGCCAAACGTTTCTCTAAAGAGAGATACTGTATTGAACCCGGCAACTTTACTTCCTGTTGAAAATGCTGAGAATAATAATTCTGAGGAAGTAGAACATGATTGTCTTGAGGTAACAGAACTAGGTACCAAACCAAGACCTGAAATCAAAGACACCCAATTAGAAGAAAATGACTACATCATGTTTGTTGATGGTTCATGCTTGAGAGATTCAGTAGGAGTACTGAGAGCTAAGTATGCCGTGTGCACAATCACCGGTATTTTAGAAGCATCCTGGCTCGAAAGTGGCTGAGTTAATTGCCCGTACTAAGGCATGCCACGCAGCTGAAAATCTGAAAGTCACTATCTATAATGACAGCAGATACTGATTCGGAATTGTGCATGATTTTGGCCAATTGTGGTCACAGAGGGGTTTCATGACCTCTTCTGGTTCACCAGTGAAAAATGGTGAAAAGATAAAGGATTTGTTCCATGCGATTCAGTTACCTCTTGAAATTGCCGTGGTGAAATGCAATGCTCATGTTAAGTCACAAGACTTTGGCCCTCATTCTGACCCTGGCGGTCGGTGATAAAGCGGCGGCCAAGCCGCCAACAGGCCGGCGGTCTAAAATATGCAATTCTGACCCTGGCGGGAACCGCCAACACAGCCCGCCAACTTAACACTCCGCCCGCCACAGCGGTACAAACAAACAGCGCGGCGGTTCCCGCCAACAGCCAGGCGGCAGACAATGTAACGCCCACCCTATTACGACCCACCAATCTGCCACCTTTTCCGGGGCGGGAGCACCGCCGATAAGAACACGGCGGAAACAGACTACGAACGGGAAAACGCTCACCTCTACGCACTCCACGCGAGATTCCGGCAGCATGGAACCAGAGTTGCAGGTCATCCCCGCACTCCTATTCCTGCTCATATACCAGGAGCACGCCCGGCGGCGCGGAAGACATCGGTGAGTACTGCACCTACGACACAGGGGAGGGAAAAGATTACCGGCACACACCCACCCACCCACACCCACTAAAACACACACATCAATGCATTCCCACAGATCACTGTCACAACCCACAAACCACCCCCCTCCGAAATAATGCAAAGACCAAAAGAAGAGATCATAAACGGGCAGATATATTGAAATATGGACACCAGTAATCGCAATAAATAAATAAACTATATTCAAAATATATACAGCTACTAAATGTAGTCCAACCACTGTCCGTGGATCACAGGGTTCCTGTGCAAAGGGGCAAGGCCCAGTCCCACGACAAGAACTCCACGGAGAGAACACTGCAGGGGCATCAGCAAGAAAATCGGACAGGCACCTCAGGGGGAAGGGAAGGGGGGGCACCTCAGCCACTTGAGTACACGACGCCAGATCCACGAGGGGACTCCATGACCACTGGGCCATCCTGGGGAGAGCAAAGCCACAGTCCATACAGTCCATACAGTGGGTGGCCCGCCCACTGGGCCATCCTGGGGAGAGCAAAGCCACAGTCCATACAGTCCATACAGTGGGTGGCCCGCCCACTGGGCCATCCTGGGGAGAGCAAAGCCACAGTCCATACAGTCCATACAGTGGGTGGCCTGCCCACTGGGCCATCCTGGGGAGAGCAAAGCCACAGTCCATACAGTCCATAACAGACCCCACTGCCACTGAAGGAGGCAAGTTGGCCAGAGGACATCCTGCAGCCCTGCCCGAGATAGATCCTGCCCTGCCACGTCTGCCAAAGGGCCAGCGGTTCTTGCCTTGAAGGGCCCAGTTCAGCGGTTCCTGAGACGGCGGGGCCCAGTTCAGCGCTCCTTGCCTTGAAGGGCCCAGTTCAGCGGTGCTTGAGACGGCGGGGCCCAGCGGAGCGGTTCTTGAGACGGCGGGGCCCAGCGGAGCGGTGCTTGAGATGGCGGGGCCCAGTTCAGCGCTCCTTGCCTTGAAGGGCCCAGTTCAGCGGTGCTTGAGACGGCGGGGCCCAGCGGAGCGGTTCTTGAGACGGCGGGGCCCAGTTCAGCGGTGCTTGAGACGGCGGGGCCCAGCGGAGCGGTGCTTGAGACGGCGGGGCCCAGTTCAGCGCTCCTTGCCTTGAAGGGCCCAGTTCAGCGGTGCTTGAGACGGCGGGGCCCAGCGGAGCGGTTCTTGAGACGGCGGGGCCCAGTTCAGCGGTTCTGGTGACGGCGGACGGTCTATGGCCAACTGCTCATTGCCTGGTGGTGCCCTCCTGGGCAGCGGGGATGGTGCTCCTTCAATGCCCACCTGGGCTGTGGGTGGTGGGGCCCTCCTGGCCAGCTGGGCTGGGTCCTCCCTGGGCAGCGGCTATGGGGGTGGTGGGCTCTCCCGGGGCAGCTGTGCCGGTTCCTCCCGGGGCAGCGGCTATGGGGGTTGTGGGCTCCTCCTGGGCAGCAGGCCTGCTGCCTGACCTCTCCGACTTGCTGCCCTTGCCCTCCTTAGTCGTGCGCCTGTGGCCCTTTCCTCCCTTTGGAGCTGTGGCTGGTGACTGTCTCTGGGTGGTGTCCGGGGGGGATGTAGAAGGCGGGCTCCTGCGGCGCCCCTTCCGCCTTCTGCTCCTCTTCCCAGGGGGTGGGCTGCCTGTCCCCTTGCTGCTGGGCGAAGATCCAGACATGTGGGCTGGCGGGCTCCAATACCCCTGCACCCTTGTCAAGGGGGCTGCAGGGCTGGTGGTGGCTGAGGTGCTCTTCTTACCCCGACGAGAAGGAGGGGGGGGCTCAGGGTCAGGAAAGAAGTTAGTAGTGGCGAGGAAGAGCTTCTTGGGACAATGGAGAGTGGTAGGTACAGTGGGAATGGGAGTGGAGGGAGAGGATGTGGTTGTAGGTGAGTCACGTTTGCTGTCTTTGGGTGCAGGTGCAGGAGGGATAGGCTGTCGTGAGGTGGATGGCTGTTGGGTGGGTGGGTGGCTGCGTTTGTGTGGTGTGGAAGAGGGGGTGACAGACACAGTGGGAGAGGACACAGGGGACGTGTAAATGGCAGTGGGGGTGGTCACTGCACGTGTGCGGACTGGAGTGGAGGGTGTGCTGGTGATGGAAACACTGGCTGATGGTGAGGTGAATGGAGGTGTGAGTGTAGACGTCACAGGGAGGGAGGAGGGAGACGAGGAGGTGGGGGTCACAGAGGTGGTAGTGACTGTTGGCATGTCTGCATCGGAATGTTGCGTGTGTGAATGTCTGCGTGATCTGTGGTGCTTATGTTTGGATGAGCTTCTCTTGGGTGTTGAGGTGTGTGCAGGCTGGTCTGATGGTGTGGGTGGGACAGGCAGAGGAACAGGAGACTGGGAGGAGGGAGTTAGTAGAGGCAGGCAGGAGACAGGGACAATGGCTGCCGTCAGTGCTGAGGCCAGAGCCTGGAACGATCGCTGATGGGCAGCCTGACCCGAATGAATGCCCTCCAGGTACGCATTGCTGCGATGAACCTCCCTCTCCACCCCCTGGATGGCATTCAAAAGGGTAGTCTGCCCAACAATGAGCGTTCGGAGGAGGTCAATGACCTCCTCACTGAGGGCAGCGGGGGTAACAGGGGCAGGGCCTGAGGTGCCTGGGGCGAAGGAGATGCCCGGCTTCCTGGCAGAGCGGGCACGGGGCGAACGCTGAGGGGCTGCTGGGAGGGCGGAGATGGTGCGCTGGGTGGCGGCTGTACCTGTAATGGCGGGGGGCACGGATGGTGCCACCCCCGCAAGGGAGCCCCCTTCCGAGGACGTGTCCGTGTCGCTGCAGGGTCCAGTCGTCCCCGTCGTGGAGCTCCCCTCGCCCTCCGTCTCACTGGTCCAGTCTGACTCTGTGGCATGGCCCTCCTGGGCCATGTGAGATGCAGCTCCCTCCTGCCCCGATGCCACTTCTCCTCCGCCTGATGATGCTGATGCACACAAGCACAGAAAGACAAACAAAAAGGGGGGGGGAGAGAGAAATAAAGGGATATTGAGTACATGGATCTCCGGTACAGTTAGCGGACATGACAGACACAGATGCCCCCTGCACTAAGTTGCGCACTTGGGGTCCGCTACGCATTCCGTGGAACATGCCCTACACGCCTAGAGTTGACAACTGCACCCATGGATGACACGGCCCAGGGATGGCTGTACTGACAAACTACTGAGGGTGGTGGCTGGGGACACAGGGGCTTACGGGGGTGCCCAGCCTACAGATATCGCCATGGCCTAGGGGGACCCCCAGCCCTCCTCCCCCACCCAGACACCACCACTGCGCGACAACAGAGTAGATAATGCTTGTACTCACCCCCTTGTGTCTGCTGTGCTGCCCTCACGCGCCCATCCAAATCAGGGTAGGCCACCGCCAGGATCCGGAACATCAGGGGGCTCAGTTGACGGCAGGCACCCCGCCTACGTTGGGAGGCCATCCCCAGCAGAGACTCGGCGGTCTTCTTGGTCCCGCGGCGGATGTCCTCCCACCTCTTGCGGCAGTGGGTGCCCCGTCGATGGTGGACCCCCAGGGTCCGGACTTCCTTGGCGATGGCACGCCAAATCCCGATCTTCTCATGGGCGCGGACCTATGTGACACGTACAGGGAGGGAGAAATACCACGTTCAATTTTGTCAGCATTTTCCTTTCCAGTGGCCCAACGCCCCCCATCCCCGCCAGGCCCCCCGCCATGCCCAACATGCCCCCCATCCCCGCCAGGCCCCCCGACATGCCCCCCGCCAGGCCCAACATGCCCCCCATCCCCGCCAGGCCCAACATGCCCCCCATCCCCGCCAGGCCCCCCGCCATGCCCCCCGCCAGGCCCAACATGCCCCCCATCCCCGCCAGGCCCCCCGCCAGGCCCAACATGCCCCCCATCCCCGCCAGGCCCCCCGCCAGGCCCAACATGCCCCCCATCCCCGCCATGCCCCCCGCCAGGCCCCCAAGCCAGCCAGTGTCCCCAAATCCAGATTGAATTAAACTCACTTGTTGGTCTGGAGGACCGTAGAGTAGCGCATACTGGGGGAGGACCCCATCCACGAGTTTCTCCAACTCCTCTCCAGTGAAGGCAGGGGCCCTTTCCCCAGGTGCAGCAGCCATTGTCCCTTCCAGACCGAGGTCACAGCAACACTTGCAGTATAGGTCCTCTCCTGTGAAAGTTCAAGTCGCAATTGGATAAGTAGATAGAAAATGGCGGTGACGTCCGCGGCGGTGCGTACCGCGGCGATGCGTCCCGCCACCGCCGGCGCCCTTCGCCATTGGCTCCTGAAACCCATAGGCTTCAATGTTAACCAATGCGGCTTTGCGCCGCGGTCTTCGCCCGCCGCCCGCCGCGGTGTGCCACGCCAGCGCATTGACCTCACATCCCATTGTCACACTTCACAGGTCAGGCAGCCGCCATTTCCAGGGCCCACATGGCTCAATTTCAACTGCGTCACACAGGCCTAGGCCTTGCATAGCCACTCAGACACGCCATTCACTGCATAGAGAATCGTATACTGTGCTAGCTGTGAGTACGTACCTGTGGGTTGCTTGACTGTGTGCTCCATGTTGTCCTTCCTAGGCACCGTCCGCTGGGTTGGGCGAGGAGACGGATGAATCCTCCCGTGTACCGACCGCTGGTGGACCTGTCGACAATGTAAGAACGCCACATTATCCTGACCTACCGTCTTAACCGTGCCACTATCCATGAACTGTGTGCCCAGCTGGAGCCCGACCTGATGTCCCCCATCCGCCAACCCACAGGGATTCCCCCTCTGGTGCAGGTCATGTCAGTACTCCATTTCTTGGCAAGTGGGTCATTTCAGACAACCGTGGGAATTGCTTCTGGGATGTCTCAGCCCATGTTTTCGAAGGTGTTATCCAGAGTGTTGTCTGCCCTGATGAAATCCGTGAGGAGCTACATCATTTTCCCTGAGGTGGGCGAATTGGCTACAGTGAAGGGTGATTTCTACACCCTTGGACATATTCCCAACGTAATTGGTGCCATTGATGGGACCCATGTGGCTTTGGTTCCCCCAAGAGACAGGGAGCAGGTGTACAGGAACAGAAAAAATTACCATTCAATGAACATCCAGGTGGTGTGTTTGGCTGACCAGTACATCTCGCATGTAAATGCCAAATTCCCAGGGTCAGTGCATGACGCCTACATCCTAAGGAATAGCAGCATCCCTTACGTGATGGAACAGCTACAGAGACACCGTGTATGGCTAGTGGGGGACTCTGGGTACCCCAACCTGTCGTGGCTACTGACCCCAGTAAGGAATCCCCGGACCAGGGCAGAGGAACGGTACAATGAGGCCCATGGGCGTACTAGGAGGGTGATCGAACGCACCTTTGGCCTCCTAAAGGCCAGGTTTAGGTGCCTGCATATGACAGGTGGATCCCTAATGTACTCACCTAAGAAGGTGTGTCACATCATCGTGGCCTGCTGCATGCTTCACAACCTGGCTTTGCGCCGCCAGGTGCCTTTCCTGCAGGAGGATGGTCGAGACGGTGGTGTTGTGGCAGCGGTGGAACCTGAGGAGAGTGACGAGGAGGAAGACGACGGGGCTGAAACAGACAACAGGGACAGAATCATTGAACAGTACTTCCAATAGGACACAGGTAACATTTCAAAGATAATTTAGTAAATGTTAACTACTCTCCAGCATCTCTGCTGCCTGTCTATTTGCCCAAGTGTATGATGACTGAGTTTTGGCTTTTCCCTCCCTATTTCAGATCTGGGGTCCCCACTACGAGTCCTGTGCTTCGTTTCCCCATGGACTACAGCTTTGTGGCAGCTGTTTGTTGACTTCACCATGTACAAGGACATATTTGCACTGTCATGTCAATTACAATCTATTGAAATCACAGCCAGACTCCAGATATTTTGGTGCAAAATAGGTGTTTATTGAAGTGCTCAAAATGGGATGGGTGGTTTCAAGTGGGTGGGGGCTATGGTGAAGGAATGTCCATGGCAGAGTCCAGAGTAACAGTCACACAGGTGCATTGTCCAGAGGCCTGTGGAGAGATGGAGCATGGGCAGTTCAAGGATGGACAGGGTGACAATGTGGGACAGTGGGATGACATCAGGTGGTATCCATTGCTGGCGGGGGTCTTGACATCCTACTCTGTCTTCTTGCGAGATCTCAGGGCCCTCTTGCGGGGTGGTTCTTCTCCTGCAGGAGGTGGGGGTCTGGTGGGCTGCTGCTGTGCGGGGGCCTCCTGTCCACTAGCGCCGGCGGAGGTGGTTGGCTGTTCTTGGTCCAGGCTAGTGGCAGGGGCCCTTGGGTGTTGTTCAGTGTCCGCCCTGGTGTTTACGAGGTCCTGCAGCAGCCCTACCATGGTAACCAGGGTGGTGTTGATGGCTCTGATGTCCTCCCTGTACCCCCGATAGTGTTCCTCCTGCAGTGCCTGGATCTCCTGGAACCGGGCCAGTACCGTCGCCATCGTCTCCTGGGAGCCGTTGTATGCTCCCATGATGGTGGTGAGGACCTCGTGGAGAGTGGGTTCCCTGGGCCTCTCCTCCCCCCCCTGTCGCACAGCTGCCCTCCGAGTTCCCCTGTTTCCCTGGGCCTCTGCCCCCTGGCCGGTGTGCCCACTACCACTGCCCCCAGGTCCCTGTTGTTGTTGGGGTGGTGGGTTATCCTGGGTGCCCTGTAGTGGTAGACACACCGCAGATTGACGCGCCCTGGAGACAGAGGCATGGGCCCGCTGGGTGGGAGCTGTGCTGGTGTTCCCAGAGGGGTTAGGGTCTGTAGTGGCCTGGGCCTGTGTGAGGGGAACCGACTGTCCAGAGGTCCCCGATGGTCCGGGCTGGTCATCGGTGTCCAGGTCGACAGAGCTGCTGTCATCGCTGACGGCCTCTTGGGTGGGGGGTGTGGATAATTCTGGCCCCTCCGCCGCGGTGTGTTGACGGTCGGGTCCTGCAGGGGTATAGAGGTATGGTTATAGTTTCAATGTGTGGCATATGGGTGTATCTGTGGGTTCTCGTGTCCCCAAGTGCTGGCATTCGTGTGTGGGGGCTTTGGTGAGGGTGGCTTGTGGGGGGGATGTGTATATGCATTGGGCATGCTTTGGTGATGGGTGTCCATGCTTAGTGGACGCATGCAGGCCTAGGTTTTGGGATGTGTGGGTTGTGATGGTGAGACATTGGCGGGGAATAGGTGTGCTGGGGGTGGGGGTGAGGATGGTGGTGGGGGTGAGGATGGTGGTGGGGGTGAGGGTGGGGGTGAGGATGGGGGTGGGGGTGAGGGTGGGGTTCGAGGATGGGGGTGAGGGTTGGGGTCTGATTTGGCATGCAGGTGGGGGGGAAGCAGTATTGAAGCTTCAACTTACCAGTATCCATTCCTCCGCCGACTCCTGCGAGGCCGTCAGGATGCAGGATGTTCAAGACTTCCTCCTCCCATGATGTGAATTGTGGGGGTTGAGGTGGGGGTCCTCCGCCAGTCTTCTGCACGGCGATGTTGTGCCTGGATACCATGGAACGCACCTTCCCCCGTAGGTCGTTCCATCGCTTCCTGATGTCTTCCCGATTTCTGGGGTGCTGTCCCACTGCGTTCACCCTGTCGACAATCCTCTGCCATAGCTCCGTCCTCCGGGCAATGCTGGTGTATTGTATCTGTGTGCCGAACAGCTGGGGCTCTACCCGAACGATTTCCTCCACCATGACCCTGAGTTCTTCGTCTGTGAAGCGGGGTTGTCTTTGGGGTGCCATGGGGTGGTGTGTATGATGTGTGGGGTGGAGTATGTGTATTTAAGTGAGTTGAGTGTGGTGGTGTGTGTTGTTTTGTGTGTGGATAGTGTGTGGGTGATGGTGTTGAGTGGCTGTGGCTGTTATTTTTTGGATGCTGGTGTCTCGCTCTTGCCTTCGTTACGAATTTTTTAGCGTAGGGGTTTGTGGGTGATGTGGGTGTGTGTTTTATATTGTATTGTGTGTGTGGGAGTGGTGTGTGTATGTATATCAGGTGTGTGGGATTCAAATCGTCCAATGTGGCAGAGTTTTGTTCGTTTGTGTGTATTCTGACCGCGGCGGTGTGTCCCGCCAATGGAATACCGCGTTTGAATGACCGCCGCGTGGATTCGTGGGTCGTAATGGCATGGGCGTATTTCTGTTGGCGTGACGGTGGAGGTTTTGTCACCTCCACCTTTCCGCCGACCGCTGGTCTGGCGGTCTGTTGTGGCGGTCGGATTTTCGGAGGTTTGCCTTCTGCGGGTCAGAATGACCGTGGCGGGTTTCCGCGACCGTGGTGGGATTATGGAGGATTTCTGACCGGCGGTAGGCGCCTTTTACCGCCGAGGTCAGAATGACCCCCTTTGTGTCCTTGGGAAACGGCTATGCAGATCAAGTCGCAAGGTTTTGTGCATTGAACTGTATATCATTCAAGGATCAGTGGGAATTGTTACCGGAAACCGAAAATGAAACCTGTCTAAACTTTGCATTAAGAGTGGTTGATACATTAGATGAGTTACGATCACTGCAGGGTCGTGCTAGCAGAGAGAAAAAACGTTCCTGGCAGAGAATGCAATGTATACAGAGGTCTGACAACTTGTGGGTCTCAGAGGAGGGGAAAATGGTTTTGCCAAACAGTCTTTTGTCACAGTTTGCAAGGTTTTACCATGGTCAAGCACATCTTGGGAAAAACGCAATGATCAGGTTTAAAATCGATTGATTCAATCCGAAATTCAGACAAGCTGCAGAGGTTATCTGTCACAGGTGCATCATCTGTCAACAGGTGAATGCAGGGGGAGGGACCGTGGGGACTTTGAGCCACATAGGAAGAGCTGGAAGTCCGTTTAGAAAGATGCAAATGGATTTTATTGAGATGCCTGTGTGTGGGGGCTTAAGGTATGTGTTGGTGATTGTGTGTGTTTTCAGTCATTGGATTGAAGCATACCCTACACGTAGAAATGACAGTCTCATAGTAGCAAAGCTGTTGCTTAGAGAGTTAATACCACGTTTTGGATTCCCGATCTCTTTAGAATCAGATAGGGGCAGACACTTCGACAATGAGGTGATTAAGCTCTTGTGTGCTGCACTGGACATTGAGCAAAAGCTGCATTGTAGGTATCGCCCTGATGCATCAGGACTAGTGGAACAGATGAATGGTACCTTGAAGTCGAGAATGGCAAAAATGTGCGCAGCTACCAATTTGAAGTGGCCAGATGCATTGCCCTTAGTGCTGATGTCAATGAGAAATACACCTGACAAGAAAACAGGGCTGTCTCCCAACGAGATACTGATGGGTCGAGCTATGAGATTTCCCGCAGTGCCTGCAAATGCTCTTGTGAATATCACAGATGATATGGTGTTGGACTACTGCAAGGGTCTGGCTGATGTGGTCAGCTCTTTTTCTCACCAGGTAGAAGTTACCACATTGCCACCGATCAGTGATCTAGGTCACACCCTGAAGGCCGGTGACTCGGTGGTTGTCAAGAAACACGTGAGGAAGTCGTGATTGGATCCACGTTGGAAGGGGCCATATCACATAATACTGACAACAACCACTGCTGTGAAGTGTGCAGACGTTCCAAACTGGATACATGCCAGTCACACAAAGAAGGTGACGTGTCCAACTGATGAGGAACTTGAAGTGTCCAAAACAACTGCAGAAAAGGAAGTCTCAGGGCCGGAGAGTATTCAAAGGGGAAATGAGACTGAAGGAGAGCCCACTGACGACGGCTTAGTCCCTCAAACAGTGAACGAGTTTGAGAGCGGTTGACAGTGAGCCTAGCTCAGCGGAGGCAGCAGGGGAACTAAGGCAAAGAGAGGTTCTCCCAGAATCAGACAGATACAGGTTTGAAGTTGAGCCCGTAACAGACCCTGAAGACGAAGGGGGAGAAGCAGAAGGAGGCCAAAGTACATCAACTCCCCCTGAGCCACTTGCAGGTCCGTCAAGAGAAAACATCATAGCACAAGAGGAGGGCGCTGTTCAATGTTCTGAAAGGGCAAGCAGGAAGAAAACACATAAAGGAGATAATTGGCCGGAGCCACAAGCTGCAATAGAGAAAGTGGTCCCGGGAGACACAATAGAGGAAGAAGTGGATACAACCAGCAAAGAGGATCTCAGTGAAGGAGAGTAGCAAAGTGAATGCAGACTGAAAAGAAAAAGGGTCGCAAACAGAAGGTACGCAGGTCCTGAATGGGCATACACAACTTCATCTGAATGGCAACAAGAATTCTTGGCGTTTTGTTTTGATCGGGAGGTACCAGGTCAATACTATGGCACCTGAATTCAACTATAGAAAGAGACTGTGTTAAAATTTAAATTTAAATTGAAAGCTGAACAGCTGAGAAAAGAGACTGATAAATTACCAGATGTGACACTGAAAACCTGAATTGACTTTGAAAAAATGATTATGACAAATTGCTAAACCTGATTTGACAAAAGGGGTCCTGGAGTGAGTGAAACACTGTAAATATTTGCAATAGAAGAAAAAGAAAAAAAAAAGGCTTTGATATCGTCCTCAAGTTGATTGTTTGCTTTGTATTTTTCTGCTATCTGATTCTTTAAAGATCATGGGTTACACTAAGAGTAGAAAGGGTGGGATGTGTGGTTGGTTGAGTGTCATTCTAGGTATTGTGTGTGCAATAATAATTATAGGTGTGATTGTGGGAATGCCATGGATTGACAAGAAAGTGACTAACAATGCTTCAAATTCTGATACTGCTACACTAACACCGTGGGAGAAGTTTGAGCAGGATGCAAAATACTTACATGCAGGAACTAATTCAAAAGGGGAACTGTCTACTAATGTTTTTTATCGCTTGCTGAATGAGTATGTTGATACTATGGATGCGAGAAACTGTCATGTGTACACAAAGATTCCTTCATCAGTACAAGAAGGGGTTACTTATCATAGCCTGCCTCTAACATATGGGATAAGCTGTAGTTTGCTGTTTACAAGATTCTATAATCAAGAACATGTGCAATATTTTTATTCTAGCTTAGATGTAGTGTTTTCTTTTGTGCCTTTGATTGAGTTTCTGAACAAGTTAGCTAAAGAGCATAGCATAAAATTAGTTTGGGGTTTCTTTGAGCCGACACTGACATTTGGGACAGCTTATGCACACCACAATAATCTAATCTGCTTACAAACGCCTGTAGAGAAGAGCTTCTTAGATCACACTGATGATAGACGCAAAGCATTGAAAAAAAGGATAGAAAAAGGGTTAGAAAAACGCACAATTGCAAATGATTATGCTTACACCGCAATAAAGACACAGGGCAAATTAGCTATAGATGCATTACATGTAGGTAGGCTTTGTATATGTAAGCCGAAATCTGAGCATGACACTTTATTTGTGGGAACGAGTGAGTGCAGACATGTGTTTTGTTTCAGAGTAAATGGACATTCATGTTAAATTGACAGGATCCAGCGATCCCTGGGATCTACTATATTTGTGGGCTTAATGCTTATTACTGTCTTCCTAGAGGACATGTTATTTGGGGATAGTCTTCCCAAAGATCTACCAGATTGATGACTTAAAGCAAATACCTAAAATGTCTGAATTACAACATACTAGACCAAAGAGAGAGACAGCGGCTGCTGTCGTGGCTGACATATTTGGAGCCATAATTCCTTCAGTAGGGGTTATCTTAAACTCCATGAAGATTCAGAAGTTGTCTACTATTGTGGGTAACATGCTGACAAACTTCACAGGGGCTATACTCCTGATGGATACTGAACTTGCTGCAGAAAGAGCTTTGACTCTTCAAAACCGGCTTGCTATTGACATTCTTTTAGCGAAGAGCGGCGGAGTCTGTAAGATGCTTAATTAGCAACATTATTGTGCGTTCATTCCTGATAATAACAAAAAGATTAGAGGTATGCTTACTAACTTAACAAGAGATAGTGCAGATTTGAAGGGCTTGAAGGAACCTGGAGTGTGGGAGAAAGTTGGGAAAGGAATTACCAGAGTAGCAAATTGGTTTAGTAATATTTGGAATGGGGTTCTTGCAAAAATATTAGGGGGTTTATTGATTGTTCTAATTTGTTTATTAGGCTTATGGTTATCATGTAAAGTTAATGACAGAATAAAGAGAAATCTGACAAAACGAAGCAAAAGAAATGAAGAAAATGAAAGGGAGAAAATGTTTAATGAAATTTGGGAAAGTTCACACAAAGGGCAGGATGCTGAAATGAGAGTAATGAGGAAAGTGAGAGGTTAAAAAGGGAAAGGTTTGTGTGATGGCAAAGGTCATCAGAGGAAGGAATGAGAGAGCGTAGCTTATATAATTAATATTAACATGAAATGTTTATGAACTAATGTACAATAATGCTGCATAGAAACTTTATTAATATGGTTTGCTAAAACGTGCACTTGAAATGTGCCCACAGGGAGTGGCCGCCAATGTATACGGGGACTAATGAAAATGACTAATGTTGATGAATTATTACATTTAAAGATGATATTACACTAATTATTAATGGTTATGTTACTAAAGTTTTGTTAATAAATCTTTTAGGCCTTAGTTAGCATGAGTCGAGGCCTAGCTGCCTGACTCTCATATTAAATGTGTTTTTCTAACGTGCATTGTGCTGACTTGCTAAAGGACATGAACTCTTGTTTTTATCTTCAAACTAGAAGCTGAATGTAACTATAGTAGATCCGTTGTCATGAAAGTTCATCTTGCTTGTAGAAATATTTTGGCTGAATGCAACAGTGTAGATTAATGTTAGGTACAAGGTCGCCTAAACCAGTACGGACAATGGAGCCACTGACCGAAGATGCGCAAAGAATTACAAAAGGATGAAATCATACCGGACATTCTACCTCTAAAGACGTCAATCATAAGGACCAATAAAATGCATGAGAGCTGTTATGGGGTGACAAATTCGATGAGCTAATGTGAAGTTAATTGGAGGGAGATAGTGGGGTGCAACCCTATGTCCAATCAAATTTTAGGGGAATGTACAACAAAAAGGGGATAAAAACCCTTGACACCAGGAAGTAAATCAGAATGGAGAATAGGAGACTAGGAGAGACTAGGGGAGATGCTGATGCGATTTGCTATGACCCAGACACTTTGGGGGTCATTCTGACCCCTGCGGGCGGCGGAAGCCGCCCGCCTGTCGGGAACCGCCAGAAGACCGTACCGCGGTCAAAAGACCGTACCACGGTCAAAAGACCGCAGCGGTCATTCTGACTTTCCCGCTGGGCTGGCGGGCGACCGCCAAAAGGCCGCCCCGCCCGCCCAGCGGGAAAGCCCCAGCAACGAGGAAGCCGGCTCCGAATGGAGCCGGCGGAGTTGCTGGTGTGCGACGGGTGCAGTTGCACCCGTCGCGATTTTCAGTGTCTGCCAAGCAGACACTGAAAATCTTAATGGGGCCCTGTTAGGGGGCCCCTGCAGTGCCCATGCCAGTGGCATGGGCACTGCAGGGGCACGCAGGGGCCCCACGACACCCGTTCCCGCCATCCTGTTTCTGGCGGTGAAAACCACCAGAAACAGGATGGCGAGAAGGGGGTCGGAATCCCCATGGCGGCGCTGCTTGCAGCGCCGCCGTGCAGGATTCCCTGGGGCCGCGGGAAACCGGCGGGAAACAGCTGGTTTCCCTTTTCTGACCGCGGCTGTACCGCCGCGGTCAGAATGGCCCCAGAAGCACCACCAGCCTGTTGGCGGTGCTTCCGCGGTCGTTGGCCCTGGCGGTCCATGACCGCCAGGGTCAGAATGACCCCCTTTGTCACTTTGACTAGTGACTTGATAATTTTAGTTAGAACCATCCTTGTCCTAGATTGCCCATTTACACTTTACCTCTTTATGAGGGAAGTGCCCCCTTTTGCCTGAGCTGAGTTCCTGACTGATGGCGAATCAACTGATGACCTGAAGACGAAGACCGAACCTGAGTTCTGACCCAAACTTGGAGGGTATCTATATGACAATGAAATTGTGATTGTCTGTTTGCTTTTCCTTTCTAGGTACCAACTGCTTCTTTTGACAGAGACCATAGCTAGATGCTTTTCAAATTGGTGTTACTAAATTGTTTTGCATGAAGCTCAACATGCCAATGCTAATTCGAGGTCAGTTAAGGGGTTCACTAAACTGACGCAAATAGACAAATCACTGAATCTATGCTTTGTTGAATAATGTGCTAATGATACTCTGCTAAGGATAATCTATGTTCACGCCTTGCTATATTTTGATGTTTGTGATTCTTGCTTTGATGAAAACTTATCAGAGTTGCCATATTGTGACTATGCTAATGTGTTTCTTGGTTTTGAGACTAATACACTTACTAGAAGAATTGTAATCAATAGGGAATAAATATCACAAACTCATACTAACCTGGTGTGGTTATTCATGACTGAAAGGTCATGGTGGTTGTAGGAGGCTGGCCTGGCTTGTAGTGGGTACCAAGGGGTACTTACACTCTGTACCAGGTCCAGTTATCCCTTATTAGTGTAGAAGAGGTGTTTCTAGCAGCTTAGGCTGATAGAAGGTAGCTATAGCAGAGCAGCTTAGGCTGAACCAGGAGACATGCAAAGCTCCTACTGTACCACTGGTGTCATATGCACAATATCATAAGAAAACACAATACACAGATATACTAAAAATAAAGGTACTTTATGTTTATGACAATATGCCAAAAGTATCTCAGTGAGTACCCTCAATATGAGGATGCCAAATATACACAAGTAATATGTACACAATACCAAAAATATGCAGTAATAGCAAAAGGAAGTACTGCAAGCAGTGTATAGTTACAATAGATTGCAATAGGAGCACATAGGTATAGGGGCAACAAAAACCATATACTCCAAAAGTGGAATGCGAACCACGAATGGACCCCAAACCTATGTGAGCTTGTAGAGGGTCGCTGGGGCTGTAAGAAAACAGTGAGGGTTAGAAAAATAGCCCACCCCAAGACCCTGAAAAGTAGGTGTAAAGTGCACCTATATTCCCCAGAGAGCACAGAAGTTGTGATAGGGGAATTCTGCAAGGAAGACCAACACCAGCAATGCAACCAAAGTGGATTTCCGGACGAGAGTACCTGTGGAACAAGGGGACCAAGTCCAAGAGTCGCGACAAAGTCGAGAGTGGGCAGATGCCCACGAAATGCCAGCTGAGGGTGCAAAGGAGCTGCCACCGGATGGTAGAAGCTGTGGATTCTGCAAGAACGAAGAGGGCTAGAAACTTCCTCTTTGGAGAATGGATGTCCCACATCGTGTAGAAGCTTGCAGAGGTGTTCCCACGCAGAAAGACCGCAAACAAGCCTTGCTAGCTGCAAGGGTCGCGCTTAGGGTTTTTGGATGCTGCTGTGGCCCAGGAGGGACCAGGATGTCGCCACTTGGATGAGGAGACAGAGGGGGCGCCGAGCATGTCAGGGAGCTCTCACAGAAGCATGTAGCACCTGCAGAAGTACCGGAACAGGCACTTGGAAGAGGAGTCAACCGGAGCTCACCCGAAGATACAAAATGGAGTCCCACGATGCCGGAGGACAACTCAGGAGGTTGTGCACTGCAGGTTAGAGTGTCGGGGACCCAGGCTTGGCTGTGCACAAAGGATATCCTGGAAGAGTGCACAGGAGCCGGAGCAGCTGCAAATCACGCGGTACCCAGCAATGCAGTCTAGCGTGGGAGGCAAGGACTTACCTCCACCAAACTTGGACTGAAGAGTCACTGGACTGTGGGAGTCACTTGGACAGATTTGCTGAGTTCCAGGGACCACGCTCGTCGTGCTGAGAGGGGACCCAGAGGACCGGTGATGCAGTCTTTTGTTGCCTGCGGTTGCAGGGGGAAGATTCCGTCGACCCACGGGAGATTTCTTCAGAGCTCCTGGTGCAGAGAGGAGGCAGGCTACCCCCAGAGTATGCACCACCAGGAAACAGTCGAGAAGGCGGCAGGATCAGCGATACAAGGTTGCAGTAGTCGTCTTTGCTACTTTGTTGTGGTTTTGCAGGAGTCCTGAGCAGTCAGCGGTCGATCCTTTGGCAGAAGGTGAAGAGAGAGATGCAGAGGAACTCTTATGAGCACTTGCATTCGTTATCTAAAGAATTCCCCACAGCAGAGACCCTAAATAGCCAGCAAAGGAAGTTTGGCTACCTAGGAAGGAGGATAGGCTAGCAGCACAGGTAAGAGCCTATCAGGAGGAGTCTCTGACGTCACCTGCTGGCACTGGCCATTCAGATCAGTCCAGTGTGCCAGCAGCACCTCTGTTTCCAAGATGGCAGAGGTCTGGAGCACACTGGAGGAGCTCTGGGCACCTCCCCTGGGAGGTGCAGGTCAGGGGAGTGGTCACTCCCCTTTCCTTTGTCCAGTTTCACGCCAGAGCAGGGCTGGGGGATCCCTGAACTGGTGTAGACTGGCTTATGCAGAGATGGACACCATCTGTGCCCATCAAAGCATTTCCAGAGGCTGGGGGAGGCTACTCCTCCCCAGCCCTGACACCTATTTCCAAAGGGAGAGGGTGTAACACCCTCTCTCTGAGGAAGTCCTTTGTTCTGCCTTCCTGGGCCAGGCCTGGCTGGACCCCAGGAGGGCAGAAACCTGTCTGAGGGGTTGGCAGCAGCTGCAGTGAAACCCCGGGAAAGGTAGTTTGGCAGTACCTGGGTCTGTGCTAGAGACTCGGGGGATCATTGAATTGTCTCCCCAATGCCAGAATGACAATTCCATGATCCTAGACATGTTACATGGCCATGTTCGGAGTTACCATTGTGACGCTGTACATAGGTGGAGACCTACGTACAGTGCACGCGTGTAATGGTGTCCCCACACTCACAAAGTCTGGGGAATTTGCCCTGAACAATGTGGGGGCACCTTGGCTAGTACCTTGGCTAGTGCCATGGTGCCCACACACTAAGTAACTTTGTACCCAACCTTCACCAGGTGAAGGTTAGACATATAGGTGACTTATGAGTTACTTAAGTGCAGTGGTAAATGGCTGTGAAATAACATGGACGCTATTTCACTCAGGCTGCACTGGCAGGCCTGTGTAAGAATTGTCAGATCTCCCTATGGGTGGCAAAAGAAATGCTGCAGCCCATAGGTATCTCCTGGAACCCCAATACCCTGGGTACCTCAGTACCATATACTAGGGAATTATAAGGGTGTTTCAGTATGCCAATGTGAATTGGTGAAATTGGTCACTATCCTGTTAGTGACAATTTAGAAAGCAGAGAGAGCATAACCACTGAGGTTCTGGTTAGCAGAGCCTCAGTGAGACAGCTAGTCATCATACAGGGAACACATACAGGGCACACTTATGAGCACTGGGCCCTGGCTGGCAGGGTCCCAGTGACACATACACTAAAACAACATATATACAGTGAAATATGGGGGTAACATGCCAGGCAAGATGGTACTTTCCTACAGTGGTGTCTTGAGTTTAATTAAATGTCATTGACTAAGGTGAAATGCATTGTTGTAATATATATTGATGACATTATTGACATATTGATTGACATGTTGATTAGCTATCTCGTCCTAAGGTGTCTTCAATCAGGGTCAAAAGATTCATTGGCCTAAAACGAGTCATAAAAGTGAGTAAATTGGTCATAAAGGGACGCGTTAACACTAGCAAGGCTCTGTTCTCTTAGAATCAAGAGACTGACTTTTGATTCACCTTCAAATTGAGCTCACTTTTATAGGAAAATATACAGCAAAAATGACACACTCAGCATAAGCTGAGCAAAATATTACATAGGCTCAACGAATCGAATCACAATACTGAATATAATGTAACATCACCTAACACCATCCTTACACCATAAACTAAATGTACAATAATTAGTTCCATCTTGGCTTAATGTCAACGAATTTGACAATACAAATCCACTTACATATAATACAATGACAGACTCATTAACTGAATAGACTCACTAAATAACAGACAGGAAGACCTTGAACAGGTTTCCTCTAAAGTTCACCAAGCACAACACACCATAACAAAGCATTTCATTTGTGCACATTTTGCTGCATATGGGAATAATTACAAATGAAAACAGTCATGTTGAAACTCAAGATGGAGTCGGGCTTAGCTTTGGCCTAGTTTGTGAAATGTTTGGAAATATGGCTCAATGGAGTGCAGTATACTTTTTTTAGTGCAGAGCATTCATGACATTACTTATTAAGAAGAAATATGTCTACACAAATATAATTGTGGAGTTTAATTGTCTAAATCAAGGCTCCCTTTTCAGTGCATGATCTGTCTTTCTGTCTCCATGTACAATGTACCAGGCAAGTCATTTAAATTCAACTCTCTTTACGTTGCTCTCATTAGATCAAACTGGAGGGGTATCGTACCACAATAACAAAACCAAAATGACAGAAAGATCTTGTCGTTTACAAAAATATTGGCCACTGGTGTCAATGATGAATAGTCTACACCCAATCCGACAACATGATGCAGACCAACCAGGATAAATATAATACGAGGCATTTTACCTCAGAGAACCGGAGTGTGGTTGGTGCACTACAAGATGCAGACCAATCAGAGACACCATCACTGAAATGCAATGATAAGTAACCTGTTCTACCAGCTCACTGTGAGTGGCTCATCTCAGGTACTGAAACGGTTTAAAAAAGCAGCTACAACACCACAGCACAACATGAATGTGCAGTTCGAAGCTGCCACTCCTTAGGGAAGGAATCCATAAAAAGCAATGTCGAATATATCTCATATGCACCATGTAATCAGAAC
Source organism: Pleurodeles waltl (assembly GCF_031143425.1). Classification (NCBI taxonomy): domain Eukaryota; kingdom Metazoa; phylum Chordata; class Amphibia; order Caudata; family Salamandridae; genus Pleurodeles; species Pleurodeles waltl. The sequence goes on along the minus strand of NC_090449.1, from coordinate 707,764,093 downwards.
ATATGCAGTGCTTGATGCATATCATGAGCAGCGTTGAATGAAGTACATGTGCACTAGTATGAGTAGTTGACGAGCCAAGCTCAGACAGAGCACTAGTTAAAGTTTTTCTCGGGATGCCCCCAGGGGACTTACTTGGCTTTTTCAAGCTGCGCATGAAAAAGTGCAGTGAGTTTAAGGATCAATTACAAAATGTATCAGTACTATTCGACACTAAGCTTTTCCGTGGGCATCCCGAATATCTTCCACCCAGAAGAGGCGACGTTTGCTGTTTTCCTGTTTAGAGTACTTTTTTATGTGACATCTGTTAGTCAACAGCGGGACCATCGAGTCAGCATGTCTGGAGCTAATTTCAGACGCATTCTCTAGGTGTTGCCCTGCTAACTCAAACTAACAGTTAAGTAATTTCGACCTACCACGTGCATTTGTGGGTCAATGACAAAGTGTCCTACATCCCGCAGTACCACGTCCATAGACAAATCATGGTTTGTATGCTCGCTCCTAGTAATTTTAATGGAACCATTTTTTAATATAGCTTTCGCTCCTAATATTTTACTTTGAATAGTTGTCGTGGCTTCCCAGTTATTCATATGTTATTTTTAGCTACTTTTGTTTAGATATATGTTATTTCATTTTTAAATGTATTGTTGTAGAGGCTGTACAGCATTCATTTAGTCTCAAGAGAAACGTACAGACATCACTAAGTAACTAGGCATTACTCATAGGAGCAAGCTCATATTTGAGAATCAGATCTCTTCTGCCTTGTGGGGGCCCTGTCAGAGCTCATATCAAGAAGGTAGTCTCTCCCTTCCTGGCTTAGCAATGCAGATATTCCTAGCTTTAGTGCAGAGGAAATGTAGAATTTTACAGCAACACACCGAGGCGGTACAGTATGGAAATACTATTATTCCTGGCCCCAGCAACAGCAACAGAGAGATAATGAACTGGCTTCCTCTAGGTGACCATCAATGCGAGAAAGCATGACATGGAGACCTATCCACTCGAAGAAGCAGAAAAACAGACAGGTAAGGACTCCTCACTCCCAACAGAAGACACATGATCTATTGAGAGATGTTAAACATAATGAAGCTGATGCCCAAGACGTAAAATATATAGTCAGGAAGATAAGGGAGAATTCCCATAAGGAGAGTTCAGAGGACTGGTGGTTCTCTGTATTTATGCAGAACATGCAACAAGGAAACAAACATGAGGGGCAAGGAAAATATTAGCAAAGACATAGAGCAATACAATGAAATAATCCAATATTATTATAGGCATGGCTGAGAGAGTGTTGTCAAGATTGAGAGATTCTGTTGCATTCTACCAGTATTACATAAACCGCCCAAATACTATACAATAATGACTCTGCCCAGAATATAGTGGTCTAAGGGTGAGGGCTGAAGGGAAAGAGAGATAGAACAAAACAGTCCTAAAAAGCCAGCTGTTTATTAGGATCATGGAATGCCCAGGACACAAGGATAGACAGGAGGAGTCTCTAAATGAAGGAGCACAAAGGCACTACAAAGAGATTATAGCTTTTTGGAGTCTAGTAGTTAATACCACCTCCTGTAAAAATGGGTGGACCACACCAGTAGTGGCAGCGCAGGGCAAAAAACATATGGTGGCCACCTCAATAGTACCAAACAGAAAATAAAATTGAGGTCCACTGAGTTTCAGGAGAAGCCCAAAGTAGGAGATTGCTTAAAAGAAAAAGCACAAAATACTGAAGGGACGTCCTAAAAGATCACAAGGAAACTGAGAAGGGCCAAAACAATAAAAGTACAGGACACTAAGCTGAGTGGATTGAAATTCAAGAGGCAGTTGGATGCAAGGAGTAACAACATCATTGCCATGTGCAGTCTCTCTCACATATGCATTTTTATGTTCTACATGACCTGGGTTCAGTGCCTCTGCTAATTTATTAGTAAAACTTGTCAATGCCCAACAGTATAATAAGCTACTTTAAATCAACAACAGTTTTCTTTTGTTGAATCTTTGATGGGAAAATTGTGGCAACCAACATTAATGTTGTTACTAGTTTTGTTTAATCATGATGAGTGTGGTTCATAAACTGCTATTCTGCAGTAATCACTATCCACAATATTTAGTCTCCTTTGTCGATGCTGCTCAACTCAACCTCTTTGTTTAAAGTAAAATGATGATGTAGGGCAGAGTTTCAAAGTAGTCATGTTATCAATCCAGACGCCAGAGCAGGTATGCACGATTGAAGCAGGATCTATCTCATCATCTGCACTGAAAGTTGAGCAAAGGCAAATGCTTGTGTAAGGTTTATATAATTTCACACCCAAGATGGATACTGGGATCTTACACAATCCCAAAAGAACCACTGTGGATCTTCGAATATCATACATGACTAAAAGAACTAGTTAAGTATGCTGGGATGTCACATTGAAGGCAGCAATGGGAATAGAACTCTTTAGATACACAGATTTTGGACTTTGGACCCAAAAAGGTGTGTATACCAGAAAGTACCATGCAATACCTGCAAGCATGGACAAATGAACATAAGAATCAGTGCGAGTCATTCCCACCACTAGATACAAAGGTGAGAAACATGATTTCGGCCAATGGTCAGAAATGTGATGTGAATGAATGGATGAATTTACCAACTAGGTAAGGCAGATCCCAAAATGGAGTACAGTTAACATTTAAATTGGAGAGGCCAAGGTGTAGTCATAGGCTCCTGATAAGGCAGAAAGGAGTTGTCCATTGAAAGATGGATATAACAGTGTAGCAGGCTCTTGAAAGTGTTGGAAAAAAGTTCTAACGTGCTGATGTAAAGCTTCTTCTTGACCTAGGATCACAGGCCCCAGTACACGTCTGTCAAATTTGCTCCCCAGCCCAATGTGTTGACATTCGATTTGATGACCCAAAGATGAATTGCGAGACGTGAATTCCAGGTTCAGAAATGCCCAGCAAAATGTATGATCTAGGGAGAGAAGGTCAATATAAGAAAGACTCTGAAAACATTGAGGGCCTAACAGTGGAGATGGGATGAAAAGTTAGTCTTGAGGGAGGCTGCCAAGTGTCCAGTTACGTCCATCAGGATAATTAGTGGAAGAATGTTGAAGGACAGAACTTAGGAAAATTAGTGGAGGAGTATCAAAAGGGCAGAATACAGTGCACTCTAATCTAGACTCAACTTCATGGGAGGAAAATTTAGCTTGAGCATGGTGAACCCCAGGAAAATATCCAGTTGTGAAGGAGTGCAAGATGACTTCTCAGAATTGACTATGAAGCCCAAGTCATTAAAAAATAGTGTTGGAAAATGGGTTATTGGTAAGGGCAGGTAAGGTTAGCAATAGGCCACTAACCTCCACTTAGGTCCAGTTAGATCTCAGTAAATTAAATCTAGCTCAACCCTTGGTAGCTTGGCAACGAGCGACAAGGCTTAATTTAGGAGACAGAGTGTAAAGCATTCAAATATCCAAAACAGTAATTCAATAAAACACAGGAAACAGTTTAATAATCCAAAACCAATTTATAAAAATAGATTAGATGTTTATCTTTAAAATGACACAAAACCAAATAAAATCGGATAAGAGGAACCAGAGATATGGATTTTTAAAGAATTATTGTTTTCTAGCGCCTAGAAACAAAAGGCACTAATCTGGTCCTCTGGTCGCACCTCGACCGGGGCAAAGTCAAAGTTTAAGGCCGACCGTGATGGAGCCCGGCTTCGCTACAGCCCACGGGAGGCCTGTGTCAAAAGTTTACCTTCGCACTTAGTCGTTTTTCTGAAGATTTTCTTCAGCTGGACGAACCTGCCAGTCCAATCCGACCTCCTGGATCTCTTCTCCGGATACGGGTTGTGGGAGCCCTCAGTGGAGATTTTTACCTTCGGACGTAGTAATTTTTTCGAGGTGAAAATCCTTCGACCGGGGTAAACCTGGATCTTGATCCGACGTCCCTGGAGCCCTCCTCGGATACGCTGGCTGGGAGGTCCCGGTCAACTTTCTACGTTCGGCTTAGTCTCTTTTTTGGAGATTTTCTTCACTGGGACGAACCTGCAAATCAGGCTGGGTCATGGTTGAGGCAAGCAGGCTAGAATTGCCGCGGCGGGTCGGTCCCTCTATGGAGCTTTTTTTTCAAACGTTCTCCAATCTCCTCCAAACTTCTGGATCCTTTAAGGTTCTTTTGGGGTCCACAGCTCACCCCAGGGTTCCAGAAGCTCTGAGATGATCCTTGGGGGGTGTGGACCACAACTCCCAGAATACACCTGGCGCAAACTCCTTTTTGGCCACTGGTCAGTGGTCAGCTGGTCGGTTTCTTCAGGAGTTGGTGCAGGGGAATCTGGTCAGCACATTGTCACCTGTAGCAAACAGTGAGTCCCTCCTTGAACCAGTTGAAGCCAGGCAAAGTCCTTCTTGTGGTGAAGCCCAAGTGTGCAGCTGGTGCAGTCCTTCAGAGTGCAGGGTCCAGGTGCAGGCCAGGGGTCCAGCAGGGCAGTCATTCTTCTTCTGTAATTCTTCCCGGTATGGATCTGGTAGGGAACTGAGGTGTGGTTGCAGGTCTGCCAGTTTTATCCTTGCTCCTGGGTGAAAAACAGGGGTGTCCTGGTTCTCCAATCAGGTGCAGGGTCCTTCCCCCTGTGATGATCACTTCCTGGGAAGTGTGGCAAAAATAAATCCCAGGGAGCAACATTCCTCAAAAATCCATCATGGCTGAAAGTGATTTTTGGAGGTTACATCTGGCTGAGCCCACCCACTGGTGTGGCTAAAAATCCTAAACACACCCCTCTCCTGCCCTCTCCTAATCTAATCAAGGGGACACCTAATTGTCTTGGTTTGCTGGATGTGGGGTGTTGCTGGGTTGCTCCAAATGTCCCTCTCTGCCTTTGAAGACCAGTTTGGCATCCCTCCCCCTTCCTGCCCCACCATCTGCTGAGGGGAGATCTCCTCCCACAGGCACATCTCTTTGTGTGAAGCCAGGCCACTTCACACCTCATCAAGGCAGCCTGGCCAGGCTGCCAGACGCTGGCCAGTCAGAGCACAGCAGCAAAAACACTGCAGGGCTGAAGTTGGCAACTTTTCAGGTAAAGTTTAAAACTCTTTACCTGAACAAGTTATATTAAATCCAACAACTGGAAGTTGTGGAATTTATTATAACACATCAATTTGATACCAAACTCTTGTATCTGTTACATAAGGGAACTTTTAAAATTAAAATAAAGTCTCCCCATTCTAGCCTCTGGAGGCCATTCGCTACAATGAGTGAAAAACAAATGTGGCTGTGTTTACCTCACTAGGGCTTATAAAACTATTTTTATAAGGTCCCTGCTTAAAGTTACATGGCACCCAGCCATAGGGGCACATAGGGCATACCTTAGGGGTGACTTATATGTAACAATAAGGTAGTTTAAGACTTTGGAACTACTTGTAATTCCAAAGTCACAGTTGCATATAACTTTAATTTAAAAGCAGCCAGCAAGGCAGGCCTGCCTTTAAAATGACACTGGGCACTTCAGCAGTGCACCTATGGGGGCACTACCTATGCTGGGGTCCCTGAACCTCCATGCCCTACCATATACTAGGGACTTATAGGTAGGATGACTTAGCCAATTATAATTAGCCTAATTTGTATACTGATTTTACACAGAGCACAAGCCCTGGGACTGGTTAGCAGTACCCAGGGCACCATCAAAGTCAGGAAAACACCAGCAAAAAGTGGAAAATGGGGGCAAAAGGTTGGGGGTCCTCTGCAATCAGCCCTGTTCTCTCACAAATAGTGACAGAAAACTCCAGATGCCTGGAAAGGGTCATGGGACACTAGTCTATTAGGAAGACACCATCAAGGTAAATGATGGGGCAGATGTCCCAGTACCAAACATGGGCAGCCATGCCTGGATGGCCCTGTTTAAACACTAAGAGAGGACAGAGGACAGGCCGAAAGAAAGGCAGCAAAGCTGCTATGTCTTACTCCACCACTGGAACTTTAGAAGGGAATGATAACCCTCAAAAATATGAATAGAAACATAGGTTTCCTTCTGGACCAATAAGACAATCCAGTTGCTTGGCACAGGTGTACTAGGAGGACACAACAAGGTTAAAGATTTGGCAGATGCCCTGGTACCAAAGATGGGCATCCACAGCTGGAGGACCTTGCACAATATCCTTTCATGATATCCAAAGCTATGTTCAAAGAGGTAACAATGCAGATGTATCAGGACCCGTGGTATTTATGACTTAAAAGAAGGATGTAGATGGCTGCCAAGATCAGCCTAGCAGAAAGCTCAGCAATTTTGGGATCAAAGCGGAGGAGGATATTTTGGCAAAATTCAAGGGAGAAATAGGGATGATTATAAGGAACCCATATTGCCCTTGGCTGGGGAGGCAGCAGCCGTATCAGGGGTATGTTGAAACTTGGCAAAGAACCAGAGATGTTTAGGACCCAATCTTAATAGTTCACCAGATGCTACATAAAAGGTCTTGACTAGAGAATAGCAGTAAGGGAGCAGGTAAATATTGGTATTAACAGTGGATCAGATCTTACCTAAGATAAAGCAAGTATGCACTGAGAATGCAAAATAAACCAAACTCACATTTCCAGCACCTAGAAAACCTGCAGTGGACCAAATTTGGCTGAATGGGAAAGAGAGAAAATCACAAGAATTGTAGTGTCTCGGTTCCGATGGATCAAACACAAACTCACAAGGTGGTCAAGGATGGTGGGTGTAGGTACTGAGGATGAGAAGTGAGGAAAGGAGTTTAAGAATACTCAGAAGCAGAACACTAATGTCAGCATCCTCATCATCTTCACTTGTAAGCAGAGTGTACGAGGAAATGTACAAGGAAATGTTGTTCTTAAATGCAGGATCTTCATCAGGCTCCCCAGTGTAGGGCATAAGGGAGGCCTTGTGTATTTCAATCAATGCATCACCATGGTATCTTCTGAGAGGTTTGATAGAAGATGAAACCTGCTTACCCTAAGGGAAAAGCTAATTAAGGGCCAGATTTATCAAAGGGTTTTAGCCATTTTGTGTCTATGGGAAAGTGCATTTCTTCAAATGGCCCTAAGTTACTTGCACATGGACAGTTGTGGGAGCAGGTCAAGTTGAGGCTCACGCTTCTGAAGTGGAGTAGTTTGCTAAAGCATATGGGATATAAAAGCACACTGCCAAAACTCACATTTCAAAGACTTAATCTAAGGAGGATCAGAGGAATGCGTTATAATCGTTAATGACCTGGTGGACTTGGGTCTGGATGAACAAGGTTAGAGATGGTAGCCTCTATTGAAATATGGATTATGAATTCAAAAATCAGGTAATATATGATAGTAAAGGTTACTTTATGTTTTTGTAAATGCTTAAAATAAAACATTTTAAAATATAAGCTACTGCCTGAAAAACATGAAGCCCAGAAAGCCCAGTTGGTTAAGATTTGTCTTTGAATGTATGTAGAGGAGTATTAAATGCAAGATATTTTATAATTCATTAGCAATATACATATTTTGAGTATCTGAATCTGTTATGTTTATATTATTCTAATATGATTTGTCAGGTGTCTGAAATGTGTAGATATATGACCATTTGATATCAAGTATATTTTTTCTCTTCCTTTTAAAAACATTTTTTTTTCAATGTGATGTATAATGGTACCTGCAATGTCTAAAGTTATTTGACGGTTTTTAATTACTTATTTTTATTTGTGTTTGCCGGGCTTTCTTCTGGTGGCCTTATTTGCTGTGTCCACTGTTTTCAACATGATTTCCCTGCAGCCCTTGTGAGTTTCCATGTTATTTTTGTGACTTTCTTCAAGGTCTGACTAATGTAGATTTGAACATGTTTAGGCTGGAGAAGATGTGAATGTAACATTGGAGAATAATAAATGACTTACCGTTTTCTAGATGTTTTTTTGTATATGCATGTCTCTGCTTGCTCCCATCTTTAATGTTCCCTTTCCTCACACTAGGTTTTAAGATATTGCACATTTTCCAGCCATTCCCTTTTATCACCCCCACATTAACTTAAAAAAATACATACCACAGGTACAAAGTACTCTGTACTTGTGGCAACAAACTCTGATCATAAGCTACTAGGACAAGCATAGTTAGAGATCTCTGTTCTTCTATCAGTGATATTATTTGTAAGTGTGTAAACGTGTACCACTACACATACACAAACTTGTATTGCCTTTCATAACAAAATCAGGCCTTTAGGTTGGATAATATCATCTGAAAGATACAAACATTACATGACACAGCATAGCTAGATATGGAGAGAGGCAAACATAGGGGGTCATTCTAAGTTTGGCGGGCGGCGGTCGCCGCCCGCCAAACTTATGCCGCCAAATGACCACTCCACGGTCAAAAGACCGCGGGGGCCATTCAGACTTTCCCGCTGGGCCGGCGGGCGCCCGCCAAGGGAGCACCCGCTGACTCAGTGGGAAAGGCCCTGCAACCCAGAAGCCGGCTCTGAATGGAGCCGGCGGTGTTGCAGGGGTGCGACGAGTGCAGTTGCACCCGTCGCGATCTTCACTGTCTGCTATGCAGACAGTGAAAATCATGCTGGGGCCCTGTTAGGGGGCCCCTGCACTGACCATGCCAGTGGCATGGGCAGTGCAGGGGCCCCCAGGGGCCCCATGACACCCATTCCCGCCATCCTGTTTCTGGCGGTGAAAACCGCCAGAAACAGACTGGCGGGAAGGGGGTCGGAATCCCCATGGCGGCGCTGCTTGCAGCTCCGCCATGGAGGATTCTCCCAGCCGGGGCTAATCCGGCGGGAAACCGCCGGACCCGGCTGGCCGACCGCGGCTTTACAGCCGCGGTCGGAATGCCAAATGAAGCACCGCCAGCCTGTTGGCGGTGCTTTCAACGACATCCACCCTGGCGGTCATAGACCGCCAGGGTTGGAATGAGGGCCATAGTATTTTGGATGGTCTACGGTTTGCATTCTTGAAGGGTTTCCTGTGAATCAGGTCATTCAAGTAAGCATCGTCAATGCACACATTTTTTTTTTTTTTCTGTTTTATCAAGCATTTGCCCATTACCAAGTTTACAGAGTGCTTAGTGAGCATTGACCACTGAACAGTGTGATATTTTGGAGGTCATAAATTTGAATCCTGGTGAGTTGGGTAATTTCAGTGCTGTAACTTGGATAAGTGTAATATCTGTAATGTGCAATGTTTAGAAATAGCAGAACTGTGGTATTTTCATGATATGAAAAAGAAGTTTATGGTTATAAAGTTTGCTGTGATTTGGTTACCTCCTTGTTTTGCAAGTGGATAACTAAATATTGCTTGGAAGTCTCATATGCTTGATGCATTACTTGATTAGTATAGGATGGCATTTCTTATGACACAATTTCATGCAAAAATAGGTTGTACAAGACAGGCCCTCTGTGCTAACCTTGCAGGACCACTTTAAACATTTCCAGTTTTACTAATTTTGGCCACACTCATGGGAACCTATTCACAAACTATATTTTGTTTACTAATACTAAAAAAGTACTACTAAAAGACAACAAAATACTATTCATGAAATCTCTGCCTCCACCTCTCCTATCTTCTCTATGGGGTGATCCTCACAAATGTAAGTTTACTACTTGTGGAAGGGACCACATGTACGCGACATATTAAAAGAAAAGGTCTTTAACAAGAAAATAAATTAGTACAATTTTGTATTTTCATTATGCATTCACAATTAGTGAAATTGGTGTATACAATTTATACGTTCCCAAAAATTGACAAACTTTTTCATGATCAAATGATTAATAAGTTTTATTTCACTTTTTTTAACATTAATTTATATTCATTAAAAATGTATCTGCTCCATTATTTTCAAAGGGAGGATGTAGCATCAGTGGTTGGGCCATAGGTAGTGATCAAATTACAATGGTTTCTTCATAGCAGTAGTGACTTATAAATGTTCTTTGTCCCCTTTTGCAGAGCAATGTGACGTGTAAGTCTACGCTTTTGAACAACTTTACACTTAGATTTTGTGAACAGCCAAAAGTAGTAAAGATACTCAAAAGTGTCAAATTACACTTGCACATGTTAATTACTCACAAGTGTAAGTTTCATTTGTGAATAGCCCTGACAATATCTATGATGTTTGATCTTTTTTTGAGGTGCATTCATCCTACCTCTAAAGGTAGTGCTAGGGCCCTCATTACAAGTGTGGGGGAGGTCTGGACCACCACAATAAAACCCTGGCAGTCAGACTACCAGGTGACCGCCAGCTCCACCAGGATCTTGGATCTCGGTGGTCTGGCAGTGGCGGAGATCCTAATCCTCCAAGGCAGCGCTGCCCTGGGTATTACATCCTCGTTCCCTGCCAGCCTTTTCATGGCAATAACACCAGCATGAAAAGGATGACCGAGAACAGGTGCAGGGAGCGTCAGGGGGACCCCTGCACTGCCCATGCGCTAGGCATGGGCAGTCAAGGGGCCCGCCTGCCCATCACCATTGCAATGTTCACTGTCTGCTTTGCTAATACTTTGCTAATGGGGCCCTAAGTGATCAAATAAGGACCACATAAAACTGACTTCCCACAAATCTTCTTTCATGGAATATGTTTGATTTCCCTATATTTGCTTTCCAAGCTTTCACTTGAGGCCAAGCATTCATCTAGCATACATTTTTTTAGTGTGTAGTGTGAGTAACTGACCAATGGCTTATAGTATGTCAATCTTGCCATTTTTGAGCGTGTTATCTGAGGTCTTGATTGTTGAACCAAGCAATTTTCAATGATGTTTGTTCTTGTGAGAGAAATGCCTCTTGCTGCCTGCCACCTTGAGACATTGTGGGTTATGACACTGTAGAAAAAGGCTGCAAACATTTATATTGAGGGAGGCATGCACTAGATTTTGTATGTTTTCTCTAAATTTTCTCAAAATGTTTCTTTCTCAGTAACACAGTAATTTCCTCCATTGAAAGAATGCTCCAACACTTGGATCATTGATCATTAAAGATATCCACTTTGCCTTTTAGGTTGCGGGAACGTGTTTGGTTATATAAGCCCCACACTTTTTATAATCCTTATAATATGCTATGCTTCTTTCTCCATATTCGTGCACAGTGCCAATATATGGTGATATAGTGAGAAGATAATGCTAAAGAATGGAGGCAGAGTGCCAGGTGGGGTGAGGGAACTGTGTTCTCATACACCCATTTTTACTAAACACGCAGTGTCCGTGTGTAATATAAATCACAGAAATGCAAGTCCTTAACTGGGATTTACTAAGCCAAACAAGGAACAATTTTTCACCACCCTGCCTGGAGTTATATAGAAAAACAAAGCCACAGATAACACTAGTGCTGAAGTGATAGCTCCTTCATTCCTTTCCGCATTGTGGTACAATGTCTCTGGGAGGAATTCCATTGGTGTAGCATAGACGTTCCATGGTATCCACACATGGATTTTGCCACAATCACAGATTTACTAAAGCTAATGAACCTGGTAATGCACTCAAAATGATATGCCTACCCCAGTGAGGTTGTTATGTGTGAGAAAACAGGGCTGATTGCAGAGGCCCCCTAAGTTTTTGCCCCCATTTTCCACTTTATGCTGGTGTTTTCCTGACTCTGATGGTGCCCTGGGTACTGCTAACCAGTCCCAGGGCCTGTGCTCTGTGTAAAATCAATATGCAAATTAGGCTAATTATAATTGGCTAAGTTAACCTACCTATAAGTTCCTAGTATATGGTAGGGCATGTAGGTTTAGGGACCACAGCATAGATAGTGCACCCATAGGTGCACTGCTGAGGTGCCCAGTGTCATTTTAAAGGCAGGCCTGCCTTGCTGGCTGCTTTTAAATTAAAGTTATATGCAAATTCGACTTTGGAATTAAAAGTAGTTCCAAAGTCTTAAACTACCTTATTTTTACATATAAGTCACCCCTAAGGTGTGCCCTATGTGCCCCTAGGGCTGGGTGCCATGTAACTATAAGCAGGGACTTTATAAAAATAGATTTAGAAACCCTGGTGAGGTAAAAACAGCCACATTCGTTTTTCCCTCATTGAAGTAAATGGCCTTCATAGGCTAGAAGGGGGAGACTTTGTTTTACATTTTAAAGTCTCCTTAAAAGATGCATACCAAGAATTTGGTATCAAATTAATTGTTGCAATAAATCCCACAACTTCCAGTTGTTGGATTTAATATAAGTTGTTCAGGTAAAGAGTTATAGACTTTACCTAAAAAGTTGCCAATTTCAGCCCTGCATTGTTTTTGCTGCTGTGCTCTGATTGGCCAGCCTGCAGCAGCTTAGTCAAGCTGCCTTGATGAGGTGTGAAGTGGCCTGGCTTCACACAAAGGAATGTGCTTGTGGGAGAGAATCTCCCCTCAGCAGATGGTGAGGCAGGAAGGGGGAGGGCTGCCAAACTGGTCTTCAAAGGCAGAGAAGGACATTTGGAGCAACCAGCAACACCCCCACATCCTGCAACCCCAGACAACTAGGTGCCCCCTTGATTAGATTAGGAGAGGGCAGGAGAGGGGTGTGTTTATGATATTTAGCCAAACCAGTGGGTGGGCTCAGCCAGATGTAACCTCCAAAAATCAGATTTAGCCATGTTGGATTTTTAGAGAATGTTGCCTTCTAGGATGGATTTTTGCCACACTTCCCAGGAAGTGGTCATCAAAGGGGGACGACCCTGTACCTGATTGGAGAACCAGGACCCCCCTGCTTTTCACCCAGGAGCAAGGATAAAACTGGCAGACCTGCACCCACACCTCAGATCCCTGCCAGAATACAAGAAGAAAAGAACTAAAGGAGAAGAAGGACTGCCCTGCTGGACCCCTGGCCTGCACCTGGAACCTGCACTCAGAAGGACTGCACCAGCTGCACACTTGGGCTTCACCACAAGAAGGACTTTGCCTGGCTTCAACTGGTTCAAGGAGGGACTCCCTGTTTGCTACAGGTGAAAAATTGCTATCCAGAGTCCCCCTGCACCAACTCCTGAAAAGTGACCAGCTGACCACTGTCCAGTGGCCAAAAAGGAGTTTGCGCCAGGTGCATTCTGGGAGTTGAAGTCCGCACCCCCCAAGGACCATCTCAGAACTTCTGGACCCTTGGGGTGAGCTGTGGACCCAAAAAGAACCTTAAAAGAACATCTGGGTGAAGCCCCAGAAGTTTGGAGAAGATTTGAGAATTTTTGTAAAAAAGCTCCAGAGAGGAACCGACCCGCCGCGGAAATTCTAGCCGGCTTGCCTCAACCGCGACCCGGCCTGATTTGGTGGTTCGTCCCGGTAAAGAAAAATCTCAGAAAAAGAGACTAAGGGGGTTATTCTAACTTTGGAGGAGTGTTAATCCGTCCCAAAAGTGACGGTAAAGTGACGGATTTACCACCAGCCGTATTACGAGTCCATTATATCCTATGGAACTCGTAATACGGCTGGTGGTATATCCGTCACTTTACCGTCACTTTTGGGACGGATTAACACTCCTCCAAAGTTAGAATAACCCCCTAAGTCCGAAGCTAAAAAGTTGGCCGGGACCTCCCAGCCATCGTATCCAAGAATGGCTCCATGGACGTCAGATCAAGATCCAGGTTTATCCCGGTCGAAGGATTTTCACCTCGAAAAAACGACTAAGTCCGATGGTAAAAATCTCCACCGAGGAATCCAGCATCGCGTATCCGGAGAAGGGCTCCAGGAGGTCGGATAGGACTGGCAGGTTCGTCCCGCTGAAGAAAATCTTCAAAATAAAGACTAAGTCAGAAGGTAACTTTTTAACCGAGGCCTCCCGCGACCTGTAGCCGAGCAGGGCTCCATCGCGGTCGGCCTGAAAGTTTGACTTTGCCCCGGTCGAGGTGCAACCAGATGACCCGATTGGCGCTTTTTGTTTCTAAGCGCTAGAAAAATAATAATTCTTTAAAAATTAATATCTCCGGTTCCCTTTATCCGATTTTATTCGTTTTGGTGTCATTTTAAAGATAACAATATAAACAATTTTTATAAATTGGTTTTGGATTTTTAAACTGTTTCCTGTGTTTTATTTAATTACTGTTTTGTGATATTTGAATGCTTTACACACTGTCTCCTAAGTTAAGCCTTGACGCTCGTTGCCAAGCTACCAAGGGTTTAGCTGGGGTTAATTTACTGAGACCTAACTGGACCTAAGTGGAGGTTAGTGGCTTGCTGCTAGGTGTAGGTACCTACCTGCCCTTACCAATAACCCATTTTCCAACATTATGCTTTTCCTCTTATCTCATAACCAAGCTTACAGAACCTCTCTGGAATGCACTTCTGAGTTTAAAGAAGACATTTAGGGCCGTATTTATACTTTTTGGCACAAAACTGCGCCAACGCAGTTGTGCGTCAAAAAAATTAACGCCGGCTATCGCCATTTCAAAGCGCCATGCGGGCGCCTTATTTATGGAATGATGTTAGCCGGCGGAGCTGCCTGGTGTGCGTAAAAAAAAATGACTTACACCAGGCAGCGCCGGCGTAGGGTAAAATGGAGCGTGGGCGCCAAAAAATGGGGCAAGTCAGGCTGAGGCAAAATTTTCGCCTCAACCCGATTAGCGCAATTTCTTTTGACTCCCAACCCCCATTTAAATGACTCCTTTCTTAGCAAAGACAGGAGTCATGCCCCCTTGCCCAATGGCCATGCCCAGGGGACTTACGTCCCCTGGGCATGGTCATTGGAATTAGTGGCATGTAGGGGGGCACAAATCAGGCCCCCCTATGCCACCCAAAAAAAAAAAAAAAATACTTACCTGAACTTACCTTCAGTTCCCTGGAATGGGTCCCTCCATCCATGGGCGTCCTCCTGGGGTGGGCAGGGGTGACAGGGGGTGTCCCTGGGGGCACGGGAGGGCACCTCTGGGCTCCTTCCGAGCCCACAGGTCCCTTAACGCCTGCCCTGAACAGGCGTTAAAAAATGACGCTAAAGCGGCTGGACGTCATTTTTTTTGACCCGCCCACTCCCGGGCGTCATTTTTGCCCGGGAGTGTAAATACGGCACACATGCCTCGGAGTCATTTTTTAGACGGGAACGCCGACCTTGCATATCATTAACGCAAGGAAGGTGTCCACGCTAAAAAATGACGCAAACTCCAAGATCTTTGGCGCTAGACGGGTCTAACGCCAAAGTATAAATATGGAGTTAGTTTTGCGTCGGATTTGCGTAAAAAAAAAACGACGCAATTCCGGCGCAAACAGAGTATAAATATGCCCCTTATTGTTTTATAATTCTCCACCACGAGGTTCCTGAGAGACGAAATTAGTAGATTGGACGCACACGTTCAAAAGTAGTCGCAGCAATGAAAGCAAAATATATCAAAGTACTTCTCAGTTGCAATGTACACAGCAAATATAGGTGATCATATTACAGCATAACTTCAAAGCAAAGCATTAAAAGTCAAAATTCATCACCGTAGGGCCTATAGCTCAGCTTCATCTTTCTGGGGTCTGCAAGTTGATGACTCCGGTCAACTGCGAGAAAGAGATTCTCTACCTAAACGGGAGACAGGCAACTGAGGTCTAGATCCTGTCTGAAGTCAAAGCAGATTCAATTTACCTCCCTGTAGCCCAGAGTCATCCTTAAAAGCAAACTCAGTGTAAGAGCCGAAGAAACTTGGAGAGTGGCCAATTCTCCTGACCTCCCCCGCTCTCAGACTGGATTGCGAGGTAAACACAAAATCTACGTGCTCTTATCAGCTAAGGTCTGGTGTGAAGAAAACAGCTTGGTCCATCTTGTGGAAAAACACAGCTTGAAAAAACACAGCTCATCTGCAATGTCTCAACTGCAATGTCTAACCCCACGTCAAAGCCAATAGGCAGCTAACCTAAATATCAAATGTAATGTCTAATGTCATGTCAAAGCCAATAGGCAGCTAAACTGAATACAGAATGTAATGGTGAATGCCATGTCAAAACCAATAAGCAGCTAAACTGAACATCAAATGAAATGTCTAATGCCATGTCAAAGCCAATAGGCAGCTAAACTGAATACAGAATGTAATGGCTAATGCCATGTCAAAGCCAATAGGCAGCTAAACTGAACAAAACATATAATGTGCTACTGAGCAACTAATATGCGCAGTGGTGAAACACAAAGTCATTGGTCAAACACAATTAATAGCATCACAGAGGTATAGCAAGGAGGGGTATATTTATTCTCTTTGTTACTTCCTCTTTCTATGCATGATTTGGAAATAGAAGGATGAAATGGCTCTAAGAATTGTTTTTGTGCAGGAAAGGACACCTTCTCACACAAACAATCCTGCTTGTAATGCAGGCACCCATTGCCTGTGCTGGCTGAATACAATACACATGGAAAGAGGAGGTGACAAGAAGAAATAAAGATAGTCTTTGTAATTCTCAGTTTACTTCACAATCCATGGGTGGATGAATAAGAATTCCCATTCTTCATCTTTGTAACAACTACCTAGTACTAAGTGTTGCATTATGTTGCATTACTTTATGTTTACTAAACCACACAAAGTGATATTGAGTGGTTTAGTAAATGCCAGAAAGAATTTTGCTTCAGGCTGTGCCACAAAAGTGACATAACCGTGACACAAAATCAAGTACATTTGAGTATAGGTCCCTTGCATTTTAGTCACTTTTGCGGGTTTAAAGAGGTAGGCATTTCCTTGAATGAATGGCTTCTCCACATTTTTTGGAACAGGTGACTATGTTAGAGGGTGAACCCTAGGAGTCGACTGTACAGCTACTGCTAATTATTGTGTAAATCCAGTCTCACCTCCATTTTGACGATTCTGTTTCAAATAAGTGTTTCTCCTAAAGGACAGCTATGTCTGAACCTACTGTGTTAATGTTGTGTAGGGTCTTTTTTTCTTTTTCACACACTTAAGGATATGGCCTTTAGTGGTTTAATCCTGATATAGTGGGAGCAATGGTGGATAAAGTAGAGGCATCCACTGCAATAATAATACTAAGTACCACTATGGAAGTGAACAGATACGAGGGCTCAGCAATAGAGGACCCTTTGAGGCGAACAAAGACATCAGTTAACTGGGGGAGTCAAGACAGTCAATCCCACCACCTGTGGTATATCTGAGTAACATATACAGTGGCTGAGATTCAATTGCCAGTCGTGTATCATGTGTGAAGATAAGAATCGAATGCTCAGGAAGAATGTATGCTCTCTACAGTTAGTGACTGGAATGTGAAGAAGATGAGATAAGTTAAAAGCAGAAGCATGTAGTATAATTCCTACACTAATAACTGTTGCCTGGGAGCTAAACCTCTAATTTCAAGGGAGTCCCAGATAACTCTGAACAATCACAGTCTTGCCAGGATGAGATGGTGGAAGGGAAGGTGGGAACACAGAGTACTGATTAATTGAATGGGGACTTCTTCCCACTAAGCCAGGCTAAGAGGTTTTTCCACAGATATCGACCCTACAGTGTAAGAATGAATTCTATAGAACCACTGAAGATGAAGAACGGCATGCTGCAGCAGCCAATCTGGTAATATATCCAACACAATCTTTATGTACTTGATAATGAAGGAGGATCTTCTAATCGAAAGAATATATACACACATATATATATATATATATATATATATATATATATATACCCTCTGGAAAAACCAAAGGATACTGAGACGTTATAGTTAACTCATACAAAACCATAGAAATTCAGCAGTTATAGCTACCTGAACCAACTATAACTTACATCCCTGCAATTGTCAGTGACATAACTTATGACATCTCAAACGACATCACTGATGACATCATTGATGACATCATCCTGTGACTGTCAGTGTTTCCTAAACGTTTATAATTGGTAATACTACTTGTCAGAAATGGGGTCTCTGGTTGGCAGTCAGCTTGCACTCTGTCCAAGCAACAACACTCACTCTAGTCAGGATAAGGGAGAAACACACCTAGGGTAACCCCTGCTCCCCCCCTTGGTGGCTTGGCACAAGCAGTCAGGCTTATCTCAAAGGAAATATGTAAAGAATTTGAACCCACACACAGAGTAACACAGTGAAAACACCACAAAAGAGACCCAACACCCATTTAGAAAAATAGCCAATATTTATCTAACTCACAAAATCCAACATACACAAGCAAAGTTATGAATTCTTAAATTAAAAAGAGTATTAATCCATAGAAATCAAGAGATGCATTTTTTTTTTTACAAAAATACCTGGTTTGCATCAAAAATAAACCTGCACAGGTGAGCATGCGTCGGAAAAGTCAGCAATGCATCAGTTTCTTATGCGCAAGTGGGGCCGTAGGTCATTTCTTCTCCGGTTGGGTAGGCGATGCTTCGTTTTTCACTCCTGCAGAAGAGCGATGCATCGATTTCTGGAGGGGCAACCTCGCAGGTTCACTGTGATTTTGACACCCAGCAACGATGCATGTGAAATTCCGGCGCACAGTGGTGAAGAGCCATACTACATGGTGGATGCTTCGATTTTGGCAGCCGCACACAGGTTTTGCATTGATTTCCCAGCTGGGATGTAGGTGGTGGTCCATCTTTCAGCTGTGAAGCAGGTGCTGCATCGAATTTTCTCCCGCCCTGCTCCTGTGCTTGGAATTCAGTCTTGGTTCCACCAGTTTCTTCTTTTAAGGACCCATGGACTGGATTAGGCACCACTTGGCAGGGTAGGAGTCTCCGAAAGAGAGTCCAGGTGCTGGCAAAGGAAGTCTTTGATGGCCCTGAGACTTCCGAACAGGGGCCAAGGTCAGTCAAAGCCCTTTGAAACACTTCACAAGCAGAAAAGCACAGTAAAGTCCAGTCTTTGTCCTCTCAAAGGCAGAAGCAGCAACTGTAGGCCAACCCAGCAAAGCACACTCATAGGCAATGGGGCAATATTCCTCCTCCAGCTCTTCAGCTCTTCTCTATGGCAGAGGTTCCTCTTGATGCAGAAGTAATATAAGTCTGGGGTTTTGGGACTACTACTTATGCCCCTTTCGAAAGTCTCTGTTGTTCACAAGATCCTGCCTTGCCCAGGCCTGGCCTCAGACACACACCAAGCGGTTGGAGACTCCATTGTGTGAGGACAGGCACAGCCCTTTCAGATGTGTCAGCTCCTCACTCCCCACTCTAGCACAGGAGACTCATCAGGATATGCAGGACACTCCTCACCTCCCTTTATATCACTGTCTAGAGGGAATTCACAAACTGCCCAACTGGCAGTCTGACCCACACGTGGATTCCACAGGCAGGCAGAGGAACAGAATGGTTAAGCAAGAAAATGCCCACTTTCTAAAAGTGGCATCTTCAAACTGACAATCTAAAAACCAACTTTACCAAAGATGTATTTTTAAATATTGAGTTCAGAGTCCCCAAACTCCAAATCTATATCTGCTCCCAATGGGAAACTGCACTTAAAAGATATATAAAAGCAGTCCCCATGTTAATCAATGAGAGAGATAGGCCTTACAACAGTGAAAATCACATTTGCAGTATTCCACTGTGAGGACATGTAAAATAAATCAGTATATGTCTGTTGGAAAGTGGATTTTTGGTAAAGGCAGGTAAGTACCTACACTTAGCAATAGGCCACTAACCCCACTAAGTTCAGTTGTGTCTCAATAAATTAACCCCAGCTCAACCCTGTGTAGCTTGGCAACAAGCGAATAGGCTTAAGTTAGGAGACAAAGTGCAAAGCATTCAAGTATCACAAAACATTAATTAAATAAAACACAGGAAACAGTTTAAAAATCCAAAACCAATTTATAAAAATAGGAAATATTTTTAGCTCTAACTGCTTCTGTGCCTTGGACGAGGTGATCTTGTCCAAGGCACCTGTTCCCGGGTGCCTTGGACGAGATCACCTTGTCCTGCACCCGGGAACCGGGGGGAGCACTTAGCGCTCCCCCCATGGGCCCCCCACCCACACTCCCCGGTCGTGGATGCAAGAGGAATCCCTTCCACCGCCGACCCCCTGTGACGTTAGCGTGCAACGCGCGCTGACAATCACCGAGGCCTCCTCCATCGCACTGGAAGCTCAGCTTCTAGCGCGATCGGAAGAGAAATGCAAAGCATTTCCCTTCCGATCACATGGAGGAGGCCGGAGAGGCTTCCAAGAGAAGGAAATGAATTTCCTTCCCTTTGAAGTCTCTCTCAGCGTTTCAAAAGCTGGATTGTAAAGCAATCCGGCTTTTGAAACGCCCTCTAGACATCAGAGACTTATTTTGAAAGTGGAAATTGGCATAAGGGAGCGACCCCTTGGGCACGGGTCGCTCCCAGGGGGGGCATTTTTTTAAAGGCCTTTTCTGCCCCTCCCTTGGGAGCAGATCAGCCTATTATTAGGCCGATATGCCCCCAGAGGGGGCAGAAACCTATAGGCACCAGGGATCATATTTTTTTTGTTTTTTTGTTTTTAGAGGTGGGGAGTGACCCCTTAGGCAAGGGTCGCTCCCCTAAGGGGCAAATTACATTTAGGCCGTTTCTGCCCCCCTTGGGGGCAGATTGGCCTATTTTTATGAGGCCAATCTGCCCCCAAGGGAGACAGAAACCACTAGAAACCAGGGAGTTTTTTTTCGTGAATTTCACGCAAGGGGAGCGACCCCTTAGGCAAGGGTTGTTCCCCTGGGGGGCAAATTTATTTTAGGCCATTTCTGCCCCCTTGGGGGGCAGATCAGCCTATCTTAGATAAATCTGCCCCCAAAGGGGGCAGAAACCACTATGCACCGGGGATCTTTTTTTTTGCGCCAATGTCACGCAAGGGGAGTGACCCCGTAGGCAAGGGTCGCTCCCGGGGGGGGGCTTTGGGGGTGGGGGTGGCAAATTGTATTTAGACCATTTCTGCCACCCTTGGGGGCAGATCGGCCAATTTTTGTTAGGCCCATCTGCCCCAAAGGGGGGGGGGGCAGAAAGCCCACCAGAGGCCAGGGAAGTTTTTTTCCAAAAATAAGAGGGTGGGGGTATGGCCATACCCCCACTCCAAATAAATGGGGCCAAAGTTGTTCTGCCGGGGGGGCAGAAAGTCTAGTAGATGCCAGGATTTTTTTTTTTTAAACTAAAAATATTGGGGTGGTGGCTACCAACCAGTATGGGCCTGGTTACGCCCCCACCTCAACTGAAGGGGGTAACAGTCTTTCAGCTCTCCCCCGCACTCTAAAACATCATATCCTACAGCAAGCAAGAAGGCATTTGATTATTTGGGGTTTTAGTTTCACATTTGGGCCATGAGAACTTGGCTTACTCTCAAAATCGTCCCACTTGGAATGGTGAGGGCTGCACTTTATGGACTTTGGGACGCTGCCATGTAGAAAAATCCACAAGACCTAGACACATCTGAAAACTAAACATCTGGGTGATTCCATACTGGTGTGTTTCACATGCACCCCGCACCATTTTTGTACCCACAATCCCCTGCAAACCTCTAACTTTGCTGGAAATCACACATTTTTCCCACGTTTTTGTGATGGAACCTTCCGGAATCTGCAGAAGTCCACAAAATTGCTACCACCCAGCATTGGCTCATCTATACCGATAAAAATTCTGCTGCACTTGTCAGCCTAAAAATGTTTTTTTGCAAACTGCCCTTTTGGACCCCATTTGTTCCCCCTGAATATCAACATGTTTTTGGCTCTTCCCTTTCACAAGCACTTGGCCCACCTACACAAATGAGGTATCATTTTTACCGGGAGACTGAGGGGAACATTGGGTGGTATGAAATGTGTCCCCGTACGGCATTCCCACACAGAAATGTGGGAAAATGTGATTTGTTAGCTAAATTTGAGGTTTGCTGAGGATTCTGGGTAAGAAAACATTGGGGATCCACGCAAGTCACACCTCCCTGGACTCCCACGGGTGTCTAGTTTTCAGAAATGTCTGGGTTTGGTAGATTTCCCTAGAAGGCTGCTGAGCCCAGGACCAAAAACGCAGGCGCCCCCCTGCAAAGACAGGTAGTTTTGTATTTGATAATTTTGATATGTCCACGTTGTGTTTTGAGCCATTTCCTTTTGTGGGCGCTAGGCCTACCCACACAAGTGAGGTATCATTTTTATTGGGAGACTTGGGGGAACGCTGGGTGGAAGGAAATTTGTGGCTCCCCTCAGATTCCAGAACTTTCTGTTACCGAAATGTGAGGAAAACTTGTTTTTTTAGCCATATTTTGAGATTTGCAAAGGATTCTGGGTAACAGAACCTAGTCAGAGCCCCACAAGTCACCCCATCTTGGATTCCCCTAGGTCTCTAGTTTTCAAAAATGCACAGGTTTGGTAGGTTTCCCTAGGTGCCGGCTGAGCTAGAGGCCAAAATCTACAGGTAGACACTTTGCAAAAAACACCTCTGTTTTCTGTCACAAAAATGGGATGTGTCCACGTTGTGTTTTGGGACATTTCCTGTCGCGGGCGCTAGACCTACCCACACAAGTGAGGTATCATTTTTATCGGGAGTCTTGGGGGAACATAGAATAGCAAAACAAGTGTTATTGCCCCTTGTCTTTCTCTACATTTTCTCCTTCCAAATATAAGAGAGTGTGTAAAAAGGACTTCTATTTGAGAACTGCCTTGTAATTCACATGCTAGTATGGGCACCCCGGAATTCAGAGATGTGCAAATAACCACTGCTCCTCAGCACCTTATCTTGCGCCCATTTTGGAAATACAGAGGTTTTCTTGAGAGCCATTTTTCACTCTTTATATTTCAGCAAATGAATTGCTGTATACCCGGTATAGAATGAAAACCCACTGCAGGGTGCAGCTCATTTATTGGCTCTGGGCACCTAGGGTTCTTGAAGAAACTACAAGCCCTATATATCCAGCAACCAGAAGAGTCAAGCAGACGTAACGGTATATTGCTTTGAAAAATCTGACATTACAGGAAAAAGTTACAGAGCAAAACGTAGAGAATTTTTTTTGTTTTTTTACCTCAAATTCAATATTTTTTTTTCAGTTGTTATTTTCTGTAGGAAACCCTTGTAGGATCTACACAAATTACCCCTTGATGAATTCAGAATTTTGTCTACTTTTCAGAAATGTTTAGGTCTCTGGGATCCAGCATTGGTTATACACCCAATTTCGTCACTGACTGGAAGGAGGCTGAAAGCACACAAAAAATCGTAAAAATGGGGTATGTCCCAGTAAAATGCCAAAATTGTGTTGACAAATTGGGTTTTCTGATTCATGTCTGCCTGTTCCTGAAAGCAGGGAAACTGGTGATTTTAGCACCATAAACCCTTTGTTGATGCCATTTTCACGGAAAAAACCACAAGCCTTCTTCTGCAGCCCCTTTTTCCCATTTAAAAAAAAAAAAAGAATTTCACTGTATTTTGGCTAATTTCTTGGCCTCTTTCAGGGCAACCCACAAAGTCTGGGTACCTCTAGAATCCATAGGACGTTGGAAGCAAAGGACGCAAATTTGGCGTGGGTAGCTTATGTGGACAAAACGTTATGAGGGCCTAAGCGAGAACTATTCCCAATAGTTACATTCTAAAATGGCTGCCGTATTAGTTTCTCCTAGGGAATCTGTTTTCGAAATTGGTCTTTTGTCCATGTTCTTTAGATTTGTGTATATATGAGATTAGAATGAATTGGAATGGTATTGTGAACAAGGCTACGGCCGAAACATGTCAATAAAATAAGATTGCACTGCCATTGTGTCCGGTTTCCTTTTCCTGGATTGAGGGAACTGCTTTAATTGAGATGTATTTATATATATATATATAAATACATATATATATATATATTTATATATATATATATGTACTTAGGGCAAGATGTAGGAAAATCTGGCAATGCCGGATGCAGGATGGTGTCCCTGACACCATCTGCGAGTCGCAAGGGGGTCGCAAAGGCCCAGCTCATTAATATTAATGAGGTGGGTCGCAATTTGCGACCCCCCTTGCAAGTCGCAGCACTCACAGTGATGGTGGCCTGCTGGAGACAGCAGACCACCATGTAGTGACTGCTTTTAAATAAAGCAGTTTTTTTTTGTGCAATGCAGCCCGTTTTCCTTAAGGGAATACGAGATGCATTACAAAATGAAAAAAATGAAATGTGTCACTTTCATTTTTTCAGAGCAGGCAGTTGTCCATAGAGCCACTGCCTGCTCTGAAAAAATGTTTTCAAGTCCATTCACAAAGGGGAAGGGGTCCCATGGTGACCCCTTCCCTTTTGCGAATGGGTTACCACCAGTGTGACACTGGTGGTAACTGCGATTGCTTTGCGACCGCGTTCGCAGTCACAAAGCAATCCTGCATCGCACTGCAACTCACAAATAGGAAGGGGAATGGGCATCGCGATGTGGGTTTTGCGCCTCGCAAACAGCGATTTTCGCTGTTTGCAACACGTTAAAACCTTTATACATCTGGCCCTCAGAGAGAAAGACTATGGGGCACATGTACGAATGGTTTTGCGAGTCACAAAACCTGATGTACAACAGTGTCAGTGACACTGTTGCGATTCCCAATGGGGTCACAAATGACCTACCTCATGAATATTCATGAGGTAGGTAGCAATTTGCGACCCCATTCGGAATGGCTGCCCTCACAGGGATGGTGGCCTACTGGAGACAGCAGACCACCATGTCTGTGACTGCTTTTAAATAAAGCGTTTTTTTTTTTTTTAAATGCAGCCCGTTTTCCTTAAAGGAAAATGAGATGCATTTCAAAATCAAAAATGAAAAGTTTTCTTTAAATTTTTTGAGAGCAGGCAGTGTTCCATGGGACCACTGCCTGCTCTGAAAAAATATTTTTGCTGCCAGTCACAAAGGGGAAGGGGTCCATTTGCGAATGGGTTAGCACCAGTTTGAAACTGGTGCTAACTGAGATTGTTTTGCGACCGCATTCGCGGTCGCAAAACAATCATACATACCATCTGGATTCGGTATTAGGAAGGGACGCCCTTGTCACGCCCCTTCCTAATACCGAATCGCAAAACCCAAACTGCGATTTGGTAACAAGTTACAGAATCGCAGTTTGGGCTTTGTACATCCCAAATTGCATTTTTGAATTCTCAAACAGCCATATTCGCTGTTTGCGACTTGAAAAATGCTTTGTACAGCTGGCCCTATATCTCTCTCTATATATAGATCCAATGTGTGGTTTCCCTCGGGCCTATCGTGGACCCTAGGGATACTGCAGATATATACAAAAGTGATATATACATACATATATATGTGTGTGTGTGTGTGTGTGCATAGGTGTTAGAAATTGGGTTTTTGGTTGGCAGTCAGGTTACCCCCTGTCTAAGCAAGAACCCTCACTCTAGTCAGGGTAAGTCACACACATTCCAAATTATCCTGTGCCCACCCTCTGGTAGCTTGGCACTGAGCATTCAGGCTTAACTTAGAAGGCAATGTGTAAAGTATTTGTGCAATAAATCATACAATAACACAATATAGCACCACAAAAATACACCGCACAGTGTTTAGAAAAATATATAATATTTATCTGGATATTTGTAGGTCAAAACAATAAAAGATGCAATATGAATTTGTAAAGATATCACTGAAAAGTGATATAAAGGGGGTCATTCTGACCCTGGCGGTAATTACCGCCATGGCGGAGGTCGGCGGTAGCACCGCCAACAGGCTGGCGGTGCACCGCTGGGCATTCTGACCGCGGCGGTTCAGCCGCGGCCAGAAACGGAAAGTCGGCGGTGTACCGCCGACTTCCCGCTGCCCTTGAGAATCCTCCATGGCGGCGGAGCGCGCTCCGCCGCCATGGGGATTCTGACACCCCCTACCGCCATCCTGTTCCTGGCGGGTCTCCTGCCAGGAACAGGATGGCGGTAGGGGGTGCTGCGGGGCCCCTGGAGGCCCCTGCAGTGCCCATGCCAATGGCATGGGCACTGCAGGGGCCCCCGTAAGAGGGCCCCACGAAGAATTTCAGTGTCTGCTTTGCAGACACTGAAATTCGCGACGGGTGCAACTGCACCCGTCGCACCTTCCCACTCCGCCGGCTCAGAATGGGAAGGGTGTTTCCCGCTGGGCTGGCGGGCGGACTTTCGGCGGTCGCCCGCCAGCCCAGTGCGAAACCCAGAATGACCGCCGCGGTCTTTTGACCGCGGTACGGTCTTCTGGCGGTTCCCGCTTGGCGGGCAGCTACCGCCGCCCGCCAAGCTTAGAATCACCCCCAAAGTGTCTTAAGTCTTTAAAAAGCAACAAAGTCTCTTTCAAGCACAAAGTACCTGGTTTGGAGTGGAAAATCTCTGCAGAGGGCTGCAGAGGAGGAGATGCGTGGAAAAATGGTGTGTGCGTCGGTTTCACCCCTTCACACACGGACTTGCGCCGTTACTTTTGACGCGGCGAGACGTGCATCGTTCTGCGGGAAGAAAAATGGTGTGTACGTCGGTTTCGCTCCTTCACACACGGACTTGCGTAGTTATTTTTCACTCAGGGAAGACGTGCTTTGTTTTCTGGCACGTGGACGATATCCTTCTGTGGGTCGCGGGATTACCAGATGTCCCAGGGTCTGTGCGTGGAATCCTAGACTTGTTATCCGGCTGCGCGTCGTTCCGGTGGGTTGTGCGTGGAATTTTCTTCCTCACGGCAGGAGTCGCGTCGATTTCCTCTGTGGAAGTCGGGCGGAGTTGTCCAGGTGGGGCCGTGCGTCGAAGTTCCGGTCGCAACGCAGGCGTTGCGCGGCGTCTTTCCGGATCGGCGTGCAGTGAATTTCTCACCGCGGAGCAAGCTGTGCGTCGCATTTTTCGCCGCACAAGGAGTCCAGTTGAAAAAGAGAAGTCTTTTTGGTCCTGAGACTTCAGGAAACAGGAGGCAAGCTCTATCCAAGCCCTTGGAGAGCACTTTTGCAGCCAGACAAGAGTGCAGCAGGGCAGCAGGCCAACAGCAAGGCAGCAGTCCTTTGTAGAAAGAAGTCAGGTGAGTCCTTTGAGCAGCCAGGCAGTTCTTCTTGGCAGGATGCAGGTTCTGGTTCAGGTTTATTCTCCAGCAAGTGTCTGAGGTGGTAGGGCAGAGGACCTGTTTTATACCCAAATGTGCCTTTGAAGTGGGGGAGACTTCAAAGAGTGGCTAAGAAATGCACCAGGTCCCCTTTCAGTTCAATCCTGTCTGCCAGGGTCCCAGTAGGGTGTGTGGCAGTCCTTTGTGTGAGAGCAGGCCCTCCACCCTCCCAGCCCAGGAAGACCCATTCAAAATGCAGATGTATGCAAGTGAGGCTGAGTACCCTGTGTCTGGGGTGTGTCTGAGTGAATGCACAATGAGCTGTCAACTAAACCCAGCCAGACGTGGATTGTAAGGCACAGAAAGATTTAAGTGCAAAGAAATGCTCACTTTCTAAAAGTGGCATTTCTAGAATAGTAATATTAAATCCAACTTCACCAGTCAGCAGGATTTTGTATTACCATTCCGGCCATACTAAATATGACCTTCCTGCTCCTTTCAGATCAGCAGCTACCACTTCAATAATGTATGAGGGCAGCCATAATGTTAGCCTATGAAGGGAGCAGGCCTCACGGTAGTGTAAAAACGAATTTAGGAGTTTTACACTACCAGGATATGTAAACTACACAAGTACATGTCCTGCCTTTTACCCACACAGCATCCCGCTCTAGGGGTTACCTAGGGCACACATTAGAGGTGACTTATGTGTAGAAAAAGGGGATTTTTAGGATTGGCAAGTACTTTTAAATGCCAAGTCGAGGTGACTGTGAAACTGCACACCCAGGCCTTGCAATGGCAGGCCTGAGACAAGGTAAAGGGGCTACTTAAGTGGGTGGCACAACCAGTGCTGCAGGCCCACTAGTAGCATTTAGTCTACAGTCCCTAGGCACATATAGTGCACATTACTAGGGACTTATAAGTAGATTAAATAGTCCAATTGGGTATGATCCAAAGTAACCATGTTTAAAGGGAGAGAGCATATGCACTTTAGCACTGGATAGGAGTGGTAAAGTGTGCAGAGTCTAAATACCAGCAAAAATGACGTCAGAGAAAGAGAAGGAGGAAGGCAAAAAGTCGGGGGATAACCCTGCAGAAGGGCCATTTCCAACAATATGTATATATATATTTATATATATACAAATATACACACACACAACTTTTGTGCAGCAATGAAAGCATCAAGAGAACTCTTGAGATTACGTTCCTGATAGAGAGAGAGAGATCAGTGTTTTGTAGTAGTTTTGCCATAAAATTGCACAAAGGGTTAACATGCCTGTTGCAAAGAACAGATCTGTATTTTATGTGGATTGCGGAATTGAATTAGCAAAGGCAGCCATTACCAGCACTTTAAAACAAATCAAAGCTATGTAAGGGAGGGGCAATGGAGAGATAAGGGGCTCTTTTGCTGGGTGGTAGTGAAGAAATACAAGGTGGAGGTCATGGGACTCGAGCACCAGAAATGATTGTCGCACTTGGCGACACCAGCACTAAAGGCTGTAATGATGGGTATGTGGCAACGTGAAGTAAAAGTGTGTCTTTTTTGCTTTTTTGCAGTGTCTTTAAAGAACTTTCCGAGTGAAGGAAAAAGTGAAGTTAAGGGGACTGACATTTACTGTTGCACACATCACAAACACACAGACCCACCCACCAGCAATTTTGTGAATAATATATCTGCTTTCTACATAGGCTAGTATTATAAAGGGACAATTTAGCCAGAAGCAGAGATGGCGTTTCATTGGATGACTGCTATTCAAGCCCTGACTCAGGGTAGGGAAGACAGTTCTGAGGCAGGATCAGAGACTGAGACAGCAGATACTGAGACAGCGTCTGAGGGAGACGGCAATGGAGCAGAATCCGGAAGTGATTTTTCAGTTGGCGGAGTCCCATCTGATGACTCCTCTTCCAGTCATTCTGAGGGAGACAATGAGGACAGTTGTGCTTTCCCTTCAAAAGCAGAGTCTTTACAGCGGGATAACAGCAGATTAGCCCAAACCAGAGAGCAGGTTTGTGCAGCAGCAAGCTCAAAGTCCTCTCTTGACAGCTCCCCAATTTAGTTCATCCCCAAATTCCACCTTTTACTGGTGACACTGGATGTAAAGTTGATAGTTGACAATTGACCAAGTTCATCTTTTTTTGATGTTGAGCAAGATTAACAGTAGCATTCATGCAAGAACTACCATTGATCCTTGTGTGATCTATTCCAATCTCAGGCTCTAGGCCCATGCACACCAGTGGGGTAGCCTTTTTATTGGGACAAGTTGGGGAACGCTGGGTGGTAAGAAGTTTGTGGATTCTTGCATATTCCTGTAATTTACATCACATAAATGCAAGGAAAAATAGTATTTTTCTTAATCAATGACCTTTGCAGGGTACTCTAGGCAAATACAACTTTGGGGAATCCACACAACCAATATCTCCATGGACTCCCCTAGATGTCTACTTTTCAGAAATGTCTGGGTTTGAGATGTTTCCCTAAATGGTTCCCGGTCCCAGGACTAATTAGTACACTCACCTTAGTCATCATTATCACCACAATATATTTTGAGCCCTTCTCTGTCACGGGCACTTGGCCTACCCACAAAAGTGAGTTAGTGTTTTGATCGGGGGACCTGGAGGAATGCTGGGCAGAAGGAAATGTGTGGCTTTCCTCAGAGTTCAGATCTTTGCTTCACCTAAATGTGAGGAAAATGTATTTTATTGACAATGTTTGAGGTTTGCAAAGGATTATGGGTAGAAAAATATGTTAAGAGTCACACAGGTCATCCCATCCTGATTTTACCTAGGTGTCTAGTTTTCAGAAATGTACAGGTTTGCCTAGGTGCCGGCTGAGCTAGAGTGCAAAAACCATAGCTAGGCACTTTGCGAAAAACATGTCAGTTTTCAAGGGAAAAATGTAATTTGTCCATGTTGCGTTTTGGGGTGTGTCCAGTAATAAGCACTAGGCCTACCCACACAAGTGAGGTACTATTTTTATTGGGAGATGTGTGGAAATGCTGGGAGGAAGGAAGTTTATGACTCCCCTCAGATTCCAGAACTTTGCATCACTGAAATGTGAGGAAAATGTGTTTTGTTAGACAATTTTAGAGGTTTGCAAAGGATTCTGGGTGACAGAACCTGATGAAAGCCCCACAAATCACCCCATCCTGGTTTTCTTTAAAAGATTGAACAGATTTGCTAGTTTTCCCTTGCTGTCAGCTGAGCTAGAGCCCAAAATCAACAGCTGGGCACTTTGCGAAAAACGCATCTGTACACGCTGTGTTCTGGGGCGTTTCCTGTTGTGGCCACTCATACTACCCACGCAAGTGAGGTACCATTTGTATCAGGCAACTTGGGGAAATTCTTGGTGGAAGGAAGTTTGTAGCTCCAGAACTTTACATCACCAAAATGTGAGGAAAATGTGTTTTTAGACAAATGTTGAGGCTTGGAAAGGCTTCTCGGTGACAGAACCTGGTGAGAGCCGCACAAGTCACCCTATCTTGGATTTCCCTCTGTGTCTAGTTTTCAAAAACTTACAGGATTGCTAGTTTTCCCTAGGTGCCGGCTGAGCTAGAGTCCACAATCCACAGCTAGGCACTTTGCATGCGTTTCCTGTCATGGGCAATAGGCCTGCCCATGCAAGTGAGCTGCCATTTTTATCAGGAGACTCTGGGAATGCTAGGTGGAAGGGAGATTGTGGCTCCCTTCAGATCCCAGAACTTTGCATCATCAAAATGTGTGGAAAATGTGTTTTTGAGACACATTTTGAATTTTGCAAATGATTCTGGGTGACAATACCTGGTGAGAGACCTACAAGTCACATCATCCTTAATTCCCCTATGTGTCTAGTTTTTAAAAATGTACAGGTTTGCTAGGTGTCCCTTGGTGCTGGCTGAGCTGGAGACCAAAATCCACAGCTAGGCACTTTGCAAGAAACACATCAGTTTCAGTGGACAAATGTGATGTGTCCACGCTGAGTTTTGAGGCACTTCATGTTGTTGTTACTAGGCCTACCCACACAAGTGAGGTACCATTTTTATTGGGAGACTAGGGGTGATGCTGAGTGGAAAGACGTTTGTGGCTTTCCTCAGATTCCAGAATTTTGCATCACCAAAATGTGAGGAAAATGTGTTTTTGTTTTACAAGTTTTGAGGTTCGAAAATGATTCTGGGTGACAGAAACTAGTGAGATCCCCACAAGTTACCCTATCCTTGATTCCTCCAGGTTTTGAGTTTTTAAAAATGTACAGGTGTGCTAGTTTTTCTTAGATGCCAGCTGAGCTAGAGACCAAAATCCACAGTTAGGCACTTTCCAAAAAGACATCAATTTTCAGTGGAAAAATGTGATGTGTCCACATTGCGTTTTGGATAGTTTCCTGTCACAGGCACTAAGCCTACCCACACAAGCATAGTACCATTTTTATTAAGAAACTCGAGGGAATGCTGGATGAAAGGAAGTTTGTGGTCTCCATCCGATTCCAGAACTGTGCATCTCCGAAATATGAGGAAAATGTGTTTATTTTGACAAATTCAGAGGTTTGCAAAGGGTTCTGGATGATAGAACCTGTTGAGAGCTCCACTAGTCACTGCATCCTGGATTTCCCTAGGTGTATAGTTTTAAAAAATGTACAGGTTTACTAGGTTTTCCTAGGTGCCAGCTGAGCTAGAGCCCAAAATCCACAGATAGGCACTTTGCAAAAAATGCATCAGTAGTCATTGGAAAAATAGGATGTGTCCACGTTGTGTTGTGGGTCATTTCCTGTTGTGGGCACTTAGCCTACCCACATAAGTGAAGTACCATTTTTATTGGGAGACTCCGGGAATGCTGGATGGAAGGTTGTTTGTGGCTCCCCTCAGATCCCAGAAGTTTGTGTCACCTAAATGTGAAGAAAATGTGTATTTGACATGTTTTGATGTTTGCAAATGATTCTGGGTGAGAGAAGCTGGTGAAAGCCCCACAAGTCACCCCATCCTCGATTTGACTAGGTGTCTAGTTTTCAAAAATGTACAGGTTTGCTAAGTTTTCCTAAGTGCTGGCTGAGATGGAGCCCAAAATCTGCAGCTAGGCACTTTGCAAAAAATGTGTCCGTTTTCAGTGGAAAAATGTGATGTGTCCATGTTGCGTTCTGGATCGTTTCCTGTCGCGAGCACCTGGCCTACCCACACAAGTGAGGTATCATTTTTATTGGGATACTTAGGGGAACACAGAATAGCAGAGCAAGTGTTATTACCAATTGTCTTTCTCTGCATTTACACCTTCCAAATGTAAGATAGTATTTAAGAAATAAGTCATTTTGAGAAATGCCCTGTAATTCACATGCTAGTATGGGGACCCCAAAATTCAGATGTGCAAATAACCATCGCTTCTAAACTTCAAATCTTGTGACTATTTTGGAAATACATAGGTTTCCTTGATACCTATTTTTCACTCTTCATATTTTACCAAATGAAAACCCATTGCAAGGTGCAACTCATTTATTCTTCTGAGTCCTGGGTCCTTGGGTTCTTGGTGAACCTACAGGACTTATATATCCCCACAATCAGAATGGTCCAGCAGAAATAATGGTATATTGTTTTTGAAAATTTAAAAATCTACCATAGCTGGAAAAAGTTACAGATGAAAATGTAGACAAGATATGGCTTTTTTTTAAACTCAATTTCAATATTTATAACTGTCACTTTTTATACATAGGAAAACCTTGAAGGATCTACACAAATGACCCCTTGCTGAATTCAGAAATGTATCTACCATTTTAGAAATGTATGAAAAATGGGGAATGGCCCAGTAAAATGGCAAAACTGTGTTTGTCTTTCTCATTCTAGTCTGCCTGTTCCAAAAAGTTGGGAAGATTGTGGTTTTAGCGCTGCAAACCCTTGTTGATGCCATTTGCAGGGAAAAAAATGATTTTCTGCAGCACTTTTGTCTAATTTTTCTAAAAAAAAAAACTAACTTTAGCTATACTTTGGCTAATTTCTCAGTCCCTACCAGGGGAATCAACAAACTCTGGATATCTTTAGAATTCCCAGGATGTTGGGAAAAAAGGGAGCAAATTTGATGTGGATACTTTATGTATTGCTGTTTGGCACTGGTGCAGTCTCTTTTACTGAATTTGTGGAAAAGGTGCCCCTTTACTCTGACCTGTAGTTCATATACGCAGCTGTAGGCATTCTCCAAAATTAAGTCTACTATTGCAATGACACTGTGCCCCTCAACTGATATAGGGTTGGTGGTGTCCACAGGAGGGTTTGAGAGAAGCAATGCTTGGCATTGGTCACAACATCAAAAGTGTCTCAAGCAGCAGCCTAGAGAAACACCCAGCTAGTGCTTTTCACACTCTGGGGAACTTCAACATATCCACTCTGAATTCTACATCTTTTTACCCCATTTCGCCCATTGATGGTGGCTCTAACTGCTCTATGACTCTTGTAGTCACTGCAGATCATGATTGCATCACTCTTATGGACACTGTTTGGGCTAAGCACTATGTAGAACAATGCTCTTGATCTGAACGATTTATTTAACAAGGGCTAACATTCTGGCATTGCCCATCAAGGGTATGGATAGGGTGGGAATGCAGGAAAAGAAACAAGAAAATCGATTATTATTAGAAGTTAACCAGCCACTTAGATAGAAAAGCAGCTTTAAAAATAAACACACCTGTATACAAACTAAATTTTTACAATTAGAAAAAAGCACTGGAGTAATGCAGAATCTATAGCTAGTGTATCATGAAGTGTTTTGCACTTAGCATCCATCTGGTAGTCTGTCTAAGGCTGATGACGTTTGTGGGAGCTGGTGCAGCATTGTGGTGAATATTGAAAGGCATTTAGCAGATATCATGCACAAATGTACAACATGTGTCACTATATAAGGCTACTTTCCTTTCTGTGCTTCCATCCCTGATGTCTTAAATACAAAGTGTTATGTGTGGCAAATTGTGTGGAAAACATAAAAGCCCATATGTAAACATGATCTTAGAATGTGCGTGTGTCTATTCTACCTCAACCATCATTATCTATGGTCAAATACCCTGAAGACAAATTAGTAAATTTATAAAAAAAATCACTGAATTATGTATTGAATACATGACAGAACATCTTAGCTCACATTACACCATGCATTCCTAGCCAATGCTGCTTTACACAGGCAATAGACACTATCTTGAAGCCAGCTCTGATCACTCGAAGCATAACCTCTATTGTCTTAATTTTAAATGTAACTTCACCGTGTGCTCCAACACAGATTTTCTTAAGTGCTGCCACTGTTCTGAAGTACACACTGGAAAATGTCTTTCAGCTCTCTCTCCTTTCTGATGCTGGCTTGAGCTATTCTGCACCTCTGTTTGTTTTGGTTTATTTTGCTGGAGAACAGAGAGCCCATATTTATGGGGAATTGGTGTAGGGCAGTGCAGCAAATCTTCTTGCTGCATTGCCCTACGCCAATGTGAAAGGTAAGTAATAAACCTTATTTTTCAAATACAGTGAATTCCTGTCCTTTACCCCTGCGCTGGTGCATAATTGGCTGCCTAGTGCCAACGCAGGAACCCTTGCATCATTGTGCAAGGGTGCCTGTGTTGCAAGCAGGATTGTTTTTGTAGAGGAAGGAATATCTCCCTGCACAAAAACAATCACAAGAGATGTTTTCCTCTTTCAATGTGTGCTGCAGGAAAGAGGAAAAAAGAAGGAGAATTGAAATATTTCCCCTTGTTATGCCTGCTCTGGGGATACGTAAGGTTTTGTCACTGCCCCAGGTTTATGTGAATAAGCAAATCTGAGGCAGCGTCAAAATCCATGGGTGCTACATGGGAAAAGCCCCCTCAATGCCCATGAAATGCCTCCCAGGTGCAGAGTAAGACAATGCAGCGACTTTGTCTTAGGCCATATCTTTGAGGCCTTACAAAGACATGCAAATAGCTTTTTGTGGCCTCATAGATATGGTTAAGAGGCATGCGCCACCAGAATGTCAAAAAAGTGATGATCCACAAGCGGAAGCCTATAATAAATATGCCCCTAAATGTCTAGTTTCATGTTTATCTCAGCTTTCTTCTTGTAATCTTTATTGTGTATTTCTTTAGTAACTAGTGCAGCACCTTAGGATTTATGTTTATCTACTTGTTTTCTCTTTGCTCTGAGGTTTTCTTTCAGTTTGTGTACATTTTGAAAAGATACTGTTAGATGTATGAGATGCAACTTAGATGATTATTCAGCAAACAAAGTAATGGTTTATTTCCAATGGACATACCAGAAATATTGCTGAGTCTTTTGTTTAGAATGGGTGTTTCTTGTCTTGTTTGGTTTTGTCTTTTTTGCTGGTAGAGGTTGAATACTCCACTAACTCGACATTTGTAGTTTACGGCTGCACATAACCTTTGCTAATTAAATAAAGCAGCAACAACACATAAGACACACATGGTGGCATTTGGTTCAAACAACATGGTCCATGTCACATAAAGGGAGCACTGGTAGCACTAATTTGAGGCATGGGGCTGTATCACGCGAAGTGATTGCTACAACTTAAAACTCGGTCTCTGCCGCAGCTTTGGCTGGCAGTTGCTTAACATAGTTAAAGAGCTGTAGCAGGGCTATTTATCGCCATAGACAGTGGAGCATGGTTGCTTGTTACAAGAACTTTAAATGCATGTGCTTTATACCTGGAAATGTGGCAGGTTTTGTTGGCCTATACAAAGTAAATAACAAAAGATAATAACACAGCATAAAGACAGCATCATGACACACAATTGAAACATGACAGGACAGAACAAAATGGTCAACAAATAAATAACAAAACATAAGACTCACATTACAAGACCACATCCCATTGCAATTTTGCAGTAAAAACACAGTAGAACAACGTTATCAACGACATGAAACAGGCTCAGTCAAGAATATCTGTGATCTGGTCTCACTGATGTCTAAAATAGCAGAAGAACTGGAGTAGTGTGAAAAGGGTTTATGTGATCATGACATCATGTTGAGGTCCTGCACTCAGTTCTTCCCTTTCCGTTCCTAAGTGCTGGGTGGCATTAACGGGAACGAACGTTCTACATTACTCGAACGTGAGATAGCACTGTCAAACATAAAGTAACTCTAGTGAGTGCTACTTTGTAGACATCATGCCATTTTGTAGCAGCAATAATCGCTGCTTTATTTTGCTTATGTGGACCAAATGTGAACATTGACTTTTACTGTTGTACATCGATAATCCTTTCAAAAACCAAGGCAAAAAATAGCACATATTTATATTAGTGCGAATTATAATCATATGCAAAGTCGATCCATGCATGTAGTTTCCGTAGTCTGAGGCCTCAGTGTCTCTCTTCAGCTGGGGTCTGCGTAATGGGGCCGCCTTCACTTATTGAAATTGCTTGAGTTGTTAAGTTAGGAGAACTCCCACATCTGTTTAAGGAGTGCGTAGTGTTTCAAATCAATATAAACCACGTATTTATTGTACAGAGTGGACAGGAATCTCATATTATTCACACTGCTGAATCCATGCCCAGAATCTATTTTCTGTTGTAAAACAGAGCTTTTGAAGTTGCTCAGCCAAAATAATATGTGCACTTTGTGGCTGCTTTCGGTAAATGAATAATTCATCATCTGTTGCTAGATGTTGATGTTGTTTACTTCAGATTGCCATTTTTCCCCTGATGCTTCTGAGACATAGAGGAAAGCTGGAAAAGGAACTAAAGAAATATATTCAGAGAGACAGGGCTAAACGCATTTTATAATGTTTCTGCAGGCAGCTAAGGCTTCCATAATTTGTATAGATTTTGCTACAAAGTAGTCCTCTATATAAAACAGTGTTGTTCTGGAGCGTCCAGCTTAAAAATCTCATACCATCTTGACATGCCTAACAGAGTGCTTATGAACTTTCATTCTCCACCTGTTCTTGTGAGTTGATCCCTTCCGCCCAGAGTATTTATAGATAAATTCCATAAATAGCTTTTTTATTTTTAAGAAGTTTATATTTAGTCTTAGTCAAACAAAGAAGTTGTAGAAGATACAATGGGGCCAGTTTACATGGTGCACTGTACTATGTTCAGTAGCAGTACAATGGTAGTACTGATATACTGGAATGCTATTCACAAACCTACATGCAGAGGACTCCGCCTCTGCTTCTCCCATCTTTTCAATGCATTGGGAGGATCTTGTCACAGGGCCCCTCATTCAGTCCTTGGATTTTCTGGGTGTTTCAGTCCAGGCATGTTTGCAGGTACTTTATGACCTGGTGGAATGGATGGTATAGAAATGCACAGCATGTCATGCTTCAGGAAGTCCTGAACCACCAGTCCCATTCATTACGGAAACGACCCCAGCAATTCCATGGCACTGAGCCAGTGCTGACTTCAGAAACCTCCAAGATGGCTGACACCCGCTAGGATTACTGACGATTATTTGAAATACCCCAAATTCAAAATAGTACAATCAACTGCAGTGGTGGAGGTCATACTCACTATGGAAAAGATCATGGTGACACACAGCCTTATACAGGAGTGTTGCAATGACTGTACAGTAGGGTCCTGAAAGCAGCCTGGCCAACGCTCCAGGCTAACTTGGAAACGTTTGAGCAGCAGTCAGGCAGTAATCATTTTATCTCAATAGTAACTTAAGAACAAATGAGTTTTGTGAGTTGTATCCTGTTGTGCACAGTCATTTTATATTTATCCTGTTATGTTTGCGTATTATGAAAGGAATGAAGGTTTAAAAATACTAACATGGATACAAGTTTTATTTTTGGTTTGATTTACTAATCCTCTTCTGACATAACTTGCAGTCTAGAGTTTCTTACTGTCAAGTGGCGTACTTCATACTTTGTTGTCAGCTTTGGCTGTTGTTATCAAAAGACCCGTGGAGTAAACCTTCCCTGCGATGGACAAGTACGCACTCCAGTAGCAGCTTTCCTCATCTTCTCAGCTCTTATCAGTGTCTTGCATGATACATCATCTTCTCTGAGTGCCAGCAATAACCAAGATACTCTTCAGATAGTATCTTTCAAGATAATATGGGGTAAAGGACCTCTTTACCTGAGGGGTCGAGTTATGGTTCTTAATTACTAAACATTATCAGGGATGAAAACCTCTGACATATGTTCAGGAATATGGTTTGTAGACTACGTCGTCCAGAGAAAGGGTCCTAGAAATATCTTTTAGAAGATGGGATATGAGGGTATGTCATTTCGATGAATTATCTGGATCTGTTCCTTGATGGCCTTGACATTTTGATAAAAGACCCTGTGGGTGCGGATCATGTGGAGTGATGGGGAATATAGGGGGTGATTCTCACCCTGGCGGGCGGCGGAGGCCGCCCGCCAGAGTTCCCCCCTCCAAAATACCGCTCCGCGGTCGAAAGACCGCTGAGGGTATTTTGGCTTTTGCACTGGGCTGGCAGGCGACCGCCAAAAGCCCGCCCGCCAGCCCAGTGCAAACCACCCTTCCCACAATGACGCCGGCTCAGAATTGAGCCGGCGGAGTGGGAAGGTGCGACGGGTGCAGTGGCACCCGTCGCGTATTTCAGTGTCTGCAAGGCAGACACTGAAATACAAAGTGGGGCCCTCTTACGGGGGCCCCCAGGGGCCCCACGACAACCCATACCGCCATCCTGTTCCTGGAGGGAGAACCGCCAGGAACAGGATGGCGGTATGGACTGTCAGAATCCCCATGGCGGCGCAGCGAGCTGCGCCGCCATGGAGGATTCTAATGGGCAGCGGAAAACCGGCGGGAGACCGCCGGTTTTCCGCATCTGAACGCGGCCAAACCGCCGCGGTCAGAATGCCCTGCGGGGCACCGCCAGCCTGTTGGCGGTGCTCCCGCCAACCCTGGCTCCGGCGGTCCATGACCGCCGGGGTCAGAATGACCCCCATAGTGTGCCACCGTTTGCCCAAGTCATAACGCTGTGTTGGTGTGAGGGGTTACCTGGTACTCTCTCAAGAACATACAGAGGACCCTCTCTTTTTTTCTTTCCTGCAGCCTCTGCAATGCAGATCACTCTGGCAATCGTTCTTATAACTCTTTCAGCATCTCCATTTGCTAAAGGCCAACTCAGTGTGATGCAGTGATGCTTAGTGTCTTTTGATTTTAGGTAGTCTAGCCACTCGTGGAAATGTAATGGGGGTGCTTTGTCACTGCAGCACTCCTGTATGAGTTTGTGAGTTGCCATGATCTTTTCCATTTGGGGTATAAGCTCCACTGCTGCAGTGGATTGTTCTGTTTTGACACTAGTGTAGATTGACTAATCGTCAATAACCCTAGCAGGTGTTGGCCATCTGGGAGGTTTCTGAAGTCAGTACTGGCTCTGTGCTATGGTATTGCTGGGATCTTTTCGGTAATGTCTGGGCTGATGGTTCAGGGCTTCCTGTACCCTGACATGCCATGCAGTTCTATGCTTTTGAGTCAGCGGATCCAGTCTTGATGCATAGCAGACGTTTGGTCTTTACCACCTTCTGGTGGGAGTTGTGAACCAGCTGTCTTTTTTTCTGTTGCAGACTTTCAGGGGCTGAGTAGTCCGGTTCCTCTTATGAGGCACCCTTCAGCTGTCACTGTGAGTTTATGTCACTGATGGTGAAGCAATTATAGCAGCTGCCATACTTTGTTTGCTCTATGGGCCGCATGAGTGGTAAGGTGTTTCCAGTCATTGGACTTGGCTGCACCTATGGCCAGCTGGAGGCAGTCATCATGGTGGATAGCTTTGTTTACGTCTGGCAGCGACATCAGCAGCAGTCTTGTCTGTGCAAGAACTAATCGAACATACACTTTGTGTGGAGCTGTAATAATCACTTTGCAATCCAGTGAGGTGGTTTGGGGGCTTATCCTCAGAAGACTAGGTTTAGTTGTTTGTTGCCTTTGTGTACCGAGAATGGATGACTATAGAGGTTTAGGTGAAAGTGTTGACAGCCCAAGTGGACAGTGATGGCCTCCTTCTTTATGTGGAGTACCTCTTGGCTGTTATGGTTAGAGCTTGGCTTGCAAATGCTACCGCTGTCCATTCTCCACAGGTTTGGTTCTAGGATTGCACGGACCTGAGTCCCAAGGGGGCCGGTATCTTCTGATAGCTTCAACTCTTTACAAGGGTCAAAGTAGTCTGAAGTTGCCCCCTCTGAGAGTGTGTTCTTTGTATCCTGCAATGCCCTTTCTTGTGTTGACAACCAGATCCATGCATTGTTGAGGTCATGCAGTGGCGCTGTCAGGTTCAATAAATTCTGGATGAACTAGCCTCAATATGTGACCATACTGAGAAAGCTTCAAACTTCAGACACTGAGTTCGGATGGGGACGTCCTGTATGTCTTTCTCCCTAGTGCAGTCAAGGGCAGCATCTTGTGCTGAAGAGTGATATCGAAAGAAGCTGATATTTTCTTTTACAAACTCACACTTTTCAGAGTATAATGTTAGACCATTCTTCTTGAATCTGGTGAACACAGCTCAAAGACGTGTGTAGTGTTCTTTTAAAGTTGGGGTATGTACCGGTATGTCATCACTGACATCTACTACACCCAGTAGCCCGCTATCACCTCTTTGATGATGCCCTGGAAGACCTCGACGGCAGTGTAGTTGCTGAAGTTCAACCTTTTGTATCTATGGAGCCCAATGTGGGTTGAGAATGTTGTAATTTGGACTGACTCCAGATGTAGCTGTATTTAGTTTTACCCTGACCTTAAGTCAATTTTTGAAAACCATTGGAACCACACCAATTTATTGACGTCATCGACCGTTGGTGCCAAATGGTATTCTCTTATGTTGGAGAGGTTTGGTGTGCAAAATATTATCTATGCAGATTCTCACTTCCTGCTACTTGTTTGGCTTCTTCGCTACTGCGATAGGGGAAACCAGGGGAGGTGGATCCTCTCACTTTCCCAGAATCTTCTAGCTTTTGTAAGCTCCTGTTCCAACATGGGACACATATGAACAGCAACTCTCCAATGGTGAAGGGTGACAAGCTTGATGTATTTATTCATATGTATGCAGTGTGTCCTTACTTTGAGGCACCCAATTCCTAGGAACAGAGAGGAAAACTCTTGCACAGGAGCTTTGATGCTGGTTGCATGTATGCTGAGAGCGAAGTGGACGAAGTGAAGCTCCTCTGTGGTGGGACAGCAGAGGAGGAAGCCAGCTACTTTGTTTGCAACATACATTTTGGTGCAGTGTTTGTGATCCTGATGCTGTATGTTAGTGATGAAGACCCTAGCCATCTTCAAGTGTGTGTGGTTTCCAATGGCAAATACTTTGATCGGAGTTTGTTTCAGCTTATGGGGGCCTGGCAGAGTTTGATACAATTTATGGGATAGAAGGTAATGGATTCCCCCATATCCATGAGGGTAGTAACTGGATGTCCATATATATGAAGTTGACACTTTAGGATAGACCAGCCTAGTAGTGTCTGTGACTCCACTGTTTGGAAGATGTGGATGTTGTTTACTTGCTTATCATCATCCATGTCACTGTTTTGTTGGACTCTAGTGTCCATTTCAATCTTGTGTAGCCCTTTTGTGGGGGGGTTCCCAATGTAGTGGTACAGCAGCAGACTTTGAAAAGTGATTTAGCTTTCTGTAGGCTGCACACTTTTTCCCAAGTACAGAGCAGTCTCCGTTGTGCAGGAACTGTCTGCCACTTCACCGACTGAGACGGCTTGTCTTCACTGGAGGCTTGTTGTCTTTCTTTCTACTGTGGAACCCTTGAGTGATCAAATGTACTGGTTTAGGGTCACTGCATTCTCACGTGCCACAGAGAATTTATAAATCATAGGTCAATGAGTTCATAGATCAATGAGTGCTTGTCTTCCTCCCCTGTTTATAATTTCTTGTGTATATGATGTCTTGATACACTTCAATCAATTGGTAGTGGGGAAATATTTGCTGACAAGTTTACCATAAATGAGACTGCTTAATTAATATTTTATTACCTATCTTATGTCTACAAGTGATGTATACGTAATGTTTATATTTGTTAACAAACTGTCAAATTGCTCCATTCCTTAGTGGCAGCAGTAGGAACTGTGCAACATTGTATCTGTATTATAACACAGTCTAAGCTCTCACTCTGGCACCACCTACAGGGAAGCACATGTATCAGCATAAAAGGAAAGACTCCCAGCGGCCTTCCATGTGTGTCTGTAATCATTCTGAGAGGGTGCAGCTATTTAAACTGCACCCTCACCCGAGCACTTGTTTGGCATTGTCAGAATCAAGACTCATCTGTGCTTACTGTGATCCTGGACCACCGCTTCTTCAGTTCTGGCACCCCTCCTGGCTCTTCCACTTCCACTGCTCCACCACGGACATTTCCAGGGTTGCAAAGAGAAAAAAGAAAAGATTACAGGTTATTAACAGGTATTTTATGACACCTCGGTTCATGGTAGCTGCAACGGATGTCAACAAAGATCCTTAAGATACACTGGCTAGCGTGCATTGACCATTTGAAAACCACCCAGCACTGTCACACATTGTACATTTACAAATCGCCCAGCGCTCTCGTGCATTGTACTTTTAGGAACTTCCCAGCTCTATAGCATATTGTACATTTCAGTATTACTTCAAATGATACATTTGGCTCAAGGACATACCAGTTTATTTCAAATAGAACATCCCAAGCAGTGGTGCTTTGTGTGGTTGCATGGTACGGAGACATTGAGACATGAAACTGCTAGAATGTTGAAAATCTCTGGTTTCATCCAATGTTATTTATGTTTTTTTTTTGCTTGTGGAACTCTGATCGATATGAACAATTGCACAATTTTGGTTCCCTGAAAGGTGAAGGTGCTAACCACCTTCTGGACTAACACTATTGATACCCTGATCCAGAAGTGAGAGAGCCCAGTACCTGAATCTTTGTGCGCTATATCTACATAATATTCTAGAGAGTTTTGGTATGTGAACTGGATAAAGACGCATATGAAAATTCAAACAACATGATATAGAAATGTAATTTCTGATGTCTGTCCTAATTGTGACTGTCTTTAACAGATATAATAGCTGTGAACATGACACCCTGTGAAACCCAACCTCCAGAGAAACCCATCATCAGCAGACATGACCAGTCTACAGTGCATTCTCATCCTCTTTTCTCTCACTCCAACCCTTCCATTTGGGAACTATCGTCAAAGTGGTGTTCATCGGCTGCTACTAAGGGTACTTCCCAGAGTGAGTCATGGTCCAGAGTCACACCATCAGAACCTCCTGGAGATAAGGTGAGTGGCTTGTAACATGTGGTCTTGACCAGCCACTCCAGTGCTGCTTCCATAGTTGAAATTCTTGCCTTTGGCAAATCCTTTGAGCATCCTATGGTAAGGATATCTTGTATCAATTTTCCTTGTTCTTGTAAGATTTTGTTCTTGTAGTTTCACAAAAACACAGCCTTCAATGAATTGTGCTCTTATCTTCTCTTGTTCATCTGGGAGTGTGCAGGTGCTACCAACTTCTTGAGATGGACATTTAATGAATCTACAGATTCTTCTGCAGTTCTGGTATGCTTCCCTGAGGAGGAACCGCTCATATTTCAGATTGACAAAGGCTTCAAAATTGGCTATTAGTGACTCTTTCAGGACAGTGTAAGTGTACAGCAACCCTGCCTCTACTACATTTTTAGACATTTTGTAAACTTTCCCTCCTGCAGGAGGTGTCTTCAGCTGGCATCATTCCATTGTGGTCTCAATGCATTCAACCCATATTTTCCATACGGCTGTCTATATGTCTGCGAGGGGTGAGTCAGAGACAATGGCTTAATGGGTGGAATGGTGATTATGATCTGGGTTCAGGGCGTGTGGTGTCAATATGCAGTCATGACAAAACAAGGAGCTTGGGCAGATGACTGCAAGCATAGTAGGCAAAGTCTCTAGTGGTTTGGTGGGAGCCCATGTGTGAAAGGAGTGTTCAAATGAGAGCCACCAGTGTCTAGACAGAATCAGGAACCAGAAGAGCAGGGACTGCATAACTGGGGTTGGCTGAACATCACTCATCCTGTATTTGGTGGGCTTACTGGCTTAGCAGCAGGCATTAAGGATTGGTGGGGGGTCCATTCACTCACAGGTGCCGCTTAGGACTCATGGCCATGGGGCAAAAAGGAGCCTCTGTGGACCTGGCGGCACCCGTGGTCACAACCGAGAACTAAAAGAGCTATGGCGGCATAAAGAGGAGCACAAAGAGTAGCCAGTGCACGTTTACAAGTGAGCATCTCACTGTATGGTAGATTGCTATGCTGGGGCATCCAACTTAACAGA
The DNA here is from genome assembly GCF_031143425.1 of Pleurodeles waltl. Classification (NCBI taxonomy): domain Eukaryota; kingdom Metazoa; phylum Chordata; class Amphibia; order Caudata; family Salamandridae; genus Pleurodeles; species Pleurodeles waltl. Next base: position 707,720,179 of record NC_090449.1, on the reverse strand, counting down.
TTCATCAAACATTGCTTATACATGTTATTATATATTATGATACATGGGATTCTGCAATCCATGTATAAAAATATAAAAAACAATTTCTAATTTCTTTGTAATCACCAACTTGTCACCAAAATAAAGAAATGACAGCAGAACTCAACTGACGTCACAATGTCCGCTGCCAGCATCAAGGGTAAAAGCAGGTCCGGTCACTAAGAATAATTAGAACAAAAACACTTTTTTCTGCTCTGTTGTTCTAGCTGCACATTGACAAGAGCAAAGGAGATATTTACTTTTTGTTCTCCTTGGATGATTATATTAAAGTTAGACTCTTACTGCATATTTCTATAGTTTTTCTTTGTTTTTTTTTTACAAAAATGCAGTTGTATTAAAGTGCCTATACTATCTTTTTGCAACAAATATCTAACAGCTTTTTCAATGTGTTTAATTTTGCACTAGAGATTCTGTTTGTATTCTTCATGTTTGCAAACTTGCCCTCTTTTTCACTTGAAAGAGCTATGTACCAAGGATTCAGTTGGTTTGTGGGAAAGGTGATGGTGTGACCTTGTAGTAGAAGGATTAAAGTACCCCCTTTTGTACATGATAAAGATTTTGTAAGTCATCCTAGAGTTCCATAACCATATAAAGAAATTCTGCCTTTGGCCTCATTCCTCTGTATGGTCATGGTCACTTGCATTATACTTATAATGTATGGAAGGGGGTACTGTATTCCATAAATTCTTTATTTTTTATTTATTTTGAAATCATGTCACAAATTCATTTGTTCATAAAAAATATAAAAAAATAGTGTGATTCACATATACTCAAATTTCACTATTGTACATTCCCCTACAAAATGCAAACCACCATTACACAAAATTGCTAAAAGACTCTTCAAAACTTAAAAACTGTTCATGGATAATTTCTGTAGATTTATAGGACTACTCAACCTTCTTCAAGACAAAAACAAATTATAGCAAGTACAAGAAACCTAAATCCATAATTTTATTATTAACATGCTTGGTCTTTAGGATGAACCACATGTCCCATGTCTACAACTGGCGTGGCTAGTCAACTCAGTTATTTATATGGTGCTTGGGATGTTGCAGAAACTTTTTTTCCTCTCCAGCACTATACACAAATGATTATTGACCCAACACAAGAATGGGTCATATAATAACACACAGATGTACTGTTATTCTTATCTTTGTCATGCAGCCTCTCATGTGGTTGTAACTTTTATTTTCTCAAATTGGACGCCATACAGAGGGCCTCATTTACAAAGTTTTGGTGCAGGGCAGCATTGCAAGCCTTTTTGCTGCATTGCCCTCCAACACAACAAAAGGGCAGGAATGTGCTGTATCTACAAGATATGGCGCAATATTGTCTTTGTCCCCTAAGCTGGTGCACAATTTGCTGCCATGCACCAGGGGGCAATGATGCCTGCATTGCAGGGATGATTGTTTTTGTGCAGGAAGGGATACCTTTTGCCCACAAATCACGAGAGGCATTTTCCTTCTTCTGTGTGCGCTGCAAATGTCCTCATTGTAAAACGCATGTTATTTTCGCTGTTAGACTTTAAAATGTAGGTAAATTAGTCACTTCTATGCCACTAATATATTAATAACATTTGATCCCTTTAACCCCTAAGCATATTAATAATCAAATTATGAATTTAGCTTTTTTGTTATTTTCTGTGCATTGTATTTGACCTGAAGGTCATTTTTAGTGAAGTTGGTTTTAACTTCCCTCAAAATTGAATGTTTCTTTTAGCCTAAAGCAGATCCTCACTTGTACTGCATTTTTTAAAAATATATATATATTTTTTTTTGTTCCAAACATGTATACAGTTAACTACTTTCCCCCCTCCCCCCTCTCCTTTATTTATTCTAGACCGGATCTTGATACTGCCTCTTCACAGGCTTTGTCACTCTGGGTGTAGCTCTTTATTCCAGATTGTCTGGTGTAGCGCTAGTTTCCATGTTAATTCGTATTATCGTTGTCCTCTGAATCCGTTCCTTCCGATGATAAATTTGTTCTTGGAGGTCTATTGTTGGGCTATTCATGCAGTCCAGTAGAGTGTCCCATTGCTGCATGCCCTCTTCGCAACCCACACCTTTTGCCAGTTTGAGGCGTAACGCCTCCACTTCTGCTTCAGCCCATTTGGCTAACGTGTCTTTGCACTTAAGCACTCTTGGTCCCTTGGGGTCCTTCCAATGCAGTGTCATTTCTCTCTTTGCAAGGATCAATGCCAAGTCCATAAATTTACTAGACACTTTTTCGAGTGTGGTCTGGGAAAGTTCTCTAACAATGCGACTGCCGGGGTGGCCGCCAGTTTCGTGCCCGTGATCTTCTTGGTGTGGTCTATCACCCTTTCCCAATATTGCTTCAGCTCTCTGCAAGTCCATAACATGTGTAGTAAGTCAGCCCCAGCTTCCGAACATCTAGGACATGAGCTGTTTGTGTTGTTGTACATTGATGCTATTTTCGCAGGGCTAAGGTATGCTCTGTGGTATATCTATATATTTATCAGTTTAAACCGGGCATTTCTAGATACCTTGTAGACCTGGGCTGTGATGTTTCCCCATCGCTCATCGTCTATGTGTTCCCCAATGTCAGTTTGCCATAGGGTTTTAAGGGTTTCAAGCAGTTGTAGTGCATCCATTTGTAAAGTTCGATATATCGTTGATACTACCTTTTTATCTCCCCCTATCGTACAAATAGTATGCCATCCAGCATGTTTAGGTGGTTCCCATGGGCCCTGCTTCCAATGTCACTGTATCAGTGCTGTCAGGGATCTATGCATAAGGAACATTCCGGTGGGTGCTCCATAGTGTGTTATTGTATCTATGTATGGCATGAGCTCTCCATTCTCCTATCTTGGTGATCCCATATGATTCTAACTTTTGGATTTCCTTTATGTGGCTCCCACCGGGAAGTAGGGTCAGGTACTTCAGGGGAAGCTCGGGTGAGTATGGGGCCCTAACTCGTGTGCGCTGTAAGGTACGTCTCCAGCATGCATTTATGACCTGATGTTCGTGTGACACCGCCCTTTTCCATCCTCCTTGCGCTAATAGTATCCCTGCGAGTGTTGTCGTTACTCTCTCCCTCCTGTGGTCCCCGGTTTCAGCGGATGTTACTTCGTGCCATTCCTTAGCCAGACATTGTAGCTGGCCTGCCTGGTAGTATAGTTCTTTGAAGGTTGAACGGGGGATTAGCACGGGCAGGTTCGAAAAGCTATACAATACCCTTGGCAGAGCCACCATTTTAATCAGGGCTACTCGGCCGGTTACTGACAACAGCAGTGTCTGCCAGAATTGGATAGTTGCTTTTAATTATCGCATGGCATGGTGTACATTTCCTTCTAGTAAGTATTTTAGTTCATGGTAAATATTGACACCTAGGTATCAGAACATTGTCGGAGAACATCTCAGATTCTGGATAGTTGTGATCTGGGGGGCCCCCTTCTGCAGTGGAAATAGGAGAGATTTCTGCCAGTTGATGCAGAGACCTGATATGTCCCCGAACCAATCCAGCAGGCCATGACTTTGGGGAGGTCTCTATCTGGATCCTTTAAGAATAAAAGCATGTTGTCTGTGTAGAGCGCTATTTGGTGTGTTTTGCCCCCCTATAGTTATCCCTTCGTAGTGTTCTTCCGTTCTGTCCATCTGCACTAGTGGTTCTACCGCTATGGCAAAAAGCAATGGTGACAATAAGCATCCTAGCCTGGTGCCCCTTCCTATACCGTAAGAGTTGGAGATAGTTCGCCCCGTACAGACTCTTGCTGTGGGGGAGGCGTATGGCAGTTTGGTCCATCTCATGAACCCCCGGCCCAGTCTCATCCTTCTCTTTGCCATTTGTAGGTAATCCCATATGAGGTTATCAAACGCTTTCTCTATGTCCACTACCAGTACTGCTGCAGTGGTTAGATTTGGTGAACCTGAGTGCATTATTCCTATCAGTCTTCTAATGTTTATGGTCGTATAACGGTTTGGGATGAAGCCTGTTTGATCGGGGTGGATTCGTTTTTCCATGTGTGGCATCAGCCTGGTGGCAAGGATACGACTTTTTTATAGTCCATATTCACCATGCATAGTGGGCGGTATGATCGCATGTCAGTGGACGGGCGGTCTGGTTTGGCAATGGGATTACGATGGCTTGGCTCGTGGATCTAGGTAGAGTACCATTCTCAAACGCCTCCCTGTACATTTCACTGAGCCTTGGCGCTAATATGTCTATATATTCTCTATAAAATTCTGCTGGTAGCCCATCCGCCCCTGGGACCTTCCTCCTGGCCATTGTCTCCGTTGCCACGGCCACCTCCTGTGCCGTTATCACCTCCCCAAGTGTTTGCTGTTCCTCATCTTCCAGTGTTTGAGACCGGAGGGTCCCCAGACATTCCAGCCGGTCTGGTTGCAGGGGTTCTGTGGGGGGGGGTATATAGTTCTTAGTAGTATTTGGCAAAGCTGGCATTGATTTCCCCCTGACCAAATAATCTTCTACCCTCCATGTCCACCAGCCAGGCCAGTAATGCTCCCGCTTTGTCCCCTTCCATGTGCTGCCTTCTAGTGTATTTCTTGTAATCAAATCTCCTGTGTCTTTCAAGGGTATTCGCTATCTTGTTTTTGGTCTCAGTTATACTAGGGGCCAAGTCTGGGTTGTCTGGTCTGCTATGTTCCAGTGATCGCAGGGCTTTTTCATGTTTATCAAGCTCCCCTTCTATTGATTTCCTAACCCCATATGTTCCTGCCATGCACTGGCCCCTGATTGTCACCTTGAACGCCTCCCATTCTTGCCCTCGGGAGGGAGTCGAACCTGTATTGTGCGTGAAAAACTCTTTGATTGCCTCTCGGGTAGTTTGTCGGTAGGCTCTATCCCCTAATGACTCTATATTCAGTCGCCAGTCTGGTATGGGGGGATGGTCTTTCCTCCAGTCCAGTGTAAGCAACAGCGGGTTGTGGTCCGATACCGTGCGGGATAGGTATTCCGCTCTGCGTATCCTACAGTTTACATCTGGGGAGGTCAGGATTGCGTCTAGTCGGACATGTAGGTCATGTATGGGTGAGTAAAAAGAGTAATCTCTCTCTAACGGGTGGAGGTGCCTCCAGGAGTCGATCAGTCCCCAGTTCGTCTGGCAGTCTGTGAAGCTCTTGGCTGTCCCGTGGATAGGGGAGGTCTCCAGCGGCGGCTGTGATCTGTCTAGTGTTGTGTTCGCTATGCAATTGAAATCGCCTCCTGTTATTGTTGATTGGGTTAGGTGGGGTCCCCAGTTACAGGATATTACCTGTAGAAAAGAGCTCTGATCTTGATTTGAGGCATAAATTCCTGCCAGTGTGATGTCCCTTCCCCCTAGATGACCCCTCACTAACACGTAACGCCCATCTCCGTCTAGGTGTGCGTCCGTTTTTTGGAAGGGGGTCCCCGGGCGTATCCATATCAGGACACCTTTTGCGTATGCTGAGTATTCTGTAGCATATATTTGACCCCTCCATCTCTTTGTCAGTGCTGTTACCTCTTTCCCTATCAGAGGGGTCTCCTGTAGGATTGCTATTTGTACCCCTCTTCGTTTAATCTGATTGTATACCTTATATCTCTCACTTGGGCTATTTAGTCCCCTAATGTTCCAGGTAAGAATTTTGTAATCTAGCAGTCTATCCGTGGTCATTCTTTGTATGTGAGTGTTTAGTACATTTGCGCCTGTATCCCCATTTCCTAAGTGACAGTGCCCGGCAGCCTGGTCTATATGGTCTGTTACGTGAGTCTATTCCCCTTGGTTGAAGCCCCATACTTACTAACTTAATAACTTATCTATGAACCAAACTCCCTAACCACAGGACCGGTATATGAACTGTCCCAGTCCAAACTTTCCCAAATTTGAAAACCCTTGTGTGTGGGGGGCTGGTCTATGACCGTGTGCCGAGCCCATAGGCCCCGTGTCAACGCATGTTTGCATTATTATAGGTTAAGCCCCAGGAGCCCCGGTGCCCCGATTATACTTGCTGTTGATGGATTGTGGGTTAATCGTTTGTCTATTGAGCCTTGCTGCTGCGTCATTTTCCCCTGTTGCCCTCCTGGTCCGGGCTACTTTACCAGTTTCTGTTACATCTGTTCTTCTGCCATTGCTTACCCTCTAGTTATTTTTTACCTGCCTTTTGTGTGAACATATGCGATTCTTCATTGGGGTTTCAGATAATTTAATCCGATGATCCTGGAGTGATTCGTGGAAGGCCATCAACTGTATCTTGTGAGGAGCAGGAGATTTTGTCTGGCCCTGAGTCCTGTTCTGACAAGGATTCAAACCGCCGCGGGAAGGAAGAGGCAGCCCTCCCAAGTCCAAGGAACGCAACGGCCCTCACAGCATCTGTTTTTTCATTGAGTGTCTGGGTAGGTGGCAGGGCCATATCAGCAATGTGCCTCTATCTTTTCCGAATTGGCCTCTCTCTTTTCCTATTATTTCGTGTCTTGCCTTGTTTCTCTGATGGGCCTAGTTCATCGAGCCACTCCTTCACTTGTGGTGCTGTAAAAAAGATTGTGTCATTGTTCGTAAAAATCCTTAGTTTGGCCGGAAACAACATGGCGTATTGGATACCTCTTTCCCTAAAACGTCGCTTGACCTCTCGAAAGGTGTCTCTCAGCCTTTGGGTGTCCTTAGTAAAGTCCAGGAAGATCATTATTCTTTGTCCCCCCATGACGATCTCCCCCTTTTTTCGTGCTTGTGATGGGATAAAGTCTTGATCTTTGAAATGCAGGAGTTTTGATACGATCAGGTGTGGTCTTGCACCAGGGGGATGGGGTCTCGTCGGTACCCTGTGGGCTCTTTCTATTGCAAAGTATTGTGATAGTCCCTCTGGTGCTATTTCTTTGCGTGTCCACTGCTCTAGGTAGGATTCCATGTCTGGTGCTTCATGTTTGGATTTCTCAGGGACACCCACCAGTCGGAGATTGCTTCTTAGAGCTCTGTTTTCGGCATCCATGGCTTGTGTCTCGAGTAGTTGAACCCTGGATGTCAGTGAGTTCACTGTTTTAGTAAGGGTCTTGCTTTCAGGGGTGAGTTGTGCTAGTGTCTTCTCGTTTGCCGTCACTCTGTCGACTAATTTCCTGTGGTCATCTCTGACAAGTGTCAGGTCGGAAGATAGTGTGTCAATGTTGTGCTCCAGGGCTTCTCTGAATGCCTGGATCGCTTGCAGTAGGGTATCTAGAGTGGTGCTCCCTTCCGCTTCTCTGTGCCTGCCGTCTTTTTGCGAGCCTTCATCCCCTCCTAGGTTTTCTCCTTCTTTTGGCTTGCCCATTGTCAGTTTATGCCAGGCAGGGAGTATTTCCCCGTTCGTGATGGTCACCGTCACTATTTCACAGTTTCACCTTCTTCTGTTCTCTTCTTTTCTCCCTTCTTTGTCTTTTTTTCCCCCCCTTTCTCCTTCTCCCCCTTTCCCACTCTGTTTTTTTTTTGGCGCTTTATTGCCCTTTGTCAGTCCTTTTTGCCGTTGCCACCCTTCTTTCTGCTGTTGCTCTGAGTATGGGATATCCGGGGGCACCCCGCCCCCGCCTCACAGCACTACTCACTCCGGTGTCCCTGTAACTGCCTTTGCTGTTCTGAGTCTCTGATCGGGGGAAAGGGCCCAGTTAAGGCTCCCGAGCCAGCCCCTCTCAGCCTTCGTCTGGTTTTCTGCAGTATCGGCAACCCCGGTTCGCTCGCTCTGGGGGGGAGGCGTCCCAGTCACTCCCAGTTTGGCCGAGTGCATCGCAGGGTTCCAGTGTACACTCTCCCCCCATCTGGGCGTCTCAGAGTCCCTCGCTTCCCTGTTCTGTGAGGAAAGGACCTGGACGGGGATCACCAGGCCCCTCTTCGCCTCCGCCAGCCCTCTCCTGGATCTTCCTTCAGGCCCGGCTCCCCCGCCGCTTACTTGGTCTTTTGTTTCGGGGTTGGTTCTGACACCGGTCTCCGCCACCTGTTCTCCTCTCTTCGTGATGGGGTTCGGCTGCCTCTCCGTCCCTTGATCGTTCTTAGAGAGCGTTATCGCGTCTCCATGGACCGTCAAACTCATGGTGGTAGTCAGACTGCCACACTTCTGGCGGTCCGACCGCCAGATTACGATCTTGGCAGTCAGACAACCAGGAGACTGATGCCACTGTCAGGATCATGGATTGGCAGGTGTCAAAGTCGTGGTCAGCCATGGCGGTACCGAGTTCGGCACCGCCGTGCTGATCACAGCTTTACTTTTCACCAGCCTTTTCATGGCGGAGTCCCCTATGAAAAAGCAGGCAGAAAGCCAGTCCTGGCGGCCACATGGGGCTCCTGCATAGCTCACGACCATGTCATGGGCAGCATAGGGGCCCCCGCCAGCACGCTTGGAATGCACACTGTCCGCTATTGCTGACAGTGAGCATTTCGAGGGTGCTTATAAGTGATGGCATTGGCCTCGGCTCCCTAAGGATGGAGCAGCACTGTTTCCACCGGGCTGACCAGCGGAAATGTCATAATACAATGTTTCTGCCAATCAACCAGGTAGAAACATCGTAATATGATGGTGGTGATGCTGCCATCTTGACAGCTGCCTCAACCCCACGGTATTGGCGTTCTCGGCACCAATCCCACCAAGATTTTAGTCAGTCCCTTAGTAAATGTGAGAGGGACTGGGAGAGTCACTGGAAAAAGGGACATACTTACTACTAAATGGGAGGAGTTTCGGGAGGAGTAGGTAGGGGTATAGAGAGGGCTAGGGAGGGGATTAGGGAGAGTACCCACCCACAGATAAGGATGCCCATTACTATTCACAGTGTCCACTTTTAAAGTTACTACATGGAAAAATGGAACTAAAACTATAGTAAACTTCTCCAGTTAAGAGCTGGAATAAATCAAGCAGCACATATGGCCAACCAATAAAGCTGCAAAACCCTTCAATAAAAAATAATAGTGGAAAGGCTGGTTAAAATAGATGGCTTCGACTTAAAATAATAATCAGAGATTTTAATTAAAGCTGAAAATGTCATAAAATAAAATTATTTCATTATAATTTTTAATAAAAGTTTAAAGTAACTTTTATTTTTTGTAAAAAAAAGTTAAAATAAAATAGTTAAAATTCCTTCTTTACATTTACTTTATTATTAATTAATGCACATTATATAAGAGTAAACATGTTACTGTATGTGGATTTTTTTTCAAATAAATATACTTACATTCATTATTCTTTATACACTTTGAAGATAATAGTACTAGAACATGATTTCATTTGTTCTAGGTTTAAAAATATGAAATTGATTCACATTAGTATCTAGCAATAAATATTTGTACAAAAATATTTGAAAGTTTAATATGCTTTTTACTCTTTTTGGTACTTTTCTATATGGAGATCTCTGCTTCAGTGGTAGAGACATCATTAATTCGGCTCCACTCCCAAGTTTCAGGGCATGGGGGCATGTAAGTCTATACTTTGCTGTGACTTTACGGTCTGAAATGGTAAATATAAAGTAGTAAAATTACTACAAAGTGTGTAAAATTACTACAAACGTGTTTATATGTGAGTAAATCTACATGAGTAAATCTACGTTTGTTAATAGGGTGAATAGGGTTAAACTTAAACTTGATAGAACTACTGTGTGGCTTTTGTTCCCCCTGTCAACCAATACTATTTTTTCTGCCTACCCTTTTACATCCTATAAAGAGATAAACTATCCTGTAATCAGTCCTTTCTATCATTCGAAATTCAAAGCCTTTTCAAAAGGTAATCTGGTCTAAACATCTACTGAACTATGGCTCTGTGAAAATCCTCTGTTCTAATGGACCTTTGCCTGCGAGAACCATTCCGCTGCCAATGTTCTTGAAGTGCTTATCCAACATTGTAATGCTTGGGTATTCTGCAAGTCCTTGGAATATGAAGAAGGTTCATTTCAGACACCAGAGCAATCTTGATTATGTCCTTAGCCTTGAAGAGTGGGTGTTCCTATTAGAAAATCAGGATAAATTATACCGGAATGGAAATGTGTACCACTAAACACCCAAGTGAATTAGTCTTATAACAAGAGCAATGCATTTTGAATGCAAAAGCCTGAGCTCTGTGAGAGCCTTCATGTGCCACTACACATTCTCAGAAGCCCACATAGTATCCATAGTTAATTTCCTACCTCAGTGCCCTTTTTCTCTACCTATAATCTTATTGGTATTACTGTTGTCATTTGTAGTTTGTGTTGTAGTAGTTGATAAATAAACATGCAAGTGTATTGATGTGGTCTGTGTTGCTCTCTACAGAGCAAATCCAGCTTCTCAATCAGCTACCCCTATCTCACATAATGGATTCTTCAAGATTGTATGCATTCGTTTTCTTCCTTTTTCAAAAGTTTATTGTGGCCTACTGTAAAGATGCAGGTTAATGTGAAAATGTATTTTAGTTACATTGTTCTCTCTTTTGTGCCTCCATCCCATCACGTGCAACTATTCGCAATGAGCTACAAGCTGATACCCATCTCTGTAATATTAATAAGGTGGTCACTTTGCAGCACATTGCAAGCAGTACTCCTGCAGTCTGAGGGATTTAGGACATCCTCATAAAGCAAATGGGGAATGGGGAACCTGGTCGCAAAATGCAAAACCATGAACTGTGACCGATATCTTTTTGCATGTTCAAATTATAATGGAGTCTCCTTTTATACTTTGTACTTTACTGTATCTTGGTAGGCCTAGTGCAAAGGTTCCATCTATTAGCACTTTTTAGCTACCATTGCATATTTGTACATTTCAGTAGACATTTTCAAAGTGGTTTGACGATTTCCAAAAGAAGTTGCAGTGCAAACATTCGCTAAGGTCCAATAGCAGACCCTTTTCCGACTTTTCACTTCTTTATAGATTGTAACATGAGACTTTGCATTCTCAAGTTTTTTGTACTGACTTTGAGAATGCAATGTCTTATGTACATCAGAATCATTTTGCATTGGTAACTGGACAATTCCTGCTTAGAATGGCAGACCAGCCTGAACCCCAGAAGTCAAGGTAAAATCGAAAGCGGTTTTCTCCTCTCTTTTACGCACATTAAACATCGTGTGACTTGATAGGTGGACACAGTTCACGAGCTGTTCTGTTTTGGGATTTACTCTGAAAACCTTGGGGCAGATTTAAGAGCCCCTATCACCTCCTTGCACCACATTAGCGCCATTTGTTTAAACTAATGTGGCCCAAGGAGGCCAAACTCGCCACGCCAAATTTACAAAGTGGCACAATGCATGCGTTTCACCACTTTGTGACCCTTTGCGCTACATTATGCCTGCACCAGTTCCCCCTGTTAGGGGGACCGAAAAAATGCCACAAAGAAATCTAAAAGATTTCTTTGCGTCATTTTTTTCAGCACTTTTAACACCTGCTCAGAGCAGGCGTTAAAAGGGGGCAAACCATTGTTTACAATGGGCCTCTATGGGCTTTGCAGGATTAGCATCAGCATTTTTTTACTCTAATTCTGCAAAGCTCCGAACTAGCATAAAACATTTTGACACTGGTTTCTCTAACTACCGCCATGGTGCACTGTATCTTAGATACGGTGCACACATGGTGGCAAGGGGGGCGCTAAGGGGCGCAAGATAAGTGATACTGCACTGGGTGCACCACCACCCTTCTTAAATCAGGCCCATTGTGTTTAGCATATCAGTAGATTTTTTTTTTTTAATAAGCATGCACATTATAGTTATATGTTCATACAATATTGCTTTGCACATAAGAATGCAGAAATTGCCTAGCATCTTTCCAAACTAAAAACAACATGTGCTTTGTTCACCAAAAGCAGCCAGTAATCAAAAGTCAGAGAAGCAGAACTAATACCAACTCCCTCATGGGATTAGACTACCAACAACCAAGGTATATAAAACATGTTTCTCCTTTGCAGCCCTTAGGCTTCTAGCAACACACTTCAAATCCCCTTCAGTAGAAACTGCTGAAAGCAAACAAGTAAGTAGATCTATATTTTTATTGTCCAAATGTTTTAACGCTCAGAGCACGTATGTTCTAGTTATTTATTTGGTAACAGGGGAGATGGTACTGTGTGAGATGACTGTAATGGTTAGGACCACATTGGGAAACCAAAAGCAGCCCTGGAATAAATGCTCCCAACAGCCCAGTTCCATTCACTTCCTTGTGCAATCTACATCCATCCATTCTCAAACTCCCCTTTTCATCCTTTTTCCCCTCTCATGACTTACTTCTACATTACCTCTCCCTTCCACTCATTATCTATCTAGTGAAGCCACTTAGTGAGTGGGCTTGGACCTCCAAGGGCCCCAGCCCACTGGGGAAATGCCTGGTTGAATGAATCCCTGTCCGGTACTGGTATTGGTTTACGGACAAATGAATGTAAATATAATCAAGACTCACAATAATTGAACAAGAAAAACTCAAATATTTTCAGGTTCTTATTAATCGCAGCCCATTATCACACAAAATGAGACCTGCCCTCGATCTGGAAACAGGCTTCCACTGCTCAGTGGAGTCTGGACCTGGTATTCTAGTGCGGGGAAATTCACAAACATTTGTGAACCACATTACCATCCTATATATAGTCAGATATTACTTCCTCCCAAGGGCAGGAGTAAATCCGTATCCAAGTTGGAAATGGAGAAAGAAATAAAAACCAAACGGTTTTAAAGTGAGAATGCACCTTTACAAAACCACTGCACTCGTACAAATGATTATATTCATAGACATGTGAGTACTCTTTCTAATCTATAACTGCCACCACTTACCAGAAGTCATCATAGAGCTTTTCCATATTTCCAAACGTTGTGAATTTACTCCTAGAGTAGGACTATCTATACAATATTAAAAGTGTTTTGTTAATCAAATCCTAAAAGAGGAAGCACCAATGTATTTCTGAATGGTTTCAGTCACACCACTTGCTGTACCAGTTTAGAAAACTGAACGAGAATCGATTATTATTAATGAAACTTATTTTGTTTTGTAGGCTATTATAGTGCTTATATCAAGGAAGGAACATATTTTATTTATTAAGGATTGTAAGAGGCAATCCACCAGGTCAGTTGGGGCCCTGGCCACTCTCTCCTTAAGACCAGATGCCATATTTGAAGATATCATCTTCCTAGCAGAGATGCCTGTAATGAAAGTCTGTCATCTGGTGCGGAGATTCCTCTTTCTCTGTGATGAAGTAAACATGAATGCTTTCCTACCTTCTGCTTGAGTCCTCCCTGCACTACAGACTTGATAAGCAAACCAAGAATGTTAACCTCTTGATGAATCTCCAGCTAGATGGGGTCACTGGATTGCAGTGGTATCTGTAACCTGCTGTTGGAGCAAAACTCTAAAGCCTTCCAGTGCCTGGCATTTAAAATGTCACAAACAGACAGCTGTGGCTGGCATTTAGGCAGAGTGGGGGGCAGACAAATGTGGTGTTGGTGCATACGTGCATACATACAAGGTGAGTGGCGTGTGCAAATGAAAAGAGAAACCACTTACCTTCCTTGTTGCATGAGGTCACACGTCTCCCTAGCTCTGGTCTTCTCTTTGGCTCTCGCATATTTCCTTAAGAAATCCTGGTGCTGCCTTCATGCTGGTAACCAGCATGAAAGAAGCATCAGGATTGGCAAGAGCAGCCTCTCTCAGCGCTGAAGGCCAATACTTTCGAAAACCCAGCTATCTTAACTCCTTCACTGCCAGGCCTTTCCCCCCACCCGTGCCAAGACTTTTTTTTGGCCATCATAACTTTTTGTCCACATAAGCTAGCCAAATTTGCATCCTTTTTTCCACCTTCGCAGGGATTATAGAGGTACCCAGAGTTTGTGGGTTCCCCTGGAGGAGACTAAGAAATTAGCCAAAATACAGCTAAAATGTCGTTTTTCTAAACAAAAAATGGGGGAAAGGGCTGCAGAAGAAAGATTGTGTTTTTCCCTGAAAATGGCATAAGCAAAGGGTTTGTGGTGCTAAAATCATCATCTATCCAGTTTTCAGAAACAGGTACACTTGAATCACAAAACTAAATTTTTCAACACTATTTCGGCATTTTACTGGGACATACCCCATTTTTACTATTTTTTTGTGCTTTCAGCCTTCCTCCAGTTAGTGACAGAAATGGGTGTAAAACCAATGCTGGATGCCAGACAGCTAACCATTTCTGAAAAGTAGACAAAATTCTAAATCCAGCAAGGGGTCATTTGTGTAGATCCTTCAAGGTTTTCCCACAGAAAGTAACAGCTGAAATAAAAACATATTGAAATTGAGGTGAAAAAAAGAGCCATTTCTGTCCACGTTTTCTTCTATAACTTTTTCCAGCCATGGCAGATTTTTTAAAGCAAAATACCGTTACATCTGATGGACTCTTCTGGTTGTAGGGATATATAGGGCTTGTAGGTTCATTAAGAACTCTAGGTACCCACAGCCAATAAAGGAGCTGCACCTTGCAATAGGTTTTCATTCTATACCGGGTATACAGCAATTCATTTGGTGAAATATAAAGAGTGAAAAGTAGGTATCAAGGAAACCTTTGTATTTCCAAAATGGGCAGAAGATAAGGTGTTGAGAAGCAGTAGTTACTTGCACATCTCAAAATTCAGGGGTCCCCACAATAGCATGTGAATTACTGGGCATTTCACAAAGAGACATCTTTTTTCACACTGTCTTACATTTGGAAGGAAAAAATGTAGAGAAAGATAAGGGGCAATAACATTTCTATTCTGTGTTTCCCCAAGTCTCCCGATAAAAATGGTACCTCACTTGTGTGGGTAGACCTAATGCCCGCAACAGGAAACGCAACATGTACACATCACACTTTTACATTGAAATATGACGGGTTTTTTGGAAAGTGACTGGCTGTGGATGTTGGCCTATAGCTCAGCTGGCACCTAGGGAGACCTACCAAACCTGTGCATTTTTGAAAAGTAGACACCTAGGGGAATCCAGGCTGGGGTGACTTGTAGGGCTCTCACCAGGTTCTGTTACCCTGAATCCTGTGCATACCTCAAAATATTGCAAAAATAACCTTTCCCTCACATTTTGGTGATCAAATGTTCTGGAATCTGAGAGGTGCCACAAATATCCTTCCACCCAGCATTCCCACAAGTCTTGCGCTAAAAATGGTACCTCACTTTTGTGGGTAGGCCTAGTGCCTGTGACAGGCAATGCCCCAAAACACAATGTGGACACATCACATTTTCCCAAAGAAAACTGACCTGTTTTTTGCAAAGTGCCTATCTGTGGATTTTGGCCTCTAGATTAGCAGGCACCTAGGGAAACCTAGCAAACCTATACATTTTTGAGAACTATGCACTAGGCCTACCCACACAAGTAGGGTACCATTTTTATTGGGAGTCTTGGGGGAGCACTGGGTGGAAGGAAATTTGTGGCTCCTCTCAGATTCCAGAATTTTCTGTCACCGAAATGTGAGGAAAAAGTGTTTTTTTGGCCAAATTTTGAGGTTTGCAAAGGATTCTGGGTAACAGAACCTGGTGGGAGCCCCACAAGTCACCCGATCCTGGATTGCCCTAGGTGTCTAGTTTCCAAAAATGCACAGGTTTGGTAGGTTTCCCTAGGTGCCGGCTGAGCTAGAGGACAAAATCCACAGCTTGGTACAGCTCTGTTTTCCTTGGGGAAAATGTGATGTGTCCATGTTGTGTTTTGGGGCATTTCCTGTCGCAAGCACTAGGCCTACCCACACAAGTGAACTACCATTTTTGTCAGGAGACTTGAGGGAACACTGGGTGGAAGGAAATTTGTGGCTCCTCTCAGATTCCAGAACTTTCTGTCAATGAGATGTGAGGAAAAAGGGTTATTTTGGCCACATTGTGAGGTTTGTAAAGGATTCTGGGTAACAGAACCTGGTGAGAGCCCCATAAGTCACCCCTGCCTTAATTCACCTAGGTGTCTAGTTTTCACAAATGCACAGGTTTGGTAGGTTGTCCTAAGTGCCGGCTGAGTTAGAGGCCAAAATCCACAGCTATGCACAGTTTACAAAAAACAAGTCCGTTTTCTTAGGGAAAATGTGATGTGTCCATGTTGCGTTTCCTGTCGTGGGCATTAGGCCTATCCATGCAAGTGAGGTACCATTTTCATCAGGAGACTTGGGGGAACACAGAATAGCAGAACAAGTGTTATTGCCCCTTGTGTTTTGCTACATTTTGTCCTTCCAAATGTAAGACAGTGTGTAAAAAAAGACTTCTATTTGAGAAATGCCCAGTAATTCACATGCTAGCGTGGGGACCCCAGAAATCAGAGATATACAAATAACCACAGCTTCTCCACACCTTATCTTGTGCCCATTTTGTAAATATAAAGGTCGTCTTGATACCTATTTTTCACTCTTTATATTTCACCAAATGAATTGCTGTATACCCGATATGGAATGAAAACCCATTGCAAGGTGCAGCTCATTTATTTGTTCTGGGTACCTAGTGTTTTTGATGAATTTACAAGTCCTATATATCCCCACAACCAGAAGAGTCCATCAGACGTAATGGTATATTGCTTTCATAAATCTGACATCGCATTAAAACGTTACAGAGTAAAACGTGAAGAAAAAGTTATGATTTTTCAACTCAATTTCAATTTTTTTTTTATTTCAGCTGTTATTTTCTGTAGGAAACCCTTGTAGGATCTACACAAATGACCCCATGCTGAATTCAGAATTCTGTCTACCTTTCAGAAATGTTTAGTTGTCCAGGATCCAGCATTGGTTTTACAACCATTTCTGTCACTAACTGGAAGAAGGCTAAAAGCACAAAAAATAGTCAAAATGGGAAATGTCCCAGTAAAATGCCAAAAGTGTATTGAAAAATGTGGTTGTATGATTCAAATCTGCATGTTCATGAAAGCTGAGAAGCTGGTAATTTCAGCAACGCAAACTCTTTGTTGATACCATTTTCAGGGAAAGAAACACAAGCCTTCTTCTGCAGCCCTTTTTTCCCATTTGTTTGAAAAAAACAAATTCTTTTGCTGTATTTTGGCTAATTTCTTGGTCTCCTTCAGGGGAACCCACAAACTCTGAGTACTTCTAGAATACCCAGAATGTTGGAAAAAAGGACGCAAATTTGGTGTGGGTAGCTTGTGTGGACTAAAAGTTATGATGGCCCAAGAGCAAACTGCTCCAAATAGTCAAAAAGAGGCCTGGCACGTGAGAGGGAAAAGGCCTGGCAGCAAAGGGCTTTTAGATGACAAAAAGTTTCCAGAAGTGTTATGATTCTTATGTGTCAGCCATTAAATAGGAGGATGTCAGATGTCCAATAGAGCCCAAAATTCGAATTTGACTACAATACAATAAGTACCACCAGTCAACCTATAGTCAGGCCGTCATTACAGGTGGACTGGCTGGGGATTATTATTATAGCTTTTAAAACCCAAAACCTTGGGATTGTAATTTAAAGGTGCATTAATTATTGCCTGTAATTAGATGTGCTCTCTCAAACTGTGCATAATATTCAAATTGTGAAGCTTTGAGCATCGAAATTCACATATACTGGTATGACCTTGCATTTTCCTCCAGTGAATTTAAGAAGGATTGACCCTTTGAAATTTACCTGTGCAACATCGTGAGGATGGAGCACTTAGCATGAAACTTGTGATTCCTGTCAGTGAGCCAAAATGTGTTTGCTCAGGCAAAGGAAAAATGATCCACTACTAATCAGAGCCTAGATGTTAAGGTTGTCTGCACTTGTGTTTCTTTCAACCATATTAACTTTTCTGCCAGTGGTACAGTAAATATTGTAAGTGCAAAATCGATTCTACTTCTCTATTTTGTGATACTACGAATACCAGTAGCCTAAAAAACTAGACTGACTATCCTATTGACAAATAAATGGAGCATATTGGGCCTGATTCATAAAGGTCAATACATGTGTGAATATAAGCACATGTAAATCTACTTTTGCACATATGTGTAAATCCCCACAGTTATGCTGTTCACAATGTGTGAGTGAAGAGTTACAACTAAGTGCTCATTTATATAACTCCTCCCACTGGTAGAGCCTCCTACAATAGGATTTAGAAGTCTAAAGTTATGGCTGGTAGCTTTCACATGTAGGTGGAGATCTCCACCACCGTAGGGAGATCTCCATATGGCAAAGTAGAGAAAAAAGTATTCAATTCACTGTTCTTTAAATAACATTAAAATATATTCAATATACAATATTATCTATTATACTTTATTATAAACATAGAACTAATTAACTAAAATGAATAAAATCTATAAAGTTTATATATATGTGTCCACTGTGTATATTATATATACATATTCACTGAGAAAAAACAAAGGTTAAAGTAACGTTATAGTTAGGTGTAGCAAAAATGAGTTTCCATTTTAAAAAAACCTTAGAAATTTACTGAAGAAACCAAAAGTTGATGTACCATTATAGTTAGGTTAATTTCTCAATGACAACATTAACATTTTGAGCTAAAACAAAACACAGCAATTCACCATTTATAGTTAACACTAAGTACAACTTGTGACCCTGCCATGCACTGCCTATGACCTCACATATGACATCCCCCCTGGCATATTGTATGACATCATTTATGACTTCACTCTTGAAATCTCAAATGACTTTATTGGTGCCATCACTGATGACATCTCAAATTACATCACAGATGGCATCACTGATGACATCATCCAAGCTTCATTTTCGAAAGCTCATATTTTTATTACACATAACTATACCGCTACTTTGACCTGTGACTTTTTCAGTGAATATCTAGGGTTTTTTAAAAATATAAATATATATTAAAAAATACATAGACACTAAGGTCCACATTTATACTTTTTTAGTGCCGCATTTGAGTCATTTTTTGACACAAAAGCACAAACTCACAAAATACAATTATATTTTGTAAGTTTGCGCCACTTTTGCATCAAAAAGCGGCGCAAATGCGGCGCAATAAAAGTATAAATATGGGCCTAAGTACTCCAACAGTGTTTGCGCTGAGAATGTTCAAATTCTTAGTTTTTGTAATTCACATATACAGAAATATTCCCAGCATAGTTTTCATAGTTTTTGTATATATCTTTACATACACACAATAGGTATATTTCAAAAAGATACTGATCAGCTATTCCTATACTGTATTTTCACTATGTAATCTATTTTCAAGGTGTTGACTGCCTTCACTTTGTCAGTTATTATTGAATGCTGAAGGTTTAATAATAAATTCAGTACAGTACGTCTACTGTATTGTGTTCAGGAACTTACTGCTCTCACGAGACGAACACGGGAGCTAAACACACAATTCTCTGTGTGCTCTACAAGGGGCCTGTACTTCCTGTCCGGCTCTCGTGATCCGCTCATGAGATCGGATATTTCAAATTAAGTTCAATCTATTTTTGTCATTTTGAAGAAAGTAAGACAAGAGAAGTGCAACTTAAAGTACAAAACAGTTGATGTATTGCTGTATTGGAGATATTAAGAAAGTATTATATGATCTCACAGGCCTCTCACGAGACTCGCGGAGAGGAAAGACATCCCAAGGTAGGATTGTCAAGGGTTCATAAGGATGTCATTATTGTTTTAGCAAATAAATATTCCTTCCATTTTGCATAAATTAGCTATTGGGTGTTTCCCTGACTACACTTTTCTAGGCACCTCTCTAACTTTGCTGATTTTCTGTGATAAGAATGTTGTAACCTGATTCAGGTGGGAGCCTTACACCTGTTACTGCAAGTAAGCTACCTCAGCCATCAAGGGGGTCCTTGGTCTGGCAATTTTTTCAGGTGAGGCCTGGTGGAAAGAAAGTGTCTGCCAAAAACATAATTGGTAACATATGCCAAAAAGAGTTCAACAGAAGCATCTGGAACAAGCAATGTTCCATGAGTAATACTGGGATGTGGTGACATTTGAGAATTATGCACTATAAATGCCTTGCACTGTCTTAGTCATCCCGTGCTGCAGCGCTTGAAAACTCCTCTGGGGCATCCACATCTTTACAACCTCGTGACACTGTGTTTGCCCATGTAATCACTGCGCAAACAGATAATAACCCAGTATATCTAAACAAGGCCCGTTTTTAGTTTTTTTGCAAGGAGATTTTATTTTCTTCTGAGACAAGCAGGGGAGCATGAGATAGGCTTCTCAAAGATCATAAATGCCCATCTAGGTAGTAGTGTTTTTTTAACATTTCTTCCTACATTTTTCTCCTCTTTGTTTTGAAAGAGATGTGTTTTACTTCCAATTTCTTGTTGGTGTTCTATCCTTTTTTTTTAAAATACAAAAAAATGTAAAAATATTAACAAACACAAATTAATATAGTTACACTTTCAGAGCTACCCTACACGTTCATTGTGAATGTTGTTTGTTATATATATCCAATTTTTTCCTTCTTGATGATGCTTGGGAGACACTCACAAGAGGCATGATGTTCCCATATATGACATGGTTGACTCTCGGGGCCTCTCATGCACTGTACTGTATGTCCACTCTGAGGGGGCAGTGTTTCCTGCTTTACTGCCGTGAGCCTCTCGCAAGAGTGTACTTCATATAATTCTATTTGCTTTTTCACTGAACATATCCTGTTCTAATATGTATAATTTATATGAGCCAGATTTTTGCTACACATTTTTTATACAATCCTGCAAGACTCTCGTGAAATCGAAACCTTTTTTTTATTATATGAATTTTTCTTCATCATTGTACTTATCTCTTGCACACTTCTTTTCAAAATCAATGACCTCAATATGCATTCCTATTAATGGAGTGTATGCAGAACTCATGTACCCATTTTTACTTTTCACGATCTCGCAAGAGTCCCACAAGATCATAAAAATTAGTTAAAAACAATATACATTTATTTTCTTCACAGTATCTATCGCTTTAACAATTCCTTTTTAATTCCAAGGGTACAGCATGCTTTTCTGCTGACCCCTTCTGAAGCTTTTTTATTTAATTTCCACAGTACCTCAAAATGTTTACAGTAAACGGTAATGGCTGCCATTTCATTTCTAACATTCCAACAGTCAGCCACTCAGAGTGCACACTTTTGTCGGACTTGCAGGAACCTCTCGCTCCTCGGACAGCAGAAAAGGCTCACAGGAAAAATCGGCCTCTTGACCAATCACAGGGCTCCATTTTCAATCCACAACCTGCAGATGAAGATCTAGCTTCCTGATGAATCTGGTGTAATTCAGCTCAGTAGTTTTTGCTGTAGCTGTTTCTAAAGGAGTACATTGAAAATGCATGGGGATTTCATGTTTGGGGACCGCCCTTTTTCCTCAGCCCCCACATTACAGATCACCCCAACTTTTTTTTAAAAGTTTCCTAAAGATTAATCAAATGGGGCCAAAGACATTAGCAAACCTAAAAATGCTCTGTCTATGGAAAAGCAGACCGATTATAGCCCAGGAGACCCCATCCCCTAGGGCCTGGTGTTGAAATTAGGGGGAGGGGGCATGTGGTGCCCCTCCCTGGGTGAACATTAACTCTGGGGAACCCATCCCATGGGACCTGACATCATAAGTATGGGAAGGGGGGGCACATAGCCCCCCTCCTAATGCTGTTTTTAACCAGCTGCCGAAATTAGTTGAAAGAGTCAAGCAGCCCCCCTCCCCTGGCCGACTTTAGTCCTGGGGACCCCATCATCTGGTGCCTGGCACAGTAAAGTGGGAAGCCACGGGGGAGCCCCAAGACTACTACAGTCTCAGCTGGCTCCCCACATCCAGTGAGAGCTGGCACTGCTCCTGCCCAGAGGGATAATGCTGCTCCCTCCAGGTGGGCGCAGTATTCAGATCTGTTCTCCTGGCCTCCTCACTGCGACAGGGAAACAGATCTCAAGTCTTCTCCCAGCAGGCGGGAGCATATTTTAAACCCTCACCGTGGGGTGCAAACTTGATGTTTGGCTTGGTGAGTGTTTAAAAATGCTCCTGCCGAACTAGAACAAACATGCAATTGTGCGGGCATGGAAACCTCTATGTGCCCGGGTGGACACCCTGTGACATAACCTGCTTGTTGTCCTAGGGGGTGGGTCACCAGGACCAGTAATGGTAAAGGGAGGGGGGCTATGTGCCCCCCTCCCTTTTTCACACACAGCCAGGCCCTGGAGATGACATCCCTGGGGCCAAAATTGGACCCAGAACAGGGGATGTGTACCACCCAGTTCCTTAAAAAAAATGTCCAGATCCCCAGGGCATGTGGGACAGAGATTGGCTCAGGAAGGGGGGCTGAGTGCCCCCTTCCTCCTCTACAATGTGGCAGGGTTTGAAATTGACTTGAAGCGTGGACCACCCATGCCTCCCTCCCCCAAAATAAATAAATTTTTCTCCCTGGGACCAGGTCCACCTTGGGGCTTTCTTTTACTTTTGCCACAGATTCGCAGGTCTTCCACAAATTTGGAGCAACATTTAAAAAATAATTTTTTTTGACCCCAGGCAGGGTCCCTCTGCGACTGCACAACCAGGCTTAGGGTATTCCTGCCCCTCCTCCTTTCTTCTTTTCTTTTATTTTTTTAGGACTCAGGGCCAAGTCTTAAGACCAAAGATCGCTGCCTCTACTTCCCTGGTTGAGGTGGTAGCAGCCAATCAGATCTCAGTTTGACATCATTCAGGATCCTGGGAGCCTCCTTGTCCCTAGATGTACAAAGTTTTTGTGCATTAATTGCTCAAAAACCCCTGAACGGATTTAAACCAAAACACAAAAAGCACGCTTTCTGGACCGAGATCTAGCTTTCTGCCAAATTTGGTGTAAATGTTTTCAGCGGTATAGGGCCTACTCTCTTATCGCACCAGCTCTAAAAGACTGGTGCCAGCACCTTTTACCATTAACTCACAGATTGTTTGCAGTGGCAGAGCTACTTTAGAGTACCTGTAAAGAAACACAGTGAACAAACAATTCCTTGGTCATATTTGTATCATGGTTCATATAGTATCACCATCAACTTATTCACTTCAAATCATCGGAACCTACTGTACCCCCACAGATTATCCTTAACTTCAATCAAAAAGAAAAATGAAATATATAAATGGTGGGATGCAGTCTCTCTGCTCTACCATTTTCATACTGAGGGTCTGCTGCACCAACTGCAGAGTGTGGCTCAAAGCAATAAAAATGTTTTATGGCTCATTTTCAACCATGAAATATTACACACAATGTGCTATATATCACTCTACCCCATGCTCCCTTAAAATGATAATTGTTGTATTGGGGACCAAAAATCCTAAATGTTTATGTCTCCCACAGTCAATCCAGTTTGGAATGTGCATGTAAGACAAACAATGTCCAAACTTGTCACAGACCCTTGCCACATTGTGCATGTGATGAAGGAGACAGATAGGTTGAATGTTGCATCTTCTCTTCTCAAAGCTGTCATGGGTAGTCACACATACTAAATACACTCATGGTTAATGTGACATATGTTGTAAAATGCAGATGTGAGTGTGTGCCCATACTGAAAAAATTATGTCGAAGGACAGCTGACATAGTCCCTGACATATGTGGAGGTCACTCAGACACTACACAATTGTTGTGTCTGGTGTTCTGTAATGTGTGGGGGTCATTCACTTGATCTAGCAAAGCCTGGAAATGCAAGGGCAAATATTGCTTAGCCTGTGGAAGGAGCTGTGTCCATCTACAAAGTACACAAGTCTGACTTAGTAAGCTGTGCATGAATAAAGGGGCAATGTTGATGACGAAGATGGGTACTAAGGCTATTCAGCAGAAATGATGCCAGCAATGTTGAACTAAAACCATACTTAACAAAATATGCCACCCATGCGTGCGAACAAACACAGATATACTAAGACTCACTGAACAACACAACAAGATTTCCATGTAACACCAGACACAAGTTCACAGTGAATGAGAAGGTCCATACATATTCCACTCATATTGTCAACAACCACACCTACATACTTGGCCATCACAAACTAGTGTGACAGAAGCAAGTGACAAATGACAGTATCTGTACCCTGGGTCTGCAAATATGACCAAGTTCCACAATCTAGCAATGACCTAACCAAGCACCATAGGAATAACCTCACCTATGTATGCCAAGTCTTGTAAAACCATAGCATATGATGAGACATGTCCAACACAAACAAGCTGTAATTTCCTAGTATATAATAGGGCAAGTCTGACATCAATCACCTCAAAGGTAACCAAACATACTTGGCCATGGGACCACATGTGTGCAGGTCTATGTCTGCAGGTGACTGTGCATTGCAATGCTGATGACTGATTTTGAGGATGGCAGCACCCTCCAATCCCCAGATGAGGTTACATTGACTTTTGACACAGTCAGTGGCCTGCTGCCTGTGCATAGTGAACTGAGCTGAGGTTACCACAGTCAATCTGTGTCAATACATGCAACAATGGGACTGTCTGGGCATACAAAGTGCCACTGGAGCACTGATGACTAGAGTGCCATCACTGCTTGAGAGCAGCCCTGCCACACAGATTGTTAGCTAATAGGGAAATTTCACAATCAAACCAATGGAATGTGCTAAAGGTATAGGCCCTCGTTATGATCTCGGTGGTAAAAACCACTGAGATCCGCACTGGCGGTCAATAGAAGACTGCCAGCGTGACTACCCCCCCCCCGCCGGCCGTATAATGTTTTCCCCGCTGGGCCAGCAGGCGGAAACAGTGCTTTCCCCCCGCCGGCCCAGCAGGGAAAAGGGCCGTAGTGTTGGTGTGCGGCGGGTGCAGCAGCACCCGTCGCACAGATCACTGCCCATAAATCAGGCAGTGACCTATGTGATGGGGCACAGCACGGGGCCCCTGCACTGCCATGCCAAGTGCATGGGCAGTGCAGGGGCTCCCAGGGGTGCCCCGTAGCACCCCTTCCGCCAGCCTTTCTCTGGTGGAAAAAGTGATCATTATCCAAAGGGCAGTGCTGCTTGCAGAGCTGCCCTGTCAGAAAATGCTATGTTATTTGCACTTATAAAGCACCAGACTACCCGAAGGCTTGCAGTGCTAAAGGACAACAGCAGGAGAAAGAAAGGGGAACTAAAGTTTAAAAAGCCAGGTTTTAATCGTCTTTCGAAAATTAAGTTTGTGGCTAGTTTGTCGAATAGTAAGGGCAGTTCCATAATTTGGCTCCCTGATATTCCATCGTAGCACCACCCCATCTGGCTTTTTTAACTTTAGGAAGTAAACTAAAGCTGTAGATGCAGATCTAGGAGCTCTGACAGGTTTGTAAAAGGTAGCTAACGTTTTTAACACATGAGGTCCTCTATTGTGTAGTGATCTGTGGATAATGCAGAGAGTTTTACATTTTATACGCTGTTCCACCGGAAGCCAGTCGATAAACTATTACCATAGTCGAGTCGGGACAGAATAATTGCTTGTACAATAAGTCTTTTTGCCAGAGGGGGGAGTATTCCCAATACCTTTCTCAAAAGTCTTAATGACCCAAAGCAAGCAGCAGAAATGTTCTTGGCATGGTGTTCCAAGGTGAGATGAGGGTCTAACCAGATTCCCAAGCTTTTAATATAATTCTTAGAAGAGGGCAGGTACTCCAGTAGAGAAGTAGCCAAGGGTTTATTGCCAAGGTTAGGATGGTGGCAGAGGATCATTATTTCTGTTTTACCCAATTAAATTGGAGCATACTATTAGTCATCCAACTGGATATTGCCTGTAAACACAGAAACAATACAGATCCTTCTGACTCTTCCATCGTAGAAAAAGAAATCACCAGTTGAGTATCATCTGCATAGGAGACCAATGATAATCCAAAGGACTCCACTAGCTCTACCAAGGGGACCATATATTTATTGAATAGAGTAGGGCTAAGCGAAGAGCCCTGTGGAACCCCACAGCTCAAATTAAACCAATCAGAGAAATTAGAGTGATCCAAGACCTGAAAATGATTCCCTCCACCACTGTAGTATGTATAACATTTCATACGTGAACACACATCTTTTCACACAAACATGTCACATACATACCAACATCTCAGCACACCATCTCCAACAATTTGCATGCATGGGGAACTATACGTCACACGTGTTGCATTTCATCATGAAGTCTTACCCTTAGAACACACCAGAGTGTGAGACATACTTGCACTTACTTTGTTATGAGTTACTGGATTTTAACCCTGCTTTTGTCAACAGAATCCCTTGCTGAAAAGTTGACAAGGGTAACATATGCATGACCATGTTTTGCACATGGCCCATTCTATCTTATGCTCTGTTTGTTAAACAAACAGTGGGAATTGTGACATAACAATGTGGTAGAAATACGATATGAATTCTATCACATATGCACGCTCACAGTGCACACATTGGATACTTGGAATCCTGTATGTGGAAAAGAGTATTCATACACAAGCACATTTCCAAACAGTATTAGTCCTCCCATGCATCACACACACCTTCAAACATAAGGAAACACATTTCTATGTTACTGGTACACAGTGAAATACTCACATGTTGGCCTACCATGCAAAGAACTAAGATGCTTAGCCCCTGTATCTAGGAATGTAAATCTAGATGCCCTGTCAGACTTCCCTGTAAAATCTATGCATGCCCATCATGCGTAATTTTTTTTTACATATACGGTTGTTCTACATTCATCACAAATTCCAAAAATGACACCTCACACCTGCGCATCTGATCTAAATGGTTATGCCTTGTCAGCCTTCATACCAGAGTACGTGCATGGCGGTCATGCATCAAAAAAATATTGCATAACAGAAATTGTGACTTATGCACCCAGGAAGTGATGTAATAGAACATCCTTGCTGCACAGATGGACTTACTATGACTTTTACATTACAGTCTTGTAGTCCGTGCTTGAGAGAGGTTGTGTGGTGCTTGTGCTGGTGTGAGGAGTGTTGGATTTTGTGTCTTTTGTGCTGTGTCCTGCCTTGTCTATCTTGTAATTTTTGTCATTGTTTTGTATATTAGTGTCCTGTTATTGCGTAAGTATTGTCGGGTGTCTGTCTTGGGGTAGTTAAGTTTGTTGGGGTAGTTGGAGGTGGTGGGGGAATCGTTTTTTTGTGGGGTTTTAAGGTTGCAGTGGAGGGAAACTGCAATATGTCTGGGAAGAAAAGGGAGCAGAGGATGACTGGGGATGAACAGGGAGGGTTATCTGGTTAGTGTGCCACTACCTTCCTAACATGGTGGCTACGGGTGGCTGTGTGATCATGGGCTACTCAACAGATACAAGGAAGCTGTGCTGGGGCAAGGTGCTGTTCCAGCTTTGATGTATCTTCTCGGTGGAGCGCACCGACCACCAATTGAAGCACCCCTGGGCAGACCTCATCAGCCGTGAAAGGGACCTTCTCAATCACCTGGTCATTTGGGTTGGCGGAATTGTTGGTAAGTACCGCTTACACATAGCAACATCCTTATTTGCATGATAGTAGGACATAAGGATTACTTCAGCATGGCATGACAAAGCTTAGGACAGTACGTTTGTGTCTCAGCCAACCTGCATTCATTATAGGTAAGCAATGCACCAGTTTCAGACAATTAGCATATTCCTCTCTTTGTACCTTGTGTATCGCATATACGTATTGAAGTGTCAAAAAGAAAACACACATGAGCAATGGTGCAAGGCTTCATGTTTCCTAGGCACAAATGTTCATGTCCATCATGGGCATGAAAACCATGGAAATTTGCGAAGTAATGTTTTAGTGATGACAAGCATGATGCTGTTGAGTATTGGTAGTCATGGATGTGTGTGTTCCTTGAGTCATGCATGTGCAGAGTGACACAACATGGACTCAAGTGTAAGAAGGACTTAGTGGCTTCGACTGAAAAATTAGTGCCATAGTTTTGGAAGATAATGTGGCTGATAAAGACAAGTAATGCCATGCCATATGTCAAAAGTTGCACAATGCAATCATTGTGGCACATTTCCACCCTGGTGCAACATAATGCCTGTGCCAGGCAAGATGAATGCCAGGGGTGTGTTCCTGTGGTAGGAGACACAAAACACATGCACAGTTAAATCTACTAGGTTCCAATATACCATTTTTTGAGTTGATTCGAATGCATGCCTAAGGCAGGTTGATTACATGACACTCCCATTGTATTAAATGTGCCTAATTTTACTTAGCAGGTTTGACACCTTCATGTATGGTGCAAAGCATGCTAAGTGCCAGCATAATATCATAGTATACAAAGTTAGTGTCCTGACATGCACCATGGTGCGCTGTATGTAAAATACTGCACACACATGGAGTTATGTGGTTGTAGGTGGCGGCAGAAAAAGTGGGGCATCTGAGTTGGTACTTCTTTGTCAGATAGATTTACTACAGTGTACTAAGCTTTTGACAATTGATAGTGCCCTGTCCCCAAGACATTGTTACGTATGTATTTGAGACATGTACCTATGGGTGAATCCCACATCTTTTTGAAGGCTTACAATGCCTGTGTAGATGACATGTTATAGATACCAGTTGTTCATTCATAAAACTAAGTTAACTAGGTCACTCAGCTAAACAAGTGGAATGTGTCAAGGTTGTCCATGCTTTTTTTGTCTTGCAAGTGGACCTCAGCCCTACACCATTGGTGAGCTTTCCCATTTTGAAGACCCAAATGCAGCCAGTAAGTGTTACCTTGTATGTCAAATGTGTAGATCACGGGTTGTGTGTGAGTGAGTATAATGTGTGCAATGCCATGTTCAAATGGCATGCGTGTCACTTAAAACACTATCATGTATCCTTGGGTATCAACATCATGTCTGATGTAATGTTGAGGATGTGGAATGAGTTAAATGAGGCACAGGTGCCAATGTATGCTGCAATTGATTTGAGAGCCTTTGGAAAAGGTAAATATGCGCACAAACACAGTAATGGCAGTCAAAATGTGTCAGAGGTGCTGGCTTTCAGAAATGTATGGATGTTGCCAAGATATTTGACATAGCACGTTACTGTACTGTGTGCCACACATTGCACAAATTTACTCTGGGCATAGTACAAGTGATGTATATGTGTTGAGGTCTCCAAGGGGCGTATCAGTGAGACACTTGCAACACCGGTGCTTCACTACTCTTCAGAAATGAAGTGAGGCACCAGCCGTACAAGGAGCTATTTGAGATTTTCAACAGTCAGTTGAGTACACATAGAGATTTCAGCTCTTCTCCAGATGGATGTGGGACATGTCTATGGATTGTAGCAAACAAGATGTGTGTAGATGAACCTACATGATCTAACCATCATGATGAGTGTGAGCGAGCATTGTCACATCATATGTGTATGAGATGTGCATGCTGAGTGTTTACCTGGTACTTAGGAGAGGTTTGAGGATTGTGCACAGATAGTGCATTGGATAGCTGTAATCCCTGCAGCATGACCAATATATCATAGATGCTTGGGGGGCAGATTGATATAGGCTTGACAATTCTCCTTATGTTTTAACTGCATCAATGACTCCACCACAGAAGCGTGCCTTTGAAAAGATGGCAAAGAGATACAGGCACATCTGTGAGGTCCAGAGAGGGTACCGCAGGATGGCCAAACGGTACAGATGGGAGATAACATAGGGGTCGTAGCAGGCATTTTTGCATGATGGACCAGTCAAACAGCCTGCACCAAGCACCAAAAAGAGTGCAACCTCAATCCAGATGGTCAGGGGTGGGTCTGCAGGTTCCACCCCCTCAACATCCACAGCACCTACCACAATGGCATCCCAACAATAGCCACCACCAGCTGCTTCTGGTTCAATTTTTGAAAATGGGATGCGCAAGGACATGGCGGAGTTAAGTTGGGCAAACTAGAGGAGGCAAATTAGCACAACTAAAAACAGTTGAAATTCATGAAGAAAAGCAGAAGAAGCTCTAACTTTGGACAGTTTCCCCTTCCAAGTTACCCCCTTCCCCTAGATGTCTTTGTAAATAGTTGTAGTGGGTATTAGGTGGGTAGGCATAGGTTAGGTAGCATGGAGTAGGTTAGTTTGAGGGCATTGTTAGTATACTTAGGGGTGGGATTTTTTATTATTTTTTGTTTGGGGTGTTGGCGGTTATGTATAGGGGTATATGTTAAAAAATATAAAACAATATATATATGTATATATGTATCTCTATCTCTCCCTCGATAGATAGATAGTTAGATAGATAGATAGATAGATAGATAATGTTTAAGCAATAGGTTTAGTTAGTCTATGTTTAGCTTTAGTTCATGTTGTCCTTCTTGTGTATTGTCTCTTAAGGGCTGTAGGGGCTAATGTTTATTCTGTGGCATTACATGTATAAGATATGTTTAGAATAGGATAGTTAGCTGTAGGAGTAAGTTAAGATAAGTTAGTATAAGTTAGGTTAGTGTGTAGTTTAGGTCTTTGATAGGTAGTATCTTTTTAGTATATATAAATCTTGTTTGTTTTCTACAATATGGTGTCCATATTGATTGACTGTCTGGGTGTTATCATGTCTGCACTGGCCATGCTAGACAAATGGGTGTGCATTCAGTATTGATTTACATGTGTGACTATGTTTATCCCCAAAGGCAGTGACCTGTCATATTGGAAGTGTGTTACATCAGCTACTCAATACACTTTTCAGCACAGTTCCTGACACTCTGATTGTGCATGGACACAAATTTTAAGACAGTTAACATGCAAAATCTATTGTTTGTGCTAAATTCTGAGACATTCCTTCTTGAAACTTTTAGCACATTGCACTCCACCTTATTTGGGGAAAGGATACTGGCACACAAACGGCTGCCCCTCACAGTCTTACATATGCCTATTTTGTTGGTCACATCAATGTTGTACTGGTACAGACATCATGGATACCTCCAGACACTTGTGTTCTGACCCATGCATGCAATTTGTAAACTTGCATGGTATCTGTTTATCGCATGTTTGGAAGACTCATACATTTTATCATAGTCCACAATGTTATCAGTCACCTTAATCATGTTTGAGTCTATGTATGTGGCGTTGTGTCAGACATAAAGCCACACATGTCCTTTTGTTCTGTAGTCATTGCCGTAGCTTCACACAATGCATACATTTGAAACAGTTGATGGATCACAGAAAAAGAAAACAGTACATAAGTGATTATGGTGATTTGTTTACATGTGCAGGTTTTGTACCAGATGATGTACAATGCACAGGTCACTGACCCCATGAGAGAGCCCAAGCCATTAAATGTCCAGTCAAAGTCCAGGGGTGAGGGACATGTCATGAGACATGCGTAGGAAAGGTGAGCATAAGTGAGGAGGTATCCAAATTGACAATAGACAGGAATTGAGACTATGGCAGTCCAGGCAGGATGAGTCAACAGTGGTAGACAGAAAAGGGCACTTTGACAGCTGTCACTATACTGGTATGATCTTAAGTACAGAACTAAAGAGATACTGTCCATGTGACACAGACTGCAGCTACCGGGTGATTGCCTCTGATGGAAGCAGAGTTGTCTTTATTTGTACTGAGACACCTCTGCACTCCCTTTAGGCTGCCCGCCATGGTCCCCATCCCCACCCACACCTGCTGTGCCAGCTACTGCTGGATTCCTACTGCTGTCCTCTGAAACATAATGTCTGGGTCCTCAGATTCCAGGGCTGTGGCTAGACTGGTCAGTGCACTGTGTTGGTTGTTAGATGGTTCATGTGGAGACCCCACAATGCTGTGTGTTCTCCCTGTGACTGGAGATGGTGTCTGGAATGAACCCAGGCATTTGTAGAGAGTGTCAGCATTCATGGTCCGCAGCTGGTCATCCAGATCATCAGAAAAATCTAGGACAGGCAGCTCTGCAGGAGGTAAGGCTTCATCCTCTGCAATGGGATAATGAGAGGTCAATATTGGACTGCTGTGGCTGTTGACATGAGTCATCAGTACTTGCTACTGGCGGGTTTGTGACATGATACAGACCCACCCATCAAGGAACACATTTATGGACCCTTAGTGACACACCATGCCACCTGAGCATCATTTCAATGGAGTCAGATTGGCACAATCTGCCAGTCCACATTCCCCATTGTCCGATTGCCTTATCATGGCCTTCTGCATTTGTTCCACTTTCATTGATTTGGCGTATGCGTGCAATGGGCACTGTTTAGAATTTGTGCACACACCACAAATAGAAATGTTCAGAATATTTTTAATTTGTTTTTAGAGATATTTGGGTAAGTAACTGACTCCTCTGTCACCGTACGTGTATTGTTGGAGTGATGGAAGCATCTGAGCTGTCTACATGCATCCTCCTAGCCACTTCAAGTCATGTGCCCAGGATCCTGCACCACCCATTGTGAGATTTAGCTCCCCATATATGTGTGTGCAAACAGGAATTTCTCCCTTCTTGCAGAACAACACTCATCCATGCATCACAGGTTTGCTTGTTGCAGAGCGGCACGGATGCCTGCATCTCTGAAATGAGTGTTGTTTTGCTGGAAGGAAGACCTTCCTATTTGCACACATACACATGAGGTGGTCCATTGTTACGTTGAGTGGAGCAGGATGCTGAACATATAATTCAAAGTGGCTAGGGGGATGCATGTTGTAGGCCCATTCACTTCCATCACTCAGACAACACACATGAGGTAGCCAGAGGGCTTTGTACATTTTGAGGCTTGTTGATGTGTGGATGCATTATGATGAAACACCACATCAGAGGTGGCATTGTAGTTGTAGTACTGGCGACTGAAATTGTTTTAATCTTATTACTTTCAATGTGTGTTGAAAACATCATCAATCATTGTAAGTGGCAGACAGAATTCCTGTTACTTGAATTTGCAGGATATATACCTTCCCGCATATGTGCATTAGCATCGGCAAGAGGGACAACCCTACACCATGTACCATGTGTGGCAAGGTTGTTATTGTCCGTCATATGTTTTAACATGAATACGGTTAATAAAGGGATGCATTGAATATCTGTGACAACTACACATCCCTGCACATTTGAAATGATGCAGCACAGCAAGCAGAGCTGTTACAACTCATCTTTCTTCATAAATGGGTACATATGTGCCACAAAATCCAAACACAGACATCATAGTGCTCTACCAATGCATCTTTTGTTACATTACACTCCAGTGGTAGATAGCAGTAGCTCATAATTATCATGCCCAGGTAAGGCACTGTGCATACCTTATCCTGCTCTATATCTCATTTTTTAAAAATATCTTTTATTGCTTTTATAAAGAATATACCATAAATCAAAACCATTAAGATAAAGATATTTCCCAACTGCGTAACCCCACCCTCCCCCCATCGTGCACTAAGTACATCCAATACAGATCTGATAACGACCAGACTCTAAGGTCTTGATGTAGGTCAAAGTTTCAGTGTATTTATGAAGCAGTTGTAGCAAACTGTTCAGAGTCTGAGTCCTATGCAGAATTGTCTTCCTCCGAAGAAGGGGCATCCACATTCTTTAGATTCTCCCGCAATAAGTCCCATTGTGTGATGCTCTCTCTGGGTCTTTGGCCCCGTAAAGCTTCTTTCATTAACACTGTGCTCTCAATTTCCGCCCACTTTTGTAGTGCACCTTGCCATCTATTTGCTAATGGACCCCCTGGATCTTTCTAGTGTGAGGTTATCTCTCTTTTCGCTAAGATTAGGGCCAGGTCTATGAATTTGTTCGAGGTTTTAGTTGTCGTGGGGCGTGGGAAATCCACCAAAATTGCTGGTATAGGGTTTGGAAGTAGAGATCTTTCAGTGCAGCAGGCAATTTTCCTGAATACTTCCATCCAGTATGCACTAATCTGAGGGCATTTCCATAACATGTGCATTAGGTCTGCTGCCGGTTCAGCGCATCGCGGGCAACAGGAGCCATTTGTGTTATATATTTTGGTTAACATTTGGGGGGTAAGATAAGCTCTATGGAAAATGTACAAGTTTATCAGTTTAAATCTTGCGTTCCTGGATATGGCATAGACATGGGATGTTATTCTGGACCATTGGGAATCTTCCAATAAAATATCAAGATCTGTTTGCCATTTTGCCTTGAGTTTGTTGTGTGGAGTACAGGTGCCATTCTGCATGAATTTATATGCCCTGAAATTATTCCCCTTTGGTCTCCTATGGAACAGAGGAGTTCACAACCCCCGTGGATCGGGGGCTCGTTGGTTCCTGCACCCCACAGTTTTTGGACGATTCTAGTGAGGGCATTGTGGGTGAGGAACAAA
This sequence comes from Pleurodeles waltl, assembly GCF_031143425.1. Taxonomy (NCBI): domain Eukaryota; kingdom Metazoa; phylum Chordata; class Amphibia; order Caudata; family Salamandridae; genus Pleurodeles; species Pleurodeles waltl. The sequence continues at coordinate 707,686,224 of NC_090449.1, read as the reverse complement.
CCAGGTGGGAAGGCCAATAATAAATCTCTAAGTTAGGCGCAGCTAGACCTCCCTCCCAGGTAGGTCATTGAAGCGTGTGTAGTGCAATTCTGTGTCGGTTAGGTCCCCATATAAAGCTTGCGATTAGAGAGTTTGTGTTCTTAAATACCGGACTCAGGATTGTTAGAGGGAGCGTAGAAAAATAATATAGAAGTCTGGGCCGCACTATCATTTTAAGCAGGGTGACTCTTCCTGCGACTGTTAGAGGTAAGGTGCTCCAGAACTGCATGCTAGATTTGATTCCCCTGATTGCACCATGTATATTCCCCTCTAGCATGTCTTCTAATGAATGATAGATGTTGACTCCAAGGTATTTAAATGTGTTTGGGGACCAGGGCAAACCCCTAGTATCGGAGGGTTCCTGGATGTTCCTGAATGCCGGAAAGATGGAGGATTTCCTCCAATTAATCCGGAGTCCTGAGGCAGGTCCGAATTTTCATAGCATTTCTTTAGCCCCCGGAAGGTCCGCACTCAAGTTTTTGAGGAAAAGTAGCATCAGGATGCCCTCATAATCTCTTTTGGATCTTGCAGTTTGTGCAAGTAGTTCTACAGCTATAGCAAACAGGAGGGGGGAGAGAGGGCAGCCCTGTCTGGTCCCCCTTCCCACAGTGAAGGGCTCGGAAAAGGTGCCACCCGTACGTACTCTCGCTGGGGGGTTTGTGTACAATAATTTCGTCCATCGAGTGAAACCCTCCCCCAGTCCCAGTTTTAGCATCACTTGCTCCAGGTAGTCCCATCTCAAGCTATCAAAGGCTTTTTCAATGTCTATTGAGATTATTGCAGCTTGTGGCATGGTATCAGGCACAGAGGGAAGAATTTAGATTAAGCGTCTGATGTTTTGCGCTGTACTACGTAGAGGGATGAAACCCAATTGATCCTGATGAATCAATGAGGTCATGAAGGGTAAGAGTCTATTAGCTAATATCCTGCTTAAAATTGTATAATCTAGGTTCAGCATAGATAGTGGTTGGTATGAGCGGACATCAGTGGCAGGTTTTTCTGGTTTTAATAAAGGGATCATTATGGCCTAATTGGTGGATTGTGGCAATCTATTATTATGCCACGCTTCCGTATATAGGGGGTCATTCTGACCCTGGCGGCCGGTGACCGCCAGGGTCACCGACCACGGGGGCACCGCCAACAGGCTGGCGGTGCCCCGTCGAGCATTCTGACCGCGGCGGTTCAGCCGCGGTCAGAAACGGAAAGTCGGCGGTCTCCCGCTGACTTTCCGCTGCTCGGGAGAATCCTCCATGGGGATTCTGACACCCCCTACCGCCATCCTGTTCCTGGCGGGTCTCCCGCCAGGAACAGGATGGCGGTAGGGGGTGCCGCGGGGCCCCTGGGGGCCCCTGCAGTGCCCATGCCAATGGCATGGGCACTGCAGGGGCCCCCGTAAGAGGGCCCCACAAAGTATTTCAGTGTCTGCAAAGCAGACACTGAAATACGCGACGGGTGCAACTGCACCCGTCGCACCTTCCCACTACGCCGGCTCAAGTCTGAGCCGGCGTCCTCGTGGGAAGGTAGATTTGCCCTGGGCTGGCGGGCGGCCTTTTGGTGGCCCCCCGCCAGCCCAGGGCAAATCTCAAAATACCCTCAGCGGTCTTGCGACCTCGGAGCGGTATTTTGACGGGGGAACATTGGCGGGCGGCCTCCGCCGTCCGCCAATGTTAGAATCACCCCCATAGTGTGCAGAGTTTAGGAGCTAGTGTATCCTGGTATAGCTGATAGAATTCCGAAGAGAGACCCTCTGCTCCCGGTACTTTACCCTTTGCCATGCTTTGTATTGCAGCTTTAATTTCAGCTATTGAAATGGGGGCGGCTAGGGTTGTACTTTCTTCAATTTCCAGTCTAGGGAGAGCAAGTGCCTCCAATTCTGTGATCTGAGTGATATTAATTGATTTGGTGGGTGAAGCATAAAGGGAGGAGTAGTATTCGAAGATGCAGGCGTTAATTTATTTTTGGCTAAGTACTCTGTCGTCTGGGCTCCTCTCAATTTCGAGTATTATAGTTTGTTGTTTGGAGGGTTTGGCTAACCATGCCAATAGAGTGCCTGCCTTATCTCCTTCAGCGTGTTGTCTACTTAAGTACTGTTTGTAGTTGAAGCGAGAGAGCCTAATATTTCCTTCAACTATTTACGTTTTAGTTTCCCGCAACAGAGGGGACAGCTCAGGGTGTGAAGGGAGTTTGCGTTCAGTGACTCTTAGAGAGGCTTCAAGTTTTTTCAGCTCAGATTCAATAGATCTTTGCACTCCTATACTTTCCCCGATACAGTTGCCTCTGGTTACTATTTTAAAGATTTCCCATTCTAATGTTCTAGTGGATGCTGTTCCTGTATTTAGTTTGAAATAGTCTTTGATACTATTGTGAAGGTAGTGTTTGAAAGCCTCGTCCTCTAGAGCTTCTGCCCTAAGTCGCCATGTAGGGATCACAGGTTTTTCCCTATGCCCATCTAATGAAATCAGCAATGGATTGTGATCTGAAATGGTACGGCCCAGATATTCGGCTGAGACTACGATGTGTTGTAGCTCTGGGGAGACTAGTACAGTGTCTAGTCTAACGTGTAGGTCATGTACTGCCTAGTAGAAGGAGTATTCTCTACTATGCGGATTGAGGTGTCTCCAACAGTCCCTAATTTGCCAGTGTTGTTGCCATTCTTTAGCAGTTTTAAGCATTTGAATTTGTGAGAGGGGGGTGGGATCTATCCATATTGATATCTGTTATGCAATTAAAGTCCCCACCTATTAACTTCGGGCTCGCTAGGATCGGGCTCAGCTGCCTAGATAAAGTGTCAAAGATTTTTTTTTTATCCTGGTTCGGGCATAAAGGCCCCGGATGGTTATTGCCCTTCCATCTAGCCTTCCCGGGATAACAACGTATCTACCATCTTTATCTAAGTTTGTGTGAAGGGCCTGGAATGGAACACCGGGCGTATCCAAACCAGAAATCATCTTGCAAACGCTGAGTAGTTGGTAGCAAATATTTGGTCTCTCCACCTTTTCTTAAGTGCCATAACCTCCTGCTCTAGCAAATGAGTTTCCTGCAGTATAGCAATATGGGCTCCTCTAAGTTTAAGGTAGATGTACACCTTATAACGCTTGGCAATATTGACCATTCTAGGCCTCGGTGCATGACTGTCCCCTAAAACTAATTGAGTAAACATAAATCCCAACTCCCGCTCCCCAGGACCGGCTATTAAAACTCTTCCCGTCCAAACTGTTAACTATCCTATTCTAATATCCTATAGGTGGGTGGCGTGGTAGGGGCCGAGAGCGCGTGTCCTGAGCCATTCCTGGGGCCCGGCCGCAACATAAACAGTTCTTTGTAGAGTCCGCTTTATCACAGGATTTTTACCAACAGAGTTCCTGAGCTAGTTCTGAGCAGGATCCATAGTTGGAGTTTATAGTTTTCTTTTAAATACTCACGGTCGGGTTGAGCTGCACTTAGCAGAGTCAAATAATTTCTTCTGAGGTTCCTGGAGTTATTATAGGTAAGCTGGTGGCAGTGTCTCGTGAGGATATCGATGAGCCCCCACAGCTGGAGTCAGGGTCAGAGACGTTGCTAGATGTTCGAAGTCTGTGAGAGGTTCCCCGGCTAAGGGCGGCGGCTACATCCACGGCGTCTCGCATCTCCTGAAGATATTGATGTTTATGGAGGGCTGCCTCCGTGGTCCGCCCAGAGGTGTGACCCCGTTTCGTTCCCGGTACGTGGGGGGCCCAGGGGGAAGAGCCGAGATGGGCAGGTTCCAGCCACTCGCCTACCAGTTGAGGTGATAGGAAGAAATGCGTTTCACCTTCGTATTCTATTCTGAGCTTGGTCAGGTAAAGCATTGCATATTTTATCCCATTTTCTTGTAGGGTACGTTTGTGATTGTGAAAATAGGACCTTTGTGCTTGTGTTTCTCTCGTGAAGTCCGGAAAGATCATAACCCGCAGATTATTGCATAAAGTTTCACCTAGTTGTCGTGATTGGGAGAGTATATAGTCTCTGTCTTTGTAATGTAACAGTTTAGCTATAATTGGGCGAGGTCTAGTTCCCGGAGGTGGCGCCCTGTTGGGGATCCTATGCGCTCTTTCTATTGGAAAGTAAGCTGAGAGGCCTTCAGGGGCCACAGTGTTTCTAATCCAGTTTTCCAGGAAGGATTCTATGTTAATTGCTGAGGATTCTGACTCTTCCGGCACTCCGATAAATCTGAGGTTGTTCCTACGAGCTTGGTTTTCAGCATCTTTTGCTCTAGTTTCCAATGTCGTGACTCGAGCAGTTATATGCGCTAGTTCCTTAGTTGTTGTTTTTTGTGCCAGGTCGACTGTAGATATTAATTTTTCGTTCGTCTCCACTCTCTCTTTCAGTTTGCGGTGGTCATCTCTTAGTAGTGAGAGGTCCAACGATAGGCCATCAATTTTTTTTCTCAAGTGCTTCACAGGATTCTTTAATAGCAAGTAGGACACTGTCCAGTGTTGTTTCTTGTGGATTCAGATTGTCTGGGCCAGCCAGGTTGGAGGGTTGGGTAGGTTGTTTCGTATTTGAAAGATCCGTTTTTGGTTGATCTTCTCGCTTTTTATGTTTCCCCATGATTAAAAACTTTGTTGTGATCGGAGAGGGTGAGTCGAGTTCCCAAAGCACCGCTGGAGTCCGGCTGGATCACTTTGTTTACCCTGGTTTTCCTCTTTTCTCAGGGGGAAGGAGGGAAGAGACCCCCCCCGCTTTCCCACTCCGCCACTTCTTTTTACTGGTACCGTATGAAGGGTCCTGTCAGATTCCGGGCATGTGGTGGTGGTCAGAGCGCGAAGGGTGTTCTATGCCTCAATCCCCTGCGAGTACGCACAGAGTAGAGTCCGTGAGGTCAGTGTCTGAGCTCGGTTGTGCTCCCTCCGTGTCCTTTTATGCTTAGGGTCCCATTCTCATTGTGGTCCACAGGATGGTCAGATTCAGCTCCTCAGGAGGCAAGCCTGAGCGATGGCCTCACTCAGGGAATCCATGGATGTTCTGAAGGAGCTCCCTGTTGCCGGCCCGGGGTCTTCTGTAGTGTTCCAGTTATGGTTCCCATGGAGGAGGTGAAATGCAGGAGCAGGACGTGCTAATCTCGGCCTCATCTACGCAGCCAGAGTTCCAGGCCCCCTAGCTTGCGGATGTATGGGTGGGAGCAACGCAGGTCAGCACCCCCACTCCGTTTTCTACTTCGGGGGAGTCAGAAGGGGCGACTGGAAGAGACTCTGATGAGGGCCCTCCCCGGGAACCTACGCAGTCCTGTGTGTTCCGAATTACTCAAAGCCCCTGCGGTAGGGAGGGTCCGCCTCCCTCTCCACTCCGCAATGTCTTTCTGATGAGGATTCTTTTAACTTCGGCAGGGGGGAGGCCGAGTGTCCCTCGTGTTTTGAAAGCCCCTTTTTATAGCTTTTAGGGGAACCCAGGGGTCGGATCACCTGTTCATTAAGATCCCCGGGTGGACGGATCCCAGTAAGCTCCCCACGCCCTGGCAGGGCCCCACCGTCTTCCTCCGCCCGCGCGCCCCCGCACTCACTGCCCCCGCACCAGATCAGGGTCACCAGCATTCTCAGCGGGCTCCTCGAATCACCGCTATTAGTTCCAGGTCTCCATCGCTGCTCCGGGCCTCTGAGCCCCCTCCGTCTCGCCAGCATCCGCCGTGATCGCCGCAGCCGCCATTTTGATTTCGATATTCTTCCCCCGGGGCGCCCGATGCACTCGTCCAAAGACGCCTTCGCGGGGGCCGTATCGCCAAAGAAAAGGTTGTCTCCGACACCAGAAGTCTACCGGAAAAGATCCCAGTGGGCAGTAAATGAATCGGTGATCTCTGCGCGGTAGAAATGTCGTCCGGGCCCCGATCCCAGCCCCGGAGCTCCGCGCTAAGCTTGCAGCCTCATCGGCTGCCGGCCACGCCCCCATCCTGCCCTATATCTCATGTCCCCCTCTCACACCTGACACTGCATGCAGTAGGCATTCCATGTGTATATTTGGGATCTTTCCATGCAACACATGTGTGACCCACCCAGCTTCTGATGCCTTAACAAATATTGCAGATCTGTATTTGGTTCAGTGTAGTCCAGGAACTCAAGAGTGGTGTGTGAGTGACAAGTGGGTGTGTGACAAGTTTGTATTTTCAAATATTGTAGGGCAAACTTTCTGTGTATTTAGAACATTGATCTCAGACTATACTTTACCTAGCAGTCCCCTTGTCCCAGCCAACAACACCATGGAAGCACCTTATTTACATTACTGGTCACCATGGTTGATATTTCCCCAGTGGCCTCATGTTTTTTGTCACTATTGTGGTGCTTTACGGAATTGGCACCATATATGATGTCACTAATGCGGCAAAGCACAAAGAGGTCCATTGCTTTGAATGATTGCGTCACCTTCACATATGCCTTTGGCAGGCCTCACAAATTAGGTTTACAGATAGCACAGTGCAATCTCTATGGAATGTCTGCCCCATGTGTTCTTCCCTCCCTGCGTAAGGAATATTTCCTTGCACCCATCATATATAGCACAAGTGTAGTGTGGTGCAAGGATGTACAAAGTGGATATATGCATGCATAGTGTGACTTTGTTAAGGTAGCACAAGAGTAATGGGTGGTTTGAGTCCACATTAACATCATTCAATATTATGCTAATGTTGCAGTAAGAGCTTGTAAATATGTGTCCCTGTTGAGACTGTGAGACCACTTGAGGCTGATGCTATGCATGAAGGTGTCCCTTTGTGTATGACACCAACCATTCCCAGTACACAGACAACCTTGCTACTTGATGACACTGAAGCTACTTGTACAGTAGCACAGATGATGATCACAGACATGGCCCAAATGTTCTGTCTGATCATTTTGTGGCCATTCCCGATGATGCATGGAGGTGTTGGTCCACCCTGTGCAAGAAGTGTTGTACATGTTGCACAATGAGTGTTAAATATGGGCAGGTGTTTCTTTTGCAACAGTGTAGGGATTGATGTGAGGGTTGAGTAATAGTCTTTGCATAGGGGGAAAGGGGTGAGCACATTAGAAGTGTTTGGCATCATTGTCTTCTGATGCAAACGTTTTGCATGCATTCAGTGTGCCCTATGCGCATCCCCTTTCTGCCGTTTGTTAGTTTCAAGATTGCCCCCGCTGAAACTTGCAATGCATTTGTTGTAGGTCTTGGAAGTCTGTGATGTCCTGTCCTGCAACTCCGGTAACCAGCTCCACCGGAATGACTGCTGCCACAATCTCCTCCAGGTCATCCAGGTCCTCCTGGGGTGCGGGACTTCCACCTCCAGTCTGCAGTGCTGCCTTTCGGTTCCTGGCCAATTTCTCATTTAGTTCTGTGCTTGCAATTGTGCCAGCGCTTCTTACAATTTGTGACAGTCCTCTTCAACTCTGCCAAACTATTGACTTTATTCACGATTGACTGCCATATGGCCTCCTTCCTACCTATTGGCAGTTTGGAGGTGACAAAGAGCTGATGTTGGTGTTCCATCCAACCAAGATGTCGTTCTCCTCCTCAAAGAAGCAACACTTCTGCTTCTTTTTCTCCTTCTCCTGGGATTTTGCTGGCCCATCCTGGATTATACTGGGCTGATTGGAGTCTCTCTGGGTTCTCTCCTGTCCTGCATTCTCCATCTTGGGTCCTTGTGTTTTTTTTCATTTTTTTTTTTGCGGGCTTTTATTTTATGCTGATGCTGCAAAATATGGTGCTATATCAATTAGTGTAAAAAACAGGTGTCGCTAATTATGCTAATGCCACTTTTGCAGCATTAGCGTATCTTTTTCTTACAACGCAAAGGTTAGTGTCAATTTTTTTATGCTAACTTTTCCTTAGCACCATGGTGTGTTGTTTACTATACATGGTGCATGGATGGTGCAAGGAAATGTCATTAGGCAGCATTACATTTTTTGATGCACAACTGCGCTAGTGCAGTTGTGCATTATTTTTCTTAAATCTGGTCCATAGTTATGGTCTAAATGGTACACCGATGGCACATGCCTTCCTTGGGCAATGACCAACTTCCCATTAGTGGTTTGATCTGTCTTAATGTATTTAGACAATATTAGCAAGCCTGTGGCATACATTCTTAATTATATGCCTGTTTGTTTAGGGGAATCATCTTATCGTATTCACCACCTTTATGGCCCACCAGGGCATTTCACTTAATAAAAAACACAATTGTCCACATTAAAAGAATGGCTTGATATGTGCTGCTCGCAATCGCCGTGACATACATGCCTTAATATCTTAGGTGAAAATATGTAGCCACCTGTTTGTGTCTCCTTTTAATCTTTCTTCATGGAGGTCTCAGGGGGGTGAGCCCTATAGTCACGCATTGCGAGGGGTATATCAATGTTAGAAATCTGCATTCTACATTAACCAAAAGTGATGTGCCCTCCCGATTGAGGTTTTGTCAAGGAGTATCACCTGCCTTTCTCCTACATTCGTCCCTGAGTCCTCTGAAAGCTGGAAGAGTATTCACTTTTCTGGACTTTTACACTGTGTTCCTTCCAGGACGCCGTAACAGCGTGATAAAATCTGGCATACTACGGGCGTGTCTTCTGCTCGGCATCGTCAGAACTCACCCATTCATTCCTTTGGGGGTGTGGCCTTTCTGTTGAAAGAGAATACATGAGGCATTGTGCTCACCTTAAAGTTCTTAAACCCTTATTGGCGGTCCAAGCTCCCTGAACTTTCAAAGTGGAGTTCATTATTCTAAAGAGGCTACTTGGTTATCCATGAGGAGGACTTTTACTCCTCTTACTTTAGCCTCTCTAATAGTGTTTCAAAATCTTTTTAAAGATGTGCCTCACAAAGAACAAAAGTTAAAGGAGGCCGGTCTTCTTGAAGGTCTTAAATAGGGCGAATTCCATCAAAATGACTGGTAAGTGAGAACCATTCGAATGGTAGTCTGCCATATGGGTATAATCACAGTTACATGAATTTTCTAATTGGTATATGTCAGTCAATTGATAATCAGTTGTTTTACTTAGTCTCCTATATACATCAAGTGTTCCTGCTGCTCGCCCCCTTCTACCTATTATAAATGTATCGAGCCCCATGGAGTATTATCATTTAGGCCCTTTTTATGAGTGTAGAGGTGATATATCCATTGCTGCTCCTTTTCAAACAGCCTTTGTTCTAAGGTTTCGTTCTTACCCCCCTACCTGTTCTAAGATCACGCCACGTGTTATTTGGTGTGTATCTGATCTGCAGGAAGTCTTATGTCAGTTTTGTCTGCACTTTGTTTACAACGGATATCACTGTGATGTTCACAGATACTGGTTTCAATCTTCCTACTTCTCATTTAAATGTAACGTAACTGGCAGGTTATTAAGTAGATGACATTGTTGGTATTGCAATTTGTATGTCCCCTCATAGTCAACATTTTTCCTGGTTCTAACTCTAAGGACTTCACTGTGTTCATAAGACAGCATACACTATAGTTGCTACAGGTATAATGGCCTGCAATCCTAGGCTGTCCCCGGGTGTCCCTTACGGTTGTTATAGGGTTTGAGTTTTTCAGCTTCGGGCAGGTTTTTACCAGATTGTCTTTAAAGCTCCTCACTCTTTTAAAGGAAAACATTGATTTTTTCCCCATCTACCTTCCCAGTTCGTAACATTGCTCACTTTTTATTTATTGCCTTTTTACTTGATTAGAAATTTAGAAATGGTGTTATACATGGTTACACATGTAAGGGGCAAAGGTGTTGTTTCTTGTGGTATTTTTTCTAACAAGTCCTCTGTATTCTGATTTCTAGCTCATTTTTGAGCCTTTGAAATTACCTTGTTTGAGTCATCCCAGGCCTGAAGTTTTTTTGTCAACAATTCTGCCTGGTCCTTGAAATCTGACACTTTTGTGCAGTTTCTCCATAGCATCAAGGGCTGTCCATAAGGTACATTTTCACAAAGAGGTCTGGGGAGAAAACTGTCATATCATAACATTGCTTGCTTCTAGTAAGTTTCAGTGCAAAGCCCTCCTTCCTCAGCAAAAAAAGTGACATCCCAAAAAGTTATAGTATTTGTGTTTACTGTGTGAGTAAATTTTAAATTTGGGTTACATTAATTAATGCAAGTAAGGAATGGAGGGATAGTCTACACCCTCCCACCCAAAACGATCATCAACTAATCTCTTCCATGCGACTATCCTGGGTATGAATGGGTTGTTATCACAAAGGATTTTTTTTTTATTGTAATCATATAGACCTACTACACTAGGGGCAAATGTACTCCAGATTGTGGGCCTAAAGATATGTATAAACAAGGTGCCCTCATATACATGTACACTTCAGAATAAAATGCCTAGGAGCCTAGAAATTCCAGTCTTGGGGGGCGGGGTGAAGGAGACCCCTATCAGTGCCAGGGAAGGGATTCCCTGGCACTGATAGTGCCTACCGCCACGGTTTTCGTGGTGGTAAGTTTGGCATGAAAACCATGGTGGTAGGCCGGGTCATATTCCAGAGGGTGGGACTGTGACGGCCGCCGGTCTGGAGACCGAAGTCTCCAGCCCAGCGGCCGTTACCACAAAATCAATTTTTTTTAACCGCCAGCCTGTTGTCGGTATTAACGCCGCTTTATTACCGACCGCCGGGGTTGTAATGAGGGCCAAAGTGCTTTTGTTTTTTTGCTTGTAAAAATTCTGCATCTTTTTTAGTGACCCAATTGTTCACTTCTGCTCGCCGTACCAATTCCTTTATCTCCTTGTTTAAGTTGTTTGTTGGATCTGTTGTGAGCACTCTGTCTTTCTTTTCATCACTCAAAAAATGATGATATTCCATGCCATAAACCTGCTTACTTTGTACAACTACCCCTCCCCACTTGTCAGCAGGTTTTATGACCTAAGCCTAAGGCAACTATAACTCGTGCCCTCGCCGTGCACTGCTAATTACCAGATACTACAGCACTCATGACAACTTTTATAATGTCAATAAAAATATCGATGAAACAGTAGCAGTCAAATTATTGAAGAAAAAACTGTGCATGGCGGGAGAACGAGTTATAGTTACCATAGGCCTCAAGTTATAGTTGCTTGAAATAACTGCTGAATTTCTCTCGTTTTGTGCGAATAAACTCAGAACCTAACTATAACGTCCCTGTAACCTTTGTTTTTTAAGTGAATATACACATATTTATATATATGTTTGTGTGTGTGTGTGTGTGTGTGTATGTGTGTTTGTACATGTAGATTTATAGATAGATAAATAGATAGATAGATATACCTTAGGGGTTATTCCATTACAACAACAACAACACATTCAAACTGCATAAACAATAGAAATTTCATAGTTGTTTTTCAAATTTCATAAAAACATGATTTCTATGACTGATGCTACGTTCATAATCTAACATGAAAAATCTCATCAATGATACAGTTGAATAACTATAATTCGCCAATTGCATATGTATTGTTTACACAATTAAATAGCTTCCTAATGTATATATATAAATCAGCAATTATATATACATTGTGATATGCAGATGCAAATTTGCTATTTAACATTTGCTATATATAAAGCGAGTTATACTATAGACAAATCATTGACTCCAGTTATTTTCAGCACCACATAATTATGTATCTACTGTATGTAGTATGTAGTATATCTACTCCATTTCACTAATGCTGAGTTTTTGACCTACAATGAAACTTTAGGAGTTAGTATGAGAAGGTAACAGTTCATTACATTTTGGGGCAATCTGTGTTTGAAGGTTAACTTAGGGTGTTCACATTCTGTCCACCCTGTATTGTTTCTTAAATATATGATGTAATGACCACAAATAGTGTTTTCTCCATGATGGATAATAATTGCAGGGCAAGTGAAAATATGTCCAGATATAGAAATTTGAGTAGCAGAGAAATGAAATACGTAATTACGGTATTAAATTTTGTATTATCTGTAGCAGTTATTTGTATCATTACATTCACCATAGTTAAGGAAGGTGTTGAGACAACTTTACATCCACAATTTGAACAAACATTAGAGTGCTCAGATTAATTTATCAATTTGTTAACTGATATTGATTCACAATCAGGAATAGGAAACTATACAAACCAATTTCTTTTAAATTATGTGACTGTTGAGAAAGCATTGAAAACATTCATGTTCCCAATAGTAGGTTAGAGCAAAAAGATCTGGATGTCGGAAACTCAAATTTGCTACTATTTCAAGAATCTCCATACAAATTTCTGTTGCTCATTTCTTGAGAAATGAACAGTTCCTCTTCAAATATCCACTATATCTCTGATACCACTTTCTGTTTGGCAGGAATGTTTGTTGAGCTGAGTAGGGAATAGCAATTACTTACATTCTACCAAAAAGGCTTATAAATGTTTTCCAAAAGTAAATCTTTCACTGAAAGTTAATATAAAAGCAAATTTACAATCCCTTTACTATGACAGTTAATACCATTTGAATCAATAAATTGAAAGCCTAAAATGTCAAGATTGTATTCTGTTTGATTTTTTTACGTGGTTCAAAATTTTCCAAAGCCTTATTAGATTCTAAAGCTTTCTTTGGTTGTCATATATAGTTTGGGTATACATACCACTGGATTTTCACTGAGAGGAGGAGTAGATATCTGCCTTAAAAAATTATACTTGCATACACAAGAAGGGTCTGCATTAATTTTGGTGTTATAGTCCTTGTGGAGTTTTCACATGGAGTAAAGCAAAGTATGCCATACCCTTTTTAAAAACTGTTGAAGTATACTCCAAGGCCAAACCTTGAGATTTATGTATTGCAACAATATAAGTTAAATACAAAGGAAATTTCTCTCTTCAAATATATTAGTCTTTCATTTATTAAAACCTTGCTGTTGCTCTTGCAAATGTGTTTGGGGTCCTTAATATTATTACATCGGACAATAACAAATCCAATCTCATCATTACTTTTTTATTGTACACTTTACTCTATGTTCCATCGCTCCATCTACAAGTCCTTGCTGTGCATCTAAATTGTATTATGTAATAGCGTGGCTGTTTCTGCACAGAAACATCTCTTTTTTCTAATCCGGCTGTTTGTGACACAGATTTCTTCAATGTTCAATCATTTTTTAGAAAAGGTTTTGTAATAGGAGTGTTCGTTCCATGAATTTAACTAGAATCTTTGCAAGGTAAATGTATATTTCTCATTTTCCATTGTTAACATTTCCATATTTAAATCACTGAATTATTTTGTGGTTGGCATCAAACAAACAAATGGTAGCCCTTTCAAATGAAGGCAATGAATAACTTCTGTTGGAGTTTTCAAACATGGGAATAAAGTGGATATATTTCTTGTCAGAACATATTTTTGCACTTTAACAATTACTAGCCTAATGTCTTTTAATAGTTTGCCATGTTCTTCATCATTTGCTTGTCTCAAAATTTATGTAATCTAATTCTAACATTACCTATACTTCCTAAGGAGTTTCCAGTTTCCTTAGCTGTCACAGTTTTAAAAATTGGTTACCCATTAACTGGAGTAAGTTGAAGTAGCTTGCCAAAATAATGACGTATTTACCACCAAATAGATTATCATTTGCTATCTTCAGTATTTCTGTCATAAGCAAGTGAACAAAATCCATCATCAAGTTACAAACCATACTTTCCTCATTTATAATCAAACTGTGTCATTTTTTTAGCACTCTACGAAGTTCTTGTGAGGTATCACTGTTTAATTCTAAGTATTCCATTTTATTATTATGTTCCATTGGTAGCAGCAGTAGTTGGGATGTTATTATTTTAATTTTAGTTATGGCTAATCCAGTTAGAGCAATAACAACACAAGATAAGTGTAAATTGGTAACTTTTTGAAGGTAAGAAGTTATACCTTTCATAAGGAAACTTTTCCCAGGACCAGCTGGACCAAATATATATATTTTAATAAAGGCTGATATTCAGACCATGTTCATGTTTTAGTCCATTATCAACACTTGTTATAATTTCCTCAAATAAAGCATATTGATCACAATCATACTTTAATAGTGATAAGATGTAGTGAAAATGTTCACAGTCCTTACGCATTTCTCAGAACGCAAGTTCAACCCCACCCATAGCAAATGTTTCTTCATTTACAATATTTGGTAACCCAAGTAGATTTGCAGGACTTATATTAGAAAGCGTGTTGGTACTTGCAGTACTGCATAATATTTCTGACTGGATTTATTTTTCATCTAAAATGTATTTTTCCAACATGACAACATAAATCTTGAACTCTGGTATTGTGATATTGGGTTTGTAGTCTTAAGATTCCACATAAAATATAATAATTCCAATCAATCCTTCCTCTTTTTGCCATGGTTTAAGAAACTGTAACAGTGCAAAACAAATTCTGTGTTTGCAGAAGTTTGCAGTGATTAATTAGTGTAGGTTTAGAATGATATATTAAACATCCTCAACTGCATTATTTCTGTAAGTATAAAACTGAGCTATTTCATATAGTGATATGTTTTTCAGTAAAGGGCTAGTATGTGTCTAATTTGTTTTGATAATGCCCTTGTTTTTAGTAACAAAGTGAGCAAAATATTCAATTTCTGGCAAACTTTTTAAAACTCTTCTTTGTAAGAACACTAATCGTAAGCTAAAACATGTAATAGCCTGATATTTAGCATACAAATTTGAATAGATTAAATGGTCACATGCATCATAACTGCTAACATCTCTATGAGATAGCATTTGAAGCCTAAATCAATATTACCTTTTAGTTAAAGATTGCTCAGCAGATATTTCTTCTCATACTTCCTTCATTTGAGTTTTCTCAGCTTTAGCATTATATGAAGTTACATACCAGCCAACAGCAGTTGAAATATCAGCAACAAATTTGGTATCAATATTAGTATTCCACATATGCAATATTAAAGAGTTGTAGTCTTTGATCCACTGTGATGTGTGTCTTCTCTTGAAATTATTTGTTTTTCACTTTTCTTTTTTTTTTTTTTATTGGTCTTGGGAATCCAGAACGACATTTGGTAAACAGCTTTGATCTGTTTCAAAACTGTTATAAGTAGTATTTTCCACATCTGTGAATTTGAAATGTAATAACTTGTTCAAACATTTTTTTGTTACTTTCTTTATTGGGAATGTCACAAGTAACATGTTGTTAAAGAAACTGAAGAACAGATTTACTGGAGTCATATCCAAATGTTGGTCATTTTTTATCCAGAGCACCATATGATTATCAGGTACTTTCTCACTTGTTACTCTTTTCTTCTAAAGAAATCAACAACTTTTCCAAGGTTTTTATTTCTATTTGTTAAGAACTTAAGCATGGTTTGGAATTTGTGATTAAAAAAATCTACAAACATTTGCTCAATTTAAAGAACAATATCCCCCTGCTGTTTTCACAGCCATGTCTGTCAAGGTATTGTTAGTTTCAAGTAGGAAAGTGTATACATCATCCCATAAGGATTTGTCCCTGTTTAAAATCAAACCAGGTTGATGGTCCCAAATTCCTCAACATACATTTTAGTTCTCCATGTCTTCAGAACCAATAATCATTATTGTCTTGTTGACATGTAATAATATTTAGTAAGTTATATTCCAGGTTTTCATCATTGTTATACACTTCATTTAGGAAATATTTGGCTGTCATGTTATTATATCCTGTTCCACTTTGCATCACATGTACAACAACATAAGAGGTAATTGATCATTTACTTTCATATAGAAAAGTGAAAATGTAAGGCATGTTTTGCCCAAAGAGTGGATCTTTAAAATAAACTTACTGATCTACATCTTGGTGGTAACTGTCCCACTGTCGATTTTCTGCCGAATTTCTCATCCGCTGACTTGGTGGTCCACCAGCTCTATTTAGATTTAAGTGGTCTATAGACAAAAGACAGCTGATGAACTACTGTCTCACCAGGAATCGCCATTGGCGTCAATGCCGCCATAGACAAAAGCAGCTGGGGAGGGACTCCAGTCTCTTTTACAGCTGAGGCAATCACTATGTGCCTATCTGGTGACTCAACTGTGGCAGCTAAACCTTTACACTTTAGTTGGTGGATAGGGAATGATAAAATGATGAAACTTTTCTTTTTCCAGAGTTTTCTCATTTCCTGCCACCATGAACCCAGTCATACAAGTCATGCCGTTGCTGCTGCTCCTGGAGCATGACAAAAATCAACCCCTGTTTTTGCTGGAACAGAAGGTAAGTCACTGTATTATCTGTCATCCTCTGAATTGTCAGTGTAGATTGGTAATGGACTTGTGCATGGTTAACAAATACTTGCAAGCATTAGTTCAATGTGCAATTCATATGCCTGTAATGTTGTAGTTTGAAAAGTGTTTAAAAACACACATCATTATATCAGAAACGCTCACCAATATGGTACTAACTGCCTTCATTGATATAGACACATACACAAAACGTCACATCAATCCCAACTTGAAATGTGTCCAAACAGGTGTATGCAATAATTTTCCCTCAACTATATCATATGCATAAACAGTATGTCCAACAGGAACTACATAAATCCATTATAATGTAGCATTTGCACTACAAAATGCCTCAAGTGGGTGTACCCAGAATGTACAACCAATGTTGCCTGAAACTTTAAACATGTCATAGATATGAAGGTCACATGCCCCCTTGGTTGGTGCCAATTATTACACATATTAGATGTAATTTAACTTTAAAGTGCCGCTTTCCTGTGTAATGCATATGTGTATATTATGGACACATCATGTTAAAATAAATACACATACATTCTCCCATCATAAAAACAGAAACAAATATAATGTTGGTGTACGTGTCCAGTAACATGATGGATCTTTGCACCAAAATGAACATGTCCATCACACATGTACAACACTAATGTATGCATTCCAAAAATATCTAAAAAATAAAACCTGTCACAAATGAAAGTAAGTGAATGACACACACATAAGCGGAAATAAATAATCAGCAAACAATTAGTAACAATCGGAAAATAAGGCCAGGACAAAGGTATTGTCAAATAACTTTTTTACGAAAAAGAGTTCTATCCCAAATTTAATTTTCATGAGAAATGTAATAACAAAGGGTCAAAGCCCAAGTGTCTCAAGCCTGGGTTGCATGCCTAAGACTTACCTCTTATTGGCACTGCCAAATTCAACCTCCCCTGCAGGGGGCATCTATTCAGCAGAAAGCAGGCACCTCAAGGCTCTCACTATGGAGGGGTCTTGGTTTTGGGAGAGGTGGCTTTGGATTTGAGAGGGATGGGTTTGGATTTGGAAAGGGGGGTTGGGTTTGGAAGGGGTGGTTGGGATGTGGAAGGGGTGGGTTGAGTTGTGGAATGGGTGACAAGACATTAGGAAGGGGCAGATTTGTTTTGTGAAGGGGTGGTTTGGGATGGGGAAGTGGTCAGGGCCAAGGCAAATAGGAGAACTTCCATGGGAAAATGGGTAGGGTGATTGGCGGGGAGTTCGGGTTGAGAGGTAGAGGGAGTATTATTGCCTGATGTGCATGTGTCTGTTGATGTGCCTGTGCCTATGTGTCTAGTGTATGTGTATACATGTTCGCGTATGTCTCTTACTAGGTGTCTGTTGATTGGGTGCATGTTGGCATTTGTATACAATGTTTGTAATGTGCATTGTATGTGTGTATGTATGTGTATGTGTAGGTGTGCTGTGGAGGTGCTGTGTGTGGTTGTGGTACCTGTGGATGTGCTGGTGCATGTGTGTATGTGGTAGGTGTGGATGTTTCTGTCATGGTGGTGTGGTGTTTGCAGGTGTGGTGTTGGTGGGTGTGGATGTTTGTGTTGTAGTTGGTGTGGTATCTGTGGGTATGCTTGTGGTGGTGAGGGTGTGGCGTCTATGTTTATGTGTGTCTGTGTTTCTTGATGTGCTTGTGTTTATGCATGGATGTGTTGCTTGTGTGTGTTTGAGTGGGTGCCTGCAAAGGAGTGTGGTTTGGGTAGGGCAGGGAAGAGGGATTTGGGATGGAAAGGGGTGGGAGTTGGGGCAGGAGGATGGGCTGGGTGGGAGTCTAAAGTCACTGAAGGTGCCAGACCCTGGAATGACCTCTTCTAGGCCATACATGGTTCTGTGCATGCCATCCAGATAACCTAGCACCTGAGTCATGTGCACACAAAGTCCATGGATGGCATTCAGTAATACACTCTGGCCTACAGAGATAGTCTGCAATAGGTCAAAAGCCTCCTCATTGATCCCAGACTGAGAGACAGGGGAGCGACCTGCAGCAAAGGTGATGCCACCTCTTTTAGGGGGGGGGGGGCGCTACGGCCAACTGGGGGGAGCAAGAGGGAGGGTGGAGATAGAAAGGTGAATGGCTGACAACAATGCAGGTGGCATTGTCGCACTAGCGTCTGCCACCACTAAATCTCCTGTGGTTGCTCTGAAGATGATATAGAGTCGCTGGTGTCCTCTGTGCCAGTCCAATCAAACTCCATGGCACTGCGTTCCTCGGTAACAGTGGTGTCTGCACTGGAACCACAATTCCCAGCTTCATCCCTGCTGAAGTGGCTGCTGTCACCTTTGACTTGCCCAGATGATGCTGAAAAGACAGGTACAACAGTTTCTTTATCATCAGTATCTCATGCATGTAGGGAAGAATTTGATGAACCATGCTGGCTCCCATATCATGTATGCCTTTTGTCTTTCATCCACTTTTATTTCTCTGCATGGCAAATTACTTTGACAGCATGAGTAAATACATAGGCCTGGATACATACCTAACCCACTTCAGTACAGAGCAAAAACATATCCACATTTCCAAAAGAGTCACGTTTAATCCCTGCTATTGGCTTATCAAGATGGGATACTCCAGCATGTGTGTAATGTGATCTTGCATCTGCAAATGTCCTTTTAAGTACCACTTTTTCACCATTATAGCTTTCTCATTTAGACATAATGAAGGCCACTTAAATGTAATTTATGGTATGTGTATCTCTGCCACCAATGTGGACACATTCCTCTCTGATTCAGTCAATACGGTTTGGGATAATAATTCATGTTGGTTGGCACAGACTGGCTTACATGCACATTTGTGAAGGATGCAGGCTTCATGACAATCCACTACTGTCTACCTGAATTGACTTGAATCTTGCTGTTGAAACACATTTCTAACATATTTCAGATAAGGAATGATGCCACTGTACACATGTTTCTAGTCCTTTGTGAGCAGATGCTCATGATCATATTGTCATTCTACCAACTTCTCAATGTAAAGTCTTTAACATCAACTGTATCATAAGTGCTTACTATGCAATGTCAGCAGTAATAAGGATTACATTGCCTACTCACATTTGTGATAGAGCATCACACCGGACGTATTCCTTAAATGGGGCATGTTTGGTACAAATGACCCTCATAACATAAAGAACAATGCAGGTACCCCTTTGATCATGTTCAGCCATGTGTCTGATCAAACTGGTACTTGGCCTGCAATAAGGATTCTAGTGACAACCTTTAGTACTAAACAAAACAATAAACACAGCATGAGACACTGTCTAAAAACTCCTTCCAGAAATCTGCATCTGCATTGCATGTGTATCAACCGTCATGCTGATGCCAAACAACTTTGCTGTAAATTAAAAAGGTTAAACAATAAGAATAGCTACTTACAATAACTCACCCCCTTGATGCTGTGGTTGGGCCCTCAACTGCCCATCAAGATCCGGGTAGACCACCCAAAGGATTTATGCCATTAGCGGCTTCAGAATGCAGCACACACACTTGGCTTGTTGGGAGGTCTGGCCAAGCTGGACTTCGGCAGAATTTCTGGTCCAGCATCGGAGACTTTTTATTTTAATTTACAGACATTACTAACATTGTCAGACAACAGACTGTACCCAGATAAATCATTCAGTTCACTACATTCCAGTAACAACCCTCTACTTATGAACAAAAAAGTACAAATTAATCTGTGTGCAAAGGAGGAATAAGGTAATTTGACAAACATTTCTCACTCAAACATGTACCTGTTCCTCTGGGTTCCCATACAGCGGGCTGTACAGGGACACGACCTCCCTGGTGAGGAGCTCCATCTCCTCAGCAGAGAATCCTGGCTCACAGGGGCCAGTAATAGCAGCAAAAGTCAAGAAAGTGTTGTTGACTGCAGTGTTAGGAAGCAGGTAAGCTTTTTTACAGATGCCTGTTACAAGTACATGACATACACACTCTGTGACGGAGACAGACATAGCCATTGGCTTTCGTGCATAGCCATCTCAGGCGTAAGCTTGTGGCAGTGTCGGTTGAAGAGTGTTCCAACTACTAAGGGGTCAACTTCCGCTGATGACTGTCAGATAGCCAATGTCCTGAGGGCAAGGTCAGGCACCCACCATTTTAGGACATGAAGATGTGTATTTTTAAATAGTTTTTGCTACACCAGCACTCAAAGTGGTGGCTACTTTCTGTACCAGCCTCTGGCACGTACAGCACTGTTCTTGCCAAAAACAGACACATAAAAAATTGAACCGTTACTGTGTTTGACATCTGTAGTGCTGCATGTGTATGTTGTACAGTCAACGGTAATTGATGTGCAAATAATACATTTGAATTGTATTATTTACTGATTATTAGTAAAAAATGTCAGACATGTAAAAAAATAGACTGAAGTAACAAAATTGTTTTTAAAATTATGGAAACATATATGACACAATTAAATAACTAAATTAACCAAGGCATAAGATGTGTGTTGATTGTGAAAGTATTGTGTGACAATTTTACAATTTTAAGTGATAGCTTGTTTTTCTTTTATGCAGACATATGAACCCATTGATAGGTAGATGAAGGTGTCCTCAAGTCTTCTGACCATTTTCAGACCTTGCTACCAGGGAGGAGAGTGGAATAATAAAAACGTTTAGATTAAACAGGCAACTATAATGGATTTGTGTCAGCAGCTGGAGCCTGATTTCCTGCCTCACAATAGGAATACAACAACAATTACATCAATAGTGAAACTCATGATAGTACTTAATTTTGTAGCCACTTGATCTTTTCAATTCACTGTGGCATTATCTGGAGGCATGTCACAGCCAACTTTGAGTGGTGTGCTACAAGGAGTCTTTGCTTTGAGGATGTAACACATCAACAGCTTCATCCAGTTTCCAAGAGCTCGAGATTTGGCCAACATGAAGGAAGAATTTTATGATTTGGATGGCCTACTACATGTGGTATTAGCAATTGATGGCACACATACTGTCTAGGTGCTACCACATTCCAGGGAACAGGTCTACCGCAATTGGAAGAACTTCCTTTTGATCAATGCGCAAGTTGTCTGCTTGCCAGATTTATACATCCCAAGCATGTGTACCCGCATTTTCTGGTTCAACACATGATTCCTTTGTACTATGGAACAGCATGATACCCCTCCAAATGTCATAATGTGGACCTGAGAGGGCCTGGCTTGTTGGTCAGTACTATGTGACTTAAGGATCATTTTGTTTTAATCCTAGTTTAGGAATGTACAGTGGCTTGATATGATTTTAATCTATCAATTTATTGCTACAATGTAGGAAATGTAGTGTATTCTAACCAACCATGGTTGTTGGCACTGTTGAGGAATCCAAAAATGACAGGGGTAGTCTGCTTCAATGAGGCCCATGGAAGAAAACAGAGGCCAGTGAAGTTGGCTTTTGGGATCCTGAAGGCCAAACTTCGGTGTCTGGTCATGACTAGTGGATCCCTCCTCTACTCACCTGCTAAGATGTACCAAATCACAGTTGCCTGCTGCATGCTGCACAACATCACTCTGCAATGGAACATCCCAATCATCACAGAAGATGGAGACCGTGAAGAGCCAGCGGTTGAGGATGTCAAAATGCCCAATGAAGAAGAAAGTGGTGAAGAGGAATGAATTGACCTATGCAAGATGTTATTGATCACTTATTAACCTGAGTGCATGTGTACCATTATATATCCTGACATCTAATGTCAGAACAACTTGTGACATTCGGAACATGCCACTCTGTGATGGCAATTTGGTAGGAATGGTCAATTCAGGAAAGTCCAAGGGAAAGATGTTTGTGGATGAAGGTGTCCCTATATTGACTACTGTGTTTATTAACGTTGATTAGCTTTGCTTGTGTCCTCCTATCTTACCATTTGAGTCAAGTTTAATATGAGAAATCATTATTTTCCCCTGTTATTATGTTTTAGGGCCCTTCACCATGTCATCTTCATTTGGACATTTCAAAGTTGTGACAATTGCAGTGATGTGTTGCTGCTGGAAAATACAAAGGAAACATTGGTTGATCCTGGGGC
Source organism: Pleurodeles waltl (assembly GCF_031143425.1). Taxonomy (NCBI): domain Eukaryota; kingdom Metazoa; phylum Chordata; class Amphibia; order Caudata; family Salamandridae; genus Pleurodeles; species Pleurodeles waltl. Next base: position 707,664,029 of record NC_090449.1, on the reverse strand, counting down.
AGACACCCACTTTAGGTCAATAGATCTTTTAAAGAGACAACTTGCACTGTGATTGAATGGAAGTTATTGAGATTGTATCAGACCTGTTTTCTGTTGAATACTGCCACCAAGGCAATGTGTGCTGCTTAATGTGCTCTAACCACATGTATATGTCAAACCAAAGCATACTGGTCTTCATCCTTAGTCAAATTTTCAATTTGTGTTCAGTATAAGAGGATATTGATGTGTCTCCTCATAGTTGAAAGAAATTTTGCTTAGCACACCACTAAATGGTTATTAACATTGCACAATCTACTGCCACAGTGTCCTGAAAGGGTCATGTGACCGCAGTTTGTGGTACTGATATAGGTTATTGGTGTTATTGATGTAGGATTCTTATTGTGAGGGCATTATGTCTAGCTCCAACTAAGGTCATGAATCCATAATAGTTTACCTATTTAATATGGTTTTATGAAATATTCAATTTCTTCCGCGATGTCAAGGTTCTGGAGTGTCAACTCCCAAATGGGCCAGACTGTCTGGCTTCTGCATGGTTTATGAAAAGAATATTTGATTTTGCGACAGACTTGTAACCTACAAATGTATGACACCAAAACATTGTGATATCACTTTTTATTTTTCCCACCCTTTTTTACACAGAAAACACATTACCAATTTGTTATCTATTATTTGTTTTAGAATCATGTTGTTTGAAAATAAGAGTGTACGGAAAATATAAAAAGTAATTACCACAATAAATACAACACCATTCTTTGACTTTCTTTTATGTGCATTTATTTTGGAAAAAATGAGTGCAATATCTTTGAAACCAGACTGAAAACGAATAAAAAACTAAAGTCTGACCCTAAACTATGATGGGGCCAGTGATCTCCTCATGAAGACTAGTGAGCATGTACACATCACGCCTATCTAAATAATTGATTGTGAGCAGTTCATTGGAACACAACACAGTGCTCTGGAATTTCTGGAGCATCTCCTGTGGGAATATTTTGCAGCAAATACAAACTGTACCACTGGCCACAGTGCCAGCTTTGTACAGCTCAATGAACAGCTCCACTCCTGTATTGAAATTGTCCACATAAGATCATAACCTCTGTGAAGCAATGGTGGACAAGCTCTCATACAATCTTTCCTGTGACCCCTAGCATGCAAGGGCAACCTACAGGGTTTAGAATTGAGTACTTCCCTTTATACAATCTCAAGATGTACACATAGTGAGTAGAGCGCTCACAAAGTGTGTACAGCTTGATGCCATAGTAAGCCCTTTGCTCGCAATGTACTGCCTGAACAGCAGCCTCCTATTGTACAAGATCATAGGTTCATCAATGGCCACATTCTTTCCAGGTGTATAAATCTCTGGAAACCTGGAAGAACAATGTTCCATGAGAATCCAAATTTTAAATAACCTGTCATGGTCTGGATGGTCGTGGGACAATGCAGCAGAAATGTCACTTAAATGTAGCATGTTCTATAACAGCAAAACATGATCTTTGCTTATTTAGGGTGTGAAAATGGGGTTTTTACCTGCAATGCCTCTGGTAAAATTCAAAAATATTCACAAATTTCACAGTGATTTAAAAAAAAATGCATTTTAGCCTTGGGGGGAGTCCCTTGCGCAACCTGGCACTAAGGCTATAGGGGTAGGCTAACAGTACCCTAGTTGAAGTTTTGGCAGCCAATCAGATCTCTAAATAAGATTAGAAGGATTTGCGAAGCCTTCTTACATCTAGGTATACATATTTTATTTTCCTTCAATTTCTCTTAAACTGCTGAATGGATTTACACCAAATAACAAAAAGCATAATTTGCGTTCCGAAAGCTACCTTTCTGCCAAATTTGGTGTAATTCCATCCAGTTGTTCAAACTGTAGTCGTTTTTAAAACTCCTATGGGAATTAACATGGGAAATGCACTTTATTTGACCCCCCCACCCCTTTTTTAGGCCTCTGCTTGACAGATCACCTCAAAACCTCCCATGAAAACAAGAGTCTTAAGCACACATTTTTGAAAAATGTCATGAAGGTTCGTCAAACGGTGGCAAATATATATATATAAATACCAAATCCCTACATGACTGGCTACATCCACCTACGTGAAAAAGCGAGGAGGGTGGTGCAAGTTGCAGTCATCGGCACCGCTAATATTTAACAAAACATGCACCTTCCCAGGAAACAATGAGAACTCGCACTCCAGAGCCTGGGTATAATCCAAACGTTTAATGCCAATGCGTTCCGATCTAAATAAGATCTTCCTCACTGCATCTTACTTACAAAGTGCCCTTAGAGATCCTAAATAACACCAAATACATAGAAACAATAAAAAGACTATCGTCCTGCTAATGCCACAGTGGGATACAACACCAAAAATATATTCATTCATCATATTAATTTCATAAGTGTGATAACGGAATAATAAATCATGATTCTTAATTTTCTCATTATCAAATTTCTTGAATTTATACTATATGGAATATATATTCTTCTTTCTAAATTCACAAATCTTTTACTTGTTTCTTACACTACATTTGGCAGAATGGGAGCTCTTGGTCCAGAAAGCACCCTTTTTGATATCTGATGTAAATACATTGAATAGTTTATGAGAAATTAAAGAAAATCCAAATTTGTATATATAGGGACGAAGGTTCTGTGAACCATCCCGATCTCTTGCTGAGATCTGATTGACTGCCAACACTTCTATAATAAAGTGTTGGCAGCCATCTTGGGATTCAGCTTCAGCTGAGTCCCAGAAAAAAAGATGTAAAAAACTGAAGGCGCCACAGTAGGGACACCATGATCCCTTAGCTCTGATGCTTGGGTTCCAGAGGGACTACCCCCCCACCTGAGCTAAAAATCATTTTTTTGTACATTTACACTGCAAATCACAGTAGATATGTGGATCTGGTGATTTTTTTAAAGCAGTGCAGGCTCCTGTGCTTGTTAATTCTGTAGCCCCCCACGTAGGCTGAGTCCCAGGGGCATTGACATTTTAATGCAGGAGGGCCGCCTGGCCTCCTGCTGCCCCAGGACTGCCACCTCCCCAGGGCTAAAAGATTATGGGGGTCATTCTGACCCTGGCGGTCATCGACCGGGGTTGACGACCACGGAAGCACCACCAACAGGCTGGCGGTGCTTCCTTTTGTATTCCGACCGCCACTGTGAAGCCGCGGTCGCCCAGCCGGGTCCGGCGGTTTCCCGCCGGATTACCCCCGGCTGGGAGAATCCTGCTTGCAGCGCCGCCATGGGGATTCCGACCCCCCTTCCCGCCAGCCTGTTTCTGGCGGGTTTCACCGCTAGAACCAGGATGGCGGGAACGGGTGTCGTGGGGCCCCTGGGCATGGGCAGTGCAGGGGCCCCCTAACAGGGCCCCAGAAAGATTTTCACTGTCTGCATTGCAGACAGTGATAATCGCGACGGGTGCAACTGCACCCGTCGCACTCCTGCAACTCCGCCGGCTCCATTCGGCTTTACTGTTGCAGGGCCTTTCCCGCTGGGCCGGCGGGCGCTCCTTTAGTGGGCGCCCGCCGGCCCAGCGGGAAAGCCAGAATAGCCTCCGTGGTCTTTTGACCACGGAGCGGCCAAGTGGCGGTTCCCGTTTGGCTGGCGGCTACCGCCGCCAGCCAAACTCGGAATGAGGGCCTATGTGTGCAGGGGGCTACCCAGCACCCCGAAGCCCCGGGGACAGTCACCTCCCCAGGACACATCTCTCTATACAATGCAGGGGGGAACACACAACCCCTGCAGCCCCAGGAACTGCCAGGTCCCCAGGGCTTTGGTGAAATTAAATGCTGGGGGGCTACCCAGCCCCTCCTATGTCCCGGGGACTGCCACCTCTCTGCAACTTCAATCAACAAGAGTGCGGAGGGCACACGTCCCCCATCATCCCCAGGGACCACCTCCTCCCAAGGGCTAATGATAAAGTAAAAGTAGGAGGGGACTGCCACCTCCCCAAGGTTTTATCAAATTCAATGTGGGGGGGGGGCGCTGGTGCCCATGTAGCCCAGTGATTGCCAACTCCCTGGGGCTTTAATCAAATTAATTGCAAGGGGGCTGTGCATCCCTGGCAGCCTTGGGGACTGCTACCTCCAACAGCCCTAATCAAATGCAATGCGGGGGATAGTGAAATATTGCTAAATTTGGTTTTTACTATTGCAAGGCCTATGTCTCTCATAGGGTAACATGGGAATTGCCTTAAAATAACTTTTAAATGTAATTTCCCATTGGGAGCAGATAGAGATGTGGAGTTTGGGGTCTCTGACCTCACAATATAAATATACATATTGTGAGTTTGAAAATGCCACTTTTAGAAAGTGGGCATTTTGTTGCTTAACCATTATGTTCCTCTGCCTGGCTGTGGAATTGTGAGAAAACAAGGCTGATTTCAGAGACCCCCTTTTTGCCCACATTTTCACTTTTTGCTGCTGTTTTCCTGACTCTGATGGTGCCCTGGGTACTGATAACCAGTCCCAGGGCAAGTGCTCTGTGCAAAATCAGTATGCAAATTAGGCTAATTATGATTGGCAAAGTCAACCTACCTAGAAGTAGGGCGTGTAGGTTTAGGGACCCTAGCATAGTGCACTGCTGAGGTGCCCAGTGTCATTTTAAAGGCAGACCTGCCTTGCTGGATGCTTTTAAATTAAAGTTATATGCAAATTCGACTTTGGAATTAAAAGCAGTCCCAAAGTCTTAAAATACCTTATTTTTACATATAAGTCACCCCTAAGGTGTGCCCTATATGCCCCTATGGCTGGGTGCCATGTAACTATAAGCAGGGACCTTATGCAAATAGTTCTATAAGCCCTGGTGAGGTACATCAGCCAAATTAATTTTCCCTCATTGTAGTGAATGGCCTCCATAGGCTAGAATGGGGAGACTTTATTTTAATTTATAATGTCCCCTTAAGTGGTAAATACCTCGACTTTGATATCAAATTAATTGTTAAAAAAAGTCCCACAACTTACCATTGTTGGATTTAATATAGCTTGTTCAGGTAAAGAGTGTTAAACTTTACCTAAAAAGCTGCCAACTTTAGCCGTGTAGTGCTCTGCTCTGATTGGTTCGCCACTGGCAGCCTGACCAGGCTGCCTAGATAAGGCGTGACATAGCCTGGGCTGAACAACACGAAGGAATGTACCTGTGGGAGGAGATCTTCCCTTAGCAGATGGAAAGGCAGGAAGTGGGGAGGGCTGCCAAACTGGTCTTCAAAGGCAGGGAAGGACATTTGGAGCAACCCAGCACCTCCCTCACATTCTCCTAACCCAGACAATTAGGTGACCCCTTGATTAGATTAGAAGAGGGCAGGAGAAGGGTGTGTATAAGAAGTTTAGCAACATCAGTGAGTGGGCTCAGCCATATGTAATCACCAAAAATCACTTTCAGCCATGATGGATTTTTGAGGAATGTTGCTCCCTGGGATTGATTTTTGCCACACTTCACAGGAAGTGGCCATCACAGGGGGAAGGACCCTGTACCTGATTGGAGAACCAGGACTCCCCTGTTTTTCACCCAGATACCTACCAGATTCCAACAAGGAAGAACTACAGAAGAAGAAGGACTGCCCTGCCGGACCCCTGACCTGCACTTGGACACTACACTCTGGAGGACAGCACCAGCTGCACACTTGGGCTTTACCACAAGAAGGACTTTGCCTGGCTTCAACTGGTTTAAGGAGGGACTCCCTGTTTGCTACAGGTGAAAAATTGCTAACCAGAGTCCCCTGCACCAACTCCTGAAGAAGCTGACCAGCTGACCACTGTCCAGTGGCCGTTTAGGAGTTTGCGCCAAGTGCATTCTGGGAGTTGTAGTACACACCCTCAAGGAGCATTTCAGAGCTTCTGGAAACATGGGGTGAGCTGTGGACACCAAAACAACCTTACAAGAACATCCGGAAGAAGATCCAGAAGTTTGGAAAAGTTTGGAAAACTTTTGGGGAAAAGCTACATAAAGGGACTGACCCGCAGCGGCAACTCAAGATGTCTTGCAGGTTTGTCCTGGTGAAGAAAATCTCAGTAAAAGTGACTAAATCTGAACGTAGAAAGTTGACTGGGACCTCCCAGGCAGTGTATCCAAAGAGGGCTCCAAGGACGTCGGATCAAGATTCAGGTTTGTCCTGCTTAAAGGATTTTCATCTAAAAAAACCAACTAAGTCCGAAGGTAAAAATCTCTAACGATGGCTCCTGTGATGCGTATCCGAGGAAGAGTTCCAGGAGGTCAGATTCGACTGGCGACTTGTTCCAGCTGAAAAAAATCGCCATAAAAACAACTAATTCCTAAAGTAAACTTTTCACTGATGCTTCCTGTAAGCTGTAGCCGAGCAGGGTTCCATCGCGGTCGGCCTCGTACTTTGACTTTGCCCCAGTCGAGATCCGACCAGATGACCAGATTGGGGTGATTTCTTTCTAAGCGCTAACAAGCATTAATTCTTTAAAAATTCACATTTCCGGTTCCCCTCATCCAATTTTAATTGTTTTGGTGTCATTTAAAAGATAAAAATGTAATCTATTTATGTAAATTGGTGTTGGATTTGTATTGTGTTTTGTGTTTTACTTATTTACTGTTTTGTGATTATTAAATGCTTCACTCATTTGCCTCCTAAATTAAGCCTTGTCGCTCATTGCCAAGCTACCTAGGGTTGAGCTGTGTTTAATTTATTGAGGCCTAATTGGATCTAAGTGGAGGTTAGTGGCCGAGTGCTAAGTGGAGGTACTTACCTGCCCTTACCACTAACACATTTTACAACAGGAATACACATCTGGGGCAGGATGACAGCTAAGCTGTTTGTGAATTCACTCTAGACAGTCACACAAAGGGAGCTCAGGCGTACAATGGATTTCCTGATGGGTCTTCCTGAGCTAGAGTGGTGGGAGGAGCTGACATTTGCCCCTGAATAGGGCTGTGCTTGTCCTTACACAAAGCAGTGTCCAACCTCTTGGAAGGTGTCTGGGGCCAGGGCAGGGAAAGACAGGGTCTTTTGCGCTGCAAAGTCTCCTCTTTGAAGTTTGCCTACTTCAGAGACAGAAATGGGTAAAAGTACTGGACCTCTAACTCCACAAAGTTATAATCCTTCTGGACTGAGGACATTCTGTCAGGAAGAGGACTTGGATGCTGTAGAAGGGACTGCCAATCTGCCTGTTGCTTTGCTGTACTGGCCTGCTGCTTACTACTTCTATCCTGGGGGTGAGATGACTGGACTTTGCTTTCTATATCCTGCTTCCAAAGGTTCTGCAAGGGTTGGACTCAGCTTGCCTCCTTTTAAGCAGTCTCAGGGACATCGAAGACATCATCTGCCAGCACCTGGGCTCTCTTGCTGAGTGTCCTGGCTTGCCACGTGGTACCAAACCCAGTTCCTGGGTTTTGGGAATGAGTTCTGGTGCAACAAAGAAGAAACCAAGAACATCGACTCCAGAACAACTTCAGAACCAGCACCGCTGTTCGGCTCAATGCTGCTGCGTGTACCACAGGTGTGGTCCCCACTGAGTGCAATGACTGGGACCTGCAGCACAGGTCCGATGCCACTGCAGCATCTCCAAAGTCCCGCCACAGCGTGAGTCCCGAGCACCATGTCATCGACATCTGTGACATCTGACTCCGACGACGACGCAGCACCTGTGGCAGCATGGTATGATTGTAGCAATGCAAAGTCAACACCTCACTTCTTGATCTGCTGGATTCATCGCCCCCACTGAGTTCTAAGGAACCAACGCCTCACCACTGACACCACATCACCTCCCTTCACCTCACCTCTACTGCCTAGCAGTAAGGAACCAACGCCTGACTTCCCCGGTAGCAATATGGAACCTATACTGCACCAGCTCACATGATGCCTCACCTCCCTGACTCTGCACAATGTCTTTGTTTTCTAATTGTTATCCAAGGTACTGTACCTGGGGACCATGCGGCTCCGTTACTGCCCACACTCCCTTGTGAGTGGTATAAGACTGTTGGGAAAGACTCCTCCAAGATGCCGTGATAGCCCCAGTTGGAGCTATTGTGCTTCTAAGTGCTATGTTAAGATCTACTTTTTGAAAATTAGTATCTTTATTTGTGTATGTTGTATTTTTGTTATTTTGGTATTGTTTTATTCAGATAAATATTGGCTATTTTTATAAACTGTTGTGGAGTCCATTTGCAGTGTTTTTACTGTGTGTGTGTGTACAAATATTTTACACATTGCCTCTGAGATAAGCTAGACTGCCCATGCCAAGCTACCAAGGGGGTGAGCAGGGGTTATCTTAGCTGTGTGACTCCCTTATCCTGACTGGAGTGAGAGCCCCTACTTGGACAGGGTGCAAACCACTGCCAGCTATAGACTCCATTTCTAACACTCCATTCTGGGACAACATTTTCCTCAAATTAAATGGAAAAAGACTGGTCTCGTGATAATAGGCAATAACATCAACCCCCTTTTAAGGCTAGACTGGCCAAACTACCTGGGCATGCCTCCAGCCCCCAAAAAGGTTTTAAAGGTCTGGGAGTATGGGTGGACAACTCTTTCTGAATGAAAGCCCAGGCAACTAAACTGTCAGATAGCTGCTACGACATTCTTAGTACACTTTGTTAGATGTTACACTTGCTTCCATTCTCTTCCAGAAGGCTTGTGGTCAATGCACTAATCCTCTCCCACTTGGACTACAAGAATTTTCTACACTTAGGAGCACCAAAAGCTGTAATTAAAAAATATTCAAGGTCATGCAGAACACCACAGTCTGAACCTTGATCAACTTCCCTAGACACAACCTGCTCTGGGCCCTTAAGTTTGTGGAGGGAAGCTCAAGACAGCCACCTACATTTTGTGAGCCCAGCATTTTCCCCTTACTAATACAGCCCAGTGTTCAGTGATTCTTAAAAGACCTAGGTAAGGAGCTCCAGACTTTTTTGGGAAATTGTATTATTTGTTTAAAAGTGTGTTTTACTCCTACTCATGCCTGTTTACTGTGGACTCTATGGGGGCCATCACGACCTCGGCGGTGTTTTCGCAAGACCGCTGAGGTACCGCCGTGCTGAAGACCGCCAGTGGTGGCGGTCTTCTGTGCCGCGTATTATCACTGCTGGCAGGCTGCTGTCCTTTTTCATATGGAAAGCCGCCAGCAGTCATACTGGCGGATGGCAGGAAAGTGGAGGTTGCTCAACCTCCACCGCCACGTCAACAGAACACCGCGTACTGAATCACGTCCCATGATTTGGTGTGGCGGTGTTCTGGTGACGGTGTTCTCGTGGCGGAGCTTCCTCCATGGATCCCGTCCTCTCCCGGAGGATCAACGGACAAGGAAAGTTGATCGTCCGTGAGGGAAGGGGGTGGAGGGGTGTTGTGTGTTGTGTGCGTGCATGGGGGTGTGCATGTGAGAGTGTAGAGGGGGTGAGTGAGTGAGTGTATGCGTGCAGGGGGGTGCTGTGTGTATGGGAAATGTGTGCGGGTCGGACAGTGTGCATGTCTGTATGTGTACGGGTATGTGTTGTCGGGGTGTATGTGTGCGTGTAGGGGTGTGTATATGTGCATGTTCGGGGTCGGGGTGGGGAGGGGCGTTGTGCCACCTTTGGGGGAGTGGTAGGGGGGTGGAGGGGGTGGGGGGAGGATTCGTGGGGGGTAGCGGTGGCGGGGGAGACCCCTATCAGTGCCAGGGAAGGAATTCCCTGGCACTGATAGTGCCTACCGCCATGGATCTCATGGCGGTTCCCAACCACCCGAGATCCATGGCGGTATGCAGGGTCCTGATACCGTTGCCGGTCTAGTGATGAATGCCGGGCTGGATACCGCAATCTCCAGCCCAGCGGTCTTCACCGCCATGGTGGTCGGAATGGTGAAGTGGCGGTCATAATTCCGTTTTTTTCCGCTGGACTGTTTGCGGTCTTACAGCCGCTTTAACACCGACCGCCAGGGTCGTAATGACCCCCTATGTGTTTCAGGCAGCTTGGCCTTTTAAAGTGGCGTTATTTAGCCGTGGCTGTGTGAAATTCCGTTTTAGTTTGTGGCACAAGACTGCATAAAAGCCTCCCCACCCCTTTTTCTAAGTAAAAAGGCTACATATATCTTGCAGAGTATGTTTAGGAGACTGCTTAATCTGTTTCTGTGATTTAAATTGTGTTTAGAAACTGTCTGCATCCCCTGATTTTGCCTTAAAAAAGCCACATTTCAGAGTGTGCGACAAGCAGTATTTCAGTGTTTGTTTTAAAACAATCTCTCCCTTACCTGGAAAGTAGACTCTGCTAGCTTGGAAGTGTGGATTTAGCCTGTCTGTATACAAGGAGATTCTGAAAAGAGCAGCAGCTGCCCCCTCTTTTCCCACAGGGTTAACTTGCCCCTTACATAAGTTCCTATTGATTGTTGCGTGTGGTGTTGTGATAGGTTGTTGGGGGCTAGTCTTTCTATTGGTTTAGGGATTAGAGTTGGGCTTGTGATTGGTAGTAGGGCTGAGATTCTGATTGGTTCCTGGTTCTAGGGCTGGGCTTGTGATTGGTAGTAGGGCTGAGATTCTGATTGGTTCCTGGTTCTAGGGCTGGGTTTGTGATTGGTAGTAGGGCTGAGATTCTGATTGATTCCTGGTTTTTAGGGCTGGTCTTGTGATTGGTATTAGGGCTGGGATTCTGATTAGTTCCTGGTTTTTAGGGATGGGCTTGTGATTGGTAGTAGGGCTGAGATTCTGATTGGTTTCTGGTTTTACGGCTGAGATTCTGATTAGTAGTAGGGGTGAGATTCTGATTGGTTTCTGGTTTTAGGGTTGGGGTTGTGATTGGTTGTCAGAATTAAGGGTTAGATTAGTGATTAGGGCTGAGTCTCCCATTGGTTGTTTGAATTAGGGTTACAAATCTGATTGGTTAGTGTTAGGACTAGGTTTCTATTGGTCAGTAGGGCTATTTAAGCCAAGGGCTCAGGGGTCTCAGCCCGGGCGTCGAGGCTAAGGGCAGAGAGGACAAGGGTAGTTGCTTGGTGGGGCCTGTTCGGACTGGTAGGGCCTAGGGCCAGAATTGCTGCCCGATTTACCATCTATCAGAAAGGACTTTACATCCTGCAAATACATCAACATGCAAACACATTATCTGCAAAGACATCTAACTCCTGCATCACAAACTGACCACAGCCAGATTGCAATGTCCCATCATCCAACAAGATACCCCTTATACAACACATATACACATATCCACCATAACTACAACAGTCAAATACCTTCATTCTCATAGCAAACACTACTCTGTCCACTCCCACTAACACAACCTACCATCACCTACACAACACAAAACCACACTATACATTACTTTCAGCCTTCCAGATATGCACTCCCTGTTCATACAAACCAACAACACTGTCTTCTATTTGCTCCACACAGACCACCTTTCATCATAACAATTTCCAAACCCAGGCTTCCAACACACCATCTACAAATGCCCTTCCACTCTCTTCACCAATTACACACAATCATACAATCCTCACTCTCCATTCCGCCACACCTATTACCTCTTCCAGTCATCACAACTAACACAAACACCGCTGACCCACAGCCATCTCCTCTTACGCACCTCATACATTCAGCTCCAAAACACATTAACACTCCCTCTAAGACTCCAATTCCACTCACCAGCACTAACTCACATACAAATCCCTCACGGAAAACAACTACATCAATAGCCCCTCTCACTACTCCACAAAAACAATACAGACCACACACATCAGCACATCAAATCAACACAAACTTTCATTATACTTATCGTCACACCCACTCCCACCCTCATGACTACACAAAGAATACAAATCCTGTCCTATCTTTACCCCTACATTCTCACTCTTCACAAACACCTACCACAAGCACCCCTACCCAGCAACTGTCATTCACCCGCCTCTCCTCCATTGCACCCTACAAAAAACAGTACACTCTTCATGTCTCTCTCAGCCACCAAGTCCACCACCCACACACACACACACACCAAAATGCCTCCTAAACCTGCTGGAAGAGGAACACCATATTGAAAAACAAGTCTATTGTGACCCTCACACAGTTATCACACCTAACAACACATCTGCTACAACCTGAAATTATACTGCTTACCTTTCTCCTAAGCAAAACAATACCTACACTAACACACTTTTTCTAAACTGCCAGCTCATAAATGCTCGGTCACTCTCAAAAAACAAGCACCACATCTACGACCTGCTCACAGACACACAACCTGACTTACTACTCATAACAGAATTATGGTTGGAAGATGATATGGCCCCAGTGTTGCACGAAGCCCTTCCTCCAGACTATCAAACTATCACACAAAACCATTAAGGCAAAAAAGGAAGTGGACTAGCTATTATATTCAAACAGGCAATAAATCTCAGTAAAACAGACAACATTTCCATACAAGGTTGTAAAGCCCTCCTCGCCAGATGCCACCATACTCCACCTTCCACCTGTAACTTTCTCCTCCTTACAGACCCCCACCTATCAACTCAACATTCCCATATGCTTTTCTAGATACAGTCTCAAACCTTATTACATTATGATCAAAACTATGCATTCTTGGGGACCTAAACATTTGGTTTGACAAACCCAATATGCTCCAACCAAAAGCTATCACTACTGTCCTAGTCGCATAGAACCTGCATCAGATTGTACACAATCCCACACACATCGCTGGACACATCCAAGATGTCATATTTGCTAAGCCTGAACTAGTTACCGTTCATAGCATCACGCCAATCACATGGTCAGACCACCATTTGATAACTTTCCGACATAAAACTACACAAGTCAACACACCCCACAACTACTTACATACATGCATACATGCACCTATCGACCTTGCAGCAAACTCAGTTTTGATGACTGAGAAACACAACTAACAGCCAACACAGATCTAGATACAATTAATTCTGTTCCAAACCTTTATGAGTGGCTACAGGAAGCTTTTGATATCCTAATACCATTCAGAAAAACTAAACACGACAAAAGAAAATCAACACCTTGGAGAAAGACACAACTTAAAAAGATAAAGCAACAAATTAGAAAGTTGCAGCAGACCTGGCTCAAAACAAACAACAGTTAAGACAAACTGCAGCTACACAAACTTAACAGCATATACAAATCATCAATCAAAAAAGCTAAAAAAAAGGTACTACTCAGACAGAATTCAAAATGCTAAATCTGCAACCAAAGAATTTTATAAAATTGTCAATGAATTTCGAAAACCTACATGCATGGAAGGAAGTCATCCCACCACTCAAGATTTCACAAACAAACTGGCAATTCATTACACAACGAAGGCAGACACATTGGACTCCCATTTAAAACAGAAGAAAACCATCAGCACCAACCACTTTCCTAAAATACCCTCTAAGAATAAACCAATCCACTTCTGCTGCCACACCTGTAAGAAGAATCATCAACAACTTTTTAACTACAGGAACTTTTCCTGTAGACCTGAAGAAGGCATATATATGACTGTTATTAAGGAAAACAAACCTAGACCCGCAAGACGCCATCAACTACAGACCAATCATAAATAGACCTTTCCTGGTCAAATTGATAGAAAGAGCAGCATATTATTCAACAAATCATAGATTCAGTCATTCGTCTATTTGCGTCAGTTTAGTGAACCCCTTAACTAACCTCAAATTAGCACTGGCATGTTGGGCTTCATGTAAAACAATTTAGTAACACCAATTTGGAAAACATGTAGCTGTGGTCTCTGTCAAAAGAAAAGCAGTTGGTACCTAGAAAGGATAAGCAAACAGACAATCACAATTTCATTGTCATATAGTTACCCTCCAAGTTTGGGGCAGCACTTGGGTTCGGTCTTCGTCTTCAGGACATCAGTCGATTCGCCATCAGTCAGGAACTCAGCTCAGGTAAAAGGGGCACTTCCCTCATAAAGAGGTAAAGTGTAAATGGGATATCTAAGGACAAGGATGGTTCTAATCTAAATTATCAAGTCACTAATCAAAGTGACAAAGTGTCTGGATCATAGCAATTCGCATCAGCATCTCCCTAGTCTCTCCTAGTCTCCTGTTTTCCATTCTGTTCACTTCCTGGTGTCAAGGGTTTTTATCCCCTTTTTGTTGTACATTCCCCTAAAATCTAATTGGACAACGGGTTGCAACCCACTATCTTTAACCAATTAACTTTACATTAGGTCATCACATTTGTCACCCCATAACAGTTCTCATGCATTTTATTGGTCCATATGATTGACGTCTTTAGAGGTAGAATGTCCGGTATGATTTCATCCTTTTGTAATTCTTTGCGCATCTTCGGTCAGTGGCTCCATTGTCTGTACCGGTTCAGGCGACCTTGTACCTAACATTAATTTACACTGTTGCATTCAGCTAAAATATTTCTACAAGCAAGATGAACTTCATGAGAGCGGATCTACTATAGTTACATTCAGCTTCTAGTTTGAAGAATTCATGTCCTTTAGCAAGTCAGCACACTGCACGTTTAGAAAAACACATTTAATATGAGAGTCAGGCAGCTACGCCTCGACTCATGCTAACTAAGGTGTGACCGGATGGTAGGGAAGGAATCACTCCGACAGAGTTCCAAGTGTAAAAACAAAGAGGTTTTTATTGGAATAATATGGATGAAGCAAGTGCAGGTACGTGTTTTCTGGTCATTAATTGCTTGGTAGAAGGTGGTGAGGGTTTGTCTGTAGTCAGGTTTTCACTCTCCTCTTCTCTGTTCCACTGCCATAGGGATTCCGCGGGAGGTACATGCAGAAAGAAGAGAACAGAAGTGGTAAGTGGACTAGGTATTCCTGTCGTATGGTAAGTTTTGAGTTTCTTTTCCTTTTATCCTCACTTTCTATTCCTAATACTAGTCATTCCAGTGTTTCTTTTATGTTTAACATCCTTTCTTAATATGGTTTTGTTTTCTCCCCCTCTATAGTGCTCGTGATCCCGTGCGCGATGACTTCCGTGATTTAGATTCTTATTGTACTCCACGGTGTTAGTGGTAAGTGGAGTTTTCAGCCCTCCCTTCCTACTACTCCTTCCCCCCCCTTGTTGTGCTGTGTTTGTGCCCTTGTTCAACTCTTTCTCTCTCTCTCTCTCTCCCCGCTGTTACTCAGGTTCAGGCTCGTGATCCCACGCACCTGTACTGCCACGCATCTCCGGAAGCGTGGCGGGATGCAGCAACTCGTCCTCCCGGTCTCTGGGCTTCAGGATGTCTCGTCCCCAGCTGTCACCGCCAAGATACGAGTGTTCCACCTGCCTCCGTGTAGTCCTTTGGCTCTGTCCTCTGCTCCCGACGTCTGTATGGTTGTCGTCCGTCTCCTTGTTTTGATGGTATTTCACTGGTCCTCAATCGCCTCTAACTCCTTCCTCACAAACCCCGGACACCGTAAACTCCGGTAGCGGCGATTTTAACTTCCTGACATCCCGCCGCTTGCAAACGTCCAGCCAATCACGGGACGGTAAACTGGGCTGCCTGGGCCCACCAGTGGCAGTGTCAGCACAAGTGAAGTCCGAGTACTGGCGAACAGGTTCCAGCCCGTCACATAAGGCCTAAAAGATTTATTAGCAAACTTTAGTAACTTAACCATTAATAATTAGTATAAAACCATCTTTAAAGGCAATAATTCATCAACAGTAGTCATTTTAATTAGTCCCCGTATATATTGGTGGCCACTTTCCGTGGGCACATTTCAAGTGCATGTTTTAGCAAAACATATTAATACAGTTTCTATGCAGCATTATTGTACATTAGTTCATACACATTTCATGTTAATATTAATTATATAAGCTACGCTCTCTCAGATCAATCATCTCACCTTTACTTTTTAAACTTCTGCATATCATTACCAGAACTGATCAATGATTTTCATCTCACATGCTACAACTATGCAGATGACACACAAATACTACTTAAATTAGAATGCCCCAAAACATTGAAAACTCAGGAATCTTCAGTTGCCTCATAGCCGTTGATAAGTTGATGACTTGCAGCCATCTCAAACTCAATGCCTCCAAAACAGAAGTACTCATATGTGGTGACTGGAAATGTTATGACCCACTGTGCGCCTGGCCCGACGATCTTCGACCACCTCCTCAATTATCCAAGGAAGTTAAAAACCTTGGAATCACCATGGACTCCAAGTTAACTATGAATGCCCAAGTGGACAAATTAGCACAAACAAGCTTTATCACCTTGAAGACTCTGCCAAGCATCTTCCCCACCTTGGATTTCCACACAAGTTGCAAGCTACTATCTTGCTTGTACTATCCAAACTGGATTATGCCAATGGCCTCTACCATGGATCATCTCTATCCATTATGAAAAAAACACAATGTATTCAGAACTCCGCAGCCAGGCTACAATTCCATGTAACACCACAAGCCCACATCTCCCCTGCCTTGATAGCACTACGCTGGTTACCCATTGCCAGAAGATGCACCTTCAAGCTGCTTTGTCTCACCCACAAAGCTATATATGGAACAAGATTGCTTTTTATCAGAAACAAAATAACCAAATACATTCAATAAAGAAACCTCTGCTCAAGATTGGCACCCTGCCTCAGAACACCACCATATAAGAAAAAGACTATAGGTGGTACATCCTTCTCCGTTCAAGCAGTCAAACTATGGAATTCATTACCCCCAACTATGAGAGCCACAGATAACTTTCTTGTCTTCAGAAAACTACTCAAGAGTTGGCTCCTTCCATCATAACAACCATATTCAAACAGCTATGGACTGCATATGCCTATGTTGATAAATATGTTTTAATCTGATTATGTGCATATTCTAGTTATATATAGTTCTTTAGAATATATGTATTGCTACTATGTCATAACAATAAACTACACACATACTCTTTAAAGCTGTTTAACTATTGTATATTTACTCATGGTTTAACTATGTACATACATGTGTGCATATGTGTGTGTATTCATTTGTGTGTATGTATGTGTGAGTGTGTATGAACATGTTAAGCATATAATAACATACATATATATATATATATATGTATGTTATTATATGCTTAACATGTTCATAGGTTATTGCATAACTCCTAGATAAGTTGTCATACTAGATACTTATCAATCCCTGTTCTGATTTGATATCACACTTTTTCTACCCATCACCATATGTCATATCAATCTATCCTCCATTTCCACTCTGACTCATCCCAAATCCATTCTACTACTTTCATCTCCTAAATAACCCTTCCTAAGCTCTTTCCTCCTCTTCCACATCTAACTCACCCAAACCTCGCTCTACTACCATGATCTCCCAAACAACCCTACTATATTCTCCCTCATTTATCTCACTCTGCTACTATGATCTCCCTAACCCTTTCCACAGACTCTTCCCTACTCCATCCCCCCTTTACTCATCCCAAGCCTAAATCCTATTACCATAAACTCCCAATGAACACTTCTGGATTCTTCCCTCCTCCACCCCTCCATTATTCCAGTCAATCCAACTAACAAATTCACAGATCCGCGGCTCAAATTAACTCATGATAACACTAAAACTGTACTCATAGTTCCCTATACAAATCCACCACTAATTCCTTTTGGGTTCGGGAGTAGCGTGCTACTCGGCGAAAAGCGCTTCAACTCCTCATCAGGGGTAGTAAGCGCTATGTAAATACTATTACAATACAATACAACTTTGCTCGAAATGCTCTAGATACCCTCCCCTGACTTCCAGTCAAGCAGAGTATCAAATGCAATGCCCTGTCCATATCCCATAGGGCACCTTTAAACATAGGTCCTTCCATCCTCTGACCTCTGACCATACTTTGCACCACGAGCAGAACCCATGAGTCCACAAACGCTAACCTGCCGAGATCCCAACTCTATAAAGAGCGAGAAGCAGAGGGCGCTGATTCAGTTACAATGTGGCTGAAAATTAGGCTAAGGTGACACATATTAGTGCAGTGACATCTACTACCCTCAGAGGTCGACTCGAATCAGACATGATTAATAAGGTCATCCAATCAAACAATGAGAATTAGTAGCCATAACCAACAACTATATTCAATAAGGATTAAAGAAAGTATGAGCACCATGACCTATGTGGTCATGAATCACCACACCAATTTAATAAAATGTAAACATTTATTGCCCTTATATTAACAATGCTATGGTCACCTAAATGATGTGCAAAACCAAATGATAGCAATACAGAAGCAACAAAGGCCATCCAAAGTGTCTGAAGAATCTTAGTCAAATGATGCAATCACCATTAAACACTCTAAAATAATTATGCAGAATCACAACAGAATTATTTGAAAAATAGCAACAGATTTAATAAGTTGTGCAGGTGAATCAGTCCTAATCAGTTAATAAACATTCAATTTAATTGTTGGGACAGACATCCTAGCTACCAAATTCTGATTCAGAAAGCATGTGTGGGGCTGGGCTTTGTACATGCAAAAATGTAAAATAAGGCAACAATTAATTTGGAAAACATCTAACTGTGGCACAAACAAAGATATGTGCTTAGATTTCTAAGGGGAAAGTCTGCAAAGGAAAAACAAATGCACACTGATTATACTTCTCCTTAAAATGACAGCAGCCAGCAGAGTCTTCATCAAAAGAGCACAAGAACAGCAGGTCTTCAGCGGTCAGTATCAGGAACATGGACAGGGGAAACAGTTCAGTAATGTTGGGCCTAATGTACCTGTACTGTTAAAATCATAAGAGCAGGGCAGAAGAGCTGCACAGAAAAACTGACAACAGCTGAACAGAACTGAACTGAAAAGGAAGTGAACTCACAACACTTAAACTTTGCTAACTTAAAGTCCCAAAAGTTACTAGCTAAGATTCTATTGGACACAACTATGAGGAATGATAATGAACAGCCAATTGAATTTTTGTTTGCTTTCCATGTGTATCTTTCTTCATTCTTTCTTCAAGATAGGCTCATTTTGACACCCCTCTCTGATCTGTAGTTTCCACAGAATAACATTGTAGAAAACCACACAGAAAATGCCTTTAAGGTAACATTACTTTCTACCAGAAACTAAGGCCCATTGTTAAAACTTGCAAATGTTAACAAAAGGAAGTAGAGAACAAGTAAACAGTAGCTTTCCACTGTGAGCTTTCAAAAGGATGTCTAAAAAACAATGTTTGCAAAAGCATTTCAGTAAAGTCAGCATAACATTTCAACATTGTGCTTATAAAAAAATATTAAAATGTAAGCCTTTTTACTAGTGCCAGTACATGAAGAATAAAACAATTGTAATAATATCACATCATTAGTTTTGTAGTACAGTAATATGAATCATTTTCTGTCAGTACATGTATTTATAATTCATAAAATACATTTTCATAGACATGTATTATTTCACAAACAACTTGAGGTGGCTAACATCATGTCAGCCACTTTTAAGCATGCACATTTTACATTTCTAGTAAGAGTTTTTTTAATTTAGTATTTTAATACACATTGATCATTTTGTTTTAGTAACTCATAGTTTATTAATAATGTTTGCTCTTTAACAATCTCTCCACTGATGGCAATAAGTGCATCACATAAAAAGCTCTTCATTAATAAGACAGTTTAAAACTTAGAGGCATATTTAAGAAAAGTGGCGCTGCACACAGTCAGCGGCACTTATCTTGTGCCCTTTACCACCCCTCTACTGCCACCATGTGTTTGCCATATTTAAGATAAGGAGCACCATGGTGCGGAGTAGGAGGAAATAGTGTCCTTTTCTATGACGCTACTGATGTACTCCGCAGGAGTAGCTCCAAAATGTTGAACTACTTCTATAGACTACACAGGGGCCCATTGTAAACAGTGGTGTACCCCCTTTAAATGCCTAATTTGAGCAGGCGTTAAAAGAAGCAAAACAAATTACGCAATAAATCAGTTTGATTTCCTTGCACCATTTTTTCGGCCCACCCTAATGGGGCAACACACCCGTTGCATACATTATGCCTGGCGCAGGCATAATGTAGCGCAAAGGTTCACAAAGTGGTGCAATGCTTGCATTGCGCCACTTTGTAAATATGGCACAGCGTTTTTGGCCTTGTAATGCCAGATTAAAGTAGAAAATGATGCTAATGTGGAGCTCGAATGGCGCTAGCGGCTCTTAAATATGCCCCTTAGTTTGTTTAGTATAGCTACAGTAAGGTTTTCTGCTTTCTTCAAAATTTCTCAAATCACAACAGTATCTGCTTCTTAATTTTTCCATTTCTATTTCTTCCATCGTCTGTTTATTTGTCATCTTTTGTCATTGTACGAATGTATATAGTTTGTAAAATCCAATTATACAAATGAAACAAACAACCACAATTAACAATAGTTTCAGTATCATTCCCACTGCACCCTGACCAAGGTTTCCCAACCAATTACCCATTTTAGTGAAACTTTTGCCTATAATTTCCCACACAGTTGGTTGTTTCAGGTTCTTTAATTCAGAATTCAAATTTGTCAAACTCCTAATATAGCTCCTAATTACTTTACTGTTGTCTGCCATAAAGTGCAACAATGTTGCGCCTTAAGAATACAACAGACTCCACCCTGTTTTGCTAAAAGGATATCTAATGCAAGGCGTTCTGAAGAACCATCAAACATACTGCAACTATTTCTGTATCCATGAGAAGTATTGCTCCAGAAAAATCTATTAACATTTTGTCAACAATGGTTGACAGTTTCCTTATTTTTATGTCATTCAGAACAACTCCTACTGAAGGAATAGTTGCTCCAAATATATCTTCAGTTATTTCTGAATAACCTACCCTTTTTGATCATGTTCTTAAGTTCTCATGAGTATCATTTATGTTGTCAATCTGGTACATTTTAGAGAAAACCACTCCCAGGTAACAAGTCCCATACCATCCCCTCCACAAAGGAATCACATATTCTTATCCACTCAGCATAAAGTCCCATACATTTCTAATTAAAAATAAGTCTGCATTCACCTGTTCCCAAAAACTTAATATCAATTCTGGATTGAGGCCTGTATATACAAAGCTTTCCTTCATGTTGGTAACCTTAAGCAAGCTTTCTTTGTATGTTAGTTACACTATATGCATGATCATTCCTACAATTTAATTTTACTAAGCCCTTTTTATTTTCTCTTTCATTCCTCTTCTTCCATTATCAGCTTCATTCAGGAAACTTTTCTTGATTGGTGAAAG
Organism: Pleurodeles waltl; assembly: GCF_031143425.1. Taxonomy (NCBI): domain Eukaryota; kingdom Metazoa; phylum Chordata; class Amphibia; order Caudata; family Salamandridae; genus Pleurodeles; species Pleurodeles waltl. The sequence continues at coordinate 707,642,962 of NC_090449.1, read as the reverse complement.
TATACATGTTGAGTTATTCCTGTGAGCATAGCCCGTTCCGAATGTCAATGTAAATTCAAAGAAACTTCCTACAATGTCTATGTTTCTAGCTTTAGCAATACTAATTAAGTGTTGGTTAACTAGAACAAAAGAAAGGACTAGGTCAAACTTTGAGTAAAATTACTGAATGCACTCTTGATTATAAAGTCTTGTTAATTAAAAACTACAACTAATCCCATAAATTAGTGGTAAGCTATGATATGTAATCCCTTCTTGTACTGAGGAAGGAATTTGTGTACACATATAACATCCTCTCACATTCATAGTCTCAACATATTCATACAGCAAACGATAGTAAACATTAGAAGATCTCCTTGCGAACTGTATAAGTGTAAGTAACTCTCATCTTTATAAAACCTGTCTAACTCAGAAAGTATAGCAATCTCTTGTATTGGAGAAGGTGTATAAGTAGTTTCTGCTTTCTCAGAAACACTCATGCTTATGATTAATAACAAACTTATCAACACACAAACAACTGCCAATCCAACACACACATACTTGCACTCATTGTTTCTATTGCGATTGATAATCATGACCTGTAAAGAACCAAAAAATGGAAGAAAAAATATATAGACTTAACTATGCAGCCACAATCAAAAAATCAAAAATAATCTTCAGTTTTCTTTGCGATTATCTACAGCAGCTTTCAGGCTCTCCAGAATTTGTCAAAATCTGTTTAGCAGCTTTGTCAAAATCTGTTTTGAAAGTCTGTTTTAGTAGATCACAATCTGCTGATCACAAACTTTTACTTCCAGCGTACAATGTATTTTTTGGTCATTTGACAAGATAATTTAAAAACTCTGATCAAATATAATTTCAAGTTCCAAAATGTTGAACTGGATTTTCACAATCAAAACAAAAGGACATCAACTAGTGTTCCCACTCATGAGCTGCAAGGTCTGCCCTTTCAGGAACTGAGTTTCTTCACTTTGCACCTTTCTTCCTTTTTGACTTTCAATTTGTACATATTTCTTCTTCACTCAGATCTGTTCCTTCTTTTGTTTCTGCATCCTGCTTTATGCTTGACACATCAGGAACCTTTGCAGTTGCATGCAAGGAAGTCAACTTATCTCCTTTTTACAGGTTTTCCATACAGTGATGGCACAACTGGACTCACGGTTCTTCTTGGGTTAGCAGGAATTTTACACATTCTTCTTTGACTTGGACCTGTTTCACTTGCACCATTAGTCACTTCAGGAGGAGTCAAATCTGAATAACTTTAATTCAACTCAACTCCACTTTCAGCTACTTCAGGAAATTAGATTTGCTTTATCTCTTTTTACCAATCTTCTGCTTCTGGGAGAGTCTGCCGGCTGGGACTTGGCTCTCCTGCTCTATCCACCTCTGTCTCTGCTGATAGAGGAGTATCAGGGTTGTTCTCAAGTTCAGCTGTCAGAGGAGTACCATGATCTGGATCTTCATCAGTTTGCACTGTCTTTACTTCTGCAGTCTCTTGTTCTGTCTTTATCAGTTGCTTATCTTGAGATTGTACAGTTTCTGCTGGTGCTCTCAGGAGAACTGTATTATCATCATCCATAGGATATGGCACTTTACGAGTGTGGCTTGCATGAATCCAGTTTGGAATTCCAGCCTACTTCACAGCAGTCATCATTTCTAACATGTCCTGAAAAGGTCCCTTTCACCTAGGCTCCAAGCAAGTCTTCAGCACATGCTTCTTGATCACCACCCATCACCAGTCCGAAGACTGTGACACTGGTCTCGGGATGGTGTCACAGCTGTTGCTTCCACCTGGTGATACAAAGAGTGAACCAAATCAGCTAGACCCTTGCAATAATCCAGCACCAAGTCATCTGTTATGCTTACAAGCGCATTTGCAGGAATAGCTGGCAATCTCATGGCTCTGCACATCTAGATTTCACGAGGGGAGAGACCATTCTTTCTATCAGGTACCCTTTGCTTGCTCATCAGAACCAAAGGTAATGCATCAGGCCATTTCAGAGGAGTAGATGCACACATTTTTGCCAGTCGAGCTTTCAAAGTGCCATTCATTGCTCCACTAATCCAGAAGCATCAGGACGATAACTACAGGGCAGCTTCTGCTCAATGTTTAAGGCTGAACATAGCATATTTTCATCTGATTATTCCCGTGATTTCCTCTATCTGATTCTAAAGAGGCCAGAAAAACAAATCTTGGTATCAGCTCCCCTAGCAACAGCATTGCTCCTGTAGGGTACGCTTCTTTCCAATGACTAAATATACAGACAGTCACCAACACGTACCTTAAACCACCACATGCAGGCATCTGAAATAAATCTATCTGGATTCTGGTAAATGTACTACCTGATCTTCCAATGTGACTCCGATTGTCAATTTGCTGACATGTAATGCATCTGGGACAAATGGCTTCTGCAGACTGTCTAAATTTTGGATTGAACCAAGATTGCTCAAATGTTCAAATCATTGCATCTCTGCCAATGTCAGTTTGACCATGATAGTATCTAGCCATTTGCCTCAGTAGATAATTTGGCAAGACTACCTGGCCTTCATTTGAAAAGCAAATGTCACAAATTTCTCTTTGATTTCAACCCAATTTTGGCCAGCCTCTTTTTTCATCTTCTGGAACCTCATGTTTCAATCTTTTAATTTCTTCCAAAAGTATCAACTACTGTCAACAGAAAGTTTTGACTTGTCTCATTAGTATTTGTTACAGTTTTCCTCTCTTCATTAATGTGGCACAACTAAGTGCACAGTATCTGAAAATTTGATTAGCATATGCCATACCTAAATATATAAAATAATTTGCTTTTCAATACGCAGTGCATTTCACAACTGTGACTTTCTCAGGTAATTGGAAGGCTTCTATCAATTCATGAGTCTCATCCCCGTTTTGTACAGACAAACCAGAAGAGGTCATAAACCCTCTCTGGGACAACAACTTCCTGAAGTCGTGTACCACACCACATCCATATTGGCTGTCTAAAGAAATGGCAATTTTAAGCTGTGATGAAATACAGCATGCTCTAGTAATTGCAACAAATTCAGCCACTTGTGCAGAAAATACTCCTTCATCCCATGAAGCTTCGAGTGCGCCAGAGATAACGCACACAGCATAACCAGATCTCTATGTCCTCCATTATCTCTTAAACAAGAAACATCAACAAAAATGATTTGGTTATTTTTCTCTGAATATCAGGTCTGGGTTTGGTGCACAGTTCAGTAACATCAAGGCAGTCATGTTCCACTTCATTTACATTTTCAGCTTCAGCAGTGTCTATAGGGAGCAAAGTAGCAGGATTAAGTACTCCGCACCTTCTCAGAGTTACATTTGGGGATCCCAAAAAGAGTAACTCATAGCGAGGCAATCGAGCATTTGTCAGATATTGAGTCTTGGTCCTGGTAAGCCAGACCTCAACTGAGTGAGGGACCTGAACAGCTAAAGAATGTCCCATCACAATGTTCTCACTCTGGGCAAGACTAACACCAACAGCAGCCACCTGGTTTAAACAACCTGGTAAAGCAGCAGTAGCTGGATCTAATGTAGCTGAAAAATATGCTCCAGGACAATTCATGCCACCATGTACCTGTGTCAGGGCAGAAAGAGCACAACAATCACATTCATGACAAAACAGTGAAAATGGTTTTGTGTAGTCAAACATTCCCAGACCTGGTGCTCTGCACAGACTCTCTCTCACTTCAGTAAAAGCTTTCATACAAGCTTCACCAAAAAGCACAGGATCATTAATGTATTTGTGGATTCTTACATCTCTTTGAGTACCAGGAGGGTTCATTTGCAATATAGCTGTAACCCTTTCTCTGCACCCTTTCCTTGCACCTTTCTCTATCTGATGTCACAAGGACTTCACCTCTTTCTGACAATACTGTAATTTTGCCAAACACTTTGGGCCTCATTATGATTCTGGTGGTCTTTTGGGAAGACCTCCGCGGTGGTGGCCGCCAAAAGGCAGACATGTTGGCGATCATCCAACCTCCGTAGTAAGAGTCACACTGTGAAGATCTCCATAAAACAGCCAAAAATCTGTCACCGGCAGGACACAGGAAGGTGGAAAAGAAGCGGTTCTACCACCAGCACCATCAGCCAAACACAATACTACCCAACAGATTACGAGCCACAGATCAGCACAGTGGTTCTACCATGGTGGTAAACCATTGGCGGTGCTAACCTTTCCGGCCAAAACCTACTAATGTCTGAACACAACACCACATTGGACAGTTTGAATACACCAAACCTGACATACATCCAGACACACCTATTCAGAGGACTATATAACACCCTTCCACACAACTCACAATCCTTTGCAACTAAAACGACAAAGACATACACAGAGAGCAGGAAATTACAGAGAGAGAGCACCCTAACACCATAGGCACACACACACACCACAAGTATCATACACCACACACCAGCACACACAACACACATTAGGAGCAAACACAAATACCCACAAGCTCCCATCACTCACAACGTACCACCCACAACCCATCATACAACCAACACCGCACCCTTACACACACAAAACACCCCCCTCCTCAACACAACCACAACCATGTCCCCACAAAAGCAACCACAGTTCACAGACAACGAGTTGAGGGTCAAGGTGGATGAGCTTGTCAGGGTAGAGCCACAACTGTTTAGAAAATGTTGATTGCCAGGAGAATGTAGTTGTGGCAAATAATAGTCGACAGGGTCAACTCAGTAGGCAACCACCCACACACAAGGGAGGACATTAGGAAGAGGTGGAATAACCTATGTGGGAAGGTATGTTCCATGGCATCACAACACCAGAATGCCGTGCACTAGACTGGCGGTAGGCCCCCACCTCCACCCCCACAGTTCACATCTTGGGAGGAGAAGGTCTTGAACATTCTGTATCTTGAGGGCCTCACTGTAGTACCTGGGGGACTGGACTCTGGTAAGAATCCACAACTTATATGTCACACAATTGTCAAATCCTGCATGCTTCCTCACCACCGAAATACTACCCAAGTCACTGTATGTCTCACTACACCTCCCACCTATTCACCTAATGCCCCTCTCCTGCATGCCACACCTTCACGTAGCCCAACTGCCCACACAAAACATGGCAAAGACACAGATACCATTGGTTGATACTATCACTACAACTCCCACAATACACTAGCCCACCTATGTGAAAACCTGCTACATGGCAATGACAGCAATGCAATGGCACAACACAATCCCAACCAAGGCTAAACACAGCTACAGCTCTGAGAGAAATCAAAATGGCCACTCATACAGTCTAATCATGAAATGGATTCACCATGTTATGGAAAATAAGATGGCAGACTCGATGCACATGCACAACATGCACAGACAGAACTTTTAACCTTGGAATACCATGGTACAATGTCCAGCCATTTCATGTCACATCTAGCAAGCCTGATTATTTACCATGTAACACTGCTGAACAGTCATGTGAAGTATCTTATAGTACCTGAACCCATCTGCCGTGCTGTATGTACCAAACCTGAATGACAGCACCCAAAATGGAGTATGAAACCCATGTCATAGACTACTATGTACCACCGATGACATACTTTTGAGCATCTGTCACTGTAATAGCAGGGAATCATGTAAAGCCACTGTACGCAGCAGGCAAACAGATAACCAAACACACTTTCAAAAATTAAATCTGTTTCTCACTCCATCCACAGGTACCCCTGCCAGTGAAACCTTGGAGAGGATACCAGAGACTGCCAGCCCTCCTTAGGATGAAGGCCCTAGTGAGGGCAACATGCCTGGATGCCTGGACACTGATGACCTACTTGGCCCATCTGGGACACCTGTTCAGTCTAAGACTACCTTTCTCACCCTGCTCACATCTATCCCCCCAACCCTGTAGCTACAAATTCACAACCAACCCTCCGTCCTCAGACAATTAGTATCCTGCAAGCACTGGGAGAGGACGGACCGTGCCAGGGGCCCAGACACCTGGGGGCAGAGGGCATGGGAGGGAAGGAGTGGGCCAGAGGCTGGGGCCTCCAAGGGTCTCCAATGACCAGGAGTCCAGCTCCCAAGTCCTGGGAGCATACCAACAATTCCAGGACAGGTTGGGCCAGATCATCACTATGTTGGGGAAAACTGAAGACTGCAGAGGAAATACCACCAGGAGGTCATGCAGCAGTGGCAGGCCCACATGCCACCATGGCCTCCATTGCAGGGGTGCTGAGGGACATCAATACCACCCTGCGTGCCTTCTCGACCTACCATCAGGCCCCTTCTGCTGACACCCTAACATCTGAGCCATCTACAACTGCGGAAACTAGTGGAATGGAGGCACTGCCAGGGGAACTACAGGCCTCAGATACCCCTCCCTCTGTAGCTGAATAACCCTCCCACAAAAGTGAACATCCTCCCAGACATCTGGCTGAAGCAGATGCCAAGACCAAACCCACTGCCAAATAGTTATCCTCACCTGACTTGTCTCCCTTGTGTGCCACTGAGACACCCCGTTGACTGTTCAGAGACATTGCTCCATTTTCCAATGGCACATGGACATTGGACCTGTGAAACCAACTGCTTTGGCAGATATTCTGATAATTCCATGTACCATGACCTCACTCATCACCTTTTGGACAATTTGAGTACCTTCATTTTGCCTTTCACAATCACAAAATGCACAATAAACATCACTGAACACAGCTACTATATATGTGTCTTTAATAAACATCAACAATTGTGATGCTTGCAAACTGTGGTCTGGTAATGCCCCCCTACATCAAACAGGCAGTGTAATGGATAGCAGAAGAAGGCACACTCAGCAGGAGGCACATTACAACAGATATGTCCCAGGACAGATGTCAGAGAGGTTGAAATCCAGGCCCACACATTAGTATAGTCAGTATTCCAACCTGCAAAAAGAGCATGGTAGAGAGTACCATCAGAACGAAAGGCATGGTGCCACACAAAGCACATATGCAGGTCATAGATGTAATGGCCACTGTAGTATACCTCCTAAGCAGGGGCCCCCAGATAGAACATATACATCACTAGGTACAGTACATTTACGCACATCACCTTACCAGCCATCTTTCATGTACAACTCTCTTTTGTACCAATGGCTAATGACTATGAATGCCACAAGCCATAGGTAGCAGAGGCACCGATTTACATACTACAGTCAGTGGATGGAATGAAATGAGAACAGGAGAATTCAGGACTCATAGCTCAATACTGGTCTGTCCATTTGAGAAGTGAATGTAGGAAACTGCAGTGAAAACACATGATCGAGCTAAACGAGTTTTACTGTGCAGCTTACATTCTATCAGCCGGCTTCCACAAGTCACAAATAGGGATACATTAAACCCCCACTGAAGAATCACATCAGGAAGACTATTGCCACCAATGATTGTGGAAATACAGTACTTGAAAAACCCCACTCAACAGACCTGTATGTCGCTGGAAGTACTGATTGATAAGGTCAGTCCTAGGGTCAGCTGCACCTTCTTCATCTGGCTGCTTATCACTTACCATGTCCGCATTTCCAGCCACTGGTCCAGCTGCCTCACCCTCATCAGCTAGCAATGGAATCTGACATCTCAGGGCTAGACTGTGGAGCATGCAGCAGGCAACAATGATTTGGCATACCTTTTGGAAGCGAGTAGAGGAGGGCACCTCCAGATAGGTCCAGGCACCAGAACCTGGCCTTCAGGAGGACAACTGTTCGCTCAATTACATGCCTTGTCCTCCTGTGGGCCTCATTGAAACAGTGTTCCCCTAGCGTGACAGGGTACCTCACTGGTGTCAACAGCCAAAGTAGGTTTGAATAGCCAGAGTCACCTGTGTGCATAGATGTAGGACCAGTGAAATAACAGGTACAGCAAATGTGCAGAAGGTGATGACAGGTGCCATAACAGTGAAACACCTTAAAGCCAGGCCCTCTCTGTGTATATTCGTGCCAAGATGTAAGTCATATAGGGCAAATGTCACATGTGCCATGGAACATGTGTGGCTGACTGAGCTGTCCTGCTCTGATCTGATCATGCAATGTGTATTGGAAACTACCACTATTTAGCCTTTACCTATGTGCCTCCAAGAATCCTAACATGGCTATCAACTATTATACAGCCACATTACGCCACTGTGACAAGAATGTCACAAATTGAAACACCACCATGATGGCACAACATTGGGCCTCCCCGCCGTTTGGGGGCAAACATGGGTATGGTGCACTTATTTAGGGACATCCAGCAATTATATGTGCACAAAATGGCAGGCACCTGTCCTGATGTAGTGGGCAGTTGGAAGTGACCTAAGTCCGCCGTTGGAGGTCATCATGGTGGTAGGCGGTCACAATCACCGTGAAACTTGTCATTGGTTAACATTGCTGCCTGTGGTGGACGAGGACCAATGGCAATGACTGCCAGCGGTGACAGTCCTGTACGTGAGAGCCGTGACTGCCATTTTCTGTAGCCTTGCACCCTTGACTCCTGGCACTGTTGCTAGCAAGACCTCCACGAAGTGAGCTGCTGTGTACTGTCTCTGGGAGCCATCATGCCACATCCTGCAGGTGATAAGGCCCCTGCCTTCACCCAAGAAGAACTGGAGAAGCTGGTGAAGCGGGTCCTACCCCTTTGTGAACAGCTACATGGAGTACCAGAGGAGCAGGTGAGTCCTACGTCATATCACATGGTGAGGGAGTACATGCATGCAGAAGGCAAAAAGTTAAGGCATGTGAGCAGAGAGGATGGGTATATGTGGGCTTTTGCTTTGACAAATGTCTAGTGTCCACTCCCGTCGGTATGGTGCATGTGTACATGACTTTCTCCTTTTGTCTGTGTCATCCGTGCAGGTGAAAGCCCATTAGAAGAAAGGGATCTGGTGTGCCATCGCCAAGCAAGTGAGGCCCCTGCGGTTCACAGCCAGCAGAGCACCCATTGTCGCAAGCGGTGGGAGGACCTGAGACGCTGGGCACGGAAGACCGCAGAGGCCCAGCTGGGGATGTCCTCCCAACGAGGAAGGGGTCCCTGTCATACCCTGACCCCCCTAATGCCCTTCATTTTGGTGGTGGCCTAGCCTGAGGTGGATGGGCGTTTGAGGGAAGCACAGCAGACACAAGGTGGTGAGTACTGACTGTATCCTGGTAATTGGCTCTGGTTGTATGGTGTTTGCTGTCGCACTGTAGCTTCTGTGATAATGTAGTAAGTGCAACATGTATGTAGACTAGTGGACATGTTTAGTTCCCACCTTGCCTGGGTCTTAAATGTGGATGTGGCTTCATGGGTTGCTATCAGTAGATTAACATCTCCTGTGTCATATCATCGTATGTCTGCATGTGGTGATGGTCAAATGACTATGCCATATCTGTGACTCCATCCTGCCTATTCTATGGTGTGAGCTTGTGTACCACCCTACCCATTGAGTCTGACCTAGTCTATCCATCTGCATATGAGCATTAGTGGCTCTAAGGTGCCTGTCCACTCCCATCTGTATTGATCACCTGTATTTGTAACTGTCTGCCTCTCACTATTGGTACTGGGAGTATAGACATCTAATAGTGATACAGGTAGAGACTTCATGGGAGGCAGCAAAATCATTTACACCACAGATTTGGGTTGTATAGGACTGTACTTATGGCTTGGTGTTTTTATCCCCAATGTCTGTTTATCTTCAATCAATGGAGTCAGTGAAGGTTGCAACAGTAGGACAATATGATTTGGATGCCAGATATGGTTAAATTGGACTCATCATTCATTTCCATGTTATTGACTTGTGGGAATATTTCCTTCAACCAAATGCGAATGTTCTATAGGTGGTAAGTGCCTACGCAGATCTCACTTTTGGCAATACGCAATATAAATGCCATGTGTGCCAATGCTCTACCAATTACAGTGCAAGTTAGCTTAGTGGCTGCCTACATCATGTCTCAAAGTTTAATTGGGTGCACATCTGATGAAGTGGGACAATGACTGCTACCCTTGGCCTAGCTGATGTGTGTGATTTGGACAGGATAAGGTTTTGTATGACTTATGAGATGGTGATGTAACTTTTTAGTTGCATCATCATTCCTGTAGCAGCCCTATGTAGTAATGGGATATGTTGTAATTGCAATGGCAGTAGTGTAGGTCCATGTATGCATTATGCATACATGTCATTTTTGTCTGACATGTGTGTTCTCAGGACATCGGTCCAGGTAATCAAATGTCAGGATTGGTATGAGTGATGGTGGTCTGATCATGTTCCGAAGTTCAACTACTGTAACTGCATGTCAAGTAGATTGGTATATAGCCTGTGATGTAATATGTGGCTTCCTGAAGTTCAGTAGTTGTGATACTGCACTCAGTGATTGACTGTGGTTGTGTCATGTGTGCTATGTAAGCCAGTGTAGATGCACTTAGATGTATGGATTGATGTGCTATACATGTGTTTTGTGTCTGCAGGTTTTCCTCTGTGATAGTGTGAGACCAATCACATGTATGTACCCCAGACTTTTATTCTACACATCAGATGTCACCAGTTTGGAGGGCCAATGTGTAGTGGAAACATCAGTTATCTGATCTATATTGGCATTTCTGTACAGTGTTGGGTCATGTCATGTGACTGGCAGGAGCAGTTTGGTCTGTGAGTGGAGAAGTCTTCACTATTAAGGGACATTACAAATGGACATGGACTGATCAGGTGTGGTTACTCTCCAATCCTACCCATAGTCAGCACAATAGTAGACCCTCAGACATCTACCCCAGTCACCACATCCACATGCACCACAACCACCGACACACCCACAAGCAGCACATTGTCCATACTTGCAGACACCACCCCAACAGACAGTCACCCATCCACCATGGCATCTCCCAGCACCCCCTCCCCCCTCCTCCCAAGACACATAAACACCCAAACTCACCCACCCAACAGACATCCAGCACACACAAGTATACCTCACATAAACATCCACCCAAGGCATCCACCATGACACCTCCTACAACCACTCCGTCTCCCTCCACTCCCAAACCCTTTTGCGATGACCGTCCCGTGTGTCTAACAACGTGTTCCTCACAGAGTGTCCCTCTTCCCTACTCCTCTGCCACCCTGTGATTCCCCCAAATGGTCAGTCTTCCTTTCCAAGTCCAGCCCTTCCACCTCCAAGTCCTCCCCTGCCCTTCCTGCTAGTACCCTTACTCCTCCCCCTGCCAAGAAGTCGACCCCTCCCAAGTGTTCCCAGCCCTCCTCTAAACCTTGTTCTAAGCCCCCCTCCCAAGCCCAAACTCCAAGCCCCCACTCCCAAACGAAAGCCCAAACCCCCAACCCATACCTAATCCCTGAAGTGCCTGCCTGCTCCCTTGATGCCCCTACCCTATGGAGGTCATTAAGTAGTCAGGAGTCATGAAGGGGCACTCAGATGTGCCATTTGTACATAGTGCATATTGTTCTTTGGACTGCCCTATTGACATTTATATTGCACATAGTATTAATTTATTGGCATATTTATATTGATAATATATCTGGGCAAACAGTTGTTGGTTCCATGGTCACATATTTGTCCTGCCTTTCTTTCCACATGGCTGTCTTGGTCTTGCCTGCTTTGGTTTGTGTGTGTCATTGACTTTTGTGTGTGTGGTGGTTGTGCTGGCATTTGTGTTTGCGCAGCATGTGTGGTTGTGGCCCTGGTATTTGTCCTGCTGTAGTTGCTATGTATTGTGTGTTTGACTGGTTTGTGTATTGTAAATTCATGTATGTTGCTATTGTGTGTATTGTTTGTGTTCACATGTGTTATTGGTAGTATTGTGTGGCCTTGTGTTGATGGACTGTGTGTATGTGTGTAGTGATTGTTATATCAGGACAGTTGTGTGGTGTCTATGGCATATGCTTCATTGTATGGGTGTGTGATTGTGTGTATTGGTTGTCAGGTGTTGTTATGTGTTGTATGTGTGTAGTGTCAGATGGATTTGTGTATTGTGGTTGCTTGGTGATGCCTTTGAGTTGTTGCGGTTGTGATGTAGTTGTGTGATTTTGTGGCGTTGTGTATTATTGTGTTCAACTTTGCAGGTGCTGTTTGTCTGCAGGTTGGTGTGTGTTTTGTAAGTGTGTGCTGGTCGTGGTGTGTGTAGTATGTGTGTGCGTGTGTGTATGTTGCTGTGTGTGAATGTGTGTATCAGTGTGGGGTAATGTGTGTGTCGCACTCGCCATCCGTCCCGGATGTGTATGTTGTGTGCACGTGGGTACTTTGCCTTTTCCCTACAGTGTCAGGTAGGTGTGTGTACTTACAGTTGTTGCCATCATTGCTGGTTCCGGAGTCGTTGGGGGAGGATGAGTAGTGGGAAGGCATGTAAGTCTGGTTCCAAGGTGGCTCCAGATGAGTATGGCTTCCCGGAGATGAGTGTCTCCTTTTATAGAGTTGGTTTCTGCCATAGTTTCTGTGGAAACCTTGGCAGTCTGTAGACTCGTAATGTGTCCGGCCAGTACAGGGTGTCCTTTGGCCTGAATATGGCCACCGCCGTCAGTGGCGAGCTGACCGCACTTGAGGTTCCAGTGGTTGTTTTGCTGTGTTCTGTAGTGAATACTGCCATGGTCATAATTTGGTGGTCTTCCCTGCTGGCCTGTTGGCAGTATGACCGCTTCCGCTATCATGACAGTCGTGAGACTGCCAGACTCGTAATGACCCCCTTTATGTTCATTTTCACCCAGATTATTCAATAAGGCATTAGTATTTTACCTGCATGCTTCCTGGGTCTTTGAAGCAATCATTGGGTCATCAATGTACTGAACCAATGTAGATTTGAAAGGCATTTCCAATGATTCTAAATTATTTTTCAACACTTGATTAAATATTGATTGGGATTCTGAAAAGTCTTGTGAAATTCTACACCAGAAATGCACACGGTTGCAGAATTTAAAACAAAAGAGCAACTGGCTATACTCATGTAAATGCACTTGTGACAAGTCCACTACTGTGAACCATTCTGCGTCACATGGAATTTGAAACAAAATCACTGCTGGATTAGGCACCACCGGACAACGTGTAAGCAATATGTCACTATTTTTTCTCAAATCCTGAACTATGTGAAATTTCCCATTAGGTTTTCGCAAACCCATAAGAGGTAAATTACATAGGCTGCTCAGTACGTATTTAAAAAATACCTTGCTCAACAAAATCAGCAATTACAGAAGTAGCTCCTTCAATTACATCCGGTGCCATGTGATATTGGGGAGTTTTAAGAAAAACTGCATTAGGTTTAACTGTGACATTGACTGGTTCCACTCCTTTAATTAGACCAATATCATTTTCAGGAAGATCCCACACTTTTAAAATAACTGTATCTTGGTGGTCACTTGGCAGATCCTGTACTGTAAATGCAGGAAAAAGAGTAATCAATGGGAATTCTTCATTGATTAGATTACAGCCAATTGATATGCACGATTCCTCATCATGACTATTTGTTTAAATGGCAATTCCATCATTTGTGCAAGTAATCGAGCATTTAATGTGCACAACAAATCTCTTGCCAGCAGGTATACTGGACTTGAGTCGCAGACTACAAATTTATGCATGCCTTCAAAAGTACCAATTTTAACAGGAATTTAATCTGTAATCAGATTTGTCAGGTGTTGATTTGCTACTCTTACAACCTGTAGCGTTCTTCCAGAAAGTGCCACATTAGGAACTTATTCAGTTCCAAAAGTAGAGCATGTAGCTCCTGTGTCACCCAAGAATGAAACTTCATTACCAATAACTGTTCTATTTACATATGGACCACTCTGAGCCACCTCTAATGAAGCTGCTAGCACACATTCTTCTTAATCCGAGCTCTCACTCACAATTTCATCACTCAGTTCATCCTCACTGTGTACGGGATACTGTGTAACCAGTTGATTATTTTGACTTACCTTTGATCCATGCTCTGCTGAGGAACCACTACCTGCTGCTGTGTCAATGGAGCTTGGGGTATTTGCATCTGCTGTTACATTTGCTGTTGTGGCACCTAAAATCGTGGCACCTGAGGTTGGGGAATTTGTATTTGTGGAATCTGCATTTGATAATCCTTATTCTGAATATATACATAAGGATTCCAATTTCTCGGTCCTCTCAAATTTGGAAAAAGATTTTGTACATTTATCTGCACAACACCTTCCTGCACTATCAAAGGACATTCCCAATTTCAATCTCCAAGACCATGACAAGGTAACATTTTCTTAATTGTCTGCATATCACCTGAATTAACATTATTCAAATCAACACGATTTCCATTTCCACCACCACCACATCCTTTTCCTCTTGCCTGTCATTGACTCTGCATCACTTGTATTTTCCCAGTTGTTGTGGAATTACCTGCATCCATGATTGTGCTGCTATAATCTGCATCACCATCGCTTTCTCCCTCAATCTTTTCCGCTTCATGTTAATCTTGTCACTACAATATTTACCTAATTGCAATACTTAATCAACCGGTTCTGCTTGCCAGCAAATCAAATGACTCTTAATCATGTTATCAATTAAAGGTCTCTACCCCTGCACAAACCTACATACAAAATTAATCATGTCTTTGGGTTCAATTGTCTCTGAACCACTGTAATGCTTAAATGCCTGCAGCAACCTTTCATAATATGCATGTATTGACTCTTTTGCTTCCTGAGCTGCCCTATTAATTCTCTGCCAATCGATATCTTTTGGAGAAATTGTCATTTAAAAAAAAATCAATCACTTCATAATAACTTATCATTACTTCAGGAGATGGCACACCTGTAAATGGGTCTTGTGTAGGCTCTCTTGTCGGCCAGTCAACACTCCTCTTGCACTCAATCCATAAATCAGCTGGGACCACTATTTCTAAAAGAGTATTTAAATCCTCCCACAAACATTTTGCAAGTTTCGTAAACCTGCCTGTCTGATGATTCCATTCCACTGGCTTTCTCACAATCTTGGGTAGTCATTCGTGGGACATGTACATAATTCCCTCCAGGAATTTCTCTCATTGGTTATATTTTTACTGGACTGTCAGTCTGCTATGCATCAGTAGAGTTTGAAGTCACAGACTCTTTTCTATTGCTCTCTTTTCTTTACCCATCTGCCTTCCCTTCATCCAGTGATCCTCACGTTTGAATACCTTGGATTCATTCTCCAATATCATTCCAGGTGCTCTCATGTTTGCAATGTCTTTTGAATTGAACTCCAATCTGTAACTCTTCTGTAATGGTTTGGTTTTCTCATTATCCTAGCTTATTTTTCTGCAAGTTCTAATGATTTCCGATGTGCAAATCCTGTTCTGTTTATGACATCTTTACACATGAACGATAACTCATCTTTATTATATGAGTCAATTCTATTTTATTCAAGTGTTCCTTCATTCATTTCATTTAATTCTAATTTTAATCTTGCCAGATTCAGTGTTCTTTCCCATTCAGTAGCTGTTTACATTGCTGATGCTCTACTCACTTTTTCCAACCATTCTGTTAATTGCTGAGTTGTCAAGCTTTGTAAAGAAACATTATTATTCACATTGGGGACACTTTGTGGAGTATTACATGGTGAACACATCACCCTTCAGGTGACACTAGAACTGAGTATGGAGAGACCAAAGTTTGTGAGATTACAGGACAAGTTACATCTATGAGCGGACCTGTTTTGTCAAAAGTCTGATTTATTGGAGACATAACTCCTGCAGCAGCATCGAGTATCGCCACTTCTGCATTTAAGTTAAAAAGTGAAAACATTGTTGCATTAACTAAATTAGAATTCTGCATGTTGCTCTCAGTATTTCCCTGAGCATATTGTTAATGTAGTATACATTGGCATTGTCTTGGCTTGGACAGGAGTCACTAACAAAAGGAACTGAGTTACTGTAAGAGCAGAAACATTAGTTGCAACCTGTACTTGACTCTGTGTTACTTCAACTGGCATACTTGAACTAGGGCTACCACTTTGATTTGCCTCGTCTGCTGCATATGGAGGAGGAAGATTTCTCAATAATTTTGTTGAAAATTCATCATCATCCGAGTCGCTATCACAAGCCAGTTATCTTTTAGCTTTATCTAATCTTGACTCAGTTATTTCTGAAATCTTTTCTTTGCCTTTGATCTGACACAGTCCCCTTTCTCTTGTGAAATTGCAGTAAACATTACAATGCCTTGTTAGGTTTCTGTTCTCCAAAATTTCTGCTTTGTATCCTATTTAGATTCTATCAATGTTTTCACAGCTCTTTGCATTTGTCTCTCAAATTTCTTTTGTTTTCTGGCTACTAACTCCCAACTAACTAAGGCTCCAAATTGCGCTTGTCTCGCAGGGGGCTTTAATTCACAAAGCACTCTTCTCAAATTCTCTAAAATTCCCATATTAAAAACTCCTATGAGCAAGAAAAGCTAAGCATCCTGCCTTCTCTGTTACTATGCACCACTGTTTTAACCAAATACATGCTTATGGACCTTTCTCTTCAATCAGTATGTATGCAGGTGTATCTTGTGGCAGGGCAAATTCTCCTATTCTAACTGGAATAAAAGCATCTCCTCTTATTGCACGTTTTAATGTTTTGATGAACTTAATTTGTACCTTTAATAGGGCTTAAACTGCAAATTAAATCCAAAACAGGAAGTATTTAATTCCCCAAATCCTTTTTGCTTGCTACTCTCAACCAATAGCTGTCCACGTTTGTCCACCAATCCATGCACGGCTCCTTTCAGCAACCAACCAATCCCAGCACGTGCCTAGTGACGTATCACACACACACATCGGCTTACAAAGCCTTGTGGCTCATCCTTCAAACTCGATTCACACAAAAACGAACTGGAAAAAAATCAACAAAAAAACTTGTCTGCTTAATACAGGTAGGACTCAATCTCTGTAGGGAAATGTTGATTCGCTCAAACAGCTACTCTTCCAGCTGTGGCTTTCTCTCATGTGTAAGTAAAATTCGACCTGCAAATTTCTCCATTGACTAATAACAGATCCCCCTTGTGTACTCAGGAATCACCAAGTACTTGTCAAACTAGCATTCACTTAACATGCACACTAAGAATACATCTACACCAACACTACAGACAAGTAAACAATAACAACCAAGTGTCTCAGACACTTTTTCAATACTCCAGAGTTTTAGACCTCGCAGGGTCCGTTGCAACAACAACCATTTAGACAATTTTTTTGCATGAAGCGCAACACTCAATTGAAGTTTGATGACTTCCCTACTCTCACACTTTGGAGTACGCAAACTCTCTACTCCACTACACTGGAGTACGCAAACTCCCTACTTCACTCATACATTACAATTCACCTGCAATTTGCCAATACATTGCATGCACAAACCCTACTTATAACTCGAATGGCACTGGAAACTCTGGGAACATATCAAATCTCATCTGAACAACCATTGGCAAAACCAAGTAACCATAAATCAGGATGATTTCTCTCCTATTGAGACAAAACCACATCTAAACAAGCATTGGCAAAACCAAATCTCCAAAAATCAGGGTGATTTCTCTCCTACTGAGATGAAACCATCCTCTGCTACCAAATTCTGTTGGTATGTGCCCTCCTAAAATTAGACTAAGGTGAAATGTAATAGGGCAGTGAAATCTACTACCCTCAGTGGTCGACTCAAATTTTTTGACTCAGAAAGGAGTAATAAAATCATCAAATCACACAATGAGAATTAATAGCCATAACCAACAACAATATTCAATAAGGAGTCAGAGATTTATACGCACCATGATCTATGTGGTCATGAATCACCACACCAATTTAGTAAAATGTAAACATTTATTGTCCTTATATTAACATTGCTAAGGCCTGAAAAATTATGGGCAAAACCAAATGAGAGCAACACAGAAATAACACAGTCTTTCCAAAGTGTCTGCAGAATCTTTGTCAAATAAATGCAATCAACATTGAACACTCCAAAAGAATTACGCAGAATAACAACAGAATTGTTTGAAAAATAGCAGATTTAATTAGTTGTGCGGTTGAATTAATCATAATCAGTTTATGAACATTCAATTTAATTTTTGGGACAGACATCCTAGCTACCAAGTTCTGATTCAGAAAGCATGTGGGGATGGGCTTTGCAAGTGCAAAAAAAAAAAAATACAATTGGAAAACATCTAACTGGGGCATTAAAAAAATATACGGTTGGATTTCTAAGGGCAAAACCTGCAAAGGACAAACAAATACACATTGATTACACCTCTCCTAAAAGTGACAGCAGCCAGCAGAGTTTTCATCAACAGAGCACAGGAACAGCAGTCAGTATCAGGAACATGAAGAGATGAAAAAGTTCAGTAATGTTGGGTCTAATGTATCTGAACTGTTAAAACCATAAGAGCTGGACGGAAGAGCTGCCCAGAAAAATCTATCAAGAGCTGAACAGAACTGAATTGAAAAGAAAGTGAACTGAATCTCACTTAAAACACCCACAACTTTGCTAAATTAAAGTCCCAAAACTGAATAGCTAAGCTTCTACTGGACAAGACTATGAGGTGGGATAGTCAATAGCCAATTGAATTTGCGTTTGTTTTCTATTTGTATCTTTCTTCATTCCTTCTTTGAGATAGGCTCACATTGACGTTCCTCTCTGGTCAGCAGTTTACACAGGATAATAACATTGTAGAAAATAACGCAGAACATGACATTTAGTTAACATTACTTCCTACTAGAAGCTAAGGCCCATTGTTAAAACTTGCAAATGTTATCACAAGGAAGTACAGAAAGAGAAAGAAGCAGATTTCCACTGTGAGCTTTCAAAACAATGTCTAATAAACAATGTTTGCAAAAGTATTTCAGTAAAGTCAGCATAATATTTCAACACTCTGCTTCCAGAAAAATATTAAAATGTAGGCCTTTTTACTAATGCTAACACATAAAGAATAAAACAATTTTAATAATAATTCCACATCATTAGTTTTGTAGCACATTAATATTAATCATTTATCATTTATTATTTCACATAAAACTCGAGTTGGCTAACACCATGTCAGCCACATTTTAAACATTCACTTTTTACATTTCTAGTATGAGTTTCTCTAATTTAGTCTTTTAACACACAATGATCATTTTGTTTTATTTACTCATATTTAATTAATAATGTTTGCTCTCTAAAAACCCTGAAACTCTGTTAAACTTTGTGGTGTAATATGTGTTGTGTTTCTAGCGCTGGGATGCCCATGGGTAGCCATACACTCTATAAATGTGCATAGATTGGATAAGATTAGGTGTTGAGCTGCATAAATTGGAGAGTGCATCCTTACATCCATATGCCACATACAATGGCAGGAAGGCAAAGGTTTGCTGGGGATTTCTACCTCTTTTTCTGCTTCCTACGTGTGGTAGGTGCAATTGATTGAACTCATGTGACACTTCAACTACCTCGCAACAATGCACACATCTTCCACAACAGAGACCTCTGCCACTCCACCAACATGCAGGGTGTGTGTGATGCCAGTGGCTGCTCTACTGATGTGCAAGCAGTGTTTCCAGGCGAAACACAGGACAGCTATATATTCCACCGGTCAACTCTTGCCTGGTGGCTGGCAGCAAAAGAGTTTGGTAACATGTGGTATTCGTGCACCAGACAAGTTAGACCTGTCTAAATGTTGTTTTAATATACACAGCAAATACAAATTAATTATTGCTGTGACATATAAATAACCCCAACAGACAGTGCAAGTACCATTTCAAACATTATAAACTTTATAGATACAAGAGGGACATGTACAAATGTTTCCTCATTTTCCCCCTCAGATAATGCTGCACATGTACTCTCCCCTCATCTCTTCACACCATACAGATGTGCAATCACTGGACCTCAGCATAGGTACAATAGGGCACACATACATACACAAGTCATCATAGAGCTCACTTTTGGTCTCCTACAGTTGAGATTCAGATCTTTTGACAGTATAGGAGTGGGAGGTGCTGATGTACTCTCCTGTAGTAGTGTGCAAAATAATAGTAATATGTTGTCTCTTGCACAACCTCTTAGCATGTCATGGCTTACGTACACCTCTGAACCTTCACCTAGCTCTGAATCCAGGAACCAGGTCATTGTCCAAAGCAAGGCGCAAGTTATACAGTTGCGTGATCAACTGGTTGACACTTTTTCTCTTGAGCCACCAGTTGTGGTATGGCCTTTATGTGGTGTCACAGTCTGTTATCAATAGTGATTGGTAGAACATTCAGTACTGAGACTACTCTGTAAGCCATGCATAATGTATTTAAACAACAGCTGCAGTCAAGAGACAAAAGATCATCCAACACATTTCTTGCATGTGTTAGCAATTAGTGTTGACAAAGTATCAAAGGACTCCATCGCCTTAGGGGAGTAAATGTCACTGCATGTGTGAGATATCCCTGGACACTGGGCATCTGAAAACATTATCCTCACCAAGTGTCACAATGGGTCATGTCTATGCATACAATCAGTGCGGATTGGCATTGTTTAGAAGATGGAAACCTATAGGTAATACAAATGAGACTGGAATAGGTGTCAACTTTATAATTTTACCTTTGTGAATCGGGCCCATAATTTTAACAAATATGGCCTCATCAGAAGGATTTATGTAAAAAATGAAGTTAGCTCAGTCTGAGCACAAAAGAGAGGCCAAGGTGCAGTCTGCCATACTAGTGGAGGGAGACATAGACCTGACCACATCACTGTGGGACAGATTCAAGAAAAGTGGCACAACACCAAGGGCAGCGCCACTTGTCTTGCTCCCCTTAGTGCCCCCCTAACGCCACTAAGATACAGGGCACCACGGCGGTAGTTGGGGCACTAGCATCATAATTTTTGATGCTAGTTTGGAGCTTTGTAGGATTAGTGTAAAAAATGTTGACGTCAATCCTGCAAAGCCCATTGAGGCCCATTGTAAGCAATGATGGCCTCCTTTTAATTCCTGCTCCTCTGAGCAATGCATGCATTGCACCACTTTGTACATTTGGCACTGCAATTTTGGCCTTGTTGGGCCACATTCGCATAACAAATGGTGCTAATGTGGCACAAGGAGGGGCTATGGGCTCTTAAATCTGGCCCTGAAAGTGGCAGGCCTGTTAGTGGTCTAGGATGGTTCATCCATCCTGCAGTCAAAGGGTGCCAAGGAGGAAAAATAGGGTCCAGGCTGCAGACTGCTGAACTGCACTCCTTGAATCACATTCTCGAGAACTAGCTGTTTCTGACTTCCTCCCTCAGCAGACTCATTCCCACATTAACACCACTGAATATCTCTGCCCTTGGCCCGTTACACGCTGTGTTCTGCTGAGCTTGCCCTAGAGCACAGCAGTCACTCCACCAAGACATATATGTGCATTACAGCTGACATCTCTCTTCTCACCCTTCTCATGACACCTCATTGGTATGGAGAATCCTGCTCTCAGCTCGAATATTCTCAAAAGACAATATATGACAGCCGGATCTTACTCAACCATCATAATCCTTCAACCCCAGTTCCGATATTTAAAGTCCAAACGTGAGCGAAACTCTCTTCAGCAACACTAAATCACCCAACTATCCCAAAGCCCTTACACTTTCTCCAGTACTGCAGTTATGACTTGGAAGAATTGTGACTCTCACCTCAGTCTCAAGCTTTTCCTTCTTACTTAAATAAAAAAACAATATGTTAATATTAAGCACTTCCTTACCATACCTGGTGCAGAACGATGTTCTCAGTGATCTACCACAACACCACAGGAGTATATGGTGCCACCGAGGTCAGCCTCAAACCCCAAATGCATGAGGAATGTTAATGAATCCTTGAACCATTAATCCCAGCTGCCATCACAGAGATGAAGTTGGCTCCAATACAAATGCTGTTATTTTTAACTTATGTGCTCCGTTCTGGCAAATGGTATAGTAAATTAAATAGGGCTGTGCAAATTAAATAGGGCTGTGTCCAGGTACTGAATCATTGACTGCAGTCTTTCCCTCAAGTGAGGCACAATCACCAGTAAAAACAAAACAAGGATGTTGTTAAGAATATGTATGATTTTTCATTGCACCACTCCTCAAAAAGCCCAATCCCCCAGCTCCTGGACCACAACAAACTACTAGACTCCTCCCAAACAAGGTCCCTTAGCACCTCAGATGAGTGCTGCCCCTGGTTGTTTACTTGCATGGTGTTTAGTATACCCTTGGGCCAGAGCAACCAACGCACCAATGCAGACTTATGCAGGACTGCTTAAACAAGCCATTTCCACCACTCGTGATGTCACTGCATTAGCGTGGATATTGAGGGTGATTAAAACCTCATCCAGCACCAGTGGCACACCATTAGCCCCTGCAGCCCTTACAGTGTGGGGAGGACAAGCTCTAGGGGGCCCTCTTAGCCAAGTACCCTGGCCTAAGAGCTCCTGATGAGTTTGGGAGGGGGGCTTTCATTGTACTTTGCAGGGCAGACCTCATTTTTGTTACGCCACTGCCCAGCACATGTGCAGAAAAACACAGTCCATTGTTCCTGATCCCTCCCTCTAAAAAGCAGAATCTCAAATTGGCTTGATGAAAACGCTTTACACCCCATAGTCTTAAGTTACTGTGTGTGCTCTTCCTCTCCTGCCATGAATGACAGGGCATCGCCCCATCTCCTCTTAACATCAGTCTCCCCAGAGATAAACTGGATAACAATTAATTTTAGGATGCAAACATTTTGGGTGAATTTCAAAACCAACTGGGGTGGCCGGGATACCAGAGACTAGATTATTAAAGGGGTTCACTGCTCTGAATTGAGAAAGCATTGACTAGAATTAGATATGTCTGCAAGTCATGGGCTTTTTGCCACTTTAAGAAAAGAAATGTGTTGTTGCATAGCAATGAACCAACTGCATCATTTAGTGCATGTGATGCAAGCACAGCACCAGAAAATGTAGCAGATATTAAACTTGCAGGATAATTGATGCAGTCACAAACTTCTTTCACCTTTCTGGAGTTTTTCAGTGCATCCCTCATGGGTCATGCTGCTGGATGCCACTGCACATATAATGAAATTTGTCCCTTCCACCTGCCAGTGTCTGTGTAGGGACAACAGGCTATCTATTAGAAAGGGACTATGAGGTTGCAGCCTGAAAGTGTGTTTTCCCTCTATGTGGGTGATTTACGTGAGTGTAATCAATGTGTCATTTTCCTATGAACATTCTTCAATAATATGAAGCATGTATAACGACAAAGTGTTCCTAGGTGTAGGCCCTCCATGTAGTGTGCATAGTAATGGCACACTGTGCAAGGGATCCAGGCACCCACACATTGATTTACAGGGGAAAACTAGATCACCTAATGCTCTAATTTTTAAAGTAGTTTGGTCGAGCAGTTAAGCCAATCTTGGAGAAGTGCAAGCATTTGTTGTACTCACAGTATCAATCATGTAACTCACGCATCTGAAGGAATAACTCAAGACCAATTTACAAACATACTTCAGATTTTTATGTAATTTTTAAGACCAAGGTTATCAAAATTGGTTAAGTACTTTTTGAGATATGGATTTTTGAAGTTTAATAAAAATAGTATTTTTGTGCGTTACTGCGCACCATAGGAATCAATGAAAAGTCATCTTTAAAAAGACATATAAAATTGTACAGTTGAGTTGCCAAGTTCTTCTTTTGCAGGTTGGTTGAGGTCGTCGGTGGGCACACTGTGCCAGCTGGAGAAGTTCCCGGTTCCGGGGAAGGTCTCTGAAGCTGATGCAGGGCCAGTGCAAGGGACCACTTGGAAAAGCACTGCACAGGTAAGTTTAGAGGTGTTTTTTTGGGGTCCCATTGGAGTGTTGAGGTTGCAAGGGCTTATGGCATAGCACGTTCTTCATTGCAGGGCACGGGGAGTACGGGCACAGAGAAAATCTGTGAGCCAGGAGCTGTGTGTAAAGATGCCCTTTGGAGTTGGAGGTGAGTCTGTTCAAGGGTTGGTTGCAGGACAACAGGGACACTCTGACAGGAGGTCTGGGGTGTTCCTGAAATCCCTTGACTGGGGCTTCCTTCTGGTCATTTTTCAACTCCTGGTGTCCGATGTCAGCTGGCCAATACCCAGGTTATTAGTACGGTTTGACTACAGGAGGGCACAGTGTCACTAAACCTGGCACACTTGCAAGGTTTGTCCTCCCGGTCATCAGTGTGTTCCAGATCCAGCACCAACTTCCAGGTCAGAAGTTAGCGGCTGATCATTGAAGTGACTCTCACTGGTTTGTTGGCTTCTTCTAGTTGCAGAGTGGTACCTGGACTCTGGAGGGAGTTATTGGGTGATTTTTGAAACCTGGAGGTTCTCTGGGGTTAATTAGAGTTTTCCCAGTGTCCAGCAGCTCCTCAGCAGTTATTGTCGGGTCCTGTGTGCAGCTGGCAGGGTTTGGCCTCTTTTCTTTGTTGCAAATCACTTACTGACAATGAACTTCTCAATTGAACATTGGCAGTGTATTTTAATTACAACAAACTTTAACATATATTAGTGGACAATAACACCCTAAGTGTTGAATAAACTTAAAAACTGAAGGTTCTCTACACAAAGTTATATCCAACTAGTTACAACATATTATTTACAGCAATTTGTTTACACCAATACACATTAGTTCATATATTTTCATTGATCTCCAAAAAAGAACTTAAACTGTGTTTGGAAGTGTATTGAAGCTATAATCCACATGGAGGAGAGATGGTTGCAAATTTGGTTACATTCAATAATCCTGCTTTCCCAAAGCACTTATTAACGGAGGGATGTAACCTGTATACAAAGTTCATAAATCATGAATTTTTATATGGCAACCTCCTTATAATAAGGTAGACGCGTTTCAGCCCGTAAAAATATGGGTCTCTCCAGGACTTGTGGAGTGAAAGAGACCTAATAATCATTGGTATCTTAGTTTAAAGGTGGTGCCTATAATATCAGGATTACACCTCTGTTTCCTCAAATATTTTTTTTTTAATAATGGCAATCAGATAAGGTCCTCGAGCCCGGCTATTAATCCCACGTTTACAATCGAAAAAAATGTCTTTGAGGCGACAGAGGTGAAATCCTGATATTATAGGCACCACGTAGTGGTCTTTGAAATTGTCCTTTCCTACGGCTTGTGTTTCCTGAACTTGTCATAATTAATGCCTTAGTTGAGGGTTTAGTTTAGGGTTTGTATACCTCGTTTCCACATTAGCTTTGAACCACCTTTGACCGGCAAGGGAATGGTGTTGTATAGCTATTTCAGCCATGTTTTAGATACGTTGTTTTAGCTAACTAGGCCTGCAGCTGTGCCTTTTAATGCAGTTATATTTAATTCAGCATTGCTTTATTTTTCTAGCAATAGCTACATTTATGGTGCTGTTTTATTTTCTTTATCTCATTGTTCTTTCGCTTAGGAAAGCATCACGATCTTGGTAGGACATTTATTTCATTTTGTGCTTTCTTTAAGGCTTCAGTCAGGTAGGGTTGCCAACAAACGTGGTATGCTGTGTCTCAAGCATTCACAGAAACACACACACTCATGCGTGGGGATCATTTCTTAGAATGTCAGTTGCTTAGTTATAAAAACACCCCTTAGTCCCAGACCCATTAGAGGGAGATTCCAGCCAGAGGACCATAACTTTATGCTGATTGCTGCAAGCTTCGCGACAGCTACTCGCTTAGATGGCCGAACCCTGAACCAGTATGCTGTGCTCATACTTAGTGTAGGTGAGGGGCTATAAATCCACTCCCCTGTTTAGACAGCATGGTAGGACTGTTTTTGTGTTTTACACTCGTAGTCACATGCCTGCTCCTATTGTCTTTTATTATTGCTGTGCACCTGCTTTTATCTAAGATGTAAATATTTTAATAAATGCTAATTTGAATACATTTTGCCTCTATTGTTTTTGCCTGAGTGAGATCTTGGTAACTGAGAGAAAAGGATGTGACCTGATGTTCCACAATTTCCTGGGGACTCTATCTTACCATGAGCCCAGTTGCCACAATCATCTCGGTCACAGATGGAGTGCTGCTAGTTAGCCAGAAACCCCAGATTAGGCCAACAGGTGTCACCTGGGGTTGAATTGTACTTAGTACCCACAACCAGGTGATCCTACTGCTCAAATCCAGTAGCCTCATTCCCCTAATGAGAACCTACGTGACATGGCACAGAAATCCTCCTTAGTGCGCATGTGTGTTTGGCCAGAAATTTCGGCCGGTCAAACACACATGCGCACTGGGCTCTCTCCAACCCGGCACTGTGTTGTAGGGTTGGAGACAGCAGGCAGAGTCTCTCACTCTGCCTGAGAGTGGCCTGGCTGGGCGCTCTGTCCAATACTATTGCTGCTTTCATGCTGCCACCAGCATGAAAGCAGCATTAGGATTGGCCACAGGGCAGGGTAGGACCCTGTGCCTGCAGTGAGGACCAAGGAGCGGCACAGAGGAGGTGGCTAGGAAGGTAAAATGTTTTTTTGTTTGTCGTTTTCGCCCTCGGCCTCCTGCCACGCACCGCCCCTTCCCTTCCCCCCTGCAAGCCATGACTGCTGGGGAGTATCAGATTGTAAAATCTCAGAGTTGGCAAATACTGATGAAAACCCAAATGGACACAAATGGAATGAATCTACATCTTCTAGCTACAAAAATAGCTGGGCAGAATAGTAGGTGTACTATATTCTCAAATGCCAAACAATTACAAAGTGAACAATTAATAACAGGGGGTTGTGCAATAAACCAACTTGATGTAGACGTTTTGATACCAAGGGGGGTAAAACTCATCTACAAATATCTTGAAAAAGGGTGATGGCTTATATTCTAGATACTTAGCTGTAAGACCTTCCACTGAGGTGTTCAATTGTATCTGGCCCACTACATAAACCCAAAAAGAATTGTTAACAATAACCTTAGAAACAGGAATTACAAATGTTGGGTTATTGCACCAGCATTCTAGACCTAACATGACTAGCCAAGAATATACATGGCGAAGCCAGGGTATAGTGTTATGTGTGCAAAGATTAATTATTTTAGAAAGGCAAGTAAGGAGCTAGTTCATCAGTGGTGCATATTCATACCTAGTCTATAATGGGTCTCAGAACAGCCAAATGCTCAACCATCTGTAACCCTACGTCAGAATCAAAATCAGAATTAGAAAACCTTTATTCGCAGCATTTCAGCAGCATAAAAGATTAAATAAAATAACCATACAAAATACACATCCATAATAAAATTAATATTGGTTAACAAAAATAAAAATAATCAGCCAGAGAACAGTTCAAAATTACGGCCAATATCATCCAGATTAAAGCAAATTAAAAAATGCATAAAAAATATTAGAACCCACAGCCACACACTTGAAACAAATAGACAAAACCTACCCATTAACTACTCCACTCTTACTTATTTTCATGATCTGCATATTAAAATGCCACAGAGTGGGAGACAAGGGTGTGTGTGCAATTGCATTAAAAAATGTTGAGCAGGCCTTTACTGACAACATTTATGAATTTTAAACAAAGATACAATTAGATTTCTCCTTAGTGTTTCATAGAAAGTGCAAAAGAACAAGATGTGCAAATTGGTCTGAAGTGACACTTCGTCTCAAGGGCAGGAACCTATCTCTGACTGCGAATGACAACGAGTGGGATAACCAACACTGAGGGGGAGGTAATTAAAGCAAAATCTGGTAAAAACAAAACAATGTTGCTGATTTTGAATTAGGAGGAGGTATGATTGCAGACGTTTTTGGAAGGAAACCAGTTTATAGAAAGACACCATGGCATTAGAATTATCACTCTTCACTCTCATTGCCCTAGTGTATGCAACAAACGCATTTCTTAGCTTTGCCCCAGAGCAGGTCTTGCAGGACACTGGGGAAGCGAATAATTCAGCTAGCCCTATTTCCCCCAATTTCACTCTCACATATGCGAGCCAAGGGATGTTACCAACTGCGTGCAATTTCAGGCAATCCTCGATAATAAGTAGATTTGCCCCAGAGTCACCAGTACCGCCCGTATAATTCTCCAACTCTCCCAGACTTCCCTTTATTCGAGATTGGCCCCTCCTTTTGGTTAAGCATACATTGTCCAAAGTTTTAATATTTTCCGACCCCCGAGAGCCAGGCTTACCTTTTCACTTCGTCCCTAGCTTGATAGCACATACCTGGGGACCTTTCAAATAGTGCTTAACCGGTGACATTAATGCTGGTCCAGATGTCTCTTCTCCCTGCTTCTCTGTTTCTGTTAAACCAGCCCCAGGAAATGTTATTGGGCCTCGAAGGCTGCACCTGGAGATGTAGCGTCTTCCCCGACGCACACCCCTTACAGCCTCGCTCCACACCCCCGAGGTAGAGTGAGACCTCCAACGTCTCTCTCCACATGTGCCTTTAATTGTGCTTCTACCTGCCGCTACAGTGGCTCCAGCGTAGATATGGGCCAGAACTTTCAAAATGCTTTGCAACGGTTTACAGCCTCCCGCTGCAGCCTGGGAAAGAAAAAAACAAAAACGCAAACCCCAAAAAACGGGCTCGCTTCGGAGCTGCCGCAGTCTCAGGAGCTACAGTCTTGTTCAATGCTCTTAAATCTTGAGCAAAACAAGAAATGAGGTCTTTTTCCCAGGAAGAGTTGAAATATTTGCAGGGGATATATTTCCTTCAATATCCCTGCAGCAGAATAACTCAAATACCTGGTAGCCGGTTTGCCTTGGTGTTAAAATTGAGGTCGAAAAGAAGAAAGGAAAAACGCAGTTCCAAAGAGCAAAAAAACAAAACTGGGCTCATGTCGGAGCTGCCGGCATCCGACCTGAAGCTGACTCAGCACGCCCGGCAAGCCCCTCCTCTTCCGTCAGTGTCGCTCAGCCCTCCGTTCGGAGCACTCGCTGCTCAGCAGCTTAGCTGACCGCAATGTTCCCGGTCCACCCTGAACCCCCTAGGTTCAATAGCTAAATATTTTCAGCCAGGGGTGGAGGAGGCGAGTGAGATCTCTCCATTACCTATGGAAGCACAACTGACCTTATGGGTCTCGGAGGCTTTGGAACAGGAGTCTCTGGAGAGGCATGAGGCTCAGATTTCCCAGATGCCTCAAATAAAGAGTGGTCTTTTAGGGAGCAGGGAGGTTCCCTTGCTCTTACAGGCCCCTCCTTTTGAGCCCAGTACCTTAGTACCCACAGAGCCTAGTAATGGGGTTGTTTATGAACTTTTGGTTTCCCTCACGAAAGAGATTTGGGAAAAGTTTGAGATTTCTGAGAGTAACCAAGCTAAGACACAGGAAGCATGTATGGTCTTGGAGACCAAGATTTATCAATTGACAGATCGGGTTGGTAAGGTGGAGGAGGGCGTGGAAGAACAAAAAAGCTGGGTGTTGGACAATACTCAAGATATTTTGCAACTTAAACGTGGGGAGAGGAACCTACAGGATAAATTAGAGTTTTTGGAGAACAATATGAGAAGAAACAATATTAGGGTTCTAGGAGTCCCGGAGGGGACGGAAGGGGCGGATCTTAAAGGATACATGGTCTCATTGATAAAAGACCCTATGCCAGGTTTAGCACATTTGAAGTTGGAGGACGATATTCAAAAAATACATCGAGATCCGTTCAAGAAGAACACGGGTAGGAAATCCCCCAGAAGAATCCTAGTGAATTTTGCTACTTATTCAATAAAAGAGAAGCTCTTGTCCGAGGCCTTCAAGGTGGGAAATTTTGTCAAAGGTGACTGGTCTTTTAGAATACGGTCAGATGTTTCTAGATCGACCTTGGACAGACAGTGTGAGCTGGGGAAACTAATGCAAGAGCTCCAGTCCTTGGGGGCAACAGTGCAGCTGAGATTCCCAGGGGGCCTATGGATTATGTGGCAGAATAAAACTCATAACATAAGAGATCCAGAGGAGGTTAGGGTCCTTATAGAACAGATTAAGGCGTCGCAATAATGTTATAATGATGGTATGATTGGATATACTCCAGTGTACAGAGTGCTCTACGGGGTAACTATGGGGGTAGAAAAGATAAAAATATAAAAGTCCTCAGGAGGTTTCTGTTACAGTTGGAGAAGGGAAGGGCCCAAGAAGTCTCTCTAGAAGATGGGTAAGCAGGAGAGTTTACTTTTAAAAATAATCTCATGGAATATCAATGAGTTAAGGGTCGGGCGTAGAAGAAGAAAGATACTGGAGTTTCTCAGACAGGCAGAAGAGGATGTGATTATTTTACAGGAGACGCATCTCTCACAAGAAGAATGGGATAATGTGCTTAGAAACACACAGTGGATCTCCCGTGGGATAGTGACTAATCAATTGTCCTCGATTAAAGGCGTCGCTATTCTTTTTAAAGAGAAAAAAACTAAGGGGTTAAGGATAGGTGATGTGCAGGTAGATTCAAAGGGTAGATGGGTGGTGGTCGAGTTTTTTTTTTTTTTGGTTTTGGCTTACAATCGCAGGCTATTATGGCCCCAATATAGATGATTTTACCCCGTTTACAGAACTTTATAACCTTCTCTTAAAAACTAAGGGGCATATTTAAACTCCGTTTGCGCCGGATTTGCGTCGTTTTTTTTTACGCAAATCCGACGCAAAACTAACTTCATATTTATACTTTGCCGTTAGACCCGTCTAGCGCCAAAGATTTCGGAGTTTGCGTCATTTTTTAGCGTGGACCTTCCTTGCGTTAATGATATGCAAGGTAGGCGTTCCCCTCTAAAAAAATGACTCCGAGGCATGTGCGCCGTATTTATACTCCCGGGCAAAAATGACGCCCGGGAGTGGGCGGGTAAAAAAAAATGACATCCAGCCGCATTAGCGTAATTTTTTTGCGCCTGGTCAGGGCAGGCGTTAAGGGACCTGTGGGCTCGGAAGGAGCCCAGAGGTCCCCTCCCATGCCCCCAAGGACACCCCCTGCCACCCTTGCCCACCCCAGGAGGACGCCCAAGGATGGAGGGACCCATTCCAGGGAACTTAAGGTAAGTTCAGGTAAGTATATCTATATTATTTTTTTTGTGGCATAGGGGGGCCTGATTTGTGCCCCCCTACATGCCACTATGCCCAATGACCATGCCCAGGGGACAGAAGTCAAGGGCAAGGGGGCATGACTCCTGTCTTTGCTAAGACAGGAGTCATGTCAATGGAGGCTGGGAGTAAAAAAAAATGGCGCAAATCGGGTTGAGGCAGATTTTTTGCCTCAGACCGACTTGCCCCATTTTTTGACGCCCAAGCTCCATTTTCCCCTACGCCGGCGCTGCCTGGTATGGGTCATTTTTTTTTACGCACACCAGTCAGCTCCGCCGGCTAACGTCCTTCCATAAATAAGGCGCCCGCATGGCGCTTTGGAATGGCGTTAGCCGGCGTTAAATTTTTTGACGCACAACTGCGTTGGCGCAGTTGTGCGCCAAAAAGTATAAATACGGCCCTAAGTATCCGGATGTGTTAGGAGGGGATTTCAACATTTTGTTGAATTGGGATTTGGACAAATCCATCTCCCTGGCAACGGTTAATTTCCCTAGAAGTATGTCAGTGGTTAAACAGGCGATGATTGATTTGGGGCTTGCGGATGTTTGGCAGGTCAAGGGGGGGAAGGGCCCAGATTCACCTTTCATAATAAGAAATATGGGCATAAGTCCAGAATAGATTTCTTTCTTTCTACTGCAGGATGCAAAGTGCATTGGCAGTGCAGGGGCACCCCCTCTGCCAGCCTTTCCGTGGTGGGTGAACCCGCCAGGGAAATGCTGGCGGAAATGGAAACATTATCCGAAGGGTAGAGCAGCTACCCTGTGGGATAGTGTTTCCACTCACCCCCAGGCTGCCTGGATGCAGAAGCCTGGTAGTGAGTGAGGGCTGCTGATGGCGGCCCTCACCGTGTTTATTATGTGGCAGGATGGCCCACCATGCTGGCTGGCGGATTCAGCCACCAATGCCGGCATAGCGGACCAACCCGACATGTTCGTAATGAGGGCCTTAGTGATCATTAGGCAGAAGTGGGCATTATAATCACCTACCTAAAGCAGCTCCGTGGACTTTTGATGGGCATTTGTATTATCATTAATCACTGCCTCAAGTGCTTACACTACCTGCCGGGCAGACCCATCAAAGCAATTATTGTAATAATTGATAATTAACATATCCCAGTTAGTTGAAAACTCACACAGCAAGCAGTGAAAGTGCGCTGAGTCATTGTTAAATTTTTTAACCACCCCCATAAAGGAGGTAATGATAAAAGTGACCAATCCCCCCTTGGCCCTACCAACATTGCAGGGCGTGGCCGGCAAACAGTAAGTACTATAGCCATCGATATGGGGGGGAACCATCCATGTTTCTTGTAAACAAATTGGTTGGCAGTTTGCTACAAGATCTAACAATTCTTGGTTTCCCATTGTACTTCGGAGGCCCGCAATATTCCATCCCAAAGCACTAGTTGGTCACACTGTCTTCCAGGTCAACCATTCAATCACAGCCCACCAGTTTCTCTAAGGGTGAAAATCTATTGCTAGGCATTATCCCTGTGGTGGACTCCAATTTGTTTACTGCAACATGGCCAGCCCGGGATTCTGAGATCGAATTAAACCATACTTTAGCCGGCTCAAATGGTTTGCAAAAGTAACCCAGGGGAAGAACCACTGTTTGGATGGGACCTAGGGGCAGGTGTTCTAGTCGTGGAAGGATATTTTGAGCAGTGGCTGGATTTCTAAAGTTAATGACTAATGTATGTAATCATATCATAGTTTCCACCCTGGCACAGATTTCATCTATAATACCCCGGTCTGTGTCAGAACAAGCAGTGTCCACCTTATCTCTAGGCACCTTAAACCCCTTAATAAATATGGTGGGCTTCTTAACAGAGGCACCTCCTTTTTTCTTTTGACCGCTGGTTCAGTGAAGGTGGAATTAGAGTCATCACCCAATACCATGCACAATTCCTCAAAATAGCAGATGGGGAAGGGGAACTTACTGGGAACACTCCGTACCACACTCTGATGCTGAGCGTCATAAGACGCAAGTCCTGGTGTGTTGACCTTAGCCTCAGCAATAGAAAGAAGTATTTCAGTCAATTCTATCTCCTTTGTAAGAAGACCTGCTGCACAAACCAGAAAAGAGTCCATGGTGGCAATGGTGTCAACTGCTGTGGTAAATGCTGTGGTCTTTCTCTTACCCATGAGTTCCACAAGTTCATCCACACCAGAGCACTGGTGAGGCTGGCCACGGCCCCTTCAGAGATGTGCTGCTAATGCACCTCCTGGCACAAAGAGCATTAGGGGATGGAGTCCCGTAGCATGATGGAGGTCAGTGGGAGCCAGAAGTGCCCTAGTTGTCAGCAATGAGGACCACACTGCGAGACAACAGAGAGCTCTATGAGCACACGTGAGGCTGGCCATCCCCCCTTCAGAGATGTGCTGCAGGTGCCCCTCCTGGCACATAGAAGAATGCTGGGGGATGGAGTCCCCTAGCGTGATGGAGGTCCGTGTGGACCAGAAATGCCCTTAGTTGCCAACAATGAAGCCCACGCTGCAGTACTGCAGAGAGCGTTATGAGCTCCAGTGATGCTGGTCACGCCCCCTTCAGAGATGTGCTGCAGGTGCTCCTCCTGGTGCAAAGAGTCCTAGCATGATGGAGGTCTTTGGGGGCTAGAAATGTCCTTAGTTGTCAGCAATGAAGCCCATTCTGCGGGACTATAAAGAGCGCTATGAGCACCAGTGAGGCTGGCCATCCCCCTTCAGAGATGTGCTGTAGGTGTGCCTCCTGACGCAAAGAGAATTGTGGGATGGAGTCCCCTAGCGTGAAGGAGGTGTTTGGGGGCCAGAGATGCCCTTAGTTGTCAGAAATGGTGCCCTATGCCATAAAACAATGGTGTTGAGAGGGTACCTTATGGAAGGTCAAAAAGAGTTCTAGCAAAGGAATTTTCTGATACTGTCAATTTTGATGCAATCACATAACCCCATATGTCGTTGTCCCATAAAGGACTGCTGAGTGAGCTCTGGCTTTGCAAATCTTCAATCCTGGGGACAAAAAATGGCACCTGACCTGCGCTGCAAAAGAGATCCACTTTTCTCTACTTGGAGTCCCCAAGACAATCTATTATCAATCTTTATACCCAAATGATCAAAAATGTTCACCTCTCAAGTTGTGTAGTGTATACATAAACATTACCATTTAAAGTAGGTGAGGGTTCAATGACATATAGTTTATTTTTCAGATATTATTTGTCTAGGCCCTAGTAGTTTTTTAACTTGGCTAAGAGATTTTGCAGACCCCAAGGTGTTGTAGATAGGAAGAGGGTATCATCTGCGAAGTCTAAGGCAGGAATGGGAAAATCATTTTGTTTGGGGGAATTGTGAAAAAGTGTGTTTTTGATTGAATGGGGGGATGATCCCCTGTTCAATCCCTGTCAGGGTAAACTACAAAAGACACTAAGGGGGTCATTCTGACCCCGGCGGTCATGGACCGCCGGGGCCAGGGTTGGCGGGAGCACCGCCAACAGGCTGGCGGTGCCCCGCAGGGCATTCTGACCGCGGCGGTTTGGCCGCGGTCAGATGCGGAACACCGGCGGTCTCCCGACGGTTTCCCGCCGGTTTCCCGCCGGTTTTCCGCTGCCCATTAGAATCCTCCATGGCGGCACAGCTCGCTGCGCCGCCATGGGGATTCTGACAGCCCATATCGCCATCCTGATCCTGGCAGTTCTCCCGCCAGGAACAGGATGGCGGTATGGGTTGTCGTGGGGCCCCTGGGGGCCCCTGCTGTGCCCATGCCAATGGCATGGGCACTGCAGGGGCCCCCGTAAGAGGGCCCCACTTTGTATTTCAGTGTCTGCTTTGCAGACACTGAAATACGCGACGGGTGCCACTGCACCAGTCGCACCTTCCCACTCCGCCGGCTCAATTCTGAGCCGGCGTCCTCGTGGGAAGGGTCTTTTGCACTGGGCTGGCGGGCGGCCTTTTGGCGGTCGCCCGCCAGCCCAGTGCAAAAGCCAAAATACCCTCAGCGGTCTTTCGACCGCGGAGCGGTATTTTGGAGGGGGGAACTCTGGCGGGCGTCCTCCGCCGCCCGCCAGGGTGAGAATCACACCCTAAATTACATGTGCTTAACCCTCTGGTAGATGGGTACTAAAGCAGTCAGATTTAATTTAGAGTAAAAAAAGTGTTTATGCAGCACACAAACAGTAATAAAGTGAAAACACAACACACAAAAACTCCCACACCAGTTTAGAAACATAGAGCAAGTTTCAATAAATTATTTGACACCAAAATAACAAGAATCTAATCAGTTGAACCAGAACTATGAATTTTTTTACATTAGGGTAAAAACTAGCACCTAAAAGATCAAAGTGGCAACCGCGGACATCTAGTCAAGAGAGACTGGATAAATGTAAAAAAATATTGCCTAGAGCGATGGGGTGAGTTGAATACGAAAAATGGATTGGTCGCTGTGGGTGCTTACTTTCAGACTTTTCTGAGAAAATTGTTTAGTGGGGCAAGGTTGCAGGAGGTGTCCGAGTTGGGCGTGACATTATCAGAGATCTGCTGGAGGAAGTCACAATTAAGATTTCTGTATTCGGTCTCTTTTTTAGAAGCTGAAAATCTGCAGTGGAACAAGGCAGAAAGCAGTAGCCATTGAGAGTTCCACTAGGCCATATACCCCTTTTGCAAAGGAACACTGAACAGCATTTGAGGCTGTGGAAAAGAACATAGCGGGAGCTGTTGTGAAGTCAGGCTGACTAGCAGTGCACCTTGGGTGGGTAGACAAGCAGGTTTCACCTGCCTCCGCCTGGTTCTCAGACCATTTTTGGGACAAAAAATTGTAAGTCCTAAGTTTTGGATTTTGGCTACCTAAGAAACCTTTAACACAACCACCAGGGCCAGGACTGGAGGGTCATTTGGGGGCTGAGGACTCAATAAGGCTGGGTCGAGATGCTGGTTCAAGATGGTTGGAGCCTTTTCTGTCCCTGGGGCTCTGATTAGAAGGCGAGCTAACTAGCCCTTGGAGTCACTTTGGTGGGCTAGGTTCAAGTGATGAAACAGGGCTAAAGCAGCAGGACAGGCCACTGAGGATTCAAGACAGTCTCCAGGCAGCAAAGCAAAGCAGCCTTGTGGTTGTGATGCTATTAATTGTGTTTGACCAATGAGTTTGTGTTTCACCACTGCACATATTAGTTGCTCAATGTTCACCAGTAGCACATTAAGGTGGGCAGCCGCTTACCGCTAGCAGAAGACCGCCAACACACAGCCGCGCCCGCGAAATTCCGCCACAGCTATTATGACCCACATTTCGGAATCCGCCAAACACCCACACAAGTCTGCCACACCAAAGGTCAGTGATAAACTGGCGAAAACAAAACCTCAACCGTCACGCCAGAAGAAATACGCCCACATTAGCATGACATACGAATACACACGGCGGTCTTTCAACCGCAGTATTCCATTGGCGGTACACACCGCCGCACTCAAAATACACACACTCCTACAAAACACAGCCACATTGGACAATTCAAAATACACACACCTGATACACATACACACACCACTCCCACACACCCATCACAATATAAAACACACACCCACATCACCCACAAACCCCCACGACTAAAACTTCCGAAAGAAGGCCAGAGAGAGATAGCACCAGCAAGAACAACAGCTTCCACAGGCACACAACACCATCACTCACAGAACTTCCACGCACCTCACACAACACACCACTACATATCAGCACACATAACACCACACACTCCACCCCACACATCGCCTACACCACCCTATGGCACGGCAAAGACACCCCAGGTTCTCGGAGGAGGAGCTCAGGGTCATGGTGGAGGAAATCGTCCGGGTAGAGACACAACTATTCGGAGCACAGGTGCAGCACACCTCAATAGCAGGGAAGATGGAGCTATGGCGAAGAATAGTTGACAGGGTCAACGCAGTGGGACAGTACCCAAGAAATCGGGAGGACATCAGGAAGAGGTGGAACGACCTATGGGGGAAGGTGCGTTCCGTGGTCTCAAGACACCATCTGGCGGTTCAGCGGACTGGCGGCGGACCCCTACCTCCTCCCCCACAACTAACAACATGGGAGGAGCAGGTCTTGGCCATACTGCATCCTGAGGACCTCGCAGGAGTAGGTGGAGGAATGGACTCTGGTAAGACAAATCTTAATTATTACATCCCCCACCCTACCTGCATGCCAGCACATACCCCCGCCCTCACCCTCACCCCCAGCACCCCAAATCCTCACATATGTCCCAACATCACAAACCACCCATCCCAACACCAAGCCCTGCATGCAACAACAAAACATGGACACCCATCACTAAAGCATGCCCACTGCACATACCCATACAACCCCTTAAACCATCCTCACACAAGGTCCCACACAGGAATGCAAGCACAGGGGTACACGGTCACCCACCCATTGCACACCATGACACACACAGATATAATAACCATCCTTTTATACCCTTGCACGACCCCCACCCAACGTCACAGGACAGGAGGGTCCACACATGTCCACACCACCAACAGAAGAGGCCCACAGTGATGACAGCGGCTCTGTCCAACTGGATCTAGATGACCGGCCCATCTGGGACCTCGGGACAGTCAGTTCCCCTCACCCAGTCACAGGCCACCACAGATCTTCCCCCCTCTGGAAACACCAGCACATCACCCACCCAGCGGGCCCATATCTCCGTCCCCAGGACACGTCAATCAGCAGTGTGTCCACCACTACAGGGAACCCAGGATAACCCACCACCCCAACAAGAACAGGGACCTGGGGGCAGTGGTAGTGGGCACACGGTCCAGGAGACGGAGGCCCAGGAACACATGGGAACTGGGAGGGCTGCTGTGCAACAGGGGGCGGACAGGCCAAGGGGACCCACTCTCCACGAGGCCCTCTCCTCCATCATGGGAGCATACCACCACTCCCAGGAGACTATGGCAACGGTACTGGCCAAGTTTCAGGAGACCCAGCGCCTGCATGAGGAACAGTATGTAGGTTTCAGGGAGGAACTCAGAACCATCAGCTCCACCCTGGGCACCATCGTAGGGGTGCTGAAGGAAGTTCTCAACACCAGGAGGGACACTGTGGCACTACAAGGGGCCCCTGACACTAGCATGGACGATGAACTGCCCACCACCTCTGCCAGTGCTAGTGGACAGGACGCCCTGCCACAGGACCGCCACACCAGCACCCCACCCCCTGCAGAGGGAGAACCACCCCGCAAACGGTCCCTGAGATCCAGGACAAAGACAGAGCACGATGCCAAGACCCCCACCAATAAATGAGACCACCCTGATTGTCATCCTACTGTCCCACTTTGTCACTCTGTCCATACTTTAACTGCCCCAGCTCCACTTCCTATGCCCATTTGGGCAATGCGCCTGTGAGACTAATAGACTGGACTCTGCCATGGACATTCCTTCACCATCAACCCTCACCATTTCACTCCCCCCTCCAATATTGAGCACTTAAATAAACACACTTAAAGCACAAAACAATCTGGAGTCTGTCTGTGATTTCGAAATAGTGTATTAGCAATTACAGTGACAAAATGCTCTTTCAATTGTAATGTCAACATACCTATTTCACACAGCTCTAGACCATGAGGAATCTAAGCAGATGTCACACAGTGGGTCCCACATCTGTGAAATCGTAAGGGAAATTGACAACTCAGTGACCATACACTGGGTGAAAACGACACACAGTAGAGAGGTAGTAGTGTTAAAGTACATGTAGTAGGCAGGTCGGTACTCTTACCTGTGTCTCACTGGAAATATTGCTGGATCACTAAGTCCCTGTTGTTCATGTCTTCTTCCTCTGTTTCCTCGTCTTCACTGTCCACAGGCTCCACAGCTGCAACAACACTGCCATCTGGACCATCCTCCTTCAGAAAAGGCACCTGTCGTCGCAAAGCCAAGTAATGAAGCATACAGCAGGCCACGATGATCTGGCACACCTTCTTTGGTGAGTAGAATAGGGATCCACTTGTCATTTGGAGGCACCTGAACCTGGCCTTCAGGAGGCCGAAGGTCCGCTCAATCACCCTCCTAGTCCGCCCATGGGCCTCATTGTAGGGTTCCTCTGCCCTTGTCCTTGGGATTCCTCACTGGGGTCAGTAGCCATGACAGGTTGGGGTAACCAGAGTCACCTGCAAATGGTGAGGGACAACTGTTAGACATGCACTAACCTGGAGGGATATCCCAAGACCCAGACAACCATTCCTACTGACTTGCCTCCAGGTGCTCACCTAATAGCCACACACGGTGCCTCTGGAGTTGACTCATCACATAAGGGATGCTGCTGTTCCGCAGGATGTAGGCGTCATGCACTGAGCCAGGGAACTTGGCATTCACATGGGAGATGTACTGGTCTGCCAAACATACTATCTGTACATTCATAGAATGATAACTCTTCCGGTTTCTGTACACCTGTTCACTCCTGTGGGGGGGGGACCAAAGCCACATGGGTCCCATCAATGGCACCTATGATGTTGGGGATGTGTCTCAGGGCATAGAAATCACCTTTCACTGTAGGCAAATCCTCCACCTGAGGGAAAACGATGTAGCTCCGCATGTGTTTCAGAAGGGCAGACAACACTCTGGACAATACGTTGGAAAACATAGGCTGGGACATCCTTGATGCTATGGCCACTGTTGTTTGAAAAGACCCACTTGCAAGGAAATGGAGCACTGACAGCACCGGCACTTGAGGGGGGATTCCTGTGGGATGGCGGATTGCTGACATCAGGTCTGGCTCCAACTGGGTACACAGTTCCTGGATTGTGGCACGGTCAAGCCTGTATGTCATAATCAAATGTCGCTCCTCCATTGTCGACAGGTACACCAATGGTCGGTACACCGGAGGATGCCGCCATCTCCTCACATGTCCAAGCGGATGGTGCCTATGAAGGACAACAGCAAGCACAAAGTCAAACAACTCAGAGGTACGTACCCACAGTCTACCCAGAACATCAATCATACACAAAAGGTGGCCTGTATGTGTGTTGAGTCTAGGCCTAAGTATGTGTGACGCAGTTGGAAATGAAGCCATGTTGGCCCCTGAAATGGCGGCTGCCTGACCTGTAAAGTGTGACAATGGGATGTGAGGTAACTGCGCTGGCGTTGTACA
The DNA here is from genome assembly GCF_031143425.1 of Pleurodeles waltl. NCBI lineage: Eukaryota > Metazoa > Chordata > Amphibia > Caudata > Salamandridae > Pleurodeles > Pleurodeles waltl. Next base: position 707,603,018 of record NC_090449.1, on the reverse strand, counting down.
CCGTCGCGGTAGGCGGTCGAAGACCGCGGCGCAATGCTACATTGGTTAACATTGGACCCTATGGGTCCCAGGAGCCAATGACGATGTACGCCGGCGGTGACTGTACGCACCGGCGCAGACGTGACCGCCATTTTCTATCTGTTCAATCACTCGATACCTGATCTTCAACAGGAGAAGACCCACATTGCAAGTGCTGCTGTGACCTCGGTCTGGAAGAGACAATGGCTCAAGTGTCTGGGGAAAGGTCCCCTGCCTACACCTTGGAGGAGTTGGGGAAGCTCATGGATGGGGTCCTCCCCCAGTACATGCTACTCTACGGTCCTCCAGACAAACAGATAAGTACACAGGGAGCATGTTGTATGGGCTATGCCTGTGTGGAGAGGGCTGGATGTAAGAAGGAAGGGGGGAGAGTGCTGCGTGCATGAAAGACGGTGAATGCATGTGCCACATGGCAAGGGTAGGGATGGGGGCCAATCAGTTTGATGGTGCAGTTGGTAGTAACTTCTCTTTTTCCCCTGTACATTTCATGCAGATCAGCGCCCACCAGAAAAAAGATATTTGGCGTGCCATCACCAAGGACATCCGGACCCTGGGGGTCTACCACAGACGGAGCACCCACTGCCGGAAAAGATGGGAGGACATTCACCGCTGAAGCAAGAAGAGGGCGGAGGCTCAGCTGGGGATGGCCTCCCAACGTGGGAGGGGTGGCCGTCACACCATGACCCCCCTGATCTTCAGGATCCTGGCGGTTGCCTACCCAGAGTTGGATGGGCGCTTGAGGGCATCACAGCAGCCACAAGGGGGTGAGTACACTCTCCTTCTGCTGACTTGGCGCGCAGTGGAGGTGTCTGGGTGGGGGAGGTGGGCTGTGGGTTTCCCTAAGCCAGGGCGAGTTCCGTAGACAAGGCTCCTCCGTAAGGCAAGCCATGTGGTACCCCACTCCACCACTGTAGAGTGCCAAGTACACCTAGTCATGCCCCTGTGTCATCTATGTGTGCAGATGTCGTCCATAGCCTTGTAGAACATTTCCCAGGAATTGAACAGTGGACCCCAAGAGAACGGCGTAGTGCAGGGGGCTTCTGTGTCTGTCGTGTCCGCCAACGGTAGCAGTAATGCATGCACTCAACATGTCTTTCTTCTGTCGTCCCCCCCTTTTTGTGGTCTCCCTGTTCTTGTGTGCATTAGCATCATCAGGCGGAGTAGCAGTGGCACCGGAGCACGAGGGAGCTGCATCACACATGGCCCTGGAGGGCAAGACTACGGACTCAGAGATCACCAGTGGGACGGAGGGCAAGGGGAGCTCCACAGCGGGGACAGGAGCTGACACCAGCGACACAGACTCATCCCTTGTGGTGGCGGCAACATCTGTGCCCCCCACATTTACAGGTACAGCCACCACCCCCCCTACCAGCACTGCCCTCCCAGCAGCCCCTCAGCCTTTGCCCAGTGCCCGCTCACCCAGGAGGGTGGGCATCACCTTCGCCCCAGGCACCTCAGGCCCTGCCCCAGTCACCCCTGCTGCCCTCAGTGAGGAGTCCATTGACCTCCTCAGGTCCCTCACTGTTGGGCAGTCTACCATTTTGAATGCCATGCAGGGTGTAGAGAGGCAGTTGCAACAAACAAATGCATTCCTGGAGGGCATTCATTCTGGTCAGGCGGCCCTTCAGCGAGCTTATCAGACTCTGGCCTCAGCACTGATGGCAGCCATTGTCCCCGTCTCTAGCCTCCCCCCTCCAACTTCCTCCACCCAGACCCAATCACCCGTACTTCAGCCTATCCCAAGTACACCTACAGACCAGCATACACACACATCAACACACAAAGGAAGCTCTGGCAAACATAAGGCCCACACATCCCACAGGCTCTCACACAAGCATCACACACATGCAGACACACCAACATCCACTGCCTCCACTGTGTCCCCCTCCTCCTCGTCTCCCTCCTCCCTCCCAGTCTTGTGTTCACTCACACCTGCATGCACTACAACCTCAGCCACTACGTCCCTCTCCAGCACACCCACCACCACACCCCGCTAACGTGCTGTCACCACCCCCACTACCATTCACACGTCCCCTGTGTCCTCTCCCAGTGTGTCTGTGACACCCTCTCCCAAGATACACAAACCCAGGCACACACCCACCCAACAGCCATCCACCTAACAACAGCCTCCAGCGCATGCACCTTCACCCAAAGTCACCAAACGTACACCTCCTACAACCACCACTTCTTCCTCCACTCCCAAACCCCCTCCAGCTACCCGTCCCAGTGTGTCCCAAAAACTTTTCTTGTCCACCCTTGACCTCTGTCCCACACCTCCCCCAGCCCGTCCGTCTCCTAGGTCCCGAACTAGCACCTCAGCCACAACATCTCCAGGACCAGTGGTGCCTGTAGTCACCGGAATCTGGAGTGCACCGGCCACCAGGGCAGCCAGTGTGGCACGGAGCCCCAGCACAGACAGTCCCACACCTGTGAAGCATCAGAAGTTGGCCAGTGCCTGGCGGGAGAGGCGGAAGAATCCAGCCACCAAAGCCCCTCTTAGGGGTCCCAGAGGGAGTGTGGAGTCAGCTGTGACACCTTCCAAGGTGGGGAAGGGCTGCAAGAAACCCGGCAAGTCTGGGAAGAGCAGCACGGCGGAGAAGACAGCCATCATCCCTGATGCTCTGGAGCCCACCTCCAGCATCAGCCCACCTGCCCAGGAGGCCACCATCAGCACCAGCCCACCTGCCCAGGAGGCCACCGCCAGCCCTAGCCCCGCTGGGCCATGAAGGACCGCCAGCAAAAGCCCCACTGGGCCATGAAGGACCGCCAGCACAAGCCCCGCTGGGCCATGAAGGACCGCCAGCACAAGCCCCGCTGGGCCATGAAGGACTGCCAGCAAAAGCCCTGCTGGGCCATGAAGGACCGCCAACACAAGCCCCGCTGGGCCTTGAAGGACCGCCAGCAAAAGCCCCGCTGGGCCATGAAGGACCGCCAGCAATAGCCCCGCTGGGCCATGAAGGACCGCCAGCAAAAGCCCAGCTGGGCCATGAAGGACCGCCAGCAGCTGAGATCCTGCAATGGAGTCCGCCATCTCAAGCACCGCTAAACAGGGCACCGCCGTGTCAAGCACCGCTGCACAGGGCACCGCCATCTCAAGCACCGCTGCACAGGGCACCGCCATCTTAGGCACCACTGAACAGGGCACCGCTATCTTAAGCACCGCTGAACAGGGCACCGCCGTCTAAAGCACCGCTGAACAGGGCACCGCCATCTCAAGCACCGCTGAACAGGGCACCGCCATCTCAAGCACCGCTGAACAGGGCACCGCCATCTCAAGCACTGCTGAACAGGGCACCGCCATCTCAAGCACCGCTGGCCCATGAGCGGCAAGGGCACTGGCGCAACTGAGTCCCTCACGGGGTGAATGATGCACTCTGGGCACCATGCCCCCTCCAGAACCAGTGGAGAAAGGCATCCACTACCTCTTTCCTTAGCAGGATGAAGCACTCTGGGCACCATGCCCCCTCCAGAACCAGTGGAGACTGTTATCCACTTGTGAGACTGTGGCTTTGCACTCCCCAGGATTAAATAGTGGGCAAACCACCCACTGTAGAGACTTGAGAGACTGTGGCTTTGCACTCCCCAGGATTGAACATTGGGCAAACCACCCACTGTAGAGACTTGTGTGGTCCCAGTGTTCCACGGACTTTCTGAGAGCACTACCTGGACTACTATGCTTGGTATATATTATGTACATGGTGTATATATATATTTCTGCCTACTTGCTTTTAATATATTACAATGGTTACACTCATTTTCTATTGTCTTTGCATTCTTCCGGGGGGCCTGGGAGGTGTAACTGCGATGTATTGATATGCATTAGTGTGTGTGTTGTAGTGGGTGAGGGTGGGGGTGTTGCGTGTGTGTGTCCCTGTTTTTTCCCTCCCCCTCCCCTGTGTCATAGGTGCAGTACTCACTGTGGTCTTCGCCGCTGGCGTTGGTGGTCCTGGTAGAGGACCAGGAAGACTATTGCAGGTAGAATTTGGAGTTCCGGATCCATGGCGTCCTCGTTCCTCGTGGGGTATGTAGAGGTGAGCCTTTTTCCTTCGGGATTCCTGTTTCTGCCGTGTTATTATCCGCGTTGAATCCACCCCGGAAAAGGTGGCAGATTGGCGTGTCATAATAGTGTGGGCTGTACATTGTCTCCCGCTTGTCTGTTGGTGGTGACCGCCGCGCTGTTTGTTTGTACTGCCGTGGCGGTTGGATTGTTAAAGTGGCTGTCTTTGTTGGCAGTTTCCGCCACGGTTGTAATTGCAAATTGTTTACCGCCGGCCTGTTGGCGGCCTTACCGCGGCTTTAACACCGACCGCCAGGGTTGTAATGACCACCTTAATCATTTTCTTTCAATGCCGAAACAGAAACACTTCGGTTGATAGGTGTTTTTCTCTGCCTAAAGTGCAATACATTTTCTTGGGGCAGATATTGATGGGATCCAAGGAAATAAGGGAAAAGGATGACGTTTAAATTCAATTCTAAGAGTACATGTAGGTAAAGAGCATACATCCAAGGACATTAGCCCAGTTAAAAAGATGTTACGTGCTAGGGTCAACTTAATCATATAATACAATCCCCTCTCCGTGACATGCAAAATACATCCAGTATGTCAGAGCAGACAAGAGAGGGGCAGCCATGATATGTCCAAATTGAGGAAATAACTTTATTTTTGCTGAATTAGTATCCTCCCATATCTGCTCACCTAGCTTGGGCACATTAACCATGTGAAGAACAGCTACCCTCTTGGCTTAGGGCCTTCCATTAAGTGCATTCCTGCATACACCTTGTCTAAATACCATGCAATTATAAGTAGCAGTCCAAAAAAGCAAGTAGTCCATTTTCCACCTATACGGGCCACCAACAAGACCACAGTGGGCTTTGAGTGCTGCAGGCAAGGTGTGTTTCATAGGTCCTTTGTACAAACACTGCATGTGAAGGAACAACTCAAGGCTATTGTCATTAGAACTTTTGGAGTTTGCCATAACTAAAGTGGAGTGGATTTGAATCATAGGAAACAGGGATCTCTTGGTGTTATTTGACCCAGTATGTTGCACATTGAGAGAGGAAAGTGGAAATAAAGAGTTCACTTCACAAAAAAAGTCATGTGTTCTTGTTAATAAATGCTGCATCAGAAGTTTAAGATCCACCAAGTCATGCTACAGCATCAGGTTTTGAATTTATGAAGTCATAAATACTTGCACTGTCCCTTCCGGTTTGTTCCTTGTTTGATGCAGCATTGGCGATTGAATCATCAGCCAGTAAGGGGTGGGCAAACATATCCGAGCATGGAATTGTTGGGGTTATCAAACCCTTGTTGAGAGTTTGATTCAAGGAAGAAGCTATATGCGGAGCCAGAAGCAATAAAGCGGTAGCTGCATATAATAGGCTAGATGGAATCAGGTATGACACAAGAGCCTTTGGCTTTCCTCTGCTAATAGTAGATGATCTTTTGTTGGAGTTTTAGGATTTATGGATTAATTAGCTCTGTGTGTCAATAGTGTTTTGACTTTTTGAATAACATTTTGATTCAATTTAATATACAATGTTCCACTACATGTCTGGGAGACTTAGATGACATAGAATCTACAGATGAGGGTTCAAGTGGTTTGCGATTGCCCAAGATGGCAAACTGGGGAAGCTGGTGAGGGCCGAATAAGAAAGACCAATCATGCAAGTAAATAATTAAAAGTAATTGGTCACTGTAATAAATGGATTGGGGGCCACCAATGCTACAATATACCAATATAGATTAACCACTACCAAGCACTCTCAATAGATAATAATTTACATTAAACAGAGAAGAGGCCGAGCGGGATGGACCAGCACAGCATCTTCTAGGCAGCTCCCATGCAGCAGGTATTATGGCGCTCTTTCTGATGCTATTGGCCTTGGTATATGTGGCTCACCTATGCCTCTGCTCCTTCATACTTGTGGCAATAGTGCTGTTGGGGCCTGTAGTTCCCCAAATTAAATGCCCCATGCAGAAGCTGTTGAGGTGTGCTTTACATTACTGTTGGCCTTGGATATGGGACCCTCCTCCTACTCTACCCCCCTTTCTGTGACGATAGTGCTGCTGGGACCTGCTGTCTCCCAAATGAAATGTCCTGTGCAGCAGATGCTGAGGAGCGCTTTATAGAGCTGTTGGCTTTGGCTTACAGTTTCCTCCTTCTCCTCTGACCCCTCCTTCCTATGGCAATAGTGCTGCTGGGAACTGTAGCCCCCCCAAATGAAATGTCCCATAACATTCTTTTAATATATCACACACAATAAACTAAACCCGTTGAGTAGATTCATTTTGCAACAACAAAACAAGGATGGACATTTGTGCATTTTATGAGGAAGCCAGCTTACCATATTACTGAAATAATGTCTATCTAATTATTATGTATGTGGCATGCACATCATAGTGAGGGCACATATTTACTCTTTTGAGGAATTTAGTTAGAAATAGTATGAGATGCAAACTGGGTCTCTATTATGAGACCTGTCTTGGACAAAAAAAACAGACTATCCTTATCCTGTTGACCTCGGATTGCTATTTGATGACTTTGACATCTAAATGGGGTGTCAGGAATTGGCTTTTAAACTCCTGCAGTGTAACATATGTAACAGGAACCCAAAATTATGCGTTCCTGGTTCAGTGTCTTCTTCTGTGATTTTTCTGGTCAAGCTTTATGCCCTCTTGTACATCAATCTATTATTGTGACAGAATGTGGCAGTTAAGAACACCGTTTTTGTAAGTAATTAACACTGTTTTCTATTATGTAGTTGCATGAAATAGCATTTTTAATTTAGTTTTTATGTTATTATTAGGTATTAGCATTATGGTAATACTTTAGCTAGTAATTTGTAGTGTGATTTATTCAAAAATTAATTCGTAATATTAATGATAGTTGCTTTTTGTGTTTGTAGAGGATTAGGGTTGAAAGTTATGTAAAATAAAAATCATTTTTTTTGTTAATTAAATAATGAATTGCTAATTAATAATGTAATTGATTTAATTTAATAATTACTATTTTAATTATGTTAGTGTACTTAGTAAGGTGTAATTTCTAATGTTTATTTACTTTTAGATCATTATTTTTTTTATTAGTGAGGTGTTGGGTTTGTTGAGAATTGCAGTGGAAAATCATTTAAAATATGAACTGTCATTAGTTAATTTTTAATAAACTTTTAAAAATAATATTTGGTAATTATTATATAAATTGTTTAGTTGATAAATTGTTGTTTTAATTGAATTTGCTGATTAGTTTACTTAAATATAATATTTTAAAAACATGTTTTATATGTATTATTTGCTTTATTTTAATTATTTTATTTATTAATTAATGTAATGTTAATAATGTTTCCCTAATAGTACTTGATTATTTTTATTTGATTGTACTTAGTTTTATTTTAGGTCCGGGAGTGAAGTGTATTTATCTTAATTATATTTTATTTCTTACATATTTCTAAATACATTTTGTAATATGAAATTTGTATTGTTTCCATTCAATTTAATTTATATTTAATGAATATATATATATATATTTTCAATATTTTTATTTTGTTATGTATTTATTTTTTAAATAAGACAGTTTACAAATTGGAATGGTATATGTAACCCCTCCAAAATCCAGCACTTTACCTACTGTTGCTCAGATTACAATGGAAATAATATACCAAACCCTTCTAAAGCCCAACAGGTTCTCTGTTTTTGCTAATGTTAGAGTGGGACTAATAAATCTAACCACCTCCAGATTCCTGCACTTTTCTTCCTGTTGCTTAGATTGGAGCGGGAATAGTAAATCTAACACCCTCCAGAGCGCAACACTTTCTGTACTCTTGCTGCAATGGAAGTGGGAATAGTAAATGTAACCCACTCCAAAGTGTTAGAATAGTAAATGTGACTGCTTCAAAGTCCAATACTTTCTTTACTATTCTTAACTTCGGATTGTTAATTATTAAATATGATCATTTTACCATTCCAAAGCTGTCATACTGTGCATGGGGTGGTAAAAATTATTTTGTCATTTGTCAGCTTGGCAATGATGGCACTTGCTAATCCTATGCTTAAAGACTTTGGTGTAAGAATCCTAGAAATATATGATGTGAGAGAACGTGTGGTTAGAAAAAGGCATTAAAAACTTTGGAGAACAAAAAATTACAAAAAAGTATGGAGAAAGAGCTGTATTATGCATGTACGCGTCTGAATTAATAGTAGCCACTTCTGGATCATCAGTGATAGAGACAGTACAAGAAGCTCACAGGCTATGGCATCATACCTGGAAATGTGTTGAGTAGCAGTTGTGGGGTGTGTGCACTTATATCCAGGTTACACCTGGCTTTTTCCATTTTTGCACTTTTCTTTCTCTGTTCCCTTTTTGCCTCATAGTTGCTAATGCAGGATTGTTGTCTATAACCAATTTTTTCTTGAGCTTGGTGTATTTGCTTGTTGTTTCCAATCTTCATCAATGTTGAGTCAGTAACAAAGTTTTTTCAGAGTTCATTAGACCTATTTTTTTCACAGAGACTGGGGAGCAATTACAGTTATTTGTTGATACTGATGTTTAGAGCCTTTATGTACCTTAGCTGTGATGTAGTTTGCTGTTCAGTAAAACTAAAGAGACACTGAATGGATGAAGGTCACTCTAGTGAATAGGACCCTCCTAAACAAACCTGAAGAAGCCTCTGTTTGCTTCTCTCCACCATTCCTCATTTCTTCTATTTGCAAGCTTGTTATATCCTAGGGACCTGTAGTAGTGGTTCATAGAAGGTGAAGGGTTCTCAAGTTGATCAAATACTTTGTACTGGGTATCCTGAGAGTGCTCTGACACAGCTTTTACTTGCATGACATGCTTTACAAAGCAAATTAAATAACAAGTAAACTAAGAAATAAATACACACATATTTATATATAAATACATGCATGCATATATACATGCCTGCCATTTACAGACATGCAATAAAATAGAGAGAGACATCACTCGTTCCAATGCTATGATATGTTCGCTGATTCTTACAGAGAACCAGACAAGCAGGGTCTGAGACCTCGCTCATGGAGACCCATGGACATCTAGCACACCCCTTTGCCACTTGACACTCAAGGTACTGATGAAGTTAAGTGCTCCCTCAGGGAGCTGATATGTGATCTGAGCCATAGTCAGCAGCTGACTCAACTACGGCAACGCACTTTACACAGGAATTACCACCCAACTCCTGTAGAGACTCCAGACCATAAATAACTCAGTTGCCAGACTCATCCTCAACCTCCCCAAATGGACCAACATCATCCCCAGGCTCACCATCCAGAAAAGTTGGCAATTCAAGTTACTGTCACACACCTACAAGGCCCCCCGTGACCAAGCATCAGAGTGCATCAACCACCACCTGAACTACCACCATCCCTCCAGACACCTGCGTTCTACCTCCCTCACCCTCAGACACACACTCTGCATCCATTGATCCACAATGGAGGACGCTACTCCTAACTTGATGCCAATTCCTGGAACCATGCTCTGCTCTACCTCCGAACAGCACCCTATCTCTCGGAATTCAGAAAGGGTCTCAAGACCTGGCTCGTCGACTGATCGCAGAAGGATTCTTGCGCCTGGATACCCTCACAGTTGATTAGCCACGCTCTACAAATCCTGACTGATTGGTTGCTGTGGGTTAGAAACTCAAAACTCAGCAACATGCATAATATCAGTAAACCAAGTATTGTCCAGTGAGTGCCTTTAATTTTGAATGGGAAAACTATTGTAATGTACACAAAACTAATTGCAATACACATAAATATATTTACATAATAAACAGTTGGAAAAACAGTATACTGAATAGTATGCAAATCATTGTTGGGAAAGTCCCTTATAAAGGGAACAGCACAGATAATCATGGTTAAAGTCATCTACACTAAACATTAATCCATTGAGTCTGCTGGCATTATCTCCAAGGTACTACTGACAGATTTTGAGCTCCTGGAGTCCTTAACAAAGAAAACTAGGATATCCCTAACTATTGTACTTAAAAAATAATTTTAATTGCGAGCCCAAGGAATGCATATTTAGTCATCACAAATTGGAATATCAACAAAGTGAACAATCAAGGTTGAGACGGCATGGAAAATGACATGAGTGAAATTGTAGCTTCCCAAATAAAAGAACAGTCATACATTGAAGGTGATTTTTGTCATTGATTTCACTTGAAATAGAACAGATGATAAAATGTACATGTTGGCATACTTAGTTTTTTAGAGCTAGAAGATTTTTGTGGTAATGGAATTAGTGAATGATTACCAAAATCTATCTGTCTTACTGCTGTAGATGGCCATGTTTGTGTATCCTATGTAGTAGATACAAAGTAGCTCTAGGTAAATATGTGTCACCAATTGGTATTTATTGTTAGGGCCATGTTTTCATAGGAAAAACATTTTTTGATTTGCTAATAACTGCACTTTTTGACAAATCTTCATGAAACTTAAAAAAAAAATGTTAATCCACCTCAGCTCCTTTCTGGAAAGTATTAGGATGATCCATCTAGCAAGGGCTAGATAAAGGGGTCGTCTTGCACACGTTTTTTTTAAACGGCTGAACAGACTTATACCACATTTGGCAGAAAGCAAGAGCATGGCCCAGAATGCTTTATGTCTTTTATTTGGTGTAATTCTGTTTAGTAGTTTTTGAAAAATGAAGGTTAAAAAAATAGATCCACAGAGCTGACAGATCTGGAGATAGGATCTGACTGCTGTCACAGCATAGGCAAAGAAGTGACAACAGAGATTTAGGATTCAGGGACTGAAAAAAAGTTGATATAAAAAATATATAAGTGTGCTGGGTAGGAATACCATGTCTTGTACGCCTGGTTGCAGGGGGAGGGGTCGAAATTGTAATGTTAATTAAAAAGTAATAGCAAATTTATGGTGGCTATGTAAATCTGTGATAAAATTTGAATCATAGAACAGCGGGCTCTTGAGATTTTCAAATCCCCCCCTTTCTGAGGTGGGCCAAGGCCTTGGGGGATGTGTTGCATAATATTTAATAAGCAGAGGGTATCTTGTACCCCCCCCTCTCTTTGTGCCATTTTCAGACCACAGGGACCCAATCCCCCTTGACTGATTTATTATATAAGGGAGGGGAGTGTGTGGACCCTCCCTCCTGGGCCATTTCCATTCCCCAAGACCCTATCATATGGGACAGAGTAAAAAATGGAGGGGAGGGGAGAATGTGACCACCGTCTCGGAGCCTCTAACAAGCCCTAAGGACCCTATTCCCTCAGGCTGATAAATATAAATGGGGGAAGTGTGTGTGCAGTGGCCCCTCCGAGCCTTCGTTTTGCCCAGGGAACTATTCCCTGTGCAGGGTCTGTCACTGTGTCCTTAGGACCTCATCCCCTGGGACACTATTGTTCCTCTGCCTGCAAGAGGTTGGGCAGGGAAGTCTAATGCTATCCCACCCGCAGTAACAGAAATCTACTCCCTTCAAGTGGGAGCACAAGGTGTCTCCCTGCTTGTGCTCTTGTAGGCAGAAAAACACACAATTTCTCCCACCCAGTGGGAGCAGTATGAAAAGCTGCTTCCACTGGGTGGGAGCAATGACAGCTCCTGTCACATCTGGGATGGGTGCTGGGAGAGGAGCCGGGAGGGCTATGGGATCCATCGGCCTCCACCCAAAGCCACCCAAGTGGCACATGTAGTTACGTGCCTGGTTGGGCACTGAAGAACCCCCTACTTAAAAACAAATGAAGATGGTTGTCTCCTGTACTTGCAGGGAGCTAGTGGAGCTGCATGCGTCTTGCGGCTCCCCCGTAGCCAGCATTGTAAAACATTATGTGGGAATCCCAGATGGGCACTGGACACCAAAAAATAATAAAAAATAGAAGAAGAATACATGATCTCTGCTCTGGCATGTTTGATTTTCACTGTTTTGTTTGGATCCTGATGGTGCCCCTGTAAAGGGGAGGGGTACCATCAAGCATTTTTTTATATTCTGGGGGGGCTGCTGCAGGGAGTGCAGAGCATTCTTAAGCTCATTGTGAAAAACATTTCTTCTGAATGTTGAAAAAGTGCTTAGAATTTTGAAAAACATACATCATAGAAGGATTCAATGACTTTGTGTGCCTTAAATGGTGCATGGGGGTATGAAAGAAGGTGAAGCACATGGTGTTATTAGTAAGAGAAGCTGTGTTATGTTGTATGTAATGCCAGATGTGGTGGTTCTAGCAATGAAATCTTTATTTGGCCCTAATTGAGGTGCACAGGTGACATTCAGGTCATCAGTCCCCCTCCACTTTGAATGGTTGGAGATTGATGACCAGTGAAACCTATTATTTAATATTCTAAAGTCAGAAAATGTCACGTAATGTGGTTTGCTTAAGGAGGGATGTTACCAGGCCTTATTAACTGCCTTCCCTCTGAACTGTAGGATGACTGAGGATAAAATGTTCCTTGTTTGTGATTGGGGTCTGATAAGTTAGAAAACATTTCTTGCATGTGATTGATTTGCAGGAGAATGCCAGGTCATGTTCCAGAGGCAATGTTTCTCATCACCTGATTGTATTCTTCAAGTCTGACATCTGGTGGAGCACTCAGCCACAGGGAACTGTTTTCACTGCTCTCACTGTGGATTGTCATTTCAGAGAAACACATTAGCTACCATGTGGTAACCCTTACAGTTTGTGCTATGACTTTCATAGCAAGGTCATGGCACTGATCTTTAATAGTAATATTCCTAATGTCACTCAAGGTTCCTTTTTTTACTCTCTTCTTTTAATATCACCACATCTTTGCACTTTATATTAAAAAAATACCAAGCTTGCAAACTGTTTGGCTTTGCAACCTTACACTCCTTATGTCTTTTGACCTGTTTTGTCATTAGCTGTAGGTTGATTAGTGACAATACAGACCTCCAAGTGTGATGTAAGCTTCTAAGACAGACAGAAAATGTGGTTCGCTTGTAATAGTCTTGAAAATGGGATGATATGCCTTGCTTCTGATTGGCTTTCTGTTTAGAGGGGAAGATGTTCCTTACTTGTGATTGTCTTGAAGACAAGTACCAAGATAAATGATGTTTCGTTCCCTATTCTATGAGTTTATTGGTAGAGAGAAATCATGATATCCATTTTTTAAGTTTCCAGGTCAGATGGGAAATATGCTCCTAACAGGATTTCCCAGAGCAAAAAAAGATACTACTTGCATGCCATTTGCTTCCAGTTTAAACAAATATATTATTCTGCTTGTGATTGGCTGTACAGTGAATGGCATTCATATGACCTGCCTCAACTTGTACTTTGTACTTTGGAGTAACTCTTGGAGAAAGAGGTAGCATCCATGTGCTTGCAATTTGAACCAGCTTTATGTGGGATATTATTTGTCTTTCCGATTTCTGGATGGCAAATATCAATTCAGAGACCTTCTGCACCTTTAGTTCTTAGGTAATTGGATGGCCCAAGACATTCGGAATGTGCCCTGTTCAGAAAAACATTTTTCCTGGGAGTTTTCTTCAGTGGTTAGGGCAGATGTGCAGGTACAGGTTTGTTTGTACTTGATGTCGCATTCATCGCGTTCTTGGGGTAGTGCTTACAAAATGTATGTAGACTCTGAAGTCCATATTGAATGTATACAATTGCTTGCATAAAATGTCTTTCAATTTGATTGATATTGTTGTGGGTTAAGAGTGAGAGCATGATATAATCATCTTTACAATATCTGTTTGAACTATGCTGAACCAAAATCCAATAAAAAGTGGATTCAACTATGTTGAATAAAAATCCAAAAAGATTCAAGATGATAAAGTTGTGTCAGACTACAGTGTTAAATAGATTAATAATACTAAAGGTGAAAATCTGCCTTTGCAGTGTGTATACCTAAAGTTACAAGACCACATGCTTTTAAAAACCTGGCCAAGGATGGTCTGTTTGAGAAAGTAATGGTGTCACCTTTTCTTAACACACAGGTTTCTGTTTGGAATGCTAGAAGTAGAGTTAAAGGCTGAGGAATGTGGCTATACAGTTCAATTGCAAAATGGTCTGTAGGCTACCAAGGTCACACAGGATAGCTCACTCACACCATTTATGATGATTCATAATACTAATTCTGTAGGTTGTTTGAATGAGGGTGCATTTATCCATTCCCTAAATGTCTTGCAGAACCAAGAAGATTTGATATATAATGTACTAAATGAATAACTGAACTTAACAAAGGGATGTAAGGGAGTTAGATAAATGAGAGACTATGATAAATTAATCCTGAGTGAAAAGAATTTTCTATTTGAAAAGGTCTACTGGAGAGGGAGAGAAAGTTCTCCATGATTCTTAGATGAATATCTTCATTTTCAAATTTTTATAGTACAAAACCTACATTTTCGTTGACAGTTTGACAAGAAATGAATGTAAAACCTCACATTGTTGCTATAAAAATGTGCCCTGTTAAGTTTGGTTGCATTGATTCCCAAATAAAAATCAGCTACATTAATTAACTCTACCTATATGTTACTTGTGTCTGTCTGAGGAGACCAGAGGAATGACATCATGAAAATAGAAAAACTAGTGGCAGGAGAAATACACTTTTAGAAAAGGCGCAATATTGCAGATGAATAGATACAAATACCAATGTAGACAGCCAATGACATCTGCAGCTCTCTTGGAGACAAGATGAGACATGTTGCTGAAGCCACAGCATCTGAAGAATATGGGTTGATCAAAGTGTTTTATTTCACACAATGGGGCTGATTCACAAACTGCATTTGTTTAGTAGTACTGCAAAAGTACTACTAAGATACTACATAATTGTATACACATACATATGTATAGTGAGCTATGCCTCCATCTCTACCATCTTTTATGTTTCCATGTTCAGGCAGAGATCGAGGTACACGTAAGTATATGTTTTAGCTGGAAGGACAGAAGTAGGTGGATAGACAATGGGTACTACTTACTACTAGAGGGGAGTGGTGGGTAAGTGAGGCTTAAGGAGTGGTCTGAAGAGGTTTCAGAAGGAACATGCACTCACACACATAAATGTACTGCAGTTCAGAGCTGGAGTAAGTCCAGCATCACACTTGGCCAATCACTTTTACTGCAACATCCTTCCATTGAAAATAATGGACGCAGGAACTAAAATGAAAACTCCAAAAGAACTAACGGTAAACTAAATTACATTATTTAAACTAGTTAAAAGTATAAATATGTTTAGCATAATGTTAAATACAATCTATAAATAAGACATATATTATTTTTATATATATTAGTAACCTTTTCAAAGGTAAATATTTATGTTATATTAATACATATCAAGAATTTTTATGGTAGATTTAATTAAATCTGCACTTCATTGTTTTTTTTTTTTGTTTCATAAAATATTTCATTAACATTTTAGCAGGAAGGCAGGATCAAAATGGCATATACATATACCGTGCAATTATATCATGGACCTGCAGAACCAATTAATATAACATAGAAACATGAACTGCTCACCTCCATCCCACACACCCACAAGCAGACCATTTCTTACATGTACTCCATTATCATGAAAATTCCCGTGGCATATTATGACACTCATGTAGGTCCATAGTTATGTATCTCAGCTTCCAAAAGAAATGTGGGGGCATGGACCAGTTGTAGGACTATTCCTTGATAGTCACCCAAAGCTGCCAAATCTTGGGGTGTTTCTGGGGCAACCTCATGCCCGAAACACTGCAAACACCAAGTTCATACAATGGTCCATACCTTGCCATGAGACCTCCACAGGTGGGTGGGAGGTGTCTTTCCAAAGCCTGGCAATACCCCCTTTGACCACTGTGAGGCCTAAATAAAGCAGATGGCAATTGTACTGTTTTCCCCCACCCCCTCTGTGTTGTGAAGGAGGATAAATGTGGGTTCCAGTAGAATGGTCCAGCCAAGTATTGTGCCAAGGCAGGAGGTCACTACCTGCCAGAAATGGGTCAGAGCAGAGAAACTCCACACCACGGGCACATCTGAGATGTTATTCTGTCCATGCGCCATAGGTGTTGTCTTGTATAGTATGCCCTATGTAAATATATAAATTGTATGAGTCAAAAGCAGGTTGCGATTGCCATTCTGCAAGGTGCAGCTAGGGCCTCCGACCAGTCATCATCATCTATGAAGGGTATATCTGTATCCCACGCCTTGTGCAGTGTATTTATATTAATGTGGGGGGGTGTAATCAGGGATGTGCATATTTTAGTAATCTTACTTGTACCTAAGTCTCCTGTAAGAAGTTGTCCCTCAAGTGGGCTAAATTTAGGCACGTCTTGTGTGGTCTGCAGGTATGGAGTGAGGGTATGACAGAGTTTTAAATATTGGTAGAATTGACTACAGTTCATCTGAAATTCTATTTGAAGTTCCTGGAATGATTTGATATCTGTACCTTGAACTACGTCACCCAGTGTAGAGTTGCTAATATTGTCCCAGCTTTGGAAGTCTGTCAATAGGGCCACCTGCTGTAGAGTTGAGCCCTGCCACAGAGGGGTCAGGTGTGTCAATCTGCCCCACCACCCAATCTGTTGGGGGGAGCACTACAATGTGTCTACAGCCACTTGGGTAGCTGGAGGCAGTAGTTCTGTTTTCTTGTTACTATATAGATACTCTTTTATGGAGGTCTCGCCCATGACCCACCATTCCAATGCGTAAGCTGGGTCTGAATGGGAGCAGTACCACCAGTCATTTACCACTTGTATTTGGGAGGTGGCATAATATGAGTGTATGCCAGGAGCAGCAAAGCCCCAGTCCTATGTAGATTGGCAACAAGTAATGAGTGCCACGCCCATTGCACCTCCTCCCCAAGGCAGTTATTCAGGACTGCGTTGAGTTGTTGGAACCACGACGGGGACATTTTAAATGGGTTGATGTAGGAGGTGTGGGAGGGGACCTATTTTAAAGATTGACGGCGTACCCAGCAGGGACAGCGGCAGGAGGGACCACAACTCCACCTCCCCCCTTCCCTGTGTGAGGATTGGAGCCATGTTATACATCCATGACCACGCTGGAATTGGGGAGAGGTATGCCCCCAGGTAGCTATAATAAGATTTGACTTCCACTGCATGACCTAATCCCCGCACCAGACAGGGTACACTATTGATTTGATGTATGTCACCTTTAATCATTTTTAATTCATTAAAAAAAAGATTGGAAAGGTGGGAATTTTTTATCTTAATTCAAATGGCTGAAAACGAATGTAATGTTATTGATCTCCCTTGTAATTGCAGGGCCTCTGCCAAGTGTGCAGAACTTTCAAAACAGTCATAAAGAAACTACTAGTGCTAACTTTACAGTTGTATTTGACTTTTTTACTGACTTCATGCTCTCTTCACGGACTGGGGACATGCAATTCTACATTTTTGAGTAACATTACACTCAGAAATAGTGAATAGCCAAAAGTGGTAAAGCTACTAAAAAATGTAAGAATAAACTTACACGCGCAGATGTACACACATGCAAGTTTAACTTTGCAAATAGGTCCCATTTTTGGGCCCATTTTTCACAAAAAAGACATGCCTATCTTTCTATGCGGAATTCTCAGCTCTCACTGGGGAGTCACTGCAGTTGTAATGATACTATTAAATTGCAGTTTTGTGAATACTGAAAAAGAGTAAGTTTGCCTTTGTAAATCAGGGTCCCCATGTATATCCAATGGCTAAAAAAATCAAATGTAACCATTCTCTTTGCTTTGAGATGTTAAAGTTTTTACAGCATACCTGTCATTGGGATCTATGGGCTAAATTTAAAAGACCTTAGCACTTCTTGGCACCAAACTGGCGTCATTTTTTGTACGTTAATGTGGTGGTAAGAAGGTCATTCTACTTTGCCATATTTACAAAGTAGCACAATGCTTGCATTGCTCGACTTTGCACCCTCTTGCACCACATCATGCCTGTGTCAGGCATAATGTATGCAAGAAGGGTGTTCACCTGCAGAGAGGCCCACAAAAATGGTGCAGTGAAATTTACAACATTTCACTGCACAATTTTTAGCATCATTTTTAAAATGTTAAAATGACGTGCCCATTACTTTCAATGGGCCTCCCTTTACTTTGCAGGATTAGCACCACAATTTATGGCGCTAAGCATGCAAAGTACCACAATAGCATCATACATTTTGACGCCATTGGCCTAACATTCACCATGGTGTGCCATATTGTAAATATGGAGCACACAGGGTGTCATTGGGGGGCGCATGGGGGAGCAAGAAAGTGGTGCACCACAGCTAATGCGCCACTTTCTTGTAAATCTGGTCCTACGCATGTTATTGGGCTTTCAGCAACCTTGGCCCTTCCTATCTAGAAACATAAGACACAGATTTTACACCAATCTCACAAAATATTCCTCTTCAGCTTTTTTCCTTTCTGTTCCTTTTATCAGTAAGAAAACTCACACTTTCATTACGTGTGAACCAGGATCATATTACTTACCAGAAGTTTTTTAAAACGTATTTTTTCTTATCTTCTTAATCCACCTATCTCTCCAGCAGACTGATCCTCCAATGCTGCAACATCCTCAAGGTTAACAGCGCACTTTGCAAGTTGATTTAATTAAGTCATTCGTTATTCTCAATTAAATGAGCAAAATATAATTATACAAATATCATCACTCATTTATTCTAAGGCTATGTTAATAGTTAGTCATATAAAGAATATTGGAACAGATGGTGCATGGACGTATTGCACCTATAATCAAATGTTCAAATTATTTTTTTTAGTATCACTTCAACTATGATTTATGCTAAAAGTTTAACCTAATGAAATTAAATATAGGCATGATTTTTTTTCAAATACCCTAATAAAACATGAGATAAAAAAAAATTGAATCTCAGATCGTCGTATCATAAAGACTCCAAAGCACTGAATTTCCCTGGCAGTCAGAAAAAGACCTAGGAAAGTATAACAAACAAATACTCACAAATGTTTCAAACAATCTACTGAGAGACAAGATATCAACATGTAACGGGGAGGTATTTTACGTACTTAACATGTTTTGCATTTTCTAATTTGGCCTGGAGCAGGATGGCTAGTGCTTAGTGTCTATGGAAGTAAATATTGGGCTAAACAAATTGCTTTCACCAGTCGTAACTATATACTTCATTATTTTATGTTTAAGTTATTTATGTAAATGAAAGTAAGTATGCAGTCATTTAACATTATAATAAGTTTCTCTTCTAGATGCGTCTCTTTTATAAGGTACTGCAAATTGATAGATAGATATTCTTTCAGTATCGGTCCTTACTGCCATGAAAAGACGGGCAGTTAAATATTGTGTTCTACTTGGCCCTACAAATAATTGATTTCTTTTGGCAAATAAATAAAGTTGGCAGTCATGTTGTGGACAGCAGCATGCCAGAAGGCTAGGTGATTCTGTTTCAATGCAAGTTATTCTTAGACTCGTTCTTAAAAGAATATCACCCTGTTTTTGACAGCAGTGTTCTTGCAAATTTGAAGTTGGAAGTAGAGTGCAGGGATGAATTTTGGCTACAAAACAACAGCTTGCTGGCAGGAAATAAAATCATACTTTCAGAACACTTCATATTTTAAAATAGGCCAATTACTTGTGAAAACATGTCTGCATTACAAACAGTTTGTGGGGATATACTTTTTATTAGTATGTTACATAATATACTGGTTTAGTCCATGCATTGCTGAGATATTTGTGCAATCTGAATGATATAATTACCTGCTGATCTACTCTGCCTATCATTTTTCTGAAGTCCACAAAATGAGTACAAGAAGTACAACAAGTAATAGCTGCTATCAGCCCTTAGAGAAGAGATAAAGAATGCAAGTGCGCGTGTTAGTGTAATTGTTATTAGTATTAATATTATCATCTTTATATAGTGTATCATCTGTGATGGTGATGACCATTCTACTGCCATTATTGCAAATTTTAAAGTCCATATTGTGGTCATCTACCACCCACTAAGTACATCACTTTCATTTGGTGATTACAACGTTATCTCAAACAGCAACGGAATATTTACTAATTTCTTTCAGACTACTATCTACGGAACACCTACTATACCTCTATACACTCACATGGAAGCCGTCTAAATTGCAGACTGGTCTTTATGACACTTGCATACTTCCCACCTGCAATCTGCCCATCTCCCTCTGACCATGCCATAATATGCATAGTGTAATGAAAAAAAACGAGAGCTGCCCTTACATCAATGGGAACCTGGGCATTCAATATACAAAGAAGAGTGGCTCACCTGGAAATCATCCGGTCAGATTTATACTTAGTAAAGCAAAATATTTTATACACTTAATCAAAAAAGGCCATGTATGCAGTATAGTCTTTAAAGTAATTTAATTTAGATTATAGAGTAGAATGCAGTTATTCAAAAGACACATATAATAGATGCATGTCTTATTTACAATCTTTGATAGACAACACAGAAAAGTGCAATGTGTCCTTTTGTGAAAATATAAGAAAGTATATAGTGAGCAAGTGATAGTCCTGTTTA
Source organism: Pleurodeles waltl (assembly GCF_031143425.1). NCBI lineage: Eukaryota > Metazoa > Chordata > Amphibia > Caudata > Salamandridae > Pleurodeles > Pleurodeles waltl. The sequence continues at coordinate 707,582,540 of NC_090449.1, read as the reverse complement.
CAAGCAGCAACTTTCCCATATGAGTTTCTGTTTGCACACAGTTATGGTCCTGTATAATGGTAACTTAGTTAACCCAGACAAGTTTCTGTGGTATAGTGATCCATATGCTGTTCTGTGTATACAATATGCATATTGGCCACCATCTTTCTAACTTCAGTACATCCACTCAGTATCCACATCACTTAATCTAGACAATCTTCAAAAGCTCTGCCATCCTCAATGATCCGACATGCATACTAAATTCCACTTCCTTCCAGTTTAATGATACAATGAGGACTACATTTTTAGAACACACTATTCCCTTTTTAAGCTTTACTCCTCAAGCTCTTCGTCCTAAAACCTTGATTGATTCCAACATGTATGAGCACCAACTTATATTTATTCCGCCATAAGAATAAGAAAAACACCACTACAGTGCACTGGAAAATCTACGATCTTGCTATGGAGACCCTCATATGCAATTGTAAGTCTGCCATATCATCCTAATATCAAGACCTATTATCATCTCTGTGCTCAAACCATCAAAGGTTAGCCTACATAATCAAAACTCTATTCTCATCCTAGCAGTACCATCAAACAATCCTTCTACTCGGCTGGTAACTTTGGCACATAGTTCTCCATAAACATCTCAAACATCAGATGCCTAAAGCTCCTCTCAAGCACCCTGGTTATATCTTACACTCCTCTCACACTTCAAACCAGCTTTAATACACTCCAGTTTGTCTCATAAACCCCCCACTCCCTCCAAGTTAATTCCATTCTCAAAGCTGCCAACATTATCCAACCTCTAGTTCTAGCAATAGTATCTGGCATTATACCTCTCTTTTATCACTATTTCAAATTTGGCACCTGTTTTCCCTGCTTAAATTCCTAGTGGTCCAGCTAATATTAAAAAAAAACACTGATGATCTTCCATGCCCACTACCTACTGGTCTATCAGTCTGCTTACATTTTTGTAAAAAATATATTGAGCAATTAGTATTATTTGTCTTACCTCCTTCCTCTCTGTTCATAACCTGCTTGATCCTGTTCAATCTAGGTTCAGGGAGATGCACTTTATAGAAACTGCTGTCATTTGTGTATCCAGCTTCGTAACCATTGTTCATGAGAAACAACTAGCTTCCATTCTCATACTCCTCACCTCTCTACAGTATTCAGACCTGTAGAGTACCCCACTGTATAATCTACTAGAACCTCTTTAAAGTATCACATAATCCACCCTTTACTGGTCACCATTCCTTTCTCAAATTGATCCTACTCATTCTTGCGCTGCTCATCACTCTCCACTGGTACAGCCCTGCCGGTGAGTGTCTCTTCATGTACGCCTGGGACACCTGCTGCTATTCTCTCAATTCTCTGCAACATCCTCACATCCTTTGGTTTGTTCTAACATCTTAACACAATAGGCACCCAAATAGTGCTATCATTTCTTACTTTGACTCCTCTTACTCAGATAGGAATATCAGATTGCCTTGCAACAATCCAATACTCATTGGACGTTTGCTTTTCGATGTTATACACATCAAAACAGAAATAATTTGTTTTTGGCCACTTCAGATCACGACTTTTTCTTTCATGCTTTTCATCCTTCCAGACATCATGACTCCAGCACCCTCTGGAAGAAACTATGGGACAGATTTACGAAAAATGGTGCTGCAGCTAGTGCAGCGCCACTTTCCTTGAGCCCGTTAGCACCCCCCCTACCACCACCAGGTGTACACTGTATTTGAAATACGGCACACCATGTTGCAGGGTAGGGGGCCATAGCATCATTTCTTTAATGCTATTTATGTACTCTGCAGGAGTAGTGCCAAAATTGTGTCTCTACTCCAGCAGAGTACATAGAAGCCCCTTTTTAATGCCTGCTCTGAGGAGGCATTAAAAGAGCCGAACAAAATGATGCAAAATACTCTCTTAGATTTCCTTGCGCCATTTTCTGCCCCCTCCCTCGTGAGGGAACGCTCCCCTTGTATACATTATGTCTGGCTCAGGCATAATGTGGTGCAAGGACTTACAAAGTGGCGCAATGCATGCATTGCACCACTTTGTAAATATGGCAATGGGAAAATGAGCCCTATGTCTGAAACTAGTGAACATGAAAACCTTTAACATGATCACAGCAGCCAGAATTAATTTCCTGAAGATATGGAAAATTAGATCAAGCATTTCATTTCAAAGAGCCAATGCTGTCTTCTCCTGTAAACATCTATATTAAGACCCCCCCCAAAAAATTGTATTACAGAGCTAGATAACATTATACATGTTGCTACAATAACTCTTTTAGTTTCTCCAAAAGTCTAGCTCATGATACCATCAAGAAGCCAGCTTGCAATAAACGGAGCTTTGTACAACATATTGATTCTAGCTTTCAAATCCATAAATAGATTTTTGGCAAAATACCTTCCTGCCACCATTCATGAGTAGGCACAAACTAGATATCTACACTCAGCCAACCCAAACCTCTTAGATACAACGAACCCCCCTTGGCAGTATAGAGGTTCTGCCAATTTAATTAAGAGGGGTCACTAGAATGTAATGCCCTATTAGCAGGAATGTGATCAATCCTTTGCTGCTTCCGTTCAGAACTGCTCTCAAGAAATAATTCATATTACAACATCATCTGCTATAAACACTTCCCAGAAACAAATGTGCTGTTATAAATATGTGTATATGGTTAAAGGTTAAATGGAAGCAGTGCTGTAGTACGTTTAAGTACTGATATGTAATGTTCAACATCCAAAGTCCAACACAGACCACCCCATGCAGGTGACCTTTTTTACATCTTTCAATTACTATATCGTTTTTTTTCTCAAACGTCTTTGCAGTATTCAAATAAATATCACATTTATCTGTGGATAAAAAAAGAAGTTAAACTGAAAGATGTGCTCAAGAAGGCAAATAGTCTAGAAAGTGAGTTGTTGTGCTCGCTACCAGGACTGAAGGCTGAACAAACCCATCACTGCTGCTATGCTGGTAGGGTGATGACCAATCTGTCACTGGCACTGCCCTCTGCTGAGGTGGGCTAAGGGTTGTCTTTCCTCTCTCTCTCTCTCTCTCTCTCTCTCTCTCTCTCTCTCTCTATATATATATATATATATATATATATATATATTTATTTTATGATACATATATATATGTATATAGATAGATAGATAGATAGATATGGTGCAGCAACAGTTTTCATTGAAAGCCACGTTTGTTTTGTTTATTACTTGCACTCATGCAGACTTGTTAAAAGCGGGTGAAAAAAGTAGCATTTTAACTCTCCATAGAAATCTTTGCTTTGCACTTCACAAAACAAACACTGAACAGAATAGCACCAAACTTGGGATGTAACTAGAACTTTAATCAGGGAGGGGCCTTTACTTGGTTTAGTGTAAAACAGTTCAGTAGTTATTGATACATTAGCATCAAAAACATGTATGCATGGGCTTGGAAGGATTAAAACTTAGACATACCTCGACAGTTGAAAATGTGTTTTTTAATTTGCATGTAACTTTAGAGCTCAGAGAAATTTTCACGATGGAAAATTCTCATCACTATTAGCTTAGTAGTTTCAGTAATAAGTTATCACAGACTAGCCAAATGGGTGCATAGTCGAAAAGGTGTTAAAAAGTATCCATTTGCTATAAACAATTGTATCATTTGATGATCCACATGGAGTTATGAAGACATTTGGGCCCATTTTTATACTTCTTTAGCGCCGCATCCGCGCCACTTTTTGATGCTAAAGCAGCGCAAACTTACAAAATACAATTGTAATTTGTAAGTTTAAGCTGCTTTTGCGTCGAAAAATGATGCAAAAGAGGCACTAAAAAAGTATAAATATGGGCCTTAGCATGCTTAGACTTCCGCAGGTCAGGCAAGGGGTTGCAAAGAAAAAAAGAAGGCAGAATGGTCGTAATTTGCTAATAATGATTGTGCTGCTTACTTTATTGTCAGTGCATGCGCTGCTTAACCCTTTCGCTGCCAGGCTATTTCCCCTCCTGGGGCAGTTCGCGCTTAGGCCCTCATAACTTTTTGTTCACCTAAGCTACCCACGCCAAATTTGCGTCCTTTTTTCCAACATCCTAGGGACTCTAGAGGTACCCAGACTTTGTGGGTTCCCCTGAAGGAGACCAAGAAATTGGCCAAAATACAGTGACAAAATAATTTTTTTCAAAAAAATGGGAAAAAAGGGCTGCAGAATGCGGCTTGTGTTTTTTTCCCTGAAAATGGCATCAACAAAGGGTTTGTGGTGACAAGATCACCATCTTCTCAGCTTTCAGGAACTGGCAGACTTGAATTAGAAGACCCCATTTTTCTATACAATTTTGACATTTAACTGCTACATACCCCATTTTTACTATTTTTTGTGCTTTCAGCCTCCTTCCAGTTAGTGACCAAAATGGGGGAGAAACCAATGCTGGATCCCAGGATGCTAAACATTTCTGAAAAGTAGACAAAATCGTAAATAAAGCAAGGGGTCATTTGTGTAGATCCTACAAGTGTTTCCTGCAGAAAATACCAGCTGAAATAAAAAATATTGAATTTGAAGTGAAAAAAACTGCCATTTTTCTCCACGTTTTACTCTGTAATGTTTTCCTGCGATGTCAGATTTTTTGAAGCAATTTACCGTTACATCAGCTGGACTCTTCTGGTTGCGGGGATATATAGGGCTTGTAGGTTCATCAAGAACCCAATGTACCCAGAGCCAATAAATGAGCTGCACTTTGCAATGGGTTTTTATTCTATACCGGGTACACAGCAATTCATTTGCTGAAATATAAAAAGTGAAAAATAGGTATCAAGAAAACTTTTGTATTTCGAAAATGGCCACAAGATAAGGTGTTGAGAAGCAGTGGTTATTTGCACATCTCTGAATTCCAGGGTGCCCATACTAGCATGTAAATTACAGGGCATTTCTCAAATAGACGTCTTTTTTACACACTGTCTTACATTTGCAAGGAAAAAATGTAGAGAAAGACAAGGGGCAATAACACTTGTTTTGCTATTCTGTGTTCCCCCAAGTTCCCCTCCCGATAAAAATGGCACCTCACTTGCGTGGATAGGCCTAGCACCCGCAACAGGAGATGCCCCAAAACACAATGTGGACACGTCACATTTTCACAAAGAAAACAGAGCTTTTTTTTGCAAAGTGCCTAGCTGTGGATTCTGGCCTCTAGCTCAGCCGGCACCTAGGGGAACCTAGAAAACCTGTGCAGTTTTGAAAACTAGATACCTAGGGGAATCCAAGATTGGGTGACTTGTGGGGCTCTGACTAGGTTCTGTTACCTAGAATCCTTTGCAAACCTCAAAATTCGGCCAACAAAAACACTTTTTCCTCTCATTCCGGTGACAGAAAGTTCTGGAATCTGAGATGAGCCACAAATTTCCACCCAGCCTTCCCCCAGGTCTCCCGATAAAAATTGTACCTCACTTGTGGGGGTAGGCCTAGCGCCCGTGAAAGGAAATGCCCCCAAAACACAATGTGGACACATCACATTTTCACAAAGAAAACAGAGCTGTTTTTTGCAAAGTGCCTAGCTGTGGATTTTGGCCTCTAGCTCAGCCGGCACCTAGGGGAACCTAACAAACCTGTGCAGTTTTGAAAACTAGACACAGAGGGGAATCCAATATGGAGTGACTTATGGGGCTCTGACCAGGTTCTGTTACCCAGAATCCTTTGCAAACCTCACAATTTGGCCAAAAAATCACTTTTTCCTCTCATTTCGTTGACAGAAAGTTCTGGAATCTGAGAGGAGCCACACATTTCCATTCCCCCAAGTCTCCCGATAAAAATGGTACCTCACTTGTCGGGGTAGGCCTAGTGCCCGCGAAAGGAAATGCCACGAAACACAACGTGGACACATCACATTTTTCCACAGAAAACAGAGGTGATTTTTACAAACTGCCTACCTGTGGATTTTGGCCTCTAGCTCAGCCGGCACCTGGGGAAACCTAGCAAACCAGCAAATTTTTGAAAACTAGACACCTAGTCGAATCCTAGATGGGGTGACTTGTGGGGCTCTGACCAGGTTCTGTTACCCAGAATCCTTTGCAAACCTAAAAATTTGGCCAAAAAAACACTTTTTCCTCTCATTTCGGTGACAGAAAGTTCTGGAATCTGAGAGGGGCCACCAGTTTTCTTCCACCCAGCGTTCCCCCAAGTCTCCCGATAAAAATGGTACCTCACTTGAGGGGGTGGGCCAGGTGCCTGCAACAGAAAAAGGCGAAAAACTTGTAGAGATTGAGGGGATAGCACAGCGAGTTGATAAGCACATATTTTTCGTTTATACATCTTTTAGGCTGACTCTGCTTTGGGGTCCCATGCAAGTGAGGTACCATTTTACTTGGGGGACTGAGGGGAACACTGGCTTGTAGGAAATTTGTGCCACAGCGGTGATCCTACAAAGAAAAGTGAGGAAAATATGATTTGTTATGCAAATTTTGAGGTTTGCCGAGGAGTCTGGGTAAGAAAATGTTGGGGGACCAGGCAAGCCACACCTCCTTGGACTCCTTGGGGTGTCTATTTTTAAAACATGTCTGGGTTTGGTAGGTTTCCCTAGATGAAGGCCGCACCCGGGAACAAAACCATAGGTGCCCCCCCCAAACACATGTAGTTTTGTAATAGATCATTTTGTTGTGTCCACATACTTATGTGATTTTCCAAATACTAAAACTTTGAAAAGAAATGCACTTAGGTTATGTTAAAAAGACCCCTCAGCCACCAACTAAGTGGTGGCATTCTTCATCATCGGGGTCCCACCAAGTCGTCTACCAAGTTCCCACATAATTTTCTCAGCAACTCCAAAAGTGGGAGGACAACCAGGGGGGTCAATACTGGAATCCCTACCAGTGTAGACACAGAAATTATACACATATCCTGTACTACTTTCAGACAGCATATACAATTTAATTCTGTATCGTGCCCTCTTGCTAGGAATGTACTGCCTAAAAACCAAACGACCTTTGAAAAGGACCAAAGACTCGTCCACAGCTATTTCTTTGCCTGGAACATAGATCTCTGAAAAACGATCTACAAAATGATCAAGGACAGGCCTAATCTTAAAAAGACAGTCAGAATCAGGATGATCTTGTGGCAAGGCTAATGCATTGTCAATAAAATGCAACATCCTAAGAAGAAGCAAATACCGATTACGACTCTTGGTTGCAGGAAATATAGCTGTTGCCATCAAGGGACTAGTAGACCAATAAGAAGAGAGTGACGGCTTCCTTATCAACCCCATCAAAAGAGTCAACCCCAAAAACCTTTTTGTCTCCTCCAAATTTGTGGGAATCCACTGGGTAGCTCTAGAGTGTGGCCTAAGTCTAGCAGCGTTATCCCTCATACTGCTCCGCATACAAATTAGTCTGCTCAACAATCTCTTCCAAAAACACATCATCCACAAATAACTCAAAGAAATTGACATGCAAAAAGTTCTCTGTATTGATTCTACACCCCGGGGAGACCAGTAAAGGCAGGCAACTCTGGCAGCTCCATGTTTGGGGTAACCCAGAGTTCAGGTCTTCTAACGGGAAACCTTTCAGCCCCAGGTTGCTGCACTAATGGCACATCAGTGTCCTCCTCTAAAACAGGCCCTTCATCTGCACTGAGTGTGGCTTCCTCATCAGAAGATTCCTCTCCGACAGAAACTTCACTGCCAGAATCTCTCACTTATTCCTCTGCCTCCGATGCAGAGTCCGTCTCATAATCATGATCAGACAATGACTCAAAAAGCATACCAACCACTTGCTGAGCGGACATCCTGCGGCTAGCCATGATCTTTCCTACGAAAATTAACTGGACAAATGCACCACCAACAACCAGCACTGTGTAAGATAAGTAATAATTGTAGCTTTAGAAGTAAGAGTTATAAACTCAAAAACCATACATACCATTTCACACAAACCTGAATTTAGTACACCACCTACAAACATGTCATTCATGCATGGCAACAATACTCCTTTGGAGTAAATTGTTTTTACTTACCTAAAACATGCAACTATGCAAACCACAGGTCAACCACCGCCAAACCCGCAAGGAGCCACAGCAAAGAAAGCAAAAGCTTTGAACTAGAACAAAAAGGAGGAAAAGAAATGATCACAAATGCAAATACTTCATCAGTTGACAAACATCCCACCATCAAGCATTTTGAAATTGGTGCCTAAGTGGATTCTGCCATGGGGCAGATGGGCCTACTAAAAAATAGGCCTATTTACTGTAAGGAGGACAGAAAATACCTTTAGTAGTGTGTCCCCACAGGGAGCGACCCTTGCCCAAGGCACCCCCCCTTAAGCAAAAACAAAAAACACACACACTATCCCTGGTGCCTAAGTGGCTTCTGCCCCCTTGGGGACAATGAGCCTAAAAACAAAAATAGGCCCATCTGACCCCAAGGGGGGCAGAAATGGCCTTGGTACACCTGCCCCCAAAAGGGGGCGACCCTTGCCCAAGGGGCCACCCCCCATCCACTAACACACACTAAGCCTGGTGTCTCAGTGGCTTCTGCCCCCTTGGGCCTAAAATAAATAGGCCAATGGCCAACAGTTCAATGCCCCCCTTGGGGACACGCCCATTGCCCAAGGGGACACGCCCCCCCAAATAAATAAGCATATAAAACAAAATCCCTGGCGTTCTGGTGGTTTCTGCCCCCCTTGGGGGCGGATCAGCCTAAAAATAATAGTCCGATCTGTCCCCAAGGGAGGCAGAAATACCAGAATGGCCTTGGTACACGTGCCCCCAAAGGGGGGTGACCCTTGCCCAAGGGGCCGCCCCCCCTCCACTAACAGACACACACACACTATCCCTGGTGTCTAAGTGGCTTCTGCCCCCCTTGGGGGCAGATGGGCTGAAAAAAAATAGGCCCGCCTGCCCCCAAAGGGGGGCAAAAATGGTCAACAGTTTAATACCCCTCTTGGGGGAGCGCCCCTTGCCCAAGAGGACACCCCCACAAAAATAAACATATAAAAAAATCCCTGGCGTTCTAGTGGTTTCTGCCCCCCTTGGGGGCAGATCAGCCTAAAAATAATAGGCTGGGGCAGAAATGGCCACAACAAACATGCCCCCCACATGGGAGCAACCCTTGCCCAAGGGGCCGCTCCCCAACACAAAACACAGCAGAAATAAAGAAAAAAAGAAAATCCCTGCCGTCTAGTGGTTTCTGCCCCAATTGGGGCAGATCAGCCTAAAAATGTTAGGGCGATTTTCCCCCAAGGTGGGCAGAAATGGGCACACAAACATGCCCCCCAAATGGGAGCGACACTTGCCCAAGGGTTCGCTCCCCAACACAAAACATTGGCAGAATAAATAATTTAAAAAATCCCTGGCGTCTAGTGGGAATTCCTGATGCTCGATCGCAATGCGATCGGGCAGCAGGAATGCTCAAAGAGACATCGGGAAAAGGAAAAGCCTTTCCTTTCCCCCGGTGCCTCTTTGTTTACAACCCCCCACCTGCCGGAGGAGAAACTCACCTGTTTCTCCGATCGCGCACTGGAAGCACATGGCACTGTGTTATGATGTCAGCGCGCGATCCCATGGGGGGGTGGGGGTCAGGGTGGAAGGGGAAGGGCTTCCCCTTCCATCCCTGCCTTGGGGGTGGGAGAGAATCCCATGGAGGGAGCGCCAGCGCTCCCTCCCGGCTCCGGGCAGAGGACGTAATGGTTACAGGAGCACTGTGCCGCAGGATATAACCATTACGGCCGCAGCACAGAAGCGGTTAAGGGCTCACTCAATAAGACACAGAAACATGTGCTGACATAAAATCCACACTTTCCTTATTATTGGAGAATTACAAGAACTCTGAATATTGTGGTTTCCATGCCAGATTGCCCTGCTTAACTACAAAACAAATATTTATTCAAAAGTGCTTACAACATATCTAGAAGGGGACTGGTCAAAACTCATTTCCCCTTGCCACGCGGGTTTATACAAATTAGGCAATTTTGTTATGGTGCTCAATACAGTAAATTATGCTCTGCGAGAAAAGACTTGAATTACTCTTGACGTGGAGGGAGTATTTGACAGGATAGACTGGGGATTCTTCCAATTGACACCACAGCAAGTTGGGCTAGGCCCAAAAATACAAGCCAACTCTGTACTCTCCTCATCTAAGGTCAAGCTGAATCATCAACTATTGCAGCCTAGGCACACTCAAGAGAGAACAGGCAAAGTGATTCCTTTATCCTTATTCTTATTTGTCTTCTCTTTGTAGCCATGAACCCACAAACTGAAAGCTAATGTTAATATTAAAGAAGGCCTTAAAATATAAAAAGGCAAAACACATGAACGTTTTAAATGAGGCATTTGGTAAGCAGCAGTAGGTCACATGACCCATCAGCCCCAGACAGACAGAGCAACAGGTCACCTGCTACTTTCTGTGTCTCTGCAGGTGGCCTCGCTGACAAATCCAGGGGCACTAGAAGGACCCTAAGTGGTATTTCAGTAAACCACTTCACCTTCTCTCATAGAGACCGTCTAACAGGTCTAAAAATGCACTTACTAAATATGTTGCCACGCTTCTCACTTCTATTGTAAAAAACAATGCAAACAATGCAACGTATGTAATTCAACCCTGTTGTGTACAAAACAGTGTCTTCCTATCCGTTCTTTGCAAGCCACCAACACGGTAAAGAATGCATTCTTCCATCTAGTGTTGGGAATCATTACGCGCACTTACTTCACCAAAGCGACATTCCCACTTTCAGCCTAATTCTTACCTGCCCGGGGCCCGAAAGACACTGCGGTCGCCGTTGGGATCCAGTATTTATGTGTAATGCTGCTCTCGCCTCCCTGCTAGTGGGCATGACATACTCAAAATAGATTTTTATCAAAGGGTGTTTATTGAAGTGCTAACATATAGGGGGAAGTGCAATAGGATGGGGTGATGATGGAGGAAAGCCCACGGTATTGTTAAAGTCCGTTGTAGCACAGGTGCATTGTCCATGGGGACATAGGAAGGGGAGCAATGGCAGTTCACGGTGGACAGGGTGACTGTGTGGGACACAAGCAGGACCATCAGGAGAGTCTCCTTTCCTGGCAGGTGTCTTGGCAAGTGTCTCTGGCTTCTGTCTGGATCGCAGGGAATGTTTGTGGGTGGTTCACCTTCTGCAGGGGGAGGGGTGCTGGAGGCCTGTGAGTCCTGTGTGGGGGCCTCCTGGCCACTACAGCAGTGGAAGTGGAAGGCTGTTCAGATAATTAGCAAGTTGCAGGGGCCTGCTGATGTGAGACTGCCTCCCTCATAAATTTGGCTATGCCTGCCAGCACTCCTGCTATGGAGATCAGGGTGTTGATGGCCTGCAAGTCCTCCCTGATCCCCTGGTACTGTCCCTCCTGCAGCCACCTGTTCTGCTGCACGTTGTCCAGGATCTGGCCCATCATGTCCTGGGAATGTTGGTAGGCTCCCAGGATCTCAGAGAGTGCTTCCTGGAGAGTTGGTTCCCTGGACCTGTCCTCCACTGGTGCACAGCAGTCCTCTCAGTGTCCCTGGTGGCATGTGCCTCTGTCCCCTGATTGTCTTGGGGGCGAGGTACCCTGGGGTACCTGTACAGGTGGGCAAACTGCTGATTGACGTGTTCTGGGGACAGAGGTTTGGGGATGCTGGGTGGGTGCTGTGGTATTGTTTACTGATGGGGGAGGCTCTGTGATGGTCTGTGACTGGGCTTGGGTAACCGGCTGTCCAGTGGACCCTGATGGGCCAGGTAGATCGTCCAGATCCTGAAGACCAGAGTTACTGTCATCACTGTGGGCCTCTTCTTATGGGGGAACTGGATAGGACTGCCACCTTCTCTCCAGTGACCTTGGCTGGGGTACCTGTGGGGATGTAAATGATGTGCTATGGTTGATGTGTATGACATACTGTACATCCCTGGCTTCCCCTTTATGGTTGGTGTTGCCCTGCCAGCTTTTACTTGTGTATGTTGGTGTATGATGGGATTGTTGGTTCTCTCTGCTATGCATGATTTAGTGAAGAGTGTCCATGCAGGGCTGTGAGGGGTGTCCATGCATTGGTACAGCATGCAGGGTTTGGCATTGGGATTGAAGAGATGTGATGGTGGAATGTGTGGGATGGAGCGGAGTGATGGGAGTGAGGGTGAGGGTATGTAATGGCATGCAGGTATGGGGGTGATAATAGTAGAAAGGTGACTTACCAAAGCCAGTCCTCCTCCGACTCCGGCCAAGCCCTCAGGATGCAATATTGCCAAGACTTGCTCATCCCATGCCATGCTGTGAGTTGTGGGGGAGGAGGTAGGGTTCCACTGCCAGTCCTCTGTATAGCGAGGTGGTGTCTTGCTGCTATGGAAGTTACCTTCCCCATAGGTCATTTCACCTCTTCCTGATGTCATCCCTTGTTCTTGGGTGTTGTCCCACTGCGTTGACCCTGTCCACGATTCTCCGTCAGAGCTCCATCTTCCTTGCAATAGATTGTACTGCACCTGTGCTCCAAATAGCTGTGGCTCTACCCTGACAATTTCCTCCACCATGACCCTTAACTCCTCCTCTGTAGAATGGGGGTGTTTTTGTGGTGCCATGGGTGTTATGTGAGGTGTGTTGGTGTGGGTGTGTTGGGTAATGTTTTGGGGTGTGTGATGTGTAGTGTGTGAGAGGTGTATGGGTTTAAGTGGTGTGTGGCTCTAGTTGGCTAAGTGGTCTTGGTGTCAGTCTTGTGCCAATGAATTGTAATTGTAAAGGGTTGTGAGTAATGTGGTTGTGTGGGTGTGGTGTGTGTATAGGTGTCAGGTGTGTGTTGTTTGAATTGTCCAAAGTGGTGTTGTTTTGTCTGTGGGTTCCAGTGTGAGCGCGGAGGTATGTACCACCAATGGTTTATCGCCATTGAAATGTCCGCCATAGTGATTCATGGGTCATAATGTGCCGGGCCTTGTCCAGCTGGCATAACGGTGTGAGTTTTGATACCGCTAGTTTATCACTGACCTTTGGTCTGGTGGATTTTTTTATGTGGCTGAATTCTGTCGGATTGGTGTGTGCGTGTGTCATTATATGGTGAACGGATATCCGCTGCTGCGGCAGTAAGTTGGCTGCCGTCAGCATGGCGGTAAGCGGGATTTACCGCCAATGTCATAATGAGGGCCATAGTCTTCTCTTATGGAGGGGTACAACTTCTCATGGGAGAATTTGTTAACATCTTTTTTGAGTTTCTGATACTTGGTCTGTTGTAAATACAAATCATATTCATTGATGGATTGGTTTAGTTCCTCTAAATGTTTTTTAAGGGCCCCTGTTGACATGTATGCTTTTAGGCAAACCTCTATAGTGAGGATTTCATCCTTAAATTCCTCTGCAAGTTGCATGGCCATTTTTATAATTCAAATCAGCCAATCGCAAGTACAATGCCACGATATGAGTGACCAATCCTTCTTGAAAATGTTATCATTTTGGAAAATGAAGGGTTCATTTCTCACTATTGGGCCCTCTTGTACTGCATTCGCCCTCAAGTACTCCATCATCATAATTCCATGGAGCATGGTTTTCACTCAATTCCGTTTAAGGGTATTTAGTTAATCCCAATCCTTTGCTGTCACCCACATAATCCCAGATGTCGGTGTGTCACTAAATGGGTATGCTGATGCTAAAATTCTTTCCACTTCCTCAGTTGAGAAAGTGAGCCCAGTGATTTCCTCAATATGTGCTACTACTCCTTCATGTGTGAGTGTTGAGGGTGTTTACGAGAAACTCCTGCAGCTGTGCGCTGCCTGAATATACTAACAGAGAGGGAGAAGGAGTTTTTTATAGGGCTGGGTATGACTTTTTGCTGTGTCAGCCCTGCCTCTGAACATTTCACTGCCTGCACTGCATTGAGTATAAATACATAGCAGCAGTAACAGGTGGCAGGTTACAGGTGGCAGAGTACAAAGAGGTGGGGACACTCCTTATTAAGGTTAAAAAAGCAGGGGCAGTGAGGAAAACATGAGTACTACCTGTAAATAGGAAAAAAATAAACTGCTCCTGTAGCCCTTCTGAACATGTAGGTCATGACCCTTGCCAAACACACAAAGAAAAGAAGCCACTCTTCTGGAAAGAACAAGTAAGGACAACAACTACGGTGGCCACCTGGTATGGAGGCAAATTCTGGACTGAAAAAATTAAGGACAAAAATTCAGAGCAAAGTGTCAAAATTCATGACAAAAGTCAATTGTACTGACACATTAATGGGGAGAACACACAAGACAACTTTATCAGTTCATTTATTTACTATTTACTACATAGCACTAATTATTCACTATGGTCTTTATGTGATTGCCTCTAGGAATGCCAGATTCAAGTGTTGCATTATGTCCTAGTTAAATATTAAATTAGTGCCATTGAGCACGGTGTCAAGGGCATTTACCTAATCCAAATTTACCCAATCTTTCTTGGAGAGAAAGCAACAGCAACATTTTGATTTTGTTTCTAAACATTTTAAAACCTATGGCATACATTACTAACTGGGAGAGTGACCTGGCCAAATCTCTGCATGATGTGAACTGGATTGGAATATCCCCAGAAAGTATCCAGCTTTTAAGTATATTGAGCCTACCTTACAACTGCTGCAATTACCAAAATATACCAGGGAGGTGCAGCTGCATTTGTCCTTACTGTATGCAATTAGATGTCAATTCACTTCATATGCTTTGGTCTTGCCCCACATTCTTTCATCCTGCCAGAGAGTTCTGGAGGTGCTGTTAACCATGATGGGCCATGTACTAACAAATTCTCCAGAAATGGTTTGATTAGGCTTATTCCCTGCCCTATATTCGAGAAACCCTCCTCCAAATTCCTTTACCTTGCTCTTCTTCTAGCAAAACTCAATATAACAGTACTCTGGAAGGATTCTCTTACTCCGATTTTGGTTAGTTGGACCAAGGTCTCGTTCCCCTGGTTTCAAACTGAGAGCACCCTGTTACACAAAGAGGAACAAGCAGGTGTGAGAAAATATTTAACTGCACAGAAGTGGAATATTTTGGAGGAGGGCTCTATGTACTAGTTGTTCTTGCCACATCTAGGCAATGTAGGTATGAAAGTGGGGTAGAAAAGGATCGGGCAGACAGATAAATTACTGTGGCACAAACACCAATGAATAGAGTGTGATGGTGTACCAGGGCAAAATGTCCTGAAATCTATTATACCACCCATACGTAGAATTATGTGATTCTTGAACTGTTACAGTTCAATTGCCTTGGAACTTCTTGCAAGGTGACAAGCAAATCGTAAGAAGATCCAAACAATGCAGCTCATATCATCTCTGCCAAGCAGAGATCTGACCACCTTACTTAAGGAACGTTGGAAATTTTAACTCCTCTCCTTTACTTACAGTTGTTTATGTGGACATTTAAATAGATTAGCCTATATCTGCTTTCCTTAGAAGAATTGTGCCAGCATACCAGGTTGCAATCGAAAGAAGTCCCTTCCCTTATGAATACAAAGAAAAAGACAATGAAATTCTCACAGTGACTGCAGACTCCACTGTCCATTTAACATGAATCCTGAAATCCTGTTTCCAAGAACAATTTTTTATTCTGCACATTTTACGTCTATGAGATTTCCTTGTACCATTTTTTACTGCACTTTAAACGCCTGCTCAAGAGTAGGCATTAAATTAAAAGGGGGCTTCCATTCTTTAGAATGGGGCCCTATGTACTCTGCAGGAGTAGCGCCAATATTTTGGCACTACTCCTGCAGAGTACATCAATAGCGTCATGAGAAATTACAAAATTGCCCCCTACCCTGTGCCATGGTGTGCCGTATTTTAAATAAAGCACACACATGGTGTCGGAAGAGGGGTGCTAAGGGGTGCAGTGAAAGTGGCGCTGCACTCGGTGCCATGCCACTTTCATAAAGCTGTCCTAAAGTTTCTGTTGTGCTCTTCCTCCAGCCCCACCCCTGGAACTGGAAGAGGGACCAGGCTGGTGTGGTTACTTGATCCCATCTGTCAGAGCCACTCTATGCTGTCCGTCCAGGCTGATTATACAGTGCCTACAATCCCTCCACCCCGATACCGTGCTTGTTCTCGGCCACACACTATATGTGAAGAGAGAGCCAAAATGAAGTCTGCAACCACTGGCTAAGATATGGGAGATTGAACCGGAGTTTGAATTGGACTACAACAGCCCCTCGTTTGACTTTTTGACCTTGCTATTCAGGCTGAGGGTAAGCCAATTTCTTTGATTCTACAGAGGCTTACACACGCAGGCTGTCAACATCAGGACAGTGCGCGCTCTACGGGAGACGTAAATGCAAAAATCCAGACCTTATGCAAAGGCATATTTCATGCATTGTGTCTCTATGCAGTATTTTCTAAGCAGAAACCTTGCCACCTCACAGACCATATGCCTGCCAAATTGATCTAACTCCTGGTGCTATACTCCCTAGCTGTCGTGTGTACGCCTTGTCAGAACACGAAAATCAACACCTAAGAAAATAATTAGATCAATTTCTAGCAAATGGCTTTATTCATCCTTCCAAGTCTCCTGCAGCGTCTCCTCTTTTTTTTGTCCCCATGGCTAATGGGGATCTTCGAACCTGCATAGACTATCGAGGATTGAATGAAATCACAGTCAAGAACAATTCCCATTACCTCTGATTCCTGTCTTGTTGGATCTAGTTAAAAAAGAAAACATTTACTCTAAGTTAGAATTAAGAGGTGCTTACCATTTAGTCAGAATGAGAGAAGCCGATGAATGGAAAACTGCTGTTAAAACCCAATATGGTCTATTTGAATACACAGTCATGCCCTTTGGACTTTGCAACGCTCCAGCAGCATTTCAATTCTTTCTAAATGACGTCCTTAGAGAGTATCTAGATCTATTTGCAATAGTCTACATCGACAATATCTTAATCTATTCAGACAATGAAGTCGAACATGTGAAACATGTTAAGAAGATTCTCACAGCCCTTCGAAAGCATAGTCTGTATTGCAAATTAACCAAATGTGAATTCCATGTTACCACTGTCGAGTTCTTAGGAGGCATCCTTACCCCTCAAGGTATGGTCATGGCAGAAAGAAAAGTACAAGCAGTAGCTGATTGGCCCAAAGACTGTTAGAGATGTTCAGTGCTTCCTAGGTTTTGAAAAATTCTATTGCAGGTTCATAAATCATTTCTCTCTTTCTCTCAGTCAGTGGCGCCAATCACCAAGTTGTTAAGAAAGAAAGAACCATTTGTATGGTCCCCTGAAGCTGACAGAGCCGTTTCAACCTTAAAGGAAGCCTTCTCCACTGCCCTGGTCTTGACTCACCCAGACGTTGAGCGTCCATTCATAGTGAAAGCAGATGCTTCAGATGTGGTAATTGGTGCAGTGTTATCACAACACAGTAAAGATACTGGTCTACTACATCCTGTAGCCTACGTGTCTCAAAAACTGAACGAAGCAGAACAAAATTATGTTATTGCTGAGAAAGAACTTCTGCCAATTCGATATGCCTTCAAAGAATGGAGACACCATTTGTTATGCACCAAATATACTATCACAGTATATACAGATCACCGCAATCCCCAGTTCATGAGCTCAGCTGGACTTTTGACTCCTCGACAACTACGATGGATGTTGTTTTTTGCGGAATTTGATTTTGTGGTAACCTTCCATCCCAGAAAGGATAATCGCAAAGCAGATGCTTTGTCCCATCAAGATTCCACAATGTTACCCGCGATTCAGTCTCCTAGGTCTATCATTGCTCCAGGTTCTCTGCATCATAAAAAACGAAGTTTTTTTGAAGAAATCCGTAATTCCTTCACTATTGAGAAATGGCAAACATGGGCTCAAGCAGATCTCAAAAGGTCAATCAAACAAGGACTACCTTTCCATGATGCCCGTTTATTTCTTCCAACTACCAAGTTGCGCAAGTTGGTATTTCATTTGCTGCATGTTATACCCACGGCAGGTCATCCAGGTATTCCTAAAACTCTTGAATTAGTTCAGCGCTACATTTGGTGGCCTACTTTGATAAAAGAAATCAAACAGATGGTAGCTAACTGTGAAGTTTGTGCTCGCATCAAGTCAAGTCATTCAAAACCAAAAGGTTTGTTACATCCTCTCCCGCCTCCAGGTCGACCTTGGGAGCACATTTCATTAGACTTTATTACTGGTCTAGCCATTGTTCAACATCACTCAGTAATCCTTGTGGTGGTAGATAGTCTCACGAAATATGCACATTTCATTGCTTGCAAGAAATTCCCCACCTCCAGTGAACTGGCAACAAGCCTTTTAAATCGAGTGGTCCGATATCACGGATTACCAAAAGTGATCCTCTCTGATTGAGGATCATAATTTGCCTCTAACTTCTGGAAAACGTGGTGCAAAACACTTCAAATCACTTCAACACTGTCTATCAATCATCATCCTCAAACGGATGGCCAAACTGAGCAACTAAATCAGACATTGAAGCAATACCTGCATGCTTATGCTGAGAAAGCATTTCATTCTTGGACATCAATGCTTTGGTTAGCTGAACTAGCCTATAATAACTCGTATCATACTTCCATTGGTGTCACCACATTTTTTGGTCTGTTTGGCTATCATCCTGCCACCCTGCCAATCACGATTCCACAAGAAAGTTTACTTACACCAGCCGTGTCAGAGACGATTCAACAACTCCATCAAATTCAGAAACAAATCCAGCAACATCTAGATAAAGCTAAACAAATGTATAAAAAGCACTATGACAAGAAACATTGTGAAGGACCCCAATATTATCCAGGTGAGAGAGTATGTCTTTCCACACGTCACATTGACTTCAAGAAAAAGTATATGTTTAATCCCAAATTCATAGGTCCTTACACAATCCTTCAGCAAATCAATCCAGTGACCTATAAACTGCAGTTACCAAGGTCACTACGTATTCATCCAGTGTTTCATACTTCACTCCTGAAAAGAGCTGTCCAAAAAGTCTGCTCCCAACCAGCTCCAGTTCTAGTACAGGGAGAATTGGAATACGAAGTTAAACAGGTGCTGGATTCAAATTGTAGAGGTTGTAATCTCTGGTATCTAAAATCTTGGAAAGGTTACAGTAGTGAGAGCAACTCATGGGTCTCTGCATCTGACATTC
Organism: Pleurodeles waltl; assembly: GCF_031143425.1. Lineage (NCBI taxonomy): Eukaryota > Metazoa > Chordata > Amphibia > Caudata > Salamandridae > Pleurodeles > Pleurodeles waltl. The sequence continues at coordinate 707,563,524 of NC_090449.1, read as the reverse complement.
ATGCTCCACGACTAGTGAGACGTTTTCATCGCCTACATTCAGACAAACCAGGCCCTAGAGCACGCTTGGGAGGGGGGGAGTACTGTCAACATCAGGACAGTGCGCGTTCTATGGGCGACGTAAATGCAAAAACCCAGTCCTTATGTAAAGGCATGTTTCATGCATTGTGTCTCTATGCAGTATGTTAACTTTTTGCATTGCAGAGCTTCTACCTTGAAAAGTCATTAATGCTGTTTGTAATTCATTGTTCATTTGCAAGGCTTGTTTTCAGGACTGCAGGGTGTGGTCCTTTATTCTAAGACCTTCTAGAAGTCTTTCTTGCAGCATGGTTGGGTGTGGCTCGTGAGTGGGGCTTAGCTCTATATAAGGGAGCCAGCCCAGCTCCACGTGCTCACTATTCAGAAGTCCCGGTGCAGAGCAGCAGCATTTTCCAGAGTTCCTGTCCCAGAGGCCTATCCAGTCATTTCCAGGCCTGCCCTCGCTTCTTTGGTGATCTTCCAGCAGGGCAGTAAGGCGGAGGTCGGGTTAGGCCCCTGACTCCGTTTCCAATGACACTCGAGTTTTGGGCCTAAACTTGACATCGCGTGTGAGATTGTTTTCCTGGCATTTAATTCTTGATTGTCAGATCGGCAGTGAGCGCCATCATTTCATGGCGTTTGTATCGTGAATTACGAATCGGCAACGGTGTGCGTGATTCATTCCTAGCGTTTACTTCTTGGCATTCAGATTGGCAGTGCGATTCATTCCAGGCATTTCACCTTTGAAATACAGATCGGCAGAGTACGCGATCATTTCTAGACATTGAAATTTAGAAGTGCAAGTTTCATTAAGCTGCATAATATTTCCTGAACATTTGAGTCTTGGAACTCTTAATCAGAGAGTGACGTAGCTGTGTAATTCATGAATCTAGTATAGTTCATTCATACAGAGAAATAACCATGTGTTCTTTGATTCTTGTTACAATGCAATGACTACTCTAAGAAATATTTGGAGAGCATTTATTGTGCAAAAATATAATATATTAATTCTGGAATGTTCATATGAAAACCTTGTATAACCTTTTCTTGATTTCCAGGTACCTAGATTCTTGAGGCCTAGTTATATGGAAGCCATTGACCATTCATGTTTTCAGTATAAGTGTTTATTTGAAACAAAACTTACTGAAAGTCATTGTGATTAATCGTGCAATTGTGTTGTTTAACTCTTGCCTCCACAGGTCTCCTTACCTGCTGTTCCCCACCTAAAACCCATTCCCCCACTTGGCCATTCTTTAACTCTGTGCTATATAACTAGTGGAGTTTGGAGCTACCAAGAGGTGGACATGTTGGGAACATGCGCAAGCCCCGATGATCTGGTCTCCCTGACACAGGCATAGTTGCAACACCGATTTGTTTACTGCTGCAGCTCCCAACTACTGTTACAGAACCCAGCCTACCCACGGAGGCGGGCAGTCTCAGGTGTATGGCAGGGCAGTTTGGCAGTGGCCTGCAGCCTCAGGTGCAGGCTCCGGTGTTGTGGTGGTGTTGCGTGTTGCATTCGTTGCACTGTGACTGGTTGTGGTGCCATTTCGCTGGCTGTCTGGATTCGCAGGCCTTAGGCTAAGACTGTGGCTGTGTTCACAGGAGCCTTTCTGGATGTCTGCATGAACTTTTTTCCAGCTGGTAGTCTCTTCAGCTCTGACTTGCAAGCGGTATTACACTGAAGGCCTTCCGACCTCCCATCACTACTGACCTTACCCCTCAGATGAGGCCACCTCATGCCCAACAGTCCTTACGCTTGCCGCCTGAATGTTGCCCTTACGTGGCAGTTCTGGTAGGGGTACTTCTAGTTACATTTTACATAAAGGAGAATTTTATGGCCATAAAAAACAAAGAGGGTCAATATGACCCTGGCGGACGGCGGTAAAATGGAGAATAGTACTGCCAACAGGCTGCGTTACTTTTTTCCATATTAAGGTCATTGCCAAACCGCCAATGTACTACACCGTCCGCCATGCCAGAGGCCGTCACTAGCCCGCCTGCGGGATTATGACCATGCCTACTGCCATGGTTCTCGTGGCTTCCTTACCACCACAAAAACCACGGCGGTAGGCACTATCAGTGACAGGGAATTCCTTCCCTGTCACTGAAAGGGGTCTTCTCCACCCTTCTCCCCTCCCCATGCTTCCCCCCAACCCCTCCCTCTCCAGACCCCCCTTCATTCATGTACCTTCATTCCCACACGCACACATGCATCAGCGTCCGTCAGCAGAACACCACCAGGCCGTATCATGTGTCATGATACGATCTGCGGTGGTCTACTGGCGTGGTGCTGCTGATGGCCACCATTTCCACCATCCTTCTGGTGGAAATTCACCTGTGGTCATAATCCAGCTGACGGCTGGTAGCAGCAGTGGTGGTCTTTTGGCGGCCGTCGCCACAGCGGTAGGTGGTAGATACAACCAATGTCACAATGAGTCCCAAAGTATGTCATTGGCTAGCCAGAAATTCAGACTTTTTCTCTCGGAAATACCATGACATACTGGTGAGGAGAGATGGCTGGATTGAGGCCCTCATTGCAAGTTTGGTGGTCTGAGGACCATTGCGGTGGAGGTGGCAGTCGCACTGTGGCAGGCCCTGCGGAGTAGACCGTCATATTATGACCATGGCAGTGTCCCAACAGGAAAATAGCCAAGTCAACACCAGTCCCGCCAGTGCGGATGGACCGCAGCAGCCAGCAGAAGGCATCTCAAGGCCGGCGGGGAGCATGTTTCCGGCGACCCTATTACTAGGTGGCACACTGCCAGGATTTCTGCCATTGTTGCCCTACCACGAAATGCCTGGCAGGCACGTCTGCAGCCACCATGGAACCTGAACTGGAAGTCTTCCCACTGCTCCTGCTGGCCATACAACTCCAGAACCAGCGATGAAGACACTACCCATAAGTACAGACACCTAGCACACACTGGATGGAAGGCCATTAGTACACAGCCACACACAACACACACACCCGGCACGGCTAGCGTCAGCCACACACACAGGCAAACAAACATCCGTAGCAACACACACTCACATACACACACAACAAATCGTACATATGCAACACATACATGTGGAAGGAAAGCCAGGACAAGTTTGTTTCCCTCAGCACCAACAGGTCTCTGGTGCAGATATATTAGATAGAAAAGTGAAAATCATAAATTACTATATACAACATAGGCCTACTGGCCAGTCCAACTGTAAAGCCCCAACTTGTCTCCTGACTGCAAAGTGGCCTCCACATGGCAGGGGTATCAATGGGGCATGCAAGCACCTTAGGGGTGAATGGGGGGTCCGAGGTGGGGTTTTGGGTTTTGAGGAGGGGGTCCTTAGGTTTTGGTTTGGAGGGGGGTGTTCTTTGGTTTGGGTTGGTTATGGACTTTGATTTTAGGGGAGGGGGCCTGGGTTTGGGAGGTATATCTTGGGCTTTGTGGGGGTAGAAGTCTTAGGTGGAGAAGGGACATGGCTTATACCAGGGGGACCATGGGAGAACTCAGAGGTGGAAGGCAGGGGTTTGGGGAGGGTAACAGGGTGCTTGGGGGGAACAGGGACTGGGACAGTGAGAGGGAACTGGGAAAATTCTTGCAGGAAACATTTTTTAGGGGCACAAGGTTGGTGATAGGATAAACGTTTGGGAGTGGAGGGAGAGGTAGTGGTTGGGAGGTGTGTACAGTGAGGTGCCTTGGGTGCAGGTGCAAACGTGGATGCCTTATGTGTGCTGTGTGACTGTTGGGTGGGTGAGTGTGGGCATTCAGGTGCAGTAGGAGGAGGGGGGAGGAGATGCAGGGAGATGACAGGGTGGAGGTGTGAATGTATATTGTGGTGGTTTCTGCAGGTCGGTGGATGTGCTGTGTGTGGGGTGTTTGCAGTTGTGCTGAGTGCGCATGTGGTGTATGGGGTGCGTGTATGGGGGTCTGCTATTGTGGTGACGGTGGTAATGAGTGCACTTGTGGCAGGATCTGGGGGTGATGATGTGGTGACTGCAGGTATGAGTGATGTAGAATCTGTGAGGAGGGGGTGGTAGTTCAGTCTCTGTAGGGAGTGGATGTTGTTGTGTCTGCATGCGTCTGTTGTGTGTGTGTCTGGCAGTGGTGTCTTTTGTGGTCCATGTGTTTGTCCTTGCAAACCGTGTCTGTTGATGTGGATGCATGTTGGTATGGAAGTGTGCCTTGGATGAGTGAGGGGAGAGGGCTGTGAGATTTGGAACAGGTAGTTGGAGAGGGGACGGAAGAAGAAGGGACATTGGCTGCCATCAATGAGGAGGCCAGAGCCTGAAAGCATCTCAGCGGGGCAGACAGGGCACTGTGAATGCCTTCCAGGTAGGCATTGGACTCTGTGATGCCAGTCCCTGGATGACATTCACGATGGTTGACTGTGCAACAGAGATGGACCTCTGGAGGTCAATAGCTTCCTCACTGAGGGCAGCAGGGCTGACTAGGGCAGGGGCAGAGGTGCCTGGGGCGAAGGAGATGCCCACCCTCCTTGGTGAGTGGGCACGGGCAACTGGGTGGGGAGCTACAGGGAGAGCAGTGCTGATAAGGGGGATGGCACCGCCAGGGAGCATCAATTGGAAGAGGAATCCGAAGATGTTGTTGTCAATCCTATCTCCCCCATGGCACTCCCCTCATCCTCTGTCCCACTGGTCCCCTCAACTCCGCTGGTGTAAGCCTCCTGGGTCTGTGGGCTGCAGCTTCCCCACTCCCTGGTGCCCCTTCGCCTTTACCTGATTATGTTGATGCACACAAAGACAGAGGAGGAGAGGGACGGAGGATGGCAGAGAAAGACAGGGTGCAATGGGTCAATACCAACACAACATTCACACAGAGTAGTAGCATCATTACCTGCTGCTGTGACATGGCAGGCTATGCCCTCACCTATACATGCTATAACAGTAGGACACCATGGGCAAAACTACAGGAATGGTGATGTAATCTGCTGATGGTGGAACAATAGTACTCATGTACTTGATGAGGGTCATACTAGTCACACTTGCCCAGTGCTTGGCACATTCTCATGGGCATTTATGAAGACATAACCTTTACTCCTTACTCAAGAGAAATCTGCATTCATCCATTGACAAATAGCACAGTGACATTTGGGCCCATTGTGCCTATTTACACAAAGAGTACATGGCAGCTGACTGAGGATTCACTAATTACCTTTGTCACAGTGGTAGGCTGATACTGATGGCAATGCCCTAACAACTCAGGTGTACTGATGGTGATGGTAGGAGCTGGGCTCTTAAACTTTGTTGAGGGTGAACACACAAATCCCCAATTGGAAGTAAATGCCCTCATATGTCAATGCCTGCATGGTATGGGCACACATCTTTAAAATGACCCTGCCAGGGTGGCTGACATCCATAGTCGATATGCATCTACCAATGACCTACGTTACATCTTTCCCCTAGAAGCCAACCCAAAGCCATGCAAGCATTACACTATTGAGGTGAGTGTTTACTTACCCCCTTGTGGCTGCTGTGCCACCCTCATTTGCCCATCCACCTCAGGGTAGGCCACCGACAAAATGCAGACTGTTAGGGGGGTCAAGGTCCGATGGACACCCTCACTCGTTGGGAGGACGTCCCCAGCTGGGCCTCTATGGTCTGACATGCCCAGCATCTCAGGCCCACCCACCACTTTCTGCAGTACATATTCCACTGGCTATGCACCCACAGGGTCCGCACTTTCTTGACGATTGCACGCCAAATCCCCCTTTACTGATGGGCACTGACCTGCATGGGTGACAGACAGAAGGGCAAAATCATGTTGAGTGGCATCACAGGAACAGCAGTGGACATCCCACATCCGACACATCTCATGACCACACTCATGTGTCATCACATCACTAACGCTCAGACTCCTCAGCCATCTCCATGCATCCACTCCGTCTGCCTCGTCCCAATACTTTTCATCCTTACACAAATCACTATCAGACAGGACAGTAACATAAGACTCACCTTCTGCTCTGGTGCCCCATACAAATGTCCATACAGGGGTAGGACACCATCCACAAGCTTCTCCAGCTCCTCCTTGGTGAAGACTGGGCCCTATCTCCTGCAGGATGTGGCATATTGGCTTCCAGAGTTACACCACAGCAGCACACGCAGTGGAGGTCACAGTCAAGGAGTCAAGTGAGCTATGTCACAGTAAATAGCGATCACGCTCACAACGTACATGACCACCACCGCCGGCAGTGATGACAATTGGGCCCAGTCTCCCGTAGGCAACAATGTTATCCAATGAGGGGTTGCATGGCGGAATAAGGTCACTTCCATTTGTCCTGTGCATACAAGACAGGTGGTTGCCATTTTACATGTAATTAGTGATTAGTAGCTGAATTTTAGGTGCGTCATGGATGAAATAGAGTGACTACTGAATAGATTGACTATGTCCACATAATGACTACATCAACTTTTGACTTCTTCTCTATTCTAGTCCCAGATACAGAGCAATGGTGATTATGAGAACGAAGAGAGATACATCATACAGACGTATCATCTGAACCATCAGACCATCATGGAGCTGGATCTGTTGCCTGCCATATGTCATTGCTATGCCATCCCTCCCACAGTACAGGTGTTGTCAGTTCTCCACTCCCTTGCCTCAGGGTCATTTCAGATTACAGTGGGCTTGGCAGCAGGGATGTCACAGCAGATGTTCAGTAATGTGATGAAAGATATACTGTGCGCTTTGCTCAAACATCTGCCCTGCTACATCAGGTTCCCCTAACGTGCGGATTTGGCCACTGTTAAAGCTGCCTTCTATAATTTGTCACATGTCCCTCACGTGATAGGGGCCATAGATGGCACCCACATTACCTTGGTTCCAGCCAGGATAAATGAACAAGTGTACAGGAACTGGAAAAATGTTTATTCCATTAATGTCCAGGTGGTATGCCTTGCTGACCAAGATATCTTCCAGGTTACAGTCAAGTTCCCTGGTTCTGTGCAGCAACATCCCGCACGTGATGGCAGAACTACAGAGAAACCACGCCTGGCTCATCGTTATGTAGCCAATAGTATGTAACACTCTAATCTCATTTCTCTTCACGATCTGCCCTGTGTCTTCACCAGTATTGAGATGGGTCCAACCTGTGTGCACACAGGTGACTCTGGCTACCCTAACCTTCCCTGGCTGATGACACCTGTGAGATATCTGACTATAGATGCTGAAAACCACTTCAATGAGGCCACGGCAGGAGGAGGCATGTCATCGAGGGGACCTTTGGCTACTGAAGGCCAGATTCCGGTGTCTACACATTTCCAGAGGTGCCCTACTCTACAAACTTTAAAGTCTGCCATCTCGTTGTTGCCTGCAGCATGCCACATAATCTGGCCGTGAGATGTCACATCCCATTGCTGGATGTAGAGGAAGTTGCAGCTGCACCAGTGGCTGATGAGGAGGAAGATGATGAGGATGCAGCTGACTATAGAGCAGAGTTAATTCAACAATACTTCCCATGAGAAACAGGTATGTGTCCACTGTTTTGTATGTGACATGTACTCCTGCCTGCCTTGTGATATAGCTCCTCCTGGTGTCTGTCATCAGTGGAGGTGTGGAGTGCAGCTCTCACTCTGGGTCGGTTTGGGGGGAACATATTGCCTATCAGAGGAGGTATTACTGTTGAAATGTCAGTGCTATTTACACTCTGCTGTTGTGTTGCATCACTTATACAATGTGCTAAACACAGTGGTGTCATCAGTATTGCTACTTCTCCTCACAGCCCATAATGGGAAAATGTGTAACCTAACTGTTACTGACAGTTGAGTTGTGTCAGCTGTGAAGGAAGGACTATTGGGTATGGATGTCTAGGGAATGTGAATCTGACATGGGAATATGGTTTGAGATTCCACCTGCCAAATCACACTAGGGATTTGGACATTGTACTGCATGTGTGTTGAGTGGCCAACATTGACTCCTATTGTGATAGTTGTTCCTGTCTTGGTCTACTTGCACAGCATTTGTGTGGTACAAATCTGGTTCCTGGCTTGCCTGTTGGCTCCCTTGACACATGTATCCAGAGTATGTCTGCTCTACTATCATCATTGCTGCATATTGCTCCCCCTTCTGTCTATCTCACAGACTTTTGCAGGGCAATGGGTTAACTGTAATGACATGTTTTACAACATAACATCGTACTCATTAAAATAAAGAGGAGTAGGCAGTAGCTGTACTCAAAGGAGTTTAATGTTATTCACAAGTGCAATGGGTGATGAGTGGGGTCAAGGTGCGTGAAATCATCAGATTAGTTGGCTCAGCTGTGGGTAGTCCAGGTCCAGTATCCAAGGGGCAATGGGAAAATGGAGACATGACAGTGGACAGTCAACAGGGTGTGTCAGTGGCAGACAAGGGAGAATGTTCAGGAGAGGGGGAGTTGCACCAGCACCTTCATCATCTTCGGTGTGTGGCCTTGACTCTGGTCCCTGTGCTGTGGGGCACACTGCTGATTGACCTGTCCTTGGGACACAGGTTTGGGAATGAATGGATGGCTGTGCTGTAGTAGCCACATGGGTTGGGGATTCTGATGTGTCCAGGATGGGGCTGGTGTTGGTGGACTCACCAGTTGTCCCAGATGGGACAGGCAAGTTGTCAATATCCAGACATTCACAGGGGCCTTCATCCTGGGGTGGGCTGCCTGTCTCTGGCATCTGCTGCCGGGTGGCAGTGGAGCAGGACCTGTGGATGGAAAGGGTGTGAGTTACATTGTGGAGATGTACTTGTTTGTATTGTTGTCTGCTGCATAGAGTAGCTTAACTTGCTTCCCAGTGATGGCAATGACAGATGCAGCACTGCAGATATTGCTTGCGAGTGACCGATTGTGCCATTGTTTGCATTTTCCATTTTCCATTGAGGGTTGAGGATAGTGAATAGCATTGCTGTCGTTGCCATGTGTTGGAACGCAGTCGAAACATCCAGTTGGTGTGGCATGGGCTATGGTTATCCGTGCAGATGTTCCACTGTAAAGTAGGACTGTGATCTTTTGATGTGTAGGGAGTGTTGCATTGTGGGTGTTGTGCTGCTTGGCATTGTGATTGGTATCTGTGCATTAGGGAGGGACTGTGTGGGGATAGTGGCAGTGGGGTGGTGTGAAATGCAGCGGAGGGGAGTGGGATGATTGAGAGGGTGCAGAAGTGTGAAATGGGGTGAATTAGGGTGTGATGGGTGGTAGGGACGCATGCTAGACAAGAGTGGTTGGTACCTCAGGAGTGTTGTTCACTTACCATTGTTGAGTCCTCTGATGATTCCAGCCAGGCCCTCAGGCTGCATGGTGTCCAACACCTTCTCCTCCAATGATGTGAACTCAGGTAGAGGAGGTGGGGGCCCACCGCCAGTCTTGTTGATGGCAATCTGGTGAGATGATGCTGTGAAATGCACCTTCCCCCATAGGTCGTTCCACCCCTTCCCGATGTCCTCCTTTGCGAGTGAATGTGTGCCCACTGAGATGACCCTTTCACCGATCCTCCACCATAACTCCATTTTCCTGGCTATCGAGGTTTGCTGGACCTGAGCTCCAAACAGCTGTGGCTCTACCCTGTTGATTTCATCGACCATGACCCTCAACTCATCTGTGAAATGTGAGTGCTTCTGACGAGACATGGTGGTTGTGTTGTGGGTGGGGGTGTGTGTTGCGCGTGTGGGGTGCAGTGTATGGTGCTTGGTGGGGTGGGGTGTTTGGTTGTGTGCGCTGGTGGTATCTGGTGTTTGTGTGCAGTGGCAGTGTGTATATTGTGTTGCTGGTACAGTTGTGTGGGGTGTGAGTGATGCGTGGGAAGTGTGTTGGTGCCTATGGTATCGATGTGTAGTGTCCTCCATTGGTGTGCTCCTCGATGTCTCTATTAGTAGTTGTGGTTGCCAAGGATTGTGGGGGTATGTGAGGATGTGTCATATAGTGCAGTGAGCAGGTGTATATGGTGTGTGAATGTGTGTCAGGTGTGGGAATTCAGACTCTTCACTGTGGTGTCGGGTTCTGGTGTAGGTGATTTTTAGACTGCAGCGATTCACACTGCCAAAGTTTTACCAGTGTGCAATGACCGCTGCACTTATTTGTCTGTTGTAATATGGCGGGTGGGAAGTTGTCAGCGTGGCGGAGCTGGTGGTGGGACAGTCTCTTTCCCTCCCTCTGTCGTCCTGACGGTTTAGGATTTGTAACTGTCTTTGGGTGGTCTTCAGTTTGATACTCATAATACTGCGGTCACTGTACCACCATCACTGGCGGTCTTTTGGTGGCTGCCAGGGCGGCGGTCTTGCCAAAGGACTGCCAAATTCGTAATGAGGGCCTTCATCTTTACCAAAAATCATAGAAGGGGACCATATTGTTGTTAACTGCAGGTACCCAGATCTTGTGCATCGATTGATAAGATCTGGTCAAAAGAGTGGTTTGGGGAAACCTTTGATTGGTTGTCTGTTGTCCTGTTGGGTTATTTTTATCACCCTTTGGCTCCGTGTAGGCAGGGGAAAGGGTGTTTTTTTACCTGGTACCAGGTCACATCCACAGGGAGTTCCTGGGATCTGGAGTCATAGCAGATTTCAGATCCTCTCAGAGTTGGACACAAACGATTGGCTTGATTGGCATGTTGTTCATCCCAAGGGGCAAAGTTCCCGAAAAGGAGGGTTTGCCAGATCTTTTTTTAATATCTCCCTTAACCCCAAAGAGCAACCTGTCAGTCGAGTGAGGAAAGGGTGGCTAGCGACCAGGTAGATATCTAGTCCCGTAATCAGATTACAGTGTGCTTAACCACTGGAGAAATGGGCCTGGCTAACCTGGACCACCTGCATAGCAGACTGTAGTCCTAGCCTTTTATTGTGGTGGATAGCAATATTAGGAATGGCAGGACACGATCACCACAGGAAGGGTCATTCTCCCCAGTAATGCAGAAGAGGTATTGGCTTTCAATTCCAGCCAAAAGGATCTAATATTAACACAGAATGAACCCTGGCAATTAAGGATAGTTTCCCCACACAGAGCACAAAGGGTTTACATTTTATTTCTTGGAATTTGGCAGTGCTTCGATCTAAATCACGTAATAAAGAATGGTTAAGTTTGATCAAAGCTTTCAATATCATCTCCTGCCAGGAGACATTGGTCTATGACCATATCTCAATAAATGGATCAAGGTATTTATTTTTCCCCGCAGTACCTTTCACTGCTAGTAGGGCAAAGGTTTTTAGTCCTTGTACCTACAGCGGTTAGTAATGTGCACTTCAAGTAATTGTTTTTAACCCCTTTTTGCAATTATTGTCCCTAAAAAAGTTGAACATAATAATAATAACTTCAATCACAATTTTACGTGACTCAACCAGTGGGGATTATTGATGAGTTGAAGCTCACCCTCTCAGATTTAATAGATAAAGAGCCCAAAGATATATATACATTTCGATGGTGCACCACTTGCAGTCTATCTAAAAAAGTCCAATCACTCTATGTCGTCTCATTGTTGTCTTCTCTTTATTTTTATTTTCCTGAAAACACTTCATAACAGCATCCGCCAACGTGTTTCGTCCTCAACACAGGACTTCTTCAAGGCTGTAACACAATAAATGTAATAACCTAACATTGGAAATCCAAATGGGCATCATACGTTCTAAAAACAAACATAACATAACATAACATACTTAACATTGACTAATCACATTTAACTAACGACTTAACATGCAGACAAGAGACACCCACAATCCATATAATCAAATTTAAAAATCAAACATGTTAGGTATATAACAAACATATTATAATGCAACTTCCACATATTTCTACCATAAGAACATATAAACACACTACACAACAAACAGACTTACACACCTAATAACAAAAATGGACAAAAGAATGATAACTAATGTAATTCTTAAAAAAGCACATCTATATACAGAAAAAACATTATTAGGAACATTTTAATAAACCCTGCAGTACTTCCAAGACGTTACTGCCTCAAAAGCAGGTATTATCCAAGACACACACATATGGCAATTCACAGGTCCAAAAGAATTCTTTACATGCCATGAATGCAGTATTTGCAGTCTTGGAGTGGATAAGATCAGGAACTTTTCTTACAATACAAGGAGGAGATATGAAATCAGGCATTTTATAAATTGTAAAATCAAATATGTTGTGTATATATTAGGGTGCACATGCAATAATATCTATGTTGGCAGTACAATAAGGCCTCTAATTTTCCGGATACAGGAACATATCCATGCGATAAGGAATAAAGATATGAGATTTCCCTTAGCACTTCACATGATAGAACACCACTCTGATAACAGTAAAATATGGTTTCATGGGGTGCATCAGGCATTACCTAATCGGAGAGGGGGAAATAGAGAACTTGCCTTATGCCAGAAGGAAGCAGCGTGGATCTGCCGCTTGTGCTCTGTGGAACTGGGCCAAAACACTGATGAGGAATTCCATTATTTTTTGTAGTCTCGAGTGACACAGTTAGTGAAGAATTATATATTTGTGCAATTTGCTGAACCAAACACCTGCTTCCAAAATGGGGGGCATGTTGCTATTGCACATCTGACCAGAATATGGATGGTATGGGCCTTCCCAGTATGGTTGAGAACAAACATAACAATGTAGGTGGGTGTCATTGATGTTTTAAGAAAAGACATGGAGATTTGAGTACAATCACTAATTGAAAATTTCAGCCATGTGCCTTTGATTTTTGACTTTTGTGTTGTTTGCCCCACATGTGCTGTGGTGGATATAATATCAGATGAATTATGACTAACAACGGTCTTGGGATTGCTATTATAGAAGTTGACTTGAGTCCCTCTGTTATGAATGTGCAAATGGTTGAGAAAGTGAGAATATATTACAATCATGTTTAGGTGGCTGTTGTACATTTGACCCATTATTTGCCATGGCTGTTTATCTGGACGAAACCCTTTCAATAGGGTGTCGGGTTTGTGGAATAGTTTGAAGGAAATTGTTGGATGCAAAGAAGCTGTGTATTGGTTAACAGGCGCAGATGGACTTTAGGACCAGTGGGCCTCCATGTCAATTGTTTACTATGAGAATCCAGATGCGATGTGGCATTATAGTTACGGGGCGAGGCGGTAACCTTTAAAAGTGAGCATTATTGATGGCTTGGTTTCGGTCCTATGTCTTGGTGATGGCTGCCACTGGGATTACTGAAGGCACAGTATTAAGGTTTTAAGAAGGGTAGCCACTTAAAATAGTGGTCTGTTGGTCAAGACTTGTGTCTTCAATAATGTTTGGTCATATAGGGATCTACTTGGCATGTTCTTGCTGAATATATGGGATAAATAAATATTTTCCCCAACCCTTTCACTGCATTTGGCTTTTGAACATGATGAATGACGAGCACTTTAGAAAAAAGGGTGGGGGCTGTGGCCTTTAATGAGGTAATATTACACCTCTTGTCCCTCAAGCCCAAGTAGAGAAAACAAAGTATTCTTGTTAACACAGAATAGATCAACAGAACAATAAAGACACATGCCCATTTGCTGTTGATAGACATGGTGGCCAAACAGAGCACCTTTTTATTTTAGGTTAAAGGCTGTGGTTATTCTGTTTCATGATGGGGGTGAGGACTGTTTGACCATGAGCATATGTATGAGTGAGGATGGTGGCATCTCCGGCGTGATATGTTTTTTTCCATTTTGTATTAGGTATCATGCCCAATGTAAGCAATATGATGCAGACAGTGCATTTAGTGATTCGAACAGGAAAGATGGAAAACTATTACAATTTGAACAGAAAAGGGTATGAGTGTCTCTATATTATGGGTTGATAAAAAAGGTATGAGTGTCCCTATACTTTGGTTTGACAACAACAAACAGGGACATTGTAGAAATAAAAATGATAGACTCCCCCTGTGTTACTATTAAAACACATATACATAATAGTTCTTTGGTGGCTATGGACAATTGACACTGTAGATGTACTATGGAAGGGATGAAACACCAATGATTACTACTGCAGATAATACCTTCATTTGAGGCAGTAACGTGTTGGAAGTACTTCAGGATTTTTACAAATATTCCTAATAATGTTTTTTTCTGTATATATAGATGTGTTTTTTTAAGAATTACATGAGTAAACATTCTTTTGTCCATTTTTGTTATTAGGTGTGTAAGTCTGTTTGTTGTATAGTGTGTGTATATGTTCTTAAATGTGATTAATCAATGTTAAGTATGTTATGTTTGTTTTTTAGAACATATGATACCCAGGTGGGTTTCCAATGTTAGGTTATTACATTTATTGTATTACATCCCTGAAGAAGTCCTGTGTGGAGGACGAAACGCGCTGGCTGATGCTGTTATGAAGTATTTTAAAGAAAAGAAGAATACAGAGTAGACAACAATGAGGCGACATAGAGTGATTGGACTTTTTTAGACAGACTGCAAGTTGTGCACCATCAAAATATATATACTATATAGTTCCTTTTTAAAGATAGCATCTTGGTGGCAGGTGCTGTGATGAGTGCACACATTACCATAAAAATGGGATCTGTGACTTTTTTGTGCTGAATATTTAACAGGTGACAGGGGTCAGGTGCATTTTCCTTGTGCAACCCGCTGCCAATTGTATTTTTAGTGTCTTATTAAAAGAGCCCAATGGTATTTCACTCTTATGGGATGGTGACTTTAACGTAACCAAATGAGCTTCAGCAGGAGTCACGTTTGTGGGATCATTAATGGGCAGGGTTACCACGTTGGCCATTTTTCACACTCCCCATATGGAGAAGCATAAACATGAATAATATTGACCTATTGTTTGTCCTTTTTGATGGCTGTAAGGTCTGATAATCCCGAGGTCATTCCAACTTTGTAAGGGAGGGGCAAAGGCAGTATTACTGGTTATATTTTAGTGTCATATGACTTGGTCCCATTGTTGAAAAGTCACAAGGGCTCCCCTTTCCTTTGAGTGATCATCATCTTCTTACTGTCACTCTTGCCCTTGCACATCTTGCCTCTCCTACTCCCAGTAAGACCCATCCTCTAACCTTTACTTCTAATAAAGGGGTGTGCGGGAAATGGCAACATGTTGATCTTATTTTAAAAAATTCAGGCATGGCCGGTATTAATCACGCAGAAATTGTAAATCGTCTCAGAGAAAACAGTGATCTAGTTAGTATTCTTGATATGCAAATCTATCTCTGATATGTTACTGACTGATGATTTTCAGACAGTCTGTACTACCCGTGCCTGGTTTAACTTGGAATGCACAACTTAAAAATATGTTACTAATATAATCCCATGAGATTCAGAAGCAATGAGAGTAGCTCGAAGAAATTACAAAGTAGCCATTGAAAAAAAGAATTGCTGAAATAAGAGCTAATGCTTGGGATGACTTGGAACGTGCTACAGTCCTGAAAGGTAATAGGGCCTTCTGGGGAATTGTGAATAGACACTTTTTTACTTAAAAAACTTCCTCGAGGATAGACTGTCACATAATAAAGCACAAATAGGTGTTTCCATTTTACCAAAGTCTTTTAGTTCAGAAACATCCGAATTAACGCCTCCCTTGTTAACTGACTCGCTGCTATGCCTATGGCCCTAGTTGAATATAGCAAGACCATTTCAGTGGGAAAAGTGTGACTAGCCATTTTGCAATGTGCTACAGTAAAGGCTTCAAGCCCAGATGGGGTTCCAGGAGAGATATTCAAATATAACCTTGAATTCTGGGGCCCATTGCTTACAAGTGTTTTTAGGTTAACAATAATTGGGGAGCCCCTGGAGTCATGGAGACAGTCAGTTACTGTCCCTATATATAAGAAAGGACACAAAATGCCCGTCTAATTACAATTTTTGGCTGGTTTAATTTAGGGAAATTGGAAGCCTGGGCGGAAGAAAAATCTTGTTTCACAGAAGTGCAATATGTGCTTCACTCAGTCTAGGGTACTACAGATCAACCTTTAAATCTCTCCCTGATTTTAGGAAATATGTCAAGGCCAGGATAGGTGCCATACATATGGCTTTAATGGACCTTACTGTGCCTTTGACCTAGTGGATAGAGATAAGAGATTATGGGCAAGTAAGGTGCCGATCCTCCTTTATTGCATGTCTTAAAAGGTCTCCATCTGTACAACATTGTGAGAGTGCGCTATTCCCGGTAAGGTGAACTAACGCCCCCTACTCAATTTACTCGTGGGGTGAAACAGGGTTGCATTCTAGCCCCTTTTTCATTTCTATTTTATATCAATGCTCTGGATTCTTTTTTAAGAACCTGCACTTCTGATGTCCCCAAAAGTTGTTTGCGTTTAGTTCCTGTACTGTTGCACGTGGATGATGCTCTGCTGCTAACTCGCACTGCAAATGGCTTGCATGCACTTTTAGATGGGTTTTACAGTTTTATGCAGGAGCTGATGAAGCTCAAGGTTAATAATAATAAATCTTATATTTTAACTTGTGGTTCAAAGAAAACATGCTCAAATTTTTTTTTTATTGGTGAAACACCCATAGTGAAAACAATGAATTGTAGCTATCTGGGTATTTTATTTAATGTTAATTTGAGTTGGGACCAGTCAATTATTGAGAGGCCCCCATTGATGGGGATGGGGTGAAAAACACATCTTAGGTTTGCAAAGAAACTAAGACATAAGCCTCCTAGAGAACTGACTGTGTTATTTAAAAGCAAATGCCTCTCTGCAGGAACATATGGAGCTAATGTGTGGTGGCATACGGCTGTAAAGTTCCTCCTGGTAGATGAGAATAGGTTTTTAAATATGCTTTTAGGACTTTTCAGATCCACACCAAGTTTTATCTCTAATCATGTAGTGGGGTTAGGCTTTTTGGAAGATATGATGGCCCATGCACCCATTTTATTTTGTGGTAAAATCTGGTGTATGCCGGAGCTGAAGTTTACACGTAGAATCATTGAGGATTGTCTGAAACAAAGTAACATGTTAGCTATTCCTTAGATTAAGTCTGTAAAAAGTACTTTTTGAGACCTATGAATAAACAATCTTTTTGAGACTCCAGATAAGATTAGCTCACACACCAAGGCCCTTATAAAGGAAATGCATGCTGCTCATAAGGAAAAGTTGAGATTTATGAAAGCTTTTGACATGGTCACAGTGCAATCCTATATACCGCTTCCAACTTGCAATGATATGGAGCTTTATTTAATGTGGATCAAGGCTCTAGAACATAGGTTTTTTATGTGGCTTAGAGCCAACATGATTCATTTTTTAGTGGCTTTTCCTGTCACTGGGTCCTGGTTTGCTCCATTACTGTGTTCCCTATGTGATGGTGTTTCTAGCCAGGCAAGTAAGCACTTTATGTTATTTTGTTCTTTTTATTCTGCTTTTAGAATTCAGTTTTAGTGCCCCATCTTAAATGGAAAATGTTTCAAAACACATGACAAGGGTTTATTGGTCCTGCAATGCCTTGAGTCACCAACTATTTGTTATGCAGTTCTGAATTTTATTATCCAGGCACTGAAGTAAAGGAAAAAATTATGTTGCATGACATCCTTGGCGCTTCTTAGACCAGTGATTTAGAAGCTTTTCTCCTTTTAATTGTAGTTTTATGACATTGATTTGTTGTGATTTTATATGTGTTTTTAAATATATGCCTTTACGGTCATACATTTGACCTAATAAAGTTTTATTGACTTGACAACTGCTTTTTTAAACACCGTTTTAAACTGTTGTCACTGTCTGATCTGACTCCATGATCCAATTGCACCCAGACATTAATCATACTGAAAGACAGTACACCTCGTCCTTATGTCACAAAAGCTAAATCCACTTACTGAAATAGAAGATAAAAGAGGGGCAACTGCCTGGTCCACCGCACGGAAGGCTCAAATGTGTCTTCTGCCCAGGAGAGTGGCAGTGCAGTGCAGATACTAGCTCCCTGTCTACAAGTAGAGAACAAGGAGGATGGCATCTGCTGTACCCGAGCCAAAAATGTCCTCCATGAATCTGACTTCTCAGAGAAATGCCCTTACCAGTTATGGATGATCCAACCCTCTGCATTCTTTTTTCTCTAGAGTACAGCATCTCAGATCGAGGGTTTGGAGTGTTTTCTATTTATGTACGGACATTCACAAAATAAATCTTAAGAATAAGGGGAACTTCAGGTGCACACGTCTAATGGATGGAAAGATAACATTTATTTTGGCTCGTGAGGGTTATACACTGGTAGCAATTTTCCTTGCATTTACCACTACAGACATTTGGAATAAAGAAGATAACTAGGCTATGCATTTTCTCACACTTCAGTTACGAATCAAAATATAGTTTCCCAATTTTCACTCATCTCCCAACTGAAGACCTCCAAGCAACAGCCGCAAGTTGGCAGTGCCCCCAGAACGATAACCACTTTCACCCTTAGAACCATTTGGAGAATTGTCAACCCACTTAAGGCTGACTGAAATTGTAACTATTGAGAGATAACGTTCTCTCAAGAGTCTAAAAAGGGACATGGTCAGCAGTATTACAAAGACCACTAATGAATAAAGAAATGAAAAAATAGATACAAAAAGCTGTTCTACATTATAAAAAGGATATATCATTCCATTATCTGTATCAAATTGAAACGTGTATCAAATTGAAACGTGCCTAAGAACTATGGGGAAATGAACAACAGCTTTCTGTGGTGTCAAATGGCCTGATTCGCAGAATCTGTCTGTTTGAGTTTGCAAAAGTGCCTGTGGAATACAAAAACCACAAATTGTGATTTTCTAAAATGCTACCGAATCACAATTTGGGTTTGCAACTCAAAACCGATTTCATCTCATATTTATACGTGCACCACTTGCAGTCTATCTAAAAAAGTCCAATCACTCTATGTCGTCTCATTGTTGTCTTCTCTTTATTTTTATTTTCCTGAAAACACTTCATAACAGCATCCGCCAACGTGTTTCGTCCTCAACACAGGACTTCTTCAAGGCTGTAACACAATAAATGTAATAACCTAACATTGGAAATCCAAATGGGCATCATACGTTCTAAAAACAAACATAACATAACATAACATACTTAACATTGACTAATCACATTTAACTAACGACTTAACATGCAGACAAGAGACACCCACAATCCATATAATCAAATTTAAAAATCAAACATGTTAGGTATATAACAAACATATTATAATGCAACTTCCACATATTTCTACCATAAGAACATATAAACACACTACACAACAAACAGACTTACACACCTAATAACAAAAATGGACAAAAGAATGATAACTAATGTAATTCTTAAAAAAGCACATCTATATACAGAAAAAACATTATTAGGAACATTTTAATAAACCCTGCAGTACTTCCAAGACGTTACTGCCTCAAAAGCAGGTATTATCCAAGACACACACATATGGCAATTCACAGGTCCAAAAGAATTCTTTACATGCCATGAATGCAGTATTTGCAGTCTTGGAGTGGATAAGATCAGGAACTTTTCTTACAATACAAGGAGGAGATATGAAATCAGGCATTTTATAAATTGTAAAATCAAATATGTTGTGTATATATTAGGGTGCACATGCAATAATATCTATGTTGGCAGTACAATAAGGCCTCTAATTTTCCGGATACAGGAACATATCCATGCGATAAGGAATAAAGATATGAGATTTCCCTTAGCACTTCACATGATAGAACACCACTCTGATAACAGTAAAATATGGTTTCATGGGGTGCATCAGGCATTACCTAATCGGAGAGGGGGAAATAGAGAACTTGCCTTATGCCAGAAGGAAGCAGCGTGGATCTGCCGCTTGTGCTCTGTGGAACTGGGCCAAAACACTGATGAGGAATTCCATTATTTTTTGTAGTCTCGAGTGACACAGTTAGTGAAGAATTATATATTTGTGCAATTTGCTGAACCAAACACCTGCTTCCAAAATGGGGGGCATGTTGCTATTGCACATCTGACCAGAATATGGATGGTATGGGCCTTCCCAGTATGGTTGAGAACAAACATAACAATGTAGGTGGGTGTCATTGATGTTTTAAGAAAAGACATGGAGATTTGAGTACAATCACTAATTGAAAATTTCAGCCATGTGCCTTTGATTTTTGACTTTTGTGTTGTTTGCCCCACATGTGCTGTGGTGGATATAATATCAGATGAATTATGACTAACAACGGTCTTGGGATTGCTATTATAGAAGTTGACTTGAGTCCCTCTGTTATGAATGTGCAAATGGTTGAGAAAGTGAGAATATATTACAATCATGTTTAGGTGGCTGTTGTACATTTGACCCATTATTTGCCATGGCTGTTTATCTGGACGAAACCCTTTCAATAGGGTGTCGGGTTTGTGGAATAGTTTGAAGGAAATTGTTGGATGCAAAGAAGCTGTGTATTGGTTAACAGGCGCAGATGGACTTTAGGACCAGTGGGCCTCCATGTCAATTGTTTACTATGAGAATCCAGATGCGATGTGGCATTATAGTTACGGGGCGAGGCGGTAACCTTTAAAAGTGAGCATTATTGATGGCTTGGTTTCGGTCCTATGTCTTGGTGATGGCTGCCACTGGGATTACTGAAGGCACAGTATTAAGGTTTTAAGAAGGGTAGCCACTTAAAATAGTGGTCTGTTGGTCAAGACTTGTGTCTTCAATAATGTTTGGTCATATAGGGATCTACTTGGCATGTTCTTGCTGAATATATGGGATAAATAAATATTTTCCCCAACCCTTTCACTGCATTTGGCTTTTGAACATGATGAATGACGAGCACTTTAGAAAAAAGGGTGGGGGCTGTGGCCTTTAATGAGGTAATATTACACCTCTTGTCCCTCAAGCCCAAGTAGAGAAAACAAAGTATTCTTGTTAACACAGAATAGATCAACAGAACAATAAAGACACATGCCCATTTGCTGTTGATAGACATGGTGGCCAAACAGAGCACCTTTTTATTTTAGGTTAAAGGCTGTGGTTATTCTGTTTCATGATGGGGGTGAGGACTGTTTGACCATGAGCATATGTATGAGTGAGGATGGTGGCATCTCCGGCGTGATATGTTTTTTTCCATTTTGTATTAGGTATCATGCCCAATGTAAGCAATATGATGCAGACAGTGCATTTAGTGATTCGAACAGGAAAGATGGAAAACTATTACAATTTGAACAGAAAAGGGTATGAGTGTCTCTATATTATGGGTTGATAAAAAAGGTATGAGTGTCCCTATACTTTGGTTTGACAACAACAAACAGGGACATTGTAGAAATAAAAATGATAGACTCCCCCTGTGTTACTATTAAAACACATATACATAATAGTTCTTTGGTGGCTATGGACAATTGACACTGTAGATGTACTATGGAAGGGATGAAACACCAATGATTACTACTGCAGATAATACCTTCATTTGAGGCAGTAACGTGTTGGAAGTACTTCAGGATTTTTACAAATATTCCTAATAATGTTTTTTTCTGTATATATAGATGTGTTTTTTTAAGAATTACATGAGTAAACATTCTTTTGTCCATTTTTGTTATTAGGTGTGTAAGTCTGTTTGTTGTATAGTGTGTGTATATGTTCTTAAATGTGATTAATCAATGTTAAGTATGTTATGTTTGTTTTTTAGAACATATGATACCCAGGTGGGTTTCCAATGTTAGGTTATTACATTTATTGTATTACATCCCTGAAGAAGTCCTGTGTGGAGGACGAAACGCGCTGGCTGATGCTGTTATGAAGTATTTTAAAGAAAAGAAGAATACAGAGTAGACAACAATGAGGCGACATAGAGTGATTGGACTTTTTTAGACAGACTGCAAGTTGTGCACCATCAAAATATATATACTATATAGTTCCTTTTTAAAGATAGCATCTTGGTGGCAGGTGCTGTGATGAGTGCACACATTACCATAAAAATGGGATCTGTGACTTTTTTGTGCTGAATATTTAACAGGTGACAGGGGTCAGGTGCATTTTCCTTGTGCAACCCGCTGCCAATTGTATTTTTAGTGTCTTATTAAAAGAGCCCAATGGTATTTCACTCTTATGGGATGGTGACTTTAACGTAACCAAATGAGCTTCAGCAGGAGTCACGTTTGTGGGATCATTAATGGGCAGGGTTACCACGTTGGCCATTTTTCACACTCCCCATATGGAGAAGCATAAACATGAATAATATTGACCTATTGTTTGTCCTTTTTGATGGCTGTAAGGTCTGATAATCCCGAGGTCATTCCAACTTTGTAAGGGAGGGGCAAAGGCAGTATTACTGGTTATATTTTAGTGTCATATGACTTGGTCCCATTGTTGAAAAGTCACAAGGGCTCCCCTTTCCTTTGAGTGATCATCATCTTCTTACTGTCACTCTTGCCCTTGCACATCTTGCCTCTCCTACTCCCAGTAAGACCCATCCTCTAACCTTTACTTCTAATAAAGGGGTGTGCGGGAAATGGCAACATGTTGATCTTATTTTAAAAAATTCAGGCATGGCCGGTATTAATCACGCAGAAATTGTAAATCGTCTCAGAGAAAACAGTGATCTAGTTAGTATTCTTGATATGCAAATCTATCTCTGATATGTTACTGACTGATGATTTTCAGACAGTCTGTACTACCCGTGCCTGGTTTAACTTGGAATGCACAACTTAAAAATATGTTACTAATATAATCCCATGAGATTCAGAAGCAATGAGAGTAGCTCGAAGAAATTACAAAGTAGCCATTGAAAAAAAGAATTGCTGAAATAAGAGCTAATGCTTGGGATGACTTGGAACGTGCTACAGTCCTGAAAGGTAATAGGGCCTTCTGGGGAATTGTGAATAGACACTTTTTTACTTAAAAAACTTCCTCGAGGATAGACTGTCACATAATAAAGCACAAATAGGTGTTTCCATTTTACCAAAGTCTTTTAGTTCAGAAACATCCGAATTAACGCCTCCCTTGTTAACTGACTCGCTGCTATGCCTATGGCCCTAGTTGAATATAGCAAGACCATTTCAGTGGGAAAAGTGTGACTAGCCATTTTGCAATGTGCTACAGTAAAGGCTTCAAGCCCAGATGGGGTTCCAGGAGAGATATTCAAATATAACCTTGAATTCTGGGGCCCATTGCTTACAAGTGTTTTTAGGTTAACAATAATTGGGGAGCCCCTGGAGTCATGGAGACAGTCAGTTACTGTCCCTATATATAAGAAAGGACACAAAATGCCCGTCTAATTACAATTTTTGGCTGGTTTAATTTAGGGAAATTGGAAGCCTGGGCGGAAGAAAAATCTTGTTTCACAGAAGTGCAATATGTGCTTCACTCAGTCTAGGGTACTACAGATCAACCTTTAAATCTCTCCCTGATTTTAGGAAATATGTCAAGGCCAGGATAGGTGCCATACATATGGCTTTAATGGACCTTACTGTGCCTTTGACCTAGTGGATAGAGATAAGAGATTATGGGCAAGTAAGGTGCCGATCCTCCTTTATTGCATGTCTTAAAAGGTCTCCATCTGTACAACATTGTGAGAGTGCGCTATTCCCGGTAAGGTGAACTAACGCCCCCTACTCAATTTACTCGTGGGGTGAAACAGGGTTGCATTCTAGCCCCTTTTTCATTTCTATTTTATATCAATGCTCTGGATTCTTTTTTAAGAACCTGCACTTCTGATGTCCCCAAAAGTTGTTTGCGTTTAGTTCCTGTACTGTTGCACGTGGATGATGCTCTGCTGCTAACTCGCACTGCAAATGGCTTGCATGCACTTTTAGATGGGTTTTACAGTTTTATGCAGGAGCTGATGAAGCTCAAGGTTAATAATAATAAATCTTATATTTTAACTTGTGGTTCAAAGAAAACATGCTCAAATTTTTTTTTTATTGGTGAAACACCCATAGTGAAAACAATGAATTGTAGCTATCTGGGTATTTTATTTAATGTTAATTTGAGTTGGGACCAGTCAATTATTGAGAGGCCCCCATTGATGGGGATGGGGTGAAAAACACATCTTAGGTTTGCAAAGAAACTAAGACATAAGCCTCCTAGAGAACTGACTGTGTTATTTAAAAGCAAATGCCTCTCTGCAGGAACATATGGAGCTAATGTGTGGTGGCATACGGCTGTAAAGTTCCTCCTGGTAGATGAGAATAGGTTTTTAAATATGCTTTTAGGACTTTTCAGATCCACACCAAGTTTTATCTCTAATCATGTAGTGGGGTTAGGCTTTTTGGAAGATATGATGGCCCATGCACCCATTTTATTTTGTGGTAAAATCTGGTGTATGCCGGAGCTGAAGTTTACACGTAGAATCATTGAGGATTGTCTGAAACAAAGTAACATGTTAGCTATTCCTTAGATTAAGTCTGTAAAAAGTACTTTTTGAGACCTATGAATAAACAATCTTTTTGAGACTCCAGATAAGATTAGCTCACACACCAAGGCCCTTATAAAGGAAATGCATGCTGCTCATAAGGAAAAGTTGAGATTTATGAAAGCTTTTGACATGGTCACAGTGCAATCCTATATACCGCTTCCAACTTGCAATGATATGGAGCTTTATTTAATGTGGATCAAGGCTCTAGAACATAGGTTTTTTATGTGGCTTAGAGCCAACATGATTCATTTTTTAGTGGCTTTTCCTGTCACTGGGTCCTGGTTTGCTCCATTACTGTGTTCCCTATGTGATGGTGTTTCTAGCCAGGCAAGTAAGCACTTTATGTTATTTTGTTCTTTTTATTCTGCTTTTAGAATTCAGTTTTAGTGCCCCATCTTAAATGGAAAATGTTTCAAAACACATGACAAGGGTTTATTGGTCCTGCAATGCCTTGAGTCACCAACTATTTGTTATGCAGTTCTGAATTTTATTATCCAGGCACTGAAGTAAAGGAAAAAATTATGTTGCATGACATCCTTGGCGCTTCTTAGACCAGTGATTTAGAAGCTTTTCTCCTTTTAATTGTAGTTTTATGACATTGATTTGTTGTGATTTTATATGTGTTTTTAAATATATGCCTTTACGGTCATACATTTGACCTAATAAAGTTTTATTGACTTGACAACTGCTTTTTTAAACACCGTTTTAAACTGTTGTCACTGTCTGATCTGACTCCATGATCCAATTGCACCCAGACATTAATCATACTGAAAGACAGTACACCTCGTCCTTATGTCACAAAAGCTAAATCCACTTACTGAAATAGAAGATAAAAGAGGGGCAACTGCCTGGTCCACCGCACGGAAGGCTCAAATGTGTCTTCTGCCCAGGAGAGTGGCAGTGCAGTGCAGATACTAGCTCCCTGTCTACAAGTAGAGAACAAGGAGGATGGCATCTGCTGTACCCGAGCCAAAAATGTCCTCCATGAATCTGACTTCTCAGAGAAATGCCCTTACCAGTTATGGATGATCCAACCCTCTGCATTCTTTTTTCTCTAGAGTACAGCATCTCAGATCGAGGGTTTGGAGTGTTTTCTATTTATGTACGGACATTCACAAAATAAATCTTAAGAATAAGGGGAACTTCAGGTGCACACGTCTAATGGATGGAAAGATAACATTTATTTTGGCTCGTGAGGGTTATACACTGG
This sequence comes from Pleurodeles waltl, assembly GCF_031143425.1. Taxonomy (NCBI): domain Eukaryota; kingdom Metazoa; phylum Chordata; class Amphibia; order Caudata; family Salamandridae; genus Pleurodeles; species Pleurodeles waltl. The sequence continues at coordinate 707,538,057 of NC_090449.1, read as the reverse complement.
TAGCAATTTTCCTTGCATTTACCACTACAGACATTTGGAATAAAGAAGATAACTAGGCTATGCATTTTCTCACACTTCAGTTACGAATCAAAATATAGTTTCCCAATTTTCACTCATCTCCCAACTGAAGACCTCCAAGCAACAGCCGCAAGTTGGCAGTGCCCCCAGAACGATAACCACTTTCACCCTTAGAACCATTTGGAGAATTGTCAACCCACTTAAGGCTGACTGAAATTGTAACTATTGAGAGATAACGTTCTCTCAAGAGTCTAAAAAGGGACATGGTCAGCAGTATTACAAAGACCACTAATGAATAAAGAAATGAAAAAATAGATACAAAAAGCTGTTCTACATTATAAAAAGGATATATCATTCCATTATCTGTATCAAATTGAAACGTGTATCAAATTGAAACGTGCCTAAGAACTATGGGGAAATGAACAACAGCTTTCTGTGGTGTCAAATGGCCTGATTCGCAGAATCTGTCTGTTTGAGTTTGCAAAAGTGCCTGTGGAATACAAAAACCACAAATTGTGATTTTCTAAAATGCTACCGAATCACAATTTGGGTTTGCAACTCAAAACCGATTTCATCTCATATTTATACTTTTTTAGTGCCACATTTGTGGCAATTTTTTATGCACAAAACGGCGCAAACTTTCAAAATACAATTTTATTTTGCAAGTTTGCGTCGCTTTTACGCCAAAAAATTATGCAAATGCAGCACTAAAAAAGTATAAATGTGGGCCTTAGTATTTGAAAGGGGTGTGTTTAAGACATCCCTTTCTAAAACCAGATCTGAATCTATTGTGACCAAAATCATTTTGTAAAGCATAACTTTTTACCGACTATAAACATGTATTTGTAAGCCACTCGCAAATGAGAAGGGGACCACATGTGACCCCTTTCCCTTTTAGAATGATCAAGAAATATTATTTTTAATTTTCTGGGGTACATGAGACCACTGCCTACTCTTAAAAAATTGTACTTACTTTTCCTTTAAGGAATATGGGCTACATTTAAAAAAAAGCTTTCTTTATTTAAAAACAATCACAGAAAAATGTGACCTCAGCGGCCCATCGTCCTTGTGAGGGCTGCAGTTCCTAGAGGGTTGCACAATGTAACCTAACTCCTCAATATTCATGTGGTAGGGTGCTTTGTGACCCAGTAGGAATCAGTATTTTGCAAACCAATCCATTAGTACATAGATCAGTTTGCAAAATACCACATTGATCTTAGAATTACAACCAGTATTATGCCGCCAATGCTTCGCATATCTGGCTCAAAATTATGAAACGGTGCTTTAGACGAAATTGGTATTGCAAAAACTGCTGCACTATCTAATTCAAGATTTTTTCCTAATGGACATTTCATCAGTTAAAAACTTTTGCCTAAAGGGTGAAAATTCACCACTGCTACAGGAATCAGGTGAAGAATACATGATTCAATTGGTAATTCTCCATTTTAAGGGGAGTACAAAGGGCAGTGCGAAATTTATGACTTCTGAAATAACTGATACTTGTAGAATCAGTAATCTGAGGGTCCTCGATACCAATGCAAGATTCCCAACCCGCTTGCTATAGCCTCTAGCTGTCTAAATTACTAATTCATGACTAATAATGGTTGCAAATAAATACCAAATAATATATACTGGCTTACATATGAGGTCTATTAGGAGACACATTAACATCAACGTGGCTTACGTTCCCTGTTTAAACCTTCAGAGCTCTTATAAAGAATAAAGCATTTGTTCCCATTATTATTACATTCTTCAAGGTGTCTGATCTCCTCCATGAAGAGGAGACATGATTCCCAGGAAGAAGGAGGGATAATCTTTAATTGGCTATTATAGGAACTGTTTGATATAAAGGAGAACAAAAATCCTGTGGAGTCTCAAACACCATAATCAGACCGCACTGCGTGTCATTGTCTGTCAGGCCCGAGAGAACATGATATGTGATCTCACAACAGGAGCAATAAAATCCTTTGAAAGGCTGCAGATCTGACGGCTCTCAACATTAGCTGTATCAATTTCAGCAGCTGTTCATAATTCCAATTTATGTGTGGAAAAAGAGAAAATACAAACAGTTCACCTCCTATTCCTTTGCCTCTTGTGAGATCAGTATAGCTGTAACCTCTCCCTTGTTGTGTTTGTCTTGGGCGCCACATGTGCACATATAATAACCTTCCTTGTTCCCCCGACTTCGTCCAATATCTCTACATTCTGAGGAAAGGAGCTACTATGCCACACAGAGAGAAGAGAAGCACGGCGTAATTGAACATTTGAGCAGTGATATAAACACAATGTGTTGTAAGAATAAAGAGATCAAAATGGCATAATTTTGTATTGTAGCTCTCGATGATTGGTATGTGTCTTTCCTTGGGTTAAAAGAGTGTTTTTTAGAAAAATTGTGTTTATTCAATCCAATTCTCTAGATGCTCACTGAATTAGTCAATATCTTAATTTTCATCCAGATTGTATTACACTAAGGCTGTCATGTTTTACATTTCAAGGATCTCAATTTTTGTTGTGCCATGTGTCTGTGTAGTTGTAAAATGAATCATTAATTTTGTTAAATCAAATTACATGTTGGAACTCATCCATGGCAAGCGCATTTACAGAACTATGTTTGGGAATGTACTGAAAGCATAACCTTTTCTTAATATAGCACGTGCAGGAGAAAAATCATCCTAAAATTGATCACACATCGTCATATATAGACGCTTGTGGAGTACAGTCAAAACACTACGGCTATGTTTACAAGCTGTGTGGGCCAACAGGGTATTGCTGCCCGAATTATACCTAACCTGAATTTCCTGCACCTGGATGTCCTGAGTGCTGTAAGAACTGATTTTATTTTACCAGCTGGGAAATCTGACAAGTAAGCACCTGTTGATTACGCCAAGGTTGTGTTGCGAGAGTAGCCTGAGAAGGACAAGCAGGCCCAGATTTAAGCAAAATTGGTGCATCATTACATGAAGCACTACTTTTCTTGAGCCCCATTGTGCCCCCTAATGCCACCAGGGGGGAGCACCATATTAATGGAGCATGGTAGGATCAATAGCGAAATAACTTTTGACGCTATTGTGGTACTTTGCGGGATTAGCACCAAAAATGTTGCAGCTAATCCTGCAAAGCACAGAGGCCCATTTTAAACAATGATGTGCCTCAATGTAACCCCTGCACTGAGCAGGCGTTAAATATGATGAGAAAAATGGTGCAGTGGGATCGCATAGATTTCATTGCGCCATGTTTCTGGGCCTCCTAACAGAGGAACGCTGCCTTGCATACATTATGCTTGGCACAGGCATAAAGTGGCGCAAGGGTTTACAAGTCTGCATGCATTACACCACTTTGTAAATGTGGCACTGCATTTTTGGGAGCCTAACGCCACAATAGCATTTAAAAAAATGACACTAACTTGTTGCTAGGTGGTGCTAGGCCCTTCTTAAATATGGGCCTTAACCCCTTCTCTACTAGGCCTTGTCCCCCCCAGAGCTAAGCCCTTTTTTGGTTATTTTGAGTAGTTTGCCCTTTGGGCTCCATAACCTTTTTTCTGGATAAGAACCCATGCCAAATTTGCAATTTTTTCCCCAAAATCCTGGGGATTCGAAACATATCCAAGGTTTTTGGATTTTTCTGGAGTTAATCAAGAAAATAGGAAAAATACAGCAACATTTTCAGTTGTTTAAAAAAAAAATATTCAAATAAAAATGGCATCCATGAATGGTTTACTGTACTAAAGTCACCATCTTCCCAACTTTCAGAAACACAGAGAACTGAATAAAAAATCCTATTTTTGTACCACACTTTTGGTATTTTTTTAAGAAGTAGCCTATTTTCCCTAATTTTTGTGCTTTCAACAAACTTCCAGTTTGTGGTGGAAACCAATGTGAAACCCATGGGTGATTCAGAAAAGCTATAGATTTAAAAAAAAAACAGGCAAAATTCTAAATTCAGCATGGGGGTCTTATGAACAAGGAAAATAACCGTTGAAAAAAAATAATATTGAAAATGAGCAGGAAAAAATGGGCATTTGTGAAAACATTTTAATCTGTAACACTTTCTCACAAAAGCAATATACCATTACGTCTGCTGGACACTCCGGTTGTGCAGATATGTAGGGTTGGTAGGTTCTCCAAGAAAAAAAGGTACCCAGAGCAAACAGCCGAGCTGCACTGTACAATGGGTTTTCACTGAGTAGAGAGTTTAGACCAATTATTTGAGGAAAACAAGCGGATTAAAAAATGGGTATCAAGAATATGTATGAAGTTCTGAAATGGACACAAGATATAGGCGGTGATTCTAACCGCGGCGGGCGGCGGTCGCCGCCCGCCATGCGGTTACCGCCAAATGACCGCACCGCGGTCAAAAGACCGCGGCGGCCATTCTGGCTTTCCCGCTGTGCTGGCGGGCGACCGCCAAAAGGCCGCCCGCCAGCACAGCGGGAAAGACCCAGCAACGATGAAGCCGGCTCCGAATGGAGCCGGCGGAGTTGCTGGAGTGCGACGGGTGCAGTAGCACACGTCGCGAATTTCAGTGTCTGCTAGGCAGACACTGTATTCCTTTTGGGGTCCACTTACGGGGGCCCCTGCAGTGCCCATGCCGTTGGCATGGGCACTGCAGGGGCCCCCAGGGGACCTGCGGCACCCCCTACCGCTCTCCCGCCAGGAACAGGATGGCGGTAGGGGGTGTCAGAATCCCCATGGTCATGGAGGATTCTCAAGGGCAGCGGAAAGTCCGCGGGACACCGCCGACTTTCCGTTTCTGACCGCGGCTGAACCGCCGCGGTCAGAATGCCCAGCGGTGCACCGCCAGCCTGTTGGCGGTGCTACCGCGGTCATTCGCCCTGGCGGTTTTTACCGCCAGGGTTAGAATGACCCCCATAGAGTTGTAGAGCAGTGTTTTTTTTCTACATTTCTGAATTTGTGGGTACTAGTACTAGCATATGATTTGGAGGGTATATTTCAAAATGTCATCTTTCTTAAACACTGGCTCATATTTGAAATGCACAAATGTAGTAAAATAAAATTGGTAATAACAAATGTTCTACTATTCTAAGCTCCTGCAAGTCTACTAACAAAAATGGTACCTCACTTGTGTGGGTAGACTCAGAGCCAGCGACAAGGAACGGACAAAAACACAACATGGACGCAGCACAATTTTCCACCCAAAGCTGACCCTTTTTTCCAGTGTGGGTAGCTCTAGATTTTAAACCCTAGCTCAGCTGGAACCTGGTAAGCCTAACCAACCTCTACATTTTTAAACACTAAACACCAAGGGGTATCCAGGGTGGGCTGACTTGCATTGCTTTCACTACGTTTTATTACCCAGATAATCCTTGCAATACTCAAACTTTGACTAAAAACACATTTTCTGATATTTCTGTGATACAAAGTTCTAAAATGTGTGGGGAGCCACAAACGTCCATCCACCCCGCGTTCCCGTAAGTTTCCTGATAAAAATGGTACCTCACTTGTGTGGGTAGGCCTACTTCCTGTGACAGGCAATAGCCCAAAGTACAATATGGATGCAGCACATTTAAACACCCAAAACTGACCCTCTTTTTTCAAAGTGGGTAGCTCTAGATTTCGAATATTAGCTCAGCTGGCACATAGGGAAACCTAGCCGTCTTGTACATTTTCGTAAACTAAACACGTAGGGGTATCCAGGGTTGGCAGACATGTATGGCTCTCACCATATTTTGTTCCCCAAAATCCCTTGTAAACTTCAAACTTTGACTAAAAAACACATTTTCCTCAAATGTCTGTGATGGAAAGTTCTAGAATCCATGGGGAGCCACAAACCTTTTTGCACCCAGCGTTTTCCCAAGTCTTCCGATAAAAATAGTACCTCAGTTGTGTGGATAGACCCAGTGCCCAGGACAGGAGATGGCCCAAAACGCACTATGGACACAGCACATTTTTCCACCCAAATCTTACCCTCTTTTTCCAATGTAGCTAGCTCTGGATTTTGAACTCTAGCTCTGCAGGCACCTAGGAAAACCTATTGAACTTGTACATTTCTGAAAACGGGCACCTCGGGGTATCTAGGGTTGGCTGACTTGCATGTCTCCCACCATGTGTTGTTACCCAGAATTCCTTGCAAACCTCAAACTAAAAAAAAGATTTTCTTCATATTTCTGTGATGGAATGTTCTAGAATCCATGCAGAGCTATAAACTTCCTTCCGCCTGGCATTCCCCCATATCTCCCGATAAAATTTTTACCTCACTTGTGTGGGTAGACTTAGTGCCCGCAGCTGGCAAAAGACCCAAAACACAATATTGTTGCAGCATATTTTTCCACTGTGGGTAGCTTTAGATTTTGGACCCTAGCTCAGCTCAAAGCTAGGAAAACCTAGACAGCCTATACATGTTTGAAAACTAGATACCTAGGGATCTAGTGTGGGCTGGCTTTCGTGACTCTCACCAAGTTTTGTTACCCAGAATCCCATGCAAACTTCAAACTTTGACTAAAAAAACACATATCCTCAAGTTTCTGTGATGGAAAGTTCTAGAATCCACAGGGAGCTACAAACTTCCTTCTACCTGGCATTCCCTCAAGTATCCCCATAAAAATAGTACCTTACTTGCATGGGTAGACCTATTGCCCACAACAGGAAAGGGCCCAAAATGCAACACTGACACAGCACATTTTTCCACACAAAAGTGACACTCTTTAAAATGTTGGTAGCTCTACATTTTGGACCCTAGCTCTGCTGGTACCTAGGGAAACATAGCCAACCTGTGCATTTTTTAAAACTAGATACGTAGTTGTATCTAGGGTGGGCTGACTTGCATGGCTTACATCAAGTTTTGTTACACAGAGCCCTTTGCAAACCTCAAACTTTGACTAACAGAAACACATTTTCCTCAAATTTCTGGAAGGTAAAGGTCTACAATCCGCAGGAAGCCACACACTTCCTTAATCCTGGCATCCTACAATTCTCCCAATAAAAATGCCATCCCACTTGTGTGACTCATTCTAGTGCCTGCACTAGAAACAAATCAAACCAAGGCTAAAGCGTGCAGCACTAGACTGCTAACTTCCCCAAGATGGCGGCCTCCCATGACCCACAAGGGATACCAACTTTTAGGGTCCTTACGGACCCCCCTGAGTTCCCCAGGAGGCCCCATCTTGGGGAAGTTAGTGGTCTAGTGCTGCACGCTTTAGCATGCCGAGATGAAAGAGCTGCTGCACATTTAAACTCAGCTCCTATATGAGCATTCAAGTTTCAGACCCCGGGGAGGTGAGCATTAGGTACAGAGCGGGAGTGCCACTTTGAGGAAGTAAGTGCCTTTTGATCACTGTTTACATGGTGCTCAAGATTCAGTAAGATTAATTGATTCTTAAACTTTCCCAAATCGTTAGAGTGTGACTACAAGCACACACCCCTCCCGGAGGAGCTATGATATGAGAATGCAAATACTACTGAGTAGGTTACACATGCACCACGTGTGTGCTGTTTGGTGTGTTTCATGTGTGTACATGTTTAAAAGTTTTAAATGTAGTATATCTTGTACTGTTGATTGTGAGAGTACTTTAGTCTCTCAGTCCTGAAATAAATGAGTGCGGTTCTAACAGGAAAATCCTTTTTTCCTATCCATCCCGTGGTAGGTCTTTTCACTGGGCCTCTTTTGTTATGTTATATGGGCTATAAGGAGGACAGACCTACCCCACAATCTCCTTCTCTCTCTTTGTTTTTGTAGATCTTTCAATCTAGTCACATCGTCCAACACTCCAACTCTAGGAATACCTGCCTGTTCCACTTCAACAAGACTGCCTATCACAGACTGCTGAAACTGAACAAATGTCATCTTTGAATCTGGAGACCAATCCTTGAATACAACAAAAGCATTGAAGGTTGCTAAATGGAATAAATGGATAGCCAATGTCTTACACCAAATGTAAGTCCTATGAACAACAATGCAAGGCTCGAACCTCTGATCTACTTAATCAACCCCACCCATGTGCTTATTGTAGTCTAAAATGTGCACAGGTTTGCGCACTTCAGCAACCTGTCCCAAATTAATCACAGGTAAAGTACTTTCATCATGAATGGTTGTCAGCATGCGGACAGCTCTCCTATTTGAAAATGTCACAGTTAGAAGTTCATCACTATGTAAGGCCGTGCACTGTCCCCTCTGAAGCTTTTTACATACAAGCTCTTTAGGGTAACCTTTGCAGTTAGGGTGGATTGAGCCACAAGCAACAGTGTCCACATTGAACAATTCCCTGAACAATTGCACACAAATGTAGAAGTTCCCCTACGTTTAAATGATGACCTTTGTGAAAAAATCCTCTATCAAGTTCCCACAGAATTTTCTCACTAACTCCGAATGTGGATGGACAACCAGAGGAGTTCAATAGTAGAATCCCTATCTGTGTGCACCTTGATATTATAGACATACCCAGCACTATTCTCAGACAACATATACATCTTAATTCCATAGCATGCTCTCTTGCTAGGAACGTACTGCCTAAAAACCTAAAGGGCACTTGAACAGTACCAAACAATCATACACAGCTCTTTCTTTTCCTGGAGCATAGACCTCTGAAAAGTGATCTACAAAGTGTCAAGGACAAGCTGAATCTTAAAAAGAGAATCACAATCACGGTGATCTTGAGGCAACGCTGAAGCATTATTAACAAAATGCGACACCCAAAGCAGAAGCAAATACTGATCGTGACTGATGGTTGCAAGAAATATAGCCGTTGCCATCAAGGGACCTACAGACTAATATGAAGTCAGTCTCATAATCATGGTCAGATGAAGACTCGAAAAGCATACTAACAGCCTGCTGAGTGGTAATCCTGTGGCTAACCATGATCCTTACAAATGGAAGTAACAAAAGCCAACAACAACTAAGACTGTGTCCAATAAGTAATACACAAAATGTGACTTTATCACAAAGTCCTATATACTAAAAAAAAAAAACTACTCACTTGCCAGAGACAGCCAGACTCACCCTCACCTATTCTACACAGACACAGCAAGCACCAACGTTATCCCACTAGAAAGGAAAAATTAAAGAAAATTACACACAAGACAACACAATACACATCATGCATAAATCCAAGAAGAATTTCACACATAATGAAACAGAAGCTAAATATGCTGCTATTGTTACACCATTTACAAAAAACACATTAATGCAGGGAAATGATACTCCTTTAGAGTAAACAGTACAAAAAATGTTTTTTACCATACACATGCAACTAAACAAGTTTTACCAGTGGTGATACTGCAAGCAGGAGTCATAACATAGGAAATCAAAAGCAATGCACTACAATAAAAAGGAGAAATAAAACATTACAATCACAAATGCAAATGATGGCAAGAAATAAAACAGTTAACATTATAAAATACTATGGCCCTCATTACAACCCTGGCGGTCGGTGTGAAAGCGGCGGTAATACCGCCAACAGGCCGGCGAAAAAAAAATGGGATTATGACTGTGGCGGAAACCGCCAACATAGACAGCCACTTTAACACTCTGACCGCCACGGTGGTACAAACAAACAGCGCGGTGGACACCGCCAACAGACAGGTGAGAGACAAAGTACCACCCACCCTATCACAACACGGCTATCAGCCACCTTTTCTGGGGCGGAACCAACCCGAATAAAAACACAGTGGAAACAGTACACAGAAGGGAAAACACTCACCTCTCCACACCCCACGAGGAACCAGGACGCCATGAAGCCCGAATTGCAGATCCTGTCTGTGATGGTCTTCTTGCTCCTCTATCAGGAGCTCCAAGGACGGCAGTGACGACCACGGTGAGTACTGTACCTACAACACAGGGGAGGGGGGAGGGAAAAGAGAGTGACACACACACACAACATACAACACCCCCACCCCCACCCTCACCCACAACACCATACACACAAATACATGCTGCAACATTACATATACACCCCCCCAACTCCCCTTGAATAACGCAAGGACAAAAGGAAATGATTGTCATGATTGTAATCAATAAAAATCCATTAGTCAAAAGTCAGAATCCAGTATATACAATTATGTACACCAACTACACAAGTCCGGATAGAGCACCAATCATTGTCCATGGACCACTGGGCCCAAAATGCATGGGCGAGGCCCACACATGATACCTGACTCCAAATGGAGAGAACACTGGAGGGGCATCACATAGAAAATATACAGGCCCCTCAGGGGGAGGGGGCACCTCAGCCTAATGAACGCACAATACCACTGCTCCATGAGGGGGCTCCATGCCCATTGATGTATCCTGGGGAGTCCAAAGCCACAATCTCTCAAGTCTCTCCAGTGGGTGGTTTGCCCGCTGCTTTATCCTGGGGAGAACAAACCCACAGTCTCTCAAGTCACTCCAGTGGGTGGTTTGCCCACTGCTTTATCCTGGGGAGTCTAAAGCCACAGTCCCTCAAGTCTTTTCAGTGGGTGGTTTGCCCATTGCTTTATCCTGGGGAGTGCAAAGCCAAAGTCTCTCAAGTCTTTTCAGTGGGTGGTTTGCCCACTGATTTATACTGGGGAGTGCAAAGCCACAGTCTCTTAAGTGGATAACAGTCTCCACTGGTTCTGGAGGGGGCTTGGTGCCCAGAGTACTTCATCCTGCCAAGGACTGTGGTAGTGGATGCCTTTCTCCACTGGTTCTGGATGGGGCTTGGTGCCTAGAGTGCTTCATCCTGCCAAGGACTGAGGTAGTGGATGCCTTTTTCCACTGGTTCTGGAGGGGGCATGGTGCCTAGAGTGCTCCACGTGCAGTGTGGCCGGTAAAATTCCCTCACCTGGGTGTGTGCCACGAGATTGCAGAGGTACAGGTAGCATGATATGCCATGGAGGCAGCGACATACCCCGCACTGCTGCGGCTTCGCATTCCATATGCAGGTGACAACTGTGATGACAGTGATGCTTCATGGAAGCTGCCCAGGGAATCGGAACTCACCAACAGCCTCGGACGACTGACCACTGGGGATTGTAGCCAGAGCTGTGGTGGTGACACTGGCTGAGGATGTTGCGGGCCACTGGCGATGCTTGCGGCGGTGTCAGTCGCGGTGGTTCTGGCTACGGGGTCTGTGGCGGTGGTGCTGGCTGCGGGGTCTGTGGGGGCAGTGCTGGCGGCGGGGTCTGTGGTGACGGTGCTGGCTGCGGGGTCTGTGGCGGCGGTGCTGGCTGCAGGGTTTGTGGCGGCTGTGCTGGTGGCAGGGTCTGTGGCGGCAGTGCTGGCGGTGGGGTCTGTGGCAGCGGTGCTGGCGGCGGGGTCTGTGGCGGTTGTGCAGGTGCAGGTGGCGGTGTAGGTGGCGATGTTCTCCGCCATAGAGGTTGGTGTCGACATGGACAGAAGGTGTGACACTGGTCCCTCAGTGTCACCATGCCCTCTCCTGACCTGCCCTTCAGTTTTTGGCCCTTCCCCACCTTTGATGGTGGCGCAGCTGTTTTGCCACTATCCTATTTCATTTTCCCTGACACCTTGGTGGCAGGTGTTTTCGGCTTCTCCCTCCGGGATGCGAGCACCTTTTTCACCTTGGCAGGTGCCGGAATATCCTTGCCCTTGCTCCATGGCACACTGGCAGCCCTGCTGGTTGGCGCACTCCATGACCCCGCAGTTGTTGGCACCACTGTGCCTGGGGATGTGGTGGCTGAGGTGCTCGGCTGGGACCTGGAAAGCCTAGCCCTAGGGGAAGGATGGGGGGGAGGTGTAGGAAGAGGTCAATATTAGCCAGAAAATGTTTTTTAGACACACTGGGAAGGGTAGATGGATGGGGTTTGGGAGTGGAGGTAGAGGTAGTGGATGTAGGAGGTGTACGTCTGCTGAATTTGGGTGAGGGTGCATGGGCTGGAGGCTGTTGTGAGGTGGATGGCTGTTGGGTGGGTGTGTGCCTGTGTTTATGTACTTTGGGAGGAGGGCTCACAGACACACTGGGAGAGGACACAGGGGATGTGTGAATGGTAGTGGGAGTGGTGAGTGCACGTGAGCGGTGTATGGTGATGGGCGTGCTGGTGATGGAGGTAGTGGCTGAGGATGTAGTGCATGCAGGTGTGAGTGGAGATGAGACCGGGAGGGAGGAGGGAGACGTGGAGGAGGTGGACACAGTGGAGGCAGTGAATGTTGGTATGTGTGCATGGGTATAATGCTTGTGTGAGTGCCTGTTTGATGTGTGGTGCTTATGTTTGCCTGAGCCACCCTTGTGTGTTGAGTTGTGTGCATGCTGGTCTGATGGTGTGCTTGGAATAGGCTGAGGTACAGGGGATTGGGTCTGGGTGGAGGAAGTTGGAGGGGGGAGGCTGGACACAAGGAAAATGGCTGCCATCAGTGCTGAGGCCAGAGCCTGAAATGCTCTCTGTTGGGCTGCCTGCCCAGAATGAATGCCCTCCAGGTATGCATTTGTTTGTTGCAAATCCCTCTCAACACCATGGATGGCATTCAGAATGGTAGACTGCCCAACAGTGAGGGATCTCAGGAGGTCAATAGCCACCTCACTGAGGGCAGCAGGGCTGAGTGGGGCAGGGCCTGAGGTGCCTGGGACGAAGGAGAGGCCCACCCTCCTGGGTGAGCGGGCACGGGACACATGCAGAAGGGCTGCTGGAAGGGCGGTGCTGGTAGGGGGGGTGGTGGCTGTACCTGTTGATGTGGGTGGCACAGAGGGGCCCACCACCGCAAGGGAGCTCTCATCAGAGGAGGAGTCGCTGTCACTGCTGTCTGCTCCTGTCCCCGCCGTGGAGCTCCCCTCGCCCTCCATCCCACTGGTGGCTTCAGACTCCGTTGTTTTGCCCTCCAGGGCCAAGTGGGATGCAGCTCCCTCCTGCTCCAGTGCCATTGCTCCTCCGCCTGATGATGCTATTGCTCACAAGAACAGGGAGAGCACAATAAGGGGGGGGAGACAGAAGAAAGACATGTTCAGTGCATACAACACCACTACCTTTGGCGGACACTACAGACACAGCAGCCCTCTGCACTACGCCATGCACATATAGTTCCTAGATTAATCATATGCCCAGGGGGTACAAGGCCTAAGCCCGATTGCTGCACACATGGAAGTCACAGGAGCCTGACTAGGTGTAGATGACACTAACCACTAGTGGGGTTGGGGTGCCTCTGAGCCTGCCTCACAAGGGACCTTGCCTACCAAGATCGCCCTGGCCTAGGGGAACCCACTGCCCACCTACCCCAACCAGACACCTCGTACTGCGCGCAGAGTCAGCTGAATGAGAGTGTACTCACCCCCTTGTGGCTGCTGTGATGCCCTCAAGCGCCCATCCAACACTGGATATGCCCCCGCCAGGATCCGGAACATCAGGGGGGTCATGGTGTGACGGGCACCCCTCCCACGTTGGGAGGCTATCCCCAGCTGGGCCTCCGCCGTCTTCTTGCTCCAGCGGCGAAGGTCCTCCCATCTTTTCCGGCAGTGGGCGCTCCGTCTGTGGTGGACCCCCAGAGTCCCCGACGTCGTTGGAGATGATACGCCAAATAGCCTTCTTCTGGTGGGCGCTGACCTAGAGGAATAATACAGGGGAAAAGGAAAATCTTTATCCGCCTGGACCGTCATAATCATTGGCCCACGTTCCCACCGTTGCCCTGATGCACATATGCACATACACTCACCGTCCGCCCATGCAGGTGTCCTCTCCCCCCTTTATCTTCTATCCACACCACTCAAACAGGCATTGCCCATGCAGCATGCTCACAGTGTACTCCCTTGTTTGTCTGGCGGACTGTACAGTTGTGTGTACAGGGGGACGACCCCATCCACTAGTTTCTCCAACTCCTCTGAAGTGAAGGAAGGGGCCCTTTCCCCAGACACATGAGCCATCGTCGCTTCCAGACTGAGGTCACAGCAGCACTTGTAGTGTAGGTCCTCTCCTGTTGGAGGTCAGGTATCAAGTGAGTGAAGAGACAGAAAATGGTGGTCACGTCCGCGGCGATGCGTACCGTCACCGCCGGCGTACATCGTCATTGGCTCCTGGGACCCATAGGGTCCAATGTTAACCATTGCATGATTGCGCAGTGGTCTTCGACCGCCTACCGCAACAGTGTACAACGCCAGTGCAGTTACCTCATACTCCTTGTCCCACCTTACAGGTCAGGCAGCTGCCATTTCAGGGGGCCACATGGCATTAATATTACCTGCGTCACACCAATGTAGGCCTTGAATACACACAGTAACAGGCACATTGCGGATGATTAAATGTGTGCAAATGACATGTTGTCATACCTCAGTGTTGGCTGACTCTCTGCTCGCTGTTCTCGTCCATAGGGCACGTCTAGTGGGGCAGGTGATGAGATGGCGGCATCCTCCAGTGTACAGACCGCTGGTGGACCTGTCGACAATGGAAGAGAGACACGTAATAGTCACCTACAGACTTGATCGTGCAACAATCCATGAACTGTGTGCCCAGTTGGAGCCAGACCTGATGTCAGCTATCCGCCATCCCACAAGAATCCCCCTCTAGTGCAGGTCCTGTCAATACTCCATTTCCTGGCAAGTGGTTTGTTCCTTTCAAACAACAGTGGCCATTGCATCACGGATGTCTCAGCCAATGTTCTCTAACGTGCTGTCCAGAGTGTTGTCTGCCCTGCTGAAACACATGCGCAGCTACATCGTGTTCCCTCAGGTGGAGGATTTGCCCACAGTGAAAGGTGACTTCTATGCCCTGGGGCATATCCCCAACATCATAGGTGCCATTGGTGGGACACATGTGGCCTTGGTACCGCCCCGCAGGAGTGAACAGGTGTACAGAAACCGGAAGAGCTACCATTCTATGAATGTGCAGATGGTGTGTTTGGCCGACCAGTACATCTCCCATGTGAATGCCAAATTTCCTGGCTCAGAGCATGACGCTTACATTCTGAGGAATAGCAGCATCCCTTATGTGATGGGGCAACTCCAGAGGCACCGTGTGTGGCTAATAGGTGAGGACAAGGACCATATACAGTGTGAATAGTTGTCTGGGTATGGGGTTGTCCCTACAGGTTAGTGTGTGTCTAACAGTTGTCCCGCGACATTTGCAGGTGACTCTGGTTACCCCAACCTGTCATGGCTAATGACCCCAGTGAGAAATCCCGGGGCAAGAGTAGAGGAACGCTACAATGAGGCACATGGGCAAACTAGGAGAGTGATTGAACGCACCTTCGGCCTCCTGAAGGCCAGGTTCCGGTGCCTCCATATGACAGGTGGTTCTCTCTACTACACACCAAAGAAGGTGTGCCAGATCATCGTGGTCTGCTGTATGCTGCACAACCTGGCTTTGCGACGGCAGATGCCTTTTCTGCAGGACAATGGTCCAGCTGGTGGTCTTGTGGCAGCAGTGGAGCCTGTGGACAGTGAAGAAGAGGAGGCAGAAGAAGAGGATTTCGACAACAGAAACAACATAGTCATGCAGTACTTTCAGTGAGACACAGGTAAGAAGTTGTCACTGCCTCCCACATCTCATACAATTGTTGGAGCTAGCATAAGTCTGTCATTTTCACTCAGTGTATGGACCCTAACTTGTCACTTTGCCTTTCCATTTCACAGATGTGGGTCCCACTTTGTGCCCTCTGCTATATTTCCTCCAGCCCTACAGCTGTGTTACATCGGTATGTGAACAATTAAATTGATGTTGCTATATTCCATGGTTATTGCAATTACACGTTTGTGAAAGCACAGACTGACTCCAGATTGTATTGTGATTGAAGTGTGTTTATTTCTGTGCAAATAAGTGGAGGGGGTTGTAAAATGGGCAGGGGGGATAGTGGAGGAATGTCCATGGCAGAGTTCAGTCTCTTGGTCTCACAGGTGCATTGTACAAAGGGGCAGAGGAAGTGGAGCAATGGCAGTTTAAGGAAGCACAGGGTGACATTCAGGGGGGTCTCATTTCCTGGTGGGGGCGTGGCAATGTTCTCTGTCTTATTCCTGGATCTCAGGGACCGTTTGTGGGGTGGCTCTCCATCTGCAAGGGGTGGGGTGCTGGTGTTGTGTTCCTATGGCGGTGCCTCCTGTCCACTAGTGCTGGCGGAAGTGGAGGGCTGTTCATCGTCCAGGCTAGTGTCAGGGGCCCCTTGATGTGCCACTGTGTCCCTCCTGGTGTTGGCAAGGTCTTGCAGCACCCCTGCAATGGTGACAAGGGTGTTCTTAATGGATTTCAGGTCCTCCCTGATCCCAAGGTAGTGTTCCTCCTGCAGCCGCTGGGTCTCCTGAATCTTGGCCAGTACCGTTGCCATCGTCTCCTGGGAATGATGGTAAGCTCCCATGATGTTGGAGAGTGCCTCGTGGAGAGTGGGTTCCCTGGACCTGTCCTCCCCCTGTTGCACAGCAGTCCTCTCAGTTCCCCTGTTTTCCTGAGCCTCTGTCCCCTGAACCGTGTGCCCACTGCCACTGCCCCCAGGTCACTGATTGTCTTTGGTTGGTGGGTTTGCCTGGGTTCCCTGTAGTGGTGGATTGACATGTCCTGGGGACAGAGGGATGGGCCCGCTGGGTGGGTGCTGTGCTGCTGTTTCCTGAGGAGGAGGCTCTGTGGTGGCTTGTGCCAGTGTCAGGGGAACCGACTGTCCCGAGGTTCCTGATGGGCCGGACTGGTCATCTTGATCAAGCTGGGCAGAGCTGCTGTCATCACTGTGGGTCTCTTCTGTGGGGAGACTGGACATGTCTGGTACCTCCTGTCCGGTGACGTTGGGTTGGGGTCCTGCAGGGGTGTAAAGGCATGATTATTGCATCTGTGTGTGCCCTCGTGTGCAATGGGTGAGTGACCCTGTACTCCAGTGCTTGCATTCTTGGCTTGGTCCTTGTGTGACATTTGGTTTGGGCTCTGTGTGGGTATCTGTAGTGTACATGCTTTGGTGATGGGTGTCCATGCTTTGGTGTTGCATGCACGGCTTGGTGTTGGGATGGGTGGGTTGTGATAGTGGGGCATATGTGAGGTGTTGGAGTGATGGGGGTGATTGTGAGGTTGGGGGTATGTGATGGCATGCAGGTAGGGTGGGGGGTATAATAGTAAAGCTTTGCCTTACCAGAGTCCAATCCTGCGGCTACTCCTGCGAGGCCCTCAGGATGCAGTATTGCCAACACCTGCTCCTCCCATGTTGTTAGTTGTGGGAGAGGAGGTGGGGGTCCACCGCCAGTTCTCTGTACAGCAATCTGGTATCTGGAGACCACGGAACGCACCTTCCCCCGTATGTCGTTACACCTCTTCCTGATGTCATCCCGTGTTCTGGGGTGCTGTCCCACTGCCTTGACCCTGTCGATGATTCTGCACATAGCTCCATCTTCCTTGCAATGGAGGTGTGCTGCACCCGTGATCCAAATAGCTGTGGCTCTACCCAGACGATTTGCTCCACCATGACCCTGAGCTTCTCCTCAGAGAACCTGGGGTGTTGTTGAGGTGCCATGATGTGGTGTGGGTGATGTGTGAGATGGTGTGTGTTGTGATGTGTGAGGGGATGTGTTGTGTGTTGTTTGAGGTGCGTGGATGTTGGGTAAGTGATGGTGTTTTGTGTCTGTGGATGCTGGTGTTGTTTATGGTGGTGTCGCTCTCTGACGTGGTATCAGAATTCTGGTAGTAAGGGTTTGTGGGTGATGTGGGTGTGTGTTTTATATTGGATTGGGTGTGTGGGTATGGTGTGTGTATCTGTATCAGGTGTGTGTATTTTGATTTGTCCAATGTGGTTGTGTTTTGTAAGTGTGTGTGTATTTTGAGCGCGGCGGTGTGTACCACCAATGGAATACCGCGGTTGAAAGACCGCTGTGTGGATTCATGGGTCGTGATACTGTGGGCGTATTCCTGTTGGCGTGACGGTGGAGGTTTTGTTATCGCCAGTTTATCACTGACCTCTGGTGTGGCGGACTTGTGTGGGTGTCTGGATTATGGCGGATTCCGAGCTGTAGGTTGCAATAGCTATAGCGGAATTCGGCGGCCGCAACAGTATTTTATTTTATTTTTATTTAATGCGTTTTTATATAGAGCGGACTTTACCCGAAGGTGTCAGAGCGCTTCACAATAGGCAAAATAAAGATACAAGAGGAGAGGAATTACAAGTGAGCCTGATACAAACGCAAACGTTACATTACATGAGGCAATGCGAAAGGAGAAAGTGACGTGTGCAGGTTACAAGAGCAAATAAAGTACGAGTAGAGGAAAAAAAAATAGCAATAAATGGTAGACACTCAAAACACTAAAACAATAGTTATGTTACATGAGGCAGTGGTGGCCGTTGTGCATGTATCAAAAGCAAACAAGATAAAAGAGGTAGCAAATGATACGTTGTAAAAGGAAAGGTGCCGTGTGCATGATACAAAAGAGTACAAAATACAGGTAGAGGTATAAAACTGCACTAAATGGCAGACACTCAAAACACAAAAACACCCTGGGAAGGCACTTCTATAGGCATGGAGAACAGAATTTCCTATAATGGAAGGACTTCCTTCAGAAAATAGAGGGCTTGAATTAAATTTGGAAGTGTCTTTGAAGGAGGAGAGCTTTGAGGTCAGTTTTGAAGGCCTGGGAAGAGGTGGTGGTCCGAAGCTGAGGCGGAAGTGAGTTCGAGATTCTCACCGTGTTGCCTGAAAAGGATTGGGCCATCGATCTTTCCTTCTTGAAAATGGGAGGTTCAAGCAATAACTTTTCTGCATTACGTGATGGTCTGGAGCCCCCAGAGAGTTTCAGTTTATTCACCAGGTAGCAAGGGGAGGAGGAGTGCAAGGCTTTGTGGGTGATACATGCAGTTTTGTAGATAGATCTTGCCTCTATGGGAAGCCAACGGAGGGTGGATAAAATGGGTGTAATGTGGTCGCTTCTTTTGGCCCCATATATGAAATGAGCTGCTGAATGGAGAATAGACTTCAGGGGGGAAAGGTGGGATTTGGGAAGGCCAGTAAGAAGAGAGTTGCAGTAATCCAATCTGGAGGGAACCAGCGATTGGACCAGGGTTTTAAGGTCGTGCTCCGGGAAGAAGCGACGAATTCCCCAAAGAAGGCGCAGTTGGTGTCGAGCAGACTTTGCAATGGAGTCGATGTGGGAGAGTAGATTGAGTTTTTTGTCGAGTATGACACCAAGGGATTTTGCGCTCTCGACACTGATGGGCTTATTGTTCATTAGATTGATCTGATCCATCCATGATTGCACTGGGGGATGAGAAAGTGAGGAGGAGAGGAGGAGGAATTCTGTTTTGGAGGGATTCAGGATCAGTTGATGAGTTAACATCCAGTTTTGAATGGAGTCGAGAGTAGAGCTAAGGAAGGAGAGATCGTGATTGGAGGCCACCTTAAGGTAAATCTGAGTGTCATCCGCATATAGATGATAGTGGATCCCGGATTTACTCAGGAGATTTCCCAACGGTTCTAAATAGAGATTGAACAGTGTGGGTGCAAGTATGGAGCCTTGTGGAACACCTTGACTGACCGCTAAAGGATCTGAAAGACTGTTCGCTATTTTGATCATTTGGGATCTATCAGAGAGGAAGGAGGCAAACCATTTGAGCACAGTGCCCTCCAGTGTTGTGATTGACAGTGTCAAAGGCTGCAGAAAGGTCAAGAAGAATTAAAAGACAAGACTCCCCTGAATCGAGTATCCGCAGCGCGTCATCAATCACTAGCAGCAGGGCTGTTTCAGTGCTGCAGTTTTGAATGAAACCGGACTGGAAATTGTCAAGAAGATTATTTTCCTTGATATGGCAAGAAAGTTGTTTCGCTACACATTTTTCTGTGATTTTCGCAAGAAAGGGTAGGTTAGTGATGGGACTGTAGTTGTTGAGGTCGTTCGCATCAGCGGTGGGCTTTTTAAGCAGAGGGGTGACCTGCCCAGTTTTGAAGGGAACAGGAAGGGAGCCTTGACTGAGGGAGAGGTTGACCAAAGTGGTCCAATAGGAAAGAGAGTTAGTATAGAAGTCAATGGCAATGGCACTAGGGATGGGGTCAAGAGAATGGTTAGAGGGCTTTGTATCGAGGATGCATTTAAGGAGAGCATCGTCAGAGATGGGGTCAAAGTTTTGCCAAATGGTTAAGGATTTGCGCTCCTCTGTAGGGGTAGGATGAATGACCTGATCTACAAGTGATTTTACCTTTTCGTCAAAGAATACAGCGAATTTCGCTGCTTTCTTTGTGGAATCTTCCAATTTGGAGGTTGGGGGAGAGCTGCTTGGGTTCTTGATGAGGTCAAATAGTTTTTTGGGTCTATTTTTGGCTGAGTCAAGGAGGGATTTGTAGTGTGACGCTTTTCCAAGGAAGATGAGCTTGTGGTACTTGGATCTTGCTGAACGAAGCGTGGCCAAATTTTCAGTGGAGGGCGCTTGTCTCCATTGTTTCTTAAGGGCTCTTAGGAACTTCCTTTCTTCATAGAGGGATTTGTTGAACCAAGGTGCTGAGGGAGTGGGCCTTTTCTTTTTGCTTTGGAGAGGAGCGACATTATTGATTTCGACTGCAAGGACTGTGAGGCATTGGGAGGTGAGTTCGTTAACATCTAGGTCCGGGTCTAGCCTTGGAAGTGATAGCTAAGCAGAATCACAGAGGGTACTGAGGTCAATATTTTTAGTGTCACAGAACCAGGAAGTAGCCCTCTTAGGCTGGCCAAGAGTTATAGAGTGTGATAGGTGAAGAGAGAATGGGATGAGGAGGTGGTCCGACCAGTCTACATGAATAGGGGTAGTGATAGTCAGCAAGCCTGCTTTAGAAATAACAAGGTCCAGGATTTAGCCTTTAGAGTGTGTTGTTTCTGTGCAGTGTTGGATAAGATCGTTTGTAGAGAGGAAGGTGGCCAGCAAATTCGCATAGGTGTCTTGAGGTGAGCCCCAGTGGACATTGAAGTCACCCACGAAGATCTGATTGTCACTTTGCGTGTATTGGTCGCTGATGCAGTCCGTGAGTTCCTCCATAAACGAAGGGCTGCTACCAGGCGGGTGGTAAATAGCATGGAATCTGAGAGGTGAGCGGTGGTGCAATTGAAGCTCAAGAGATAGGCATTCAAAAGTGTGGAAGGAGCTGTTAGGAAGAGCCTTAAGTTGAAGGGAGTTTCTAAAGATGACTGCAACATCTCCCCCAACTTTATCAATTCTGTCATTTCTAAGTATAGAATAGCCTGTGGGTACAAGGAGATCAAACATAGAGTGAGAGGTATCGTTGAACCAGGTCTCTCTGAGGAAGAGCATGTCAATATTGTGCAAGTTGATGGTATCGGAGATTTCAAGTTTGTGTTTTATTGCAGATCTGCAGTTGTGGAGCAAACAGCGTAGCTCTGACGCAACTGTTTTGGTGACGGGGGCACTTGGGCTATGAGGGGTGATAGGGATATTGTACTTATATGAGGGCGCTCGGGAGGGTTTAGGTGTGCGAGTGGTTCTGACAGAGGAGATGGTCGGAATAGTGTAGATAACAGGGTTACTGGGAAGTGGAAGTGAAGGAAGGGTGGCTTTCGAGTGCTTGTGTGGAATTGCAGACAACAGGCTATGCTTAGCTATACTGGGGTGTGGGGGTGAGGTGCATCTCATGGAAGGGTGAGTGTTTGCCAAAGGAATTGAGGTGTGTGGAAAAGTCGAGATCTTGGAGCTTAAAACTAAAATGGTAGCTTCAAGTTGGGAGATGGCGGTGATTAGAGAGCCTAGCTTATTTTCCAGAGAGAGTAAGGAAGAGCACAGCATGTTGGGTGGCTCGATGGAAACAGGAGGGGGTGCACTAGGCAGTGTACGGTAGGGAAAGGTGGGGGACCGGGAGGGGAGTAGGGGTAAAGGGTTCAGGGGTGGGGAAAGGTTTTGGATGAGAGCAGGAGTTGGTGCGCCAGGGGTGAGAGGAGAGTTGTTGTTGTTGGCGTTACAAGAAGGATAGGAATTAAGGGCAAAATTAGGGGGCGATAGGATAGGATTGGGGCGGTGGGGCGGTAGGAGAGGGGAGGAGAGTGAGGAGTCATAGGGATTAGGGAGGTTTGGAAGGAAGGGAGGGGAGGGGGTTGGATAGGTCCTGGTGGCTAAGTGAGGTGGCTGTGAGGGAGCGGGTATCAGGCAGAGTGGGGGGGATTGGGAGAAAGGGAAGTTGAAGAAAGGAAGTGATTCTGCTCGGTCCGAGGGAGGGAAGGGGTTACCAGGGGAGGGAAGGGGGTAGCACAGCATTGCTGGAGGAGAGTGGGGAGGGAGAGAGATGGAATGTATTTGTGGGGAAATCGGGGTACATAGTGAGGGGAGGAGTGGGCGGAAAAGCAGAGAGGAGGAGGGAATAAGGGGAACGTAGGGAACATAGACAAGGGGAGAGGGCTGGAGGAGAGGTGGTCTAAGGGGGGTGGCCGGAAGGGATAGGGGGGAGGGGATGAGAATGGAGTGCCGGGACGGTGCAGAGTGGACGAGGAGCGTGTTAGCTAGAGGTAGGGCTGAAGTGAAGAGGGGAGGGGCATACTGTGAGGGGGGAGGAATGGGAGGGAAGGTCCGAGGGGAGAGAAGAGGGTCAACCTGAGCCTCCCCAGGGTGCAGCCTATTGTAGAGTGGGGGGGTCAAGGGAGGAGAAAGGGAGTAATTGGTGGAGCTAGATGGAGAGTCAAGGGATAGCCCGGTCGCAGGGGAGGGGAGTAGGGAAGGGAAGAGGCGGTCAAAGAGAGAGAGAACGGTGTCTTTGGCTTGGATCATAACAGTACCGTTGTTATAGAGTGAGATAGTGAGGGAGCCGTTAAAACCCGCAGAGGGGGAAATTTTTAGCTGTTTCCCATGAGGGATAGAGGAGGAGGAGATGACGTTAAAGGAATTGTAAAAGCTGGTAGACCAAGAGGGTATGTCGTGCGTGAAAAAAATTTGATCGTTTTTGAGCCCCCCATACCGACCATTGTAAAACTGATCGACAAAAAGGGAATCGGGGAAACATTGAATGGTGTTATGCTTGAAACGTTTTGCTGCAGCTTTAGTCAGGTTAGAAGGGTAGATGATTTTGTAGCAATTAATTCCAGACTTAATTCGAGCGGTGGCCAAGTTGGGAAATTGTGGAGGAGGAGGGTGGTGGGGATAAGGGAAGGGTGAAACTAGGACGGTGGTGGTGGGGAGAAGTATGAGGGCAAGAAGGAGGCACGTAATCCAGACGTCGGGTGAAGGAACCAGAGTTATTGTGGAGACAGGAAAGTGAGGCGATTAGGGATAGGTTATAACTTCAGAACAGGGCTGATTCAACAAGATAGGACTGAAGATGGAGTGGTGTAAGAAGAAAATCACTGTACTTATCATCCTGAGATATAAACCACATAAAGCACAGCATCACAATAAGTATCAGACGCATTGTACGCCCAAAATCTCAACAGTCTAATATTAGACACTTACCTCCTAAGTATCACCAACATTATGGGCAAAAAGCACAGGGTGGAACATAATTTCACTAGCATAACCCCAAGTATGCAAGACGACCTCAAAATTATAAAACACACTTTAGAGGTAGCCAGAACAGGGTCTGACAATCAAACTACAAGAAATACATTTCCTAGCACCACAAATACACAATGGGGCCTGGCGCCCTACAAACCACCAGGACCCCCTGGTCAACTGGCCAACTCAAAGGGGCTCAAATGTCCTGTTTCCTGAATGTCGGGGCTGCTGGCAATGCAGCGAAAGACCAGCGTGCATACTTGCGTAAACCTAAATGTTGGCGGTCTTCTGCACAGCGGTAAGCAGCATTTACCGCCAGGTCTGTTTTGGCGATTTTACCGTCAACAGGCTGCCTGCCATGGTAGTCCCGCCGGTTTTAATCCTCGAGCAGCGCTGCCCAGGGGATTACGAATCCCCTTCCTGCCAGCCTGTCCATGGGGGTAGAGACCGTCATAGACAGGCTAGCGGGAAGGGGAGTCGTGGGTACCCTGGGGGCTCCTGCACTGCCCATGCACCTGGCATGGGCAGTGCAGGGGCCCCCACGGACAGCCCCACCCTGCTTTTCACTGTCCATACAGCTCCCATGCTACGGCTGACATCCCCACTGGGCTGGCGGGCGGAAACTCTGTTTCCGCCCGCCGGCCCAGTGGGGATCTCATAATGCGCTGGCGGGATTGCGGCCGCATTGGCGGCCGCTCGGCGGTAAAACCTCGGCGGTCAGCCTCCGCCGCCTGCCAAGGTTGTAATGAGGGCCTATGGGCCTCATTACAACTTTGGTGGAGGGGGTTAATCCGTCCCAAATGTGACAGATATCCCGCCCGCCGCATTACGAGTCCATTATATCCATAGAACTCGTAATACTGTGGGCGGGATATCCGTCACATTTGGGATGGATTAATCCCCTCCGCCAAAGTTGTAATCAGGCCCTATGCCTGCCCATCACTACCCAAATGTTAGCCCCACTCAGAGCCAGCCAGAAGCCAGTCAACACACACCATCAGCGAGAAGCCAGTCCACACTCACCACCAAAATCCTCAGTTCAAACACACTGCCAGCCAAGCTCCACTCCACACACACTGCTAGCCTACACACACTGCCATGCAAGTACCAGTCCACACGCACGCCGCCAGGCCACCAGCACCCCTCCCCCTGCAGAAGGAGAACCACCCCACAAACGTTCCCTGTGATGAAGGCAGAAGCCAGAGACTATTGCCAAGACTCCCACCAGGAAATAAGACTTTCCTGATTGTCACCCCTGTGTCCCACTCTGACACCCTGTCCACCTTGAACTGCCATTGCTCCCCTTCCTATGCCCCCCTTGTACAATGCACCTGTGATACAAATACACTGGACTCTATCCTGGACTTTCCTCCACCATCACCCCAGCTCATTGCACCCCCTCTACTTATTAGTACTTAAATAAACACCATTTGAAAAAATACAAGTATGGAGTCTGACAAATGATTTTAGTATGTATTTGTTCAACAAGGTTTAAACATTGCAATTCAACTGTACAGTAATGTATACATTGGAATGACCCGTAGTTGGCTGCAGTCAACGTACCAGGAGCAATAGTGGGGCACAAGTATCTGCAACTAGAGATGTGTCAGGGAGACCGGATCCTCGGGGTTTGCGCTTGTTCCCAATATGTCCACCTCTTGGCAGCTCCAAACTATACTATCTATCATATCACAGAGTTAAAGAATGGCCTAGCGGGGGATGGGGTTTTAGGTTGGGAACAGCGGGGAAGGAGACCTGTGGGAGCAAGAGTTAAGAACAGAATAGCAAGATCATTCACATTGATTTTCATAAACTTTGTTCCAAATATTTATATACTGATAACATGAATGATCAAGGGCTTTTCTATAACATGACCTTATTAGCTCTGGGTACCTGGAAAATAAAAAAGGATTATGCAAACTTTCATATGAGCGTTTTCAGAATAACATCTTATGCTTTGAACATTAAACTTTCTCAAGTTAGTTCTTTGAATAGCAACTACGTTATAACAAGAATTAATTAACAAATTAGTTTTCATAAATGAACTGCGATAGACTCATAAATGATACTGCAAGGTCACACTCTGTTCTGAATTTCAGAATTCAATTGTCTAGAAATTTTTAGGCACTTTAATACCAAACTATGCATCAAGATTTCAATGCCTAGAAATGATCGCGCACTCTGCTGATCTGAAACACAAGAGATAAATGTCAAGAATGAATCCCACACACTGCTGCTGATTCAACCATCAGAATTCAAATGTCTAGAAACGATCGCGCATCCTGCCGATCTGAACTGCAAGGGTTAAATACCAAGAATAATTTGTGCACACTGCTGCTGGTTCCACCATCAAGGTTTAAATGCCAAGATACTATTGCACACTCTGCCGATCTGAGCTGCAATAGTCATTTGCCAAGAATGAATCGCTCACACTGTTTGATTCATACATCAAGACTCAAATGGCATGAAATGATTGTGCCCTCTGCCGATCTGTACTGCGAGAGTTGAATGCCCAGAATGAATCGTGCACATTGTTGCCAATCCGTACATCAAGATTCATATGCCATGAAATGATCACGCACTCTGCCGATCTGTACTGCAAGAGTTAAAGGCCAAGAATGAATTGCGCACACTGTTGCTGATTCGTACATCAAGATTCAAATGCCAAGAAATGATCGCGCACTCTGCTGATCTGTACTGCAAGAGTGAAATACCAAGAATGAATCGCGCACACTGTTGCCGATTCGATACATCAAGATTTAAATGCCACGAAAACAATCGCACATGCGATTAGCCAAAAGGTCCAAAACTCGAATATCTCTGAAAACGGGGCCCAACCCGATCTCCGCCTTACCGCCCCGCTTGAGGTTCACCAAGATAATGAGGACAGGGCCTGGAAAAGCCTAGGCAGGCCTCCGGAACAGGAGCTCAGGAAAATGCTGCTGCTCTGCACCTGTACCTCTGAATAGTGAGCACAAGGAGCTGGGCTGGGTCCCTTAGATAGACCCAGACCCCGCCCATCTGCCACACCCAGCCAGACTGCAGGAAAGGGTTCTAGAAGGGCTCAGAATAGGAACCACACCCTAACCTCTCCCTGTAATCCTGCAGCAGAACCTTGAAAATGAACAATACATTGCAAACAGCATTTATGACATTTCAAGATAAATCTCTGCAATGCAAAAGGTTAACATACTACATCAACACACAATGCATGAATTATTACATTGCATAAGGATTGGCTTTTTGCATTACGTCGCCTGTAGAGCGCGCACTGTCCTGATGTTGACAAGATGCCAAAGAGTACAGTGAGTGGCCATAGAAGTGGGAAAATCAGCCTGCCAGTGACAATGTCAAACACAAAACAGTCATCTAAATGTTAAGGTACATTGTCTTACCTGTTTATCATTTGAAGTATTGACAAATGATTGCCCTTCTGTTGTCCTCATCCTCATCCTCTTCCTCCTCATCTTCACTGTCCACAGGGTCCACTGCTGCCACACGGCCATCTCCAGCCTCATCCTCCTGCAGAAAAGGTACTTGGCGACGTAAGGCAAGGTTGTGCAACATACAGCATGCCACAATGATCTGGCAGACCTTCTTGGGTGAGTAGCACATGGAACCACCTGTTAGATGGAGGCAACGAAACCTAGCCTTCAGGAGGCTGAATGTCCTCTCTATAATTCTTCTTGTTCGCCCATGTGCCTCATTGTAATGTTCCTCTGCCCTTGTCCTGGGATTCCTCACAGGGGTCAGTAGCCATGAGAGGTTGAGGCAACCAGAGTCACCTGCAAATATTGAGGGACAACTGTTAGCCACACACTAACCTTTAGGGCCCACACCATACCCACACACCAACATATACTGGGTGGGAACCATAGCTCATCTGTTAGCCACACCCTGTGTCTCTGGAGTTGAGCCATCATATATGGGATGCTGCTATTCCTCAGGATAAAGGCATCATGCAAAGACCCAGGATACTTTGCATTGACATGGGGGATGTAGTGGTCCGCCAAGCACACTATCTACACATTCATGGAGTGAAAGCTCTTTCGATTTCTGAACACCTGTTCATTTCCCCAGAGGGGGGGGACAAATGCAATATGTGTACCATCAATTGCCCCAATAATGTTGGGGATATGTCCCATTGCATAGAAATCAGCTTTCACTGTGGCCAAATCCTCCACCTGGGGGAAAATAATGTAGCTGCGCATGTGTTTAATCAGGGCAGGCAACACTCTGGTCAGCACTGTTGCGAACATTGGCTGAGACATTCCTGCTGCCAATCCCACTTTCACTTGGAAGGAGCCAGTTCCAGGAAATGGAGCACTGATAGCACTTGCACAAGAGGGGGGATCCCAGTGGGGTGACAGATAGCAGAGATTAGGTCAGGCCGCAATTAGTCACACAGCTCTGTGATTGTGGCCCTGTCCAGTCTATAGGTGAGGATAATGTGCCTGTCCTCCATTGTTGCCAAGTCCACCAGGGGTCTGTACATGGGGATGTCTCCATCTCCTAATTATCTGCAGCGGTTGCAATCTATGGGGCAAAACGGTAAGCAGATGGTCAGTATCTCCTATTTCCAAACACTATACTTAATTGCATGTTGTGATTGTAACAATAGATTGTTGGAGAGGTCCAAATGGTGCATATGTGTACTGTGACGCAGTTAGGAGCCATGGCCTGCAGCCCCCATGAAAGGGCGCCCACCTCTCCTGTATGGAGGGACATGTGGAAATGAGGTAATTCGCTGACGTTGTGTGCAGTTGTGGGAGGTGGTCGAGAACCGCTGTGCAACTCCTCATTGGTTATCATTTGGCCCTATGGTGTACAGTGGCCAATGGTGATGTACGCCTGTGGTGACGGTTCGCACCCCCACGGACGTGATCACCATTTTCTATCTCTTCACTCACTTGCTACCTGACCTTCAACAGGAGAGGACCCTCACTTCATGTGCTGCTGTGACTTGTGTCTGGAACCAACCATGGATCGTGTCACTGGGGAAAGGGCCCCTGCCTTCACCTTGGTGGAGTTGGAGCGACTGGTGGAGGGGGTCCTACCCCAGTACCAACTGCTGTATGGGCCTCCAGACCAACAGGTGAGTACACTGTGAGCACAATGCATGGGATATGACTGCACGCAGTGGTGTGTATGAAGGCCTCGTGTGGGGGGGTTGGATGGATGTCCCCTGGGCAGCATGCATCATGTATGCTGGGCCATGTGTGTGCTAATGGGGATGGGAAGGGGCATAGTGGGCAATGAGTGTAACAGGCAGGATGGTTGGACTAATACCTTTCCCTGTGTCCATTTCCCTGCAGTTTGGCACCCATCAGAAAAAGTGATTATGGCATGCCATCGCCAAGGACGTGCGGACCCTGGGGGTCTACAGCAGGCAGAGCACCCACTGGCGGAAAAGGTGGGAGGACCTGAGACGCTGGGCACGGAAGACGGCAGAGGCCCAGCTGGGGATGGTCTCCCAACGAGGAAGGGGTGCCCTTCGAACCCTCCCCCCCTCTGATGGCCCACATACTGGCAGTGGCCTATCGGGAGCTGGATGCACATTTGGGGGCATCGCAGCAACCACAAGGGGGTGAGCACAGTGCCCCAATATACAACTTGCACGTGATGGGGTGATATCCGGGTGGGGGATGTGGGCCTGTGGGGGCCCCTAGGCCAGGCCTGACATTGTAGAATAGGTCCCATGTTGGGCAGGGCTCTGATGAAAAATTCCTCCAACCAAGTTAGTAGGCATCCACTACTGGGCAGGGGTCTGTGGGTCTCAGGTATGCTGCTATTGGCATTAGGTGTCCCTATCCATGGGCTGTTGACTAGCATTGTGACTGGTAGTGCATTGCCTAGTGCGTAGGACTGTTCCCTGTGTGTGTGTGTCATGTATGCCAACGGTGGTGTTGGTGCCGCCATTGACCAAGTGTATGCTTTGTCTCTTCCCCCCTTTTTGTTTGCTGATCCTGCCATTCTGTGCATTAGCATCATCTGCCGGAGGAGCAGAGGCACCGGCAACAGAGGGAGCTGGATCCCACATGATCCAGGATGCTGAATCTACCAACAGTGAGGCCACCAGTGGGACGGAGGGCGAGGGGAGCACCACGGCAGAGACTGAAGGGGACAGTTCTGACAATGATGCCTCCTCTGATGAAAGCTCCCTGGTGGTGGCGGACACCTCTGTGCCCACCCCAACTACAGGTACACCGCCACCCCCGAACAAGAACTACCTTCCCAGCAGCCCCTGAGCGAGTTTCCCGTGCCTGCTCACCCAGGAGGGTGGGTATCTCCTTTGCTCCAGGCACCTCAGGCCCTGCCCCACTGAGCCCTGCTGCCCGAGTGAGGAAGCTATTGACCTCCTGCGATCCATCTCTGTTGGGCATTCAACCATTGTGAATGCCATCCAGGGTCTGGCAGCCCAAACGCAACAGACAAATGCATTTCTGGAGGGCATTCACACTGTCATGGTGGCCCAACATAGAATAATCCTGGCTCTGACCTCCTCTCAGATGGCAGCCATTGTCCCTGTTTCTAGCCTCCGCCCTCCAACTTCCTCTACCCAATTCCATTCCCCTCAACCCCAACCTATCCCAAGCACACAGTCAGACATGCATGCACCCAGGACAACACACAAGAGTGGACATGGCAAACACAAGCACCACACTTCATCCTACAGGCACTCACACAAACACCATACAGAATCAGAAATACCATCATCCACTGCCTCCATTGTGACCTCCTCCTCATCCACCTTCCTCCCAGTTTCATCTCCACTCACACCTGCATGCACTACATCCTCATCCACTACCTCCATCACCAGCACGCCTATCAGTACACACCCCTTACTGGCAGTCACCACCCCCACATCCATGCACACGTCCCCTGTGTCCTCTTCCACTGTGTCTGTGCCCCCTCCTCCCAAAGTACACAAACGCAAGCACTCAGACACCCAACAGCCATCCAGCTCACAACAGCATCCAGCCCATGCACCTGCACCCAAACACAGCAGACAGACAATGCCTACAACCACTTCCTCTTCCTCCACTCCCAAACCTTCTCCCTCTTCCCACCCCAATATCCCTAAGAAGCTTTTCCTCTCCACTACTGACCTCTTCCCTACCCCTACCCCCACCATCCTTCTCATCAGGCCAGGGTGGTCAGAACCCAGGGGAGCACTTCAGCCACCCAGGCCATGGGCACGGTAGTGTCCACAGCTACTCTAGGTGGGAGAGGATACTGGACACCAGGCAGCCACTCTGAAAGGGTGCCTGCACCTGCTGCCGCAAGGAAGGGCAAGGAGGCACCCCCAGCTGCTGCAGGGAAGGGCAAGGAGGCACCCCCAGCTGCTACAAGGCAGGGCAAAGAGGCACCCTCAGCTGCTACAAGGAAGAGCAAGGAGCAATCTGCGGCTGCTGACAGGAAGGGCAAGGGGCCTGCAGCAGCAGGCAGGAAGGACAAGAGGCCTGGTGCTGGGTCTCATTTGGAGCCCACACCACCAACCATGGTGGTTCAGCCATCCAAGGCTGCAGGGGAAGGGCTGGAGCCTCCCCTACCACTGCCAGCACCGCCACCAACACCACTGCCAGCAGCAGCAGCCCCAGTGGGCAGCCGCCCGAGGCTGCAGGGAAGGGGTGGAGCCTCCCCCCAGCACTGCCAGCACTGCCACCAGCAGCAGCAGCCCCAGTGGGCAGCCATCCGAGGCTTCAGGGGATGGGCTGGAGCCTCCTCCCCATCACTGCTAGCTCCACCAGCAGCACAACCACTGCCGCCACTGATCAGCCATCACCACTGACAAATAATGTATAGTCCTGCGTCCAGGGGCTGTTGTGCAGCCTGGCACCAGCAAGTCCTGTGAGTCTGACACCCAGCTGAGGTACTGCGACCTTGCACTCCCCAAGATCTGCATCACAGGGCAAAATGCCCACTCCAGACCCAGTGGAAATTACATCTACTCACCCCATCCTTTCTAGGATGAAGGTCACTGGGGACGATGCCCCCTCCAATTGTATTTTGTAAGTTTGTGCCGCTTTTGCGTCAAGAGATGACGCAAATGCAGCACTAAAAAAGTATAAATATGGGCCAGAGAGCGAATTTGGTGAAGTGTAATCTTATTATCGCTATTATTAGTTTGTTGACCGTGCAAAGCATTACAGCCCCACCTTTTTCTGTTGAAGGGTCAAGTGGAAGAACGTTTTTGAGTTTTAAGCCAACGTTTGTGGGACATCTTTGAGTTCTGGACTTTAAAACTGCTTGTTGTTGAATTGCTTTGGATTTGAGGGACAGGAAGTGGTCCATCAGCTTCCTGCAATCCCAGAGAGCGAAGCAAGTGAACTGAATGTATATGAGATTTGCATAAAAAATTAGACAATCACTACTTGTCAAAGGTTAGTATGAGTCTAGAAAGATAGCATTTGTCGGAAGGATACAAAGAGGTTGTGAGTCCATGGAGAATTATGTAATCAATTGAGAAAGCTTGCATCGTCATGCAAGTTCATGAGTGTAGTAGAAGAGCGCATACAAGACCAATTCAAGTTGGGTTGCAATATAGAAAGGTTAGAGATTAACTTTGGCAGAAGGATGTACCTATGTTAGATGAGGTTCTGAATACAGCAAAAACATTACTATTCAATAATATGTGTAGATATAGTGAAGAAGGAATTATCTAAAAATGTTAGTGCAGTAAAATTTAAACAAGGGTCTACAGATAATAATTTTTTGAATGACAGAAACAAGGAAGAAAATAAATGTTTTAGATTTGGGAGCAAGAGTCATTTAGCCTTTCTTAAAGAATGTCCTGTAATGAAAGCAATGTGCAGGGGCTGCAGCAAGAAAGGCCATTACCAGAGCAAATGCAGGAACAAGAAAGAAAAAGTAAAGGATATTAAGGAAATGGATATCGAAGAAGACTGTTCTGTTTTCAAGTGTGGTCAAATTGTTTTGCAAGTTGGAGGTGAAAAGAAAAAATGTCCTATCAATGAAATCATTGTAGAAGGGGAGAAGGCAAAAGTATCATTTGTCTCTGGTGCGAAGATACCTTTGGTGTCCAATGCATTTTTCAATGTGTCTCGGGCTGAGTGAAATTAATGACACCAGACATTAAACCTTTTGTGTGTGGCAGATAACCTATTAAATGGAAAGGATATTTAATGGGCATAATTCACTATGGCGGATGATATGTTTCCTTCAAGGTATATATGTCAGCAAAAAGAGATAGCATTCTTAGTTGCTCCCATCAAAAAGATCTTGTGGTTATGAGAGACACCAAAAGTAACCCACCGAATAATATCAAAAACACTGTTGAAGTAATAGAATAACAGGAAGATGAAAAGGCAAGAGATGACTAAAAAGATAACAGACAACATTGCAGTGGAATTAACGAGGGAATATCCACTGATATTCAGAGCAGGCTTAGGGTGTGTGAAATGTTATACACACTTGATCAAAGTAAAGGATGGAGTACAACTAGTGTGTAGCAAGGTATGCAATGTACCATTTGCCATGAGAGCTGACATGAAGGTGGAGCTAGAGAAATTATTATATGATGTAGTGATTAAAGAAGTGGAGATAACAGATTGGCTGGCTCTATTGTTAGTAGCCAGGAAGACCAACAGGGGGATTAGATTATGCATGGGTTTGATGGTGTTGAACAAAGGGATCATTGTAGATAGGTACCAATGCCTAATATTGCCAGACATGTTATCATCTTTGAGCGGTACTAAAACATTCTCCTCCATTGACTTAAGGTAAACGTATCATCAGACAATGCTTGATGAAAAGTCCAATGATCTGACCGTGTTTCTTTAGCCAATTTGAAACATTTAGGTATAAGAGGATGCCTT
Organism: Pleurodeles waltl; assembly: GCF_031143425.1. NCBI lineage: Eukaryota > Metazoa > Chordata > Amphibia > Caudata > Salamandridae > Pleurodeles > Pleurodeles waltl. Next base: position 707,504,935 of record NC_090449.1, on the reverse strand, counting down.
TAGGGCTAGTATCAACGGCCTCTAAGCAAACATAACTATAAAGGATGAAAAGTGTAAATTTAGGCAGACACACATCGGACATTTGGGACATTTGGGACATGAAAAATCGATCGATGGCATAAAACCTAAAGTGACTCTTGTGAGTGCGATCAACAAGCTAGCCTAACCCCAAAACAAGCAGAATTACTCAAATTTTGTGTATGGGAAAATATTATTGTACATTTATTCCAAACTTTTCCATGAAATGTGTTAAGATGAGAGGCTTGTTAAAAAAGGAATAGATTTTGTTAGGGATAGTGAGTATGAGGAAGAATTTAAGGTGATAAAACAAGATGTAATTGTTGTTCCCAATTTACGCAATTTTGTTCCCATGACGAAGTTTACAATAATAATGGATACTAGCAGTAAAGGCTTAGGAGCAGTATTATTGTAAGGATAAGGGCGCATCAATAAAACCATTTGCTTTCTGAAGTTTAAATGGTGCAGAAGTGAGATACTCAGTCATAGAGAGGGAAGCCCTAGCAATCTACTGGACAGTGAGGAAGATGCATACTTTTTTGGGGGAAACAAGTTCAAAATAAAAACTGACCTTAAACCTTTGGGAGAATATTTTCTGAAAAAGGGTACTGATGGAGTGTCTGGGAGAATTACCAAGTGGCTAATGGCACTATAAGAGTACAATATCACAGTGGAATACATGCCTGGTGGCTAGAATATAATTGCAGATACCTTATCTCACTGAGTAGAATGTGTAGAAGGAGATGGGGAAGGGGATATTGATAATGAGGAGGACGGTGTGGATGAAGATTTATGTGCTATATGAGGTGGTGCTGCAACAAGTGTTTGAGATGTTAACATGTGGGTGGCACATGAAAGAGTGTGAAGGTAGGATGTCATACATTTTGGAACGTAAAAGAAGAATTATCAGAAAAACAGGGACTTTTATTCAGAGGAGGAAGTTTAGTTCCTCCAGCATCAGTAAGAAAAGATTTGCTTAAATTACCACATTCAGGGCATCAAGGCATTTCTAAAACTAAGGAACTGTTGAGGACTACATATTGGTGGCCTGGAATGGACAAGGAGAATGAAAGAATAGTCAGAGAATGTTTATAGTGTATGATGAGTGATAAAGTTTTAAAAGCTAGAATACCACCTACATGTGTGAGGATGATGCCGGATGGGCCATGCCATGAGTGGCATTAGATTTACTTGGGCCTATTCATTGTTGGGCAGGGTCCATATTTGTGATAGTGTTGGTAGACTTATTTTCGAGGTAGCCAGAAGTGACCTTCACACAAGGAAAAGAAACCAGAGATGTGCTAACTTTTCTTAAGGAATGTATAAGTAGAAAAGGTATCCTGTTAGACCTGACATCCTTGGCATGGTTTCCCCTGTCTTTTTGCCTCTGCTTCCTGTTTTTTTACTGTCTCCTTTACGTCGGTTTTGCTGGTTTTGGTACTGCTGACCAGTGTTAAAGTGCAAGTGTTCCATGTGTAAATTGTGATTATGATTGATTATCCCTGACTGGCATATTTGATTTAATTTAGTAGTAGGCCCCTAGTAACGTGCACTGAAGGTGCCCAGGGCCTGTAAATCAAATACTATCAATCAAGGGGGCCTGCAGCACTGATTGTGCCACCCACATCTTTTACTACATGTACAGGTATGTCACCCCTTAGGTAGCCCCTAGGTAACCCCATAGGCAGGGTACAGTGTATGTAAAGGTTAGGACATGTACTGATGTTTTGTACATGTCCTAATATTGAAATGCTGCCAAATTTGTTTTTCACTATTGCAAGGCCTATCTCTCCCGTTGGTTAACATGGAGATTGCATTTAAATATCTTCTAAGAGTGGTTTCCTATTGGAAGCAGGTAGAGTATGAAGTTTGGGGTCTCTGAACTCACAATTTAAAAATACATCTTTTGGTAAAGCTATTTGAAAATGACACTTTTAGAAAGTGGGCATTTTCTTGCTTAACCATTCTGTGCCTCTGCTTGGCTGCTGAATCCACGTCTGGGTCAGACTGACAGTTGGACTGTTTGTGACTTAGCTTTAAACAATAACAAAAAGGGAGTTGAGATGTGTCCTCCATATCTGATGAGTCTTCCTGGGTTAGAGTGACTGGGAGGAGCTGTCACCTGCACTTGAAAGGGCTTTGTCTGTCCCCTTACCATACAGTCTCCAACTCCATAGGGTATGGCTGGAGCAGGGCAAGGAAGAGACAGGTTCTTGTGTACTATAAAGACCTTCCTTTGAAGTTTGCCTACTTCAAAGGCAGAACTGAGTAAAAGTAGTGGGCCCAAAATCCCAAACTCTTAGAACACTTCTGGATCAAGAGGAACCTCTGCCAGAGAGAAGAGCTGAATGGCTGTGAGGAGGAGTACTGCCCTTTGATGTGTGTGCTTTGCTGGATTGGCCTGCAATTGCTGCTTCTGCCTTAGAGAAGACAAAGACTAAACTTTGCTCTTTATCCTACTTCTGATGTTTCTACTGAGAGAGCGTAGCTTATATAATCTATATGAACATGAAATGTTTATGAACTAATGTATAAGAATTCCGCATAGAAACTGTATTAACATGTTTTGCTAAAATGTGGACTTGAAATGTGACTAACGCATCCCTGCAGAATGCAGCCCACATAGAAGTAGCAAGTTGTCATTATTGAATGATTGTTTATGTGCAGAAAGACACACCTTTCTGCACATAAACAATCATTCACCACCTTTTGCTCTTTTGGGACGACTCCTGGTGGCCCACGGCCCTCAGCACCGCACCGACCCCCACAGACCACGCCCGCAACCTCGGCTTCATCTTGGACCCACTTCTCACCATGACCAAGCAAGTCAACGCCGTGTCCTCCGCCTGCTTCCTCACCCTCCGCATGTTCCGCAAGATCTTCCGCTGGATCCCCGCCGACACTAGAAAAACCGTGACCCACGCCCTCGTCACAAGCAGCCTGGACTACGGCAACACCCTCTACGCTGGGACCACCGCCAAACTCCAAAATCGCCTGCAACGCATTCAAAACGCCTCGGCCTGCCTCATCCTCGACGTACCCCGCAACAGCCACATCTCCGCACACCTGAGACACCTGCATTGGATCCCAGTCAGCAAAAGGATCACCTTTCGACTTCTCACCCACGCACACAAAGCCCTCCACAACAAGGGACCGGAATACCTCAACCGATGCCTCAGCTTCTACGTCCCCACCCGCCTCCTCCGTTCCTCTGGCCTCGCGCTCGCTGCCGTCCCTCGCATCCGCCGCTCCACGGCAGGTGGGAGGTCTTTCTCCTTCCTGGCAGCCAAGACCTGGAACTCCCTCCCCACCAGCCTCAGGACCACCCAGGACCACTCCGCATTCCGGAGACTCCTAAAAACCTGGCTTTTCGAGCAGCAGTAACCCCCCCCCCCCTTTCCCCTAGCGCCTTGAGACCTGCACTGGTGAGTTGCGCGCTTTATAAATGTTAATGATTTGATTTCTATGCGTGCTGCAGAATGCAGCACACAATGAAAAAGCAAAATTGAGGGGAAATAAAGGTATTTTTTCTCGTTGCACATTAATAACGCCACTCCTTGGGTGGCGTTAGTTTTTGGCGCTGCCTCTGATTTATGATTTCCTGTAAATCTGGGGCAACGTCAAAAACATCGGGTGTTGCTGTGAAACACTCACAGCAACACCCATTGTACGCCCCTCTGCTGCAAAAAACTGCACTGGAGAGACCCATATTTTCATGGTGGCTTTAAGCCACTAAAAGTTGCTTGGCGTCACCTTGTAACTATGGCACAGTGCACAGTGCCACCGGATCATCGCTAAAAATGAAGCTCGGGTGGCGCTAGGGGCATGTAAACATGCCCCTATGTGTGGAAATGATGCTAGGAGGTTTCACTGCTATGAGATGGTAAGGTAAAAAAGATATGTATTAACAAGATCAGTAACTTATTTAACGTTAAGACTAATATATCTTCACTTGTGCAATGGTATATATTCATTGGTGTAAGTAATGTGTTTAATGCTTTTTATTCAATTAAATATGGTTATACTTTTTTATGTTCAATCTTAGTATTCATCAATTTTGCCTAGTTGTAGTATAAGTTGCCGTTATGTAGCATATATGAGAGGGAAGTGTGTGGTAATATGCTTCTGGGCTGAGTTCTTTATGATTGCATCGCATTCCACTGGAATTCCTGGGTGAGAAGATACTGTTGGAGAATGTAATTCTTTGAAAGAAGACCTGCAAGCCGGCCAGGTGTGGATGGTGGGGATGACTTTCTTGATACTAGTAATTTAATAAACCCCTTTGATCTCATCTTGGATCCCAGACTCTTATTTTGGAGAATTGTACATTTTAACAAATGCCCATGTGTATTGACTCCTGAGTGCCTAAAGTCCTCTCTAGACCTCAAGAAAGAGGGATTTTGGTTGCCCAAGAATTATCTATTTGCACCTGCAGGTAAGATGAGTGGCAACATCACCTTGGGAGCACAGGCACTCTTTGTGGCAAGGTTTTGCTTTCTGATTTATTTCAACTTTATGAGACCCCCCACACAAATGGCGCTTCCAATACCTAATATCATCTACATATTGTGCTGAAAACACAAACCCATATCTAGCCAAACGGCCTGAATGTTAGAGGAAAAGACACTGAGACTCACATGGGGTCATTTAATCTTGCTCTGTTATGCACCAATATGTTGTGTGCTCCACATTGGCCCTCACAGCTCTAAGAGTCCTTGCACAATTCTACAGTGTCTCTTTGTGCTTTTAGTCTCATAGATTTGTTGGTCCACTGGATCAGACTGCTGTCTAGCTCCTGTACTATCTAGTTCAGTCATGCCAGATGTGGAACCACTGACCAGGAGCTGCTAGGACCCCAGATCATGAGATATATATATTTTAAGGAATCAACCATCACTTATCCTACATTGCAAGATAAGTGTTTTCCCAGATTTCTTCACTCTTGACTGTGATTGATGAGGCTTTTGATTCTGCTCTATTATAATATTGTTTTATTCACCGGTAGCTTGCATTATTTGTGATCTGTAGTTTTATACGTTTCCTGCTGTCCATGATTCAAGACTCTAGACAGTGTTTAAAGAAGTGCCATATTTTGGTAGAAGGATTATGATCTTCTGTATTCTCTTTCGTTTGCAAACAACTATTAGTCTGTGATTGCAAACAATATATAGGCCCTCATTATGACCCTGGCGGTGTTGCACCGCCAGGGCCAACGGGGGCGGGAGCACCGCCGACAGGCCGGCGGTGCTCCCTTGGGCATTCCGACCGCGGCGCTTTGGCCGCAGTCAGAAATGGAAAACCGGCGGTCTCCCGCCGGTTTTCCGTTGCCCATTTGAATCCCCCATGGCGGCGCAGCTCGCTGCGCCGCCATGGGGGATTCTGACACCCCCTACCGCCATCCTGTTCCTGGCGGTTCGCCCGCCAGGAACAGGATGGCGGTAGGGGGTGTCGCGGGGCCCCCGTAAGAGGGCCCCGCTAGTATTTCACTGTCTGCATAGCAGACAGTGAAATACGCGACGGGTGCAGTAGCACCCGTTGCACCTTCCCACTCCGCCGGCTCGATTACGAGCCGGCTTCATGGTGGGAAGGTCGTTTTCCCCTTGGCTGGCGGGCGGCCTTTCGGCGGCCGCCCGCCAGCCCAGGGGAGAAGTCAAAATACCCGCCGCGGTCTTGCGACCGCGGTACGGTATTTTGACGGCGGGACTTTGGCGGGCGGCCTCCGCCGCCCGCCAAGGTCCGAATGAGGGCCATAGTGTGCTTAACCTCGATGTTTATTGTTGCAACTGCATGGTATTGTGTTTTTTTGTTATTTTTTCAAATTTGTGTGCTTAAAAATGCCTGTTACTATTTTTGCAGAACACAAATCATCATACTAAATTCTTTCTCTTTTATATAAAATGACAACTTTGTTGTTATTAACACTAGTCATTTAATTATATTGTCCCTAGACTTAACATTCAAACCTTGAGTGCACAACCAAGTTACCCTACTAAAAAGAAGGCTGACATATAGTTTGATAAACACACGACCTGATTATGAGTGTCTTGTTAATTTTCGATCCCTGTGGGTCTGAATCAAGAGTTGAGTATTATTTAAAGAATCTGATAATTATCGGATGCGTTAAGCACCCAATAATTATCAGATGCATTAAATACCTCAACCTCTGTTAAATTTCGACTCGTCAAACCTGACAAAGTTGAACAGGGAAAAACATATGGTATTTACCATATCATATAAATTTTGGTGTGTTAAACATCAAAATTCACATTATTCTCCATCAACTTCTAAATGTGTTGCTTATCTCACTCAACAAATGATGTACCGCGTAATATTGTTATTTATCAGAGGCAATAAATAGCGCCTTAGCTCATATTCTGGTGCATAATAACTCATACTGAGTATAGTAGCAGTTTAATAATAATATTTTAGGGCTACATGTACTAAAGTTTGGTTTTGCGCGTCGCAAAAGATTATGTTGCAGTGTCAATGACACTATTTGTTATTCGCAAGGGGGTCGCAAATGCCCTACCTCATTAATATTCATGAGGTAGGTCGCAATTTGCGACCCCCTTGGGAATGGCCACCCTCACAGGGAAGGTGGTCTGCTGGGGACAGCCGACCACCATGTCTGTGACTGCTTTTGAATAAAGCAGTTTTTTTTTTTTTTTAAATGCAGCCCGTTTTTCATGAAGGAAAACAAGATGCATTTCAAAAACAAAAAATGAAACGTTTTCCTTTCATTTTTTCAGAGCAGGCAGCGGTCCGTAGTTTTTACTGCCATTCACAAAGGGGAAAGGGTCCCATGGGGACCCCTTCCCGTTTGCAAATGGGTTAGCACCAGTGTGACACTGGTGCTAACTGGGATTGTTTTGCGACCGCATTCACGGTCACAAAACAATCAAACATGGACCACCCCTTCCTAATTGTGACTCGCATTCCCTTTTTGCGATTCGGTAAATACTTTACTGAATCGCAAAAATGGGGAGGAACATGCCAATGTGCATTTTGCACATCGCAAACGGCCCGATTCGCTGTTTACGATGTGCACAATGCTACGTACATGTAGCTCGGAGGACCAGATGTAGGAACCGTTTTGCATGTCGCAAACTGCGAAAAACGCAGTTTGCGCCATTCAAAACGGCCATCGCGATGCTGATTCACATTTTGCGAGTTGGTACCAATTCGCAAAATGTGAATCCGACTCGCAAATAGGAAGGGGTGTTCCCTTCCTATTTACGACTCGCACCGCGATGCAGAATTGCTTTGTGACTGCGAAAGCGGTCGCAAAGCAATTCGCAGTTAACACCCACTTGAAGTGGGTGGTAACTCATTCGCAAACGGGAAGGGGTCCCCATGGGACCCCTTCCCCTGTGTGAATGTCGCTAAAAATAATTTTTCCGACCAGGCAGTGGTCCAATGGACCACTGCCTACTCTGAAAAAATGAAACCACATGGTTTCATAATTTTTTTGTATTGCAACTCGTTTTCCTTTAAGGAAAACGGGTTGAAATTAAAAAAAAAAAAAAACTGCTTTATTACAAAAGCAGTCACAGACATGGAGGTCTCCTGTCTCCAGCAGGCCACCATCCCTGTGAGTGCAGGGACTCGCTATGGGGTCGCAAAATGCGACCCACCTCATTAATATTCATGAAGTGGGTCTTTGCGACACCATAGCGAGTCATAGAAGGTGTCTGAGACACCTTTCTGCATACAATTTTGCGAGTTGCAAGTTGCGAGTAGGTAAGACTCGCAATTTGCAAGTTGCAAAATTTTATTTTGCTACATCTGGCCCTTAGTCCCATAATTAGCACCATCCTAGGCTGGGATCCAGAGTAGCATTGCCTGGCAGATCTGAAATGTTTAAACTAGTGTTGGCAGTAACAACACTACTTCTTCCATACATAAAATTGATGTGGTTTTTAAAATTTATTTTTTAAATAATTTTTGCAGGTAAGGGTACAGTGGGCCATAATAAATTTACAAAGTATGCATCGAATATTGTAGTAAATATTCATGATCGCTCCAAAATGACATTCTCAATCCAGAATCTTAGAGTCTCATTGGTGAGCCCTTACAAAATTGAAAAGTAGTAGACTACACTCATTGGCCATGACTATATGTTCTTCCCCTAGCACGACTTGCGGTTAAATTCAACCCACAAATTGCACATATAGAGGCTCTGCTCTATAGACAAACAGCTAGCAAAACATACCTGCGGTATATAATTCAGTGTCTGCTCCATACATTCATAAACAGGTGCCCAAATTAGATTGCCCCTCTCCGAGCCCGCCTCCCTTTCACTCGTAGAGACCTTACTCCAAATTATGCATGGCCAGGAAGCCTGCTTGCCCCTCTGCCAATGTAGGGGCATCTGGCCTTACCCAGTCAGATGCAATACATATAAAAGCCATGGCCATGAAGAATAGATCCCTTCCTCCCTTTGAGAGACCCTGCTCCTCACCGATACTGGTCATTACTGCCTGAGGTGTGACCTGAACTTGTCCCTTAAAGATCCTACCCAGAAAACCTGCAATAGCCGGGAAATAATAAATTAACCGAGAACAGGACACAACAGATATGAATAATGTCAGCTTCCTCTGCCCCTCATCTGTGACACCTTGAATCTGGTCTCTTACCCCTTTTGTGAAAATTATTAGGAGTGTGATATAACTCAAATACTGTTTTAAAGTGTTGACTTTTGAGGCTGGCATTCAGGAGCACCTACGCACAAGTCAAAAGAAAACTTCCAAGTAACTCCATAGCAACAATGAGGCCTTCAAAGAGAACGTAGTAGATCTGCCCAATTCAGCACCCCTGGTCGTTTATAACTAATAATGGGTATTCAGCGACATCCAACTTAAAAAGATAATCCTCTATCTGCGGGTGTACTTAAAGAATTTCTCCTTCATCCGCCCAAATGTATCCTGCAGCTTCTGAAGGAACTAAGCTGCCCATTCTCATACAGGTCTCCCAGCTTCACAAACCCACATGCTTCAAAGAGTTTAGATATCATCATCTTGAAAATATACCCAGGGAAAAAACAAATGGGTGCATATTGATTACATGTAGTAATATTGAGCATCCTTCTGGCCTGATGCAAAACCATGAATGCCCCATCAATCGTTTTAAACCTAGTTCTTTTGTAATGACTGCTCTCAAGGTACCTTAAAAGGCAACTCTTGACATCAGTGCTCAGTGCTAATTGGTAAATATAGGGCAATGCAGTAGGATTAATCTTAGTGGGATTACCAGTTATCAGAACAGCAAAATGCTGTAACATGCATGACCAATAGTAAAGCAAGCAACTAGGGACTGCCCATGCTCTATGCAAGCTGGGGCGGATCATATACTTTGTCGCTCTCCTTGGCTTCCTAGATTCCCAAATGAAGCTGAAGCACAGGCTTTCCAATTTAGTGAACCAGCTTTGATGGATTTCCAAGGGCATGGTTCAAAGTAGGTATATTACTCTTGGGAGAGCCATCATCTTCAATACATTGCATATTCCCATCAATGTTCAATGCAGATTATTTATTTTGAGAAGATCCTTCTTAATCGTATTCAATAGCCACAACAGATTGCTTTAAAAAATCTTCCCAACACCTGGAAACAAGGTTCACCCCCAGATAACTTACAGCTTCTACTGAGCATTGCTCATCAGGGTTAAGCCCTCAGTCCTCATCACGTGGGTCTTGTCCACGTTAAGATGATATCCTGAAAGGTCACCAACTATGCTGTCTTCCTCTTCTATGGCCTCTAAAGCCTTACAGGGCTTAGCGGTTACAATCGCTATATCATCCACATAAGCCAACAGTTTATACTAAAATTGATTCACAGAGATTACTCAGATTGCTGTTCTTTTCCAAATGGGCAATAGACAGATCTGTATATAAAGCAAATAGTAAAGGCAAACAGAGACACCCCTGTCTTGTCCCTATGGTTATAGGAATCAAATGCAACTCCCCTACCTCTGATCTGTATTCTAGCCTTAGGTATTTGATAAAGAGCACTAATAGATCTAATAAAACCTGGGCCAAGTCCCTTCCACTGCAGAACTTCCCAAAGATACCCCCCAAGAGGCTCAGTCAAAGGCTTTCTCTGCATCCAGCAGCACCAGTCCCATGGGTGTCTCAGTTACATTCTGCTTTGTGTAACAGAGTAATACCTCTCCAAACATGATCAACAGTGTCACACCCCCGAATAAACCCATGCTGGTGAGGGGAGACACGCTTGGTTATGACCTTCCCTAGTCAACATGCCAGGACTTTAGCGTAGGTCTTTGCATCTGCATTGATCAATGAGATGGGCTGCAATTACCCCCGATTTGTGGGGATTTGCCCTTTTTATTAAAAACAACAATATTAGAATCTTCCCATGAGGGTGTTGTCACTCCCTCTGTCTGTGCTAAAAGGAAGATAGTAGTCATTGTCTCTAAGATCTCAAGGAGAAACAGCCTATAGAACTTCAAAGGAATTTGAACAGGCCCACTGCCTTCCTTTTTGCCAAAGAACCTACCTCTGCCATTATATCTTCCCTTGTAAAGGGCTGTTCAAGAGAAGCCTTCTCCTCATCATTCAATTAATTCTCCTCAATTGATTGTAAATACCTGAGATAGCCATCAAGCTGTGGGGGAGTATCCTCTGCATAAAGCTCTGTGCAGTAGTTCCTGAAAACCTCAAGTATCTCTGAAGCAGTTCTGGTCCTCCTTCTTTGTTTATCCTCAATAGCCTCAATCTCTGCTTCTGACCCCCTCTGCCTGATACAATGCGACAACAGCTTACCGCTGCTCTCTCCAAATCTGTAGGAATCTGCCATATGGCTGAGATATTTGACACCCACTTCTTTGCTATATTTGCCATTAATTATTGACTTAATTACCAAGACTTTCTGCAAGATCTGCCCACAATCCTGCCCCTGCATGATTGCCTTGGCTAATTCAACCTCATATTTGAGAAGGGCCAGGACAGTTCCTGCATATAAAGATGCATTTGTCGCTCTTTAGTTAAGTTGTAACTCAATGTCTCCCCTCTTACTCCTGCTGTTATAGAGTCCCATACCATTCTAGGGCCCGCAGTGCCTAGATTAAACAGCAAAAAACTATTTTAACTATTTGCGCATGTACATGACATAATCCCCTTCATACAGGAGTTTTCTATCAAAAGACCATGTTCTAGGCTACCGTACAAATCCGACTACCGCACACTCTAATATTAAGGGATTATGATCCAAGAGTGTCCTAGGGTAAGGTTGAGTACTAATCTGTCCCACTAAGGGTGCAGAGATGAAAAAATAATCAAGGTGTACCAACTTATTATGGGGGTAAGAGAAGAATGGGAACCCAGGGTCGGGCTGCTTAAATATCGCCCCACTACACACATTGATCAGGCCACGGTCTTTTATTACCTTCTGGACAGACTGATAGACATGTAGCTTCCTGCCCGTATAACTGGAGGCCCCTTCCAAAGCACCACCTGCCTCAGTATGAAGATTAAAGTGTCCACTCAGTATGAGAGGGGCTGGCCATGTTGCCAATTCCAGGTTAAACATGTGAAAAGCAATCAGATCTTCTAGATTAGGCCTGTATATTGAGCATAATGTGATCCTTGCTGCACCGATGCAGGGGTCTATGATGACCCATCCCTCCATTTTTTCAGATTTTACTTTAGTTAGGGCACCAATAGAGCAATTGGCCATTATAGCTACTCCACCAATTGTGCTCCCCTATATTGTGCAACCTAACAATGAAAACTCGAACCTTTTGAGTAACCTCCTTCTCTCCCATGGAATGTGGGTTTCCTGTAATCAAACAATATCAGGCTTCATAGCCCTATGTCCCAATGCCATTCTCCCCCTCTTACCTATGTTGTTTAACCCACAGACATTAATCATACAGTTGTGTATTCTTTCCTGTGTCATTAAAACTGATATCAACCATCCAGACTGAACATCCTAAGATGTGGGCTAAGATGTGTGCCAGGTTGAAATCCCTCACGACAGACTAGGCTCACTACTACTACTAATGTGTTTCTTGTCCTCAAGAAAATCACCACCTTACCATGCATATGGCCTACTCCCCTCACCCCTGCTACCACAGAACCTTCCTCCCCCAAACAACCATCCCGACTACCCCCAAAGCCCACCGCACACTCTCCCCTCTCGCTCCACCTCAACCCTACTCCCTTACTACTCCCCACCCTTAGTCCTTCCCCACCCCCAGCCCCATCTATCATAATTGGCAATTGACCCACCCAGGTCCATTGATGGAGATTTCCCCCCTTTCAACCTGTGCAAATCTAAAACCAACTGTAAAGTTGACCCACAATGTTGCCCAACCTTGCAGGACATGCCCAACCCTAGCCTGAGAACCTTAACTGGAACTTAGTGACCTCTTCCCTACTGTTAAATCAACTGAATCAACAGTCAGCCCAGCTTAAGACACAGGAAATGTCGCAAACTTGTGCCCCCTAGCCAGCACCGATACCATCCAAAAGTTCCTTAGCCTTAATCTCTGACATGAAAAAATGGGCCCTATTCTGTGCTACAATCTTAGGTGTGGTTGGGTTCATTAAGTAGGCCTAGGCGTCCTTCTGTTAAAAGGGCTGAATCAGCTGTTGAAGGCATCATCTTCTTTCTACAGTTACATGACAAAAGTCTGGTTTGACAAACAAGTACAGTCTTCAGAAGACTGTTTGTGATCTAGGAGGGCCAGATCAAAAAAAGCTTGGTGTAGCAAAAAGTTGCCAAAAAAGACAAGCACCGCTCTTGGCTTATCACCCACCTGGTGACCTGTTTTCCTCAGTTTATAAGGGAATGGGTGCGCACGCTGGACCTCTGTCACCAAGTCCCACTCCAAGAGTTCAGGGAACGCCCCTTTAAACAGTCTGACAATAAAGTTTCAGATGTCATCTCCTGCTAACCCCTCCAGAATGCTCAGCACTCTTAAATTGTTCCGCCTTAATCTGTTTTCAAAGACCTAGAGTTTCCACTGAGCATCCATCACCCAAGTTTCCAATAGACCAGTGGCCTCTTTTTGCACTGATGCCTCGGTCCCCTATGAAACAATTCTCATTTCTAGTTCCCCAAATCTGTCAGAAAACAGGTTTTAGGCACCCCCTTGCAGCCTCCGATAGTCAGTCTGTGTCTTACGGCTGCCCGCCCAGTCTCTTCTTGGTGGTTCATAATACTCTGATAGATTGCTTCCAGAGAAACAGAGTCAGTGGGGTCCTGGGTTGGATTACCCCATTCATTCACCTCCAGGCGAGGCAGCACAGAGTAATCCCACAGTAATTCATGGTCTTTACTAGCTGATTTAGCCCCAGCGCCTTCATCCCGCGGCAGAGTTCCCCTCTTTTTGACAGTATTTGATATAGTCTGCTGGGCATCAGGGAGTACAGGCCAGCGATTCCCTTCCCCACTGCCAAGGCTGCTCATTCCACTTGTCTTGCTCCCCCTTGAACTCCTCCTGCCATGCCCATGCTCGGTTTCATCATCTGACCATTCTGAGTGATCAGACAGGGAGAAAAAATGCTCAGCCATGTCCTCTGTGTTCAATTTTGAATGCGCAAAGTCATTGGTCCCATCATTCGCTGTCTGCAGAGGCGCCTCTGTATTTACACTAGTCAAAATAATTCCCCCTGCTCCCCCCTCTGCAGTGTTATGGTCAGCAGCAGCATTCTTACCAGTGATGGATCTCATTGGAGTCCCCCCTAGAGCAGTCATAGCATCCTCGCCTTTGTTGCAAATAATCAACTCAGCTTTGTTTACCGAAACACAAAAAGCTCTTCCAATGGCCATCGGAGATGTTGCAGCCGCACCTGCTGCTACACCGCTTAACTTCGCAGACACCAGGGAATCACCGGGTTGCAGCCCAGGGACAGGCTCAGTCAGCCTGCCACTTCCTGCAGAGACTCAGAGGTAGCAAACAAAGGGGCATACTTATGGTTTTTGATGCAAAACTGCGCTAATGCAGTTTTGCGTCAAAATCCATAGCACCTGCTAGCATCATTCCATAGCGGCAGCCAGGCACCATATCTATGGACTGGAGCACGCAGGTGCTAAGGAATGGCTAGCATCTAAGAAAAAGACTCTACCTGGGGGGGTGGCGGTAGGGAAAAAGCGCTAGCGGGATAGAAATTACAATGGCTGGTTAGCGGCAATAAATATGCCACTAACCAGCATAGTGTCATTTCCTGATGCACTAGCACCCAAATATGACTCTTGCCTTCATAAAGACAAGAGTCATGTCCATCACCACAATGGCCAGCACAGGGGACCCAATGGCACTTAAAAAAATTAAAATGAAAATAAAAATACAAATAAAAAACAAATTAAAAAAAGTAATAAAAAACTTACCTCTACTTACCCAGGATGGGGTCTCCTCTGGTGTGAGTGGGGGTGTTGCTGGGGCTTGGGGTGGGCAGCTGTGGCCCATTCCATGGTGTTTGGCAATGGAAATGGGTCCACGGGTACCCTAATGCTTGCTCTGACCCAGGTGTTCAAAATGGCTCTAAGCAGGCTCTGTGTGCCTCATGTCTGCACCTGAATATAAATAAGGCAGTAGGGGGTTAGTGTCATGTTGTGGATGGGAATGTCTACCTTGCATCTAATTAGCGCAAGGTAATTTGCTGCATCTACAACATGAGGCTAACTCCAATATTTTGATGCTAGATGGGTCTAGCTTCAAAATATAAATATGGAGTTAGGTCAGCGCCATTTTAGCGTCAAAATAAATGACGCTAATATGGCGCAACCAAAGTATAAATATGCCCCAAAGCACCCTGCACACTACAGACAGAGCAGCCACTACTCATGCCGCATCCATGGTTGCCCACCTTGAACATCTGGCGAGTGCCAGTATCGGTGCTTTTAACTCCAGATTCCATGCCAGTATTGCAGGTGTGCCGGCTGTGTTTCTTGGCCAGATTGTGGAAGCCCAAAATAGGGGCTGGGTTCGGCCGCTGACTGGGGGGATCTTCAGAGCTTGGCTCAACAAGCTGGCGACAAGAGCGGCCCTTAGCCACAACTCCCTCCTTTAACTGCGCATCCATAATTATCATGGGCATTCTTATTCACGAGACAGGACCGCCAGCCTTCACCTCGATACTCACCTTAGTGACCATAATGTAATTGTGCCACAGCCTGAAAGGCACCCACGAGAACAAGCAGCAGGCACCGTAAGTCTATAATAGTAGCTCCGATCGGCTCGTTGTGTTGGGAGGATAACACCAAAATGTCATAATCATGCTAGTCGGATAGCTTTCATCACCCCTAGCACATATAGAGGGTCCGAAACATCACCAGACAGAGCAGGGTTGAGAGGTTTACAAACCGGCCATTCACCCAGCCACCATCTTGCCCCCTCCACCCCAGGAACCATCAAAACTTGATGTGTTTATGGAAAAATGTATGTGTTAACGTAAAAAATAATCATATTACCAAGACTTTAGATGCTGCCTGCGGAATTTTACAAAGCACCTGGGCACAATATGTAACTAAAACATGTACTTTCAGCTCTGATATGCCTTCTGCAGGGAGGTACATAGCCTATGAAGTGAAAGCTCTTGCTGAGAGAAGCTTAGATGTGTGGATGTTCTAAGTAGACTCTTACTGGATGGGTGTGCAGCAGATGGCTGGATACCTTAAGTGTGCTTAACGAGGATTTCAAGGACGGTAAAATGTTGATGCAATGTTTGAAGTTTCTATTATGTGTGTACCCAGATTAAGGAGCAATTATGCCCAAAGCAGGCTAGCTGTGACTGTCAACTACAGATCAGTTCTGTGTATGATGATTATAATCCAGTTAACATCATAATGGCATGTGGGTTTACCAATTTCTAATATTTTGCCACCAGACACCTAAAAAATAATATTGTATGAATTTCGTTTTTCAGAAATCTGTTGACATAGAATAACGTTTATATTTGTCTTCCCTAGTTCTACAAACAAAGTAAGTTGGCCTTACCTACATTTTAAAATATGTACCTTCTGCCTCCTAATAATACATAGTGTTAAGTGCAATACACAAGGCATTACAGAATACCAACCTCTTGTTTTTTCGGTAGTCACCCAGAATCAGGTTTATTTGTTATCTTAAACCTTGGAGCAACCTTGTTTTCTAGGTACAACATTTTATCCAAATATATTACGTCAAATGTGAAGTTTGGCGTTAGGAAAGCAGGTATGGTGGCACACGAAGAAGAATACTAACAAACACGCGTAGTGCTATTAATAAGGTTTACTGCAGGCCGCATCTTTTGTTATGTAAATTGATATCTTTTATCAATAGCACGCAAAGAAAAGTATGCCTGAACAGGAACACAAGCAAATACACTTTTTTTCCCTTTGAAAGGTTTAGTTATGCATTTTGAATGGTAAAATAGTCAAAATGCAATAAAATGTGACAAATGGGGGGACAATGGCTAGCAACGGATCAGGAAAACAATGAATAAGTGAAAGAGAAGTCAGCAAGGATGAGGAGAAAGTTAAGGGAGGTACAAGACAGATGAAGCTGCAACAGTAGAAAAAAGGAAAGAAGAAAAGAAAAAAAAGAAGACTAAATTCAGCTTTTCACCACAGTCACTAGCTCCTCATCCAGGAACAATATTTACTGTACTGCTCTTGAATTAGGGTGAGACTGTAGTGTGGTTGGGAGTCAGATAAGGAAAGGTTAGGGTTATGGAATTATTCTTATGTGCCAACCGTGGCCACAAAATGATATGACCTGGCTAACTCAATTAATTATGTTGCAATAAAAATGATAACACATGATATAAATTAATGTGATACTCAATATGGGGAGATTGAGAAGTAAAATATCATTCAAGGTGTCACCGGTATATTCTCCAAGACACAATAACCTGCACTAAAGGTACCAGGACATGGACATAAAAAAGTACTAGACTTACTGGTCTTAGCCATGACTGCAACTACTGCAGCACTAAGAGACATCTCTTTGTGGAAGCATAAGTTTGGTATGACCATTGATCCTGGGGTAATCTCTTGTCTTCTTGCTCAGAAGAGGGTACACTACACTAAGCACCTTGAAGAATAGAGTTTTCCAATGTTGGCGAAATGTTTCTTCTCCTCAATGGCCTGTTTTTTGGCAGGAGTGTATTTGTTAGGTTCCATATTCTCACCTTCTCATTGGTGAGCAGTAGCACTTAGCAGAGAGGACTCTGGGGTCAGGTGTCAGACAATTTACACATTTGTCTCCATGTCAGTCTTGCTCACTTACTTTGTAAACAAAATATTTTGCTGAAGATATTACCGGAAAGGTGCTCTCGGATGAACAATGAACTTCAAATGAATATCGCTCAGTAACTGCTGCTTGGTGACAAACAACACTGAACAACAGCCCCTCATGTTCAGGAAAGCCATCTAGCCTTCTCACTTAGGGGCATATTTAAGAGCCCTGGCGCCACGGAGTGTCACTTTTCATGATGCTCAGGTGGCCCTAACCACTGCTTCTTATTTACAAGGAGGTGTAATGGCACTTTCTGGTGGCATCACGCATCTTTGTAAATATGGACCTTTCCAATGCAGTTTTCTGCGTCAGAGGGGTGTGCAACGTGTACAAAGTGTTGTAAACCTGAGGCAGCACCAAAAACGAACACCACCCCAGGGTGGACGTTAGCATGGCAATACGAGGAAGAATGCTTTCATTCCTCCTCAATTTTAGCTTTTTCTATGTGTGCTGCATTCTGCAGCACAAATAGAAGAAGCAAAATGCCATGGACGCTTGTTTATGTGCAGGAAGGGACATTCAAAATGATGCTTTTGTACTTTTATGAGTGCTGCATTTTGCTGCGCACATAGACGTGCCAAATCGCCATTAGAGATTGTTTATGTGCAGGAAGGGACACATAAACAATTTATCACCTCAACGCAGACACCCTTTCACAATGGTGCAAGGAGGCCTGCATTGGCGCTGGGCAGCCTAATTCAGCACCAGAAACCTCTGCGTTTCTAAAGTGGAGCAGTGCAGTGCTGCTATTTTTGGTGCAGCACTGCGCTGCACCACTTTAACCTAAATGTGGGCCTTAGTTTCCAAATTCATGCAATAACATTTTGCCTAAAGCAAAAGGGAAATTTTAAACATTATGTGTCACCAATGAAACATGAAATAACAGAAATTATGCAAGACTACGCAGGCCTAAAGCAATTGCCTACACTTAATGGAAGTCACATTTGCTGCTTCAAAGTAGGTAGCTCGAAAATGTATTCATTTCCCCAGGTACCCTTATACTCGATTGCTAGTACATGACACACGGGGCCTACAGGTAGTAATCTCGTTTTTTTACCCCAAAAATCAAAACAATAGTAGCATGCATTTTAGGGATAGGATGAAGAACATGGTTTTTCTAATATAAATGTATAGGGATTCCTGGTTAGAATTTCCATTTTCAAACCATGAGACCCAATAAGTCGATAGTGAGCGAGAAAACATAGGGCCATTTCCCAGGGACCAATTGAGACCTCTGGCTTTAAAACCCAGTATGTGGTTACATCCTCCTGCTCTGTATGTTTGCATATGGTATTCATGTAGTGAGAAAATAGCCAAAAGGCACCAGAGCACTCTACAGTATTAAAAATAAGTATTTAGTCAGTGACTGATAGGAGAGGTAGCTGGATTGTTTACAGGTAAGACATTGAGATGTTTTGAGATGCTACGCTCTTTAAAGAAACAAGTCTTATTTTCTGACTAGACAATGACATGTTCTTTGTGGTTGTAGGGCCAGGTAATAATATTCATAACAAGGAGTGAAGACAGGAAACCACCAAGCAAGATGTAAATGTTTCACTGAATAATTGATTCAGTGCAATTACCATGTGCATAATGAGATGAGGTAACAACTTGGTTGTTGCACTAAATCCTTATAATTTAGGCCCAGATTTAAGAGGGCATAGCACCATTCAAATGCCACATTAGCTCTATTTTTTTTGCTAATGTCAAACACGCCTCGCCAAATTTACAAAGTGGCACAATGCATGCCAGGCATAATGTAAATAAAGGGGACATTCCTCCATTAGGGGTGCCGAAGAGCTTTCTTTGCTTCATTTCTTCTGCCTTTTCAATGCCTGCTTTGATCAGGCATTGAAAGGAGGCTCCAGTTTGTTACAATGGGCCTCTGGGTGCTTTGCAGGATTAGCGCCAAAATGTTTTATGCTAATCCTGCAAAGCGCCAAACTAGAGTAAAAAATTCTGATGCTAGTTCCCTAACTACTTGCTAGAGCTGTATATTAAATAGAGTATGGACATGGTGGCATTAGGGGGGCGCTAAGGGATGCAAAAGAAAAGTGGTGCTGCACTAGGTGCAGCGCCACTTTTCATAAATATGCCCCTTGGTTTTACAAATAGGACTAATGGTTTTCCTCTCAAAATGCCAGACTGTGTCCATAATTCATGTAGTAATAGATTTTGCAGAAGTGTTTGCCCAGGGTCAGACTTGGCCAGAAAATAGACCTAGCCATTAAAATAAAACTAGGCCCCATAAATGAATTAGAGAATTAAAAAACAGACCACTCAGTCACCTGTGAGAATAATCAATAGGGCATTACGTGATTGCCCTTTAGGTCAGTCCTACCCTGAGATTGCCTCGCTTCTGGGGTCAGATAGCTGCAGTGCTCTTAACATGCACCATTGTCCAGCCTGGATCTAACATGCCTTCTGGAGTTAGAAGAGTATGTTTCATAGTTAACTCCAATGAGGTATGAGGTATACTCGTGTTTGCTGTTAATGTCCTGCCAGCTTGTTGTAGAAGTCACATGTTCTAATTTACATTATAGTGATAATGCTGTAGTCCAGAAGAGTAGAGGCACCACTGCCTGCAACAGAGGCTATCAGTCTGCCTGCTTCAAGCCTGGTCTCTGACTGTGTTATGGTCATAAGAAGGACACAAATACAATGTTATTCTAGGGTTTAGTCTTAGAACAACAGCTCGCCTTAATTTGTCTGATTTACTAGCTTGTACGATTGAAAATAATTTCCATTAGGATTCCTGTGAGTGGTGTCAATTATCACTAGACCTGGGCTCAGTCAAAAAAAATGCAAATAATTTCAAAGATCCTGTGGATGACAATGACAAAATCAACTCGGCACCCAGATAAATAATACCATTACATGGAATTTATGTATCTGTGTGATATAATGTTTTTTTTCTTCATAACCCAATAAATACATTATGTTTTTTTAATCTCTTTGGGCACATGAAATATGGCCTTGAACCAGCATGTTATCACTTATATGGGTGATACACTGATTTTCTCTTTGCATATGAGGCCTGTGACAGATCAGGAATGATATACAATGATATACATCAAAATCAATTATTATTAATTGAGGTGAAATGTTAACGTTGTATTCTGTTAATGATACTAATATTTTGTCATATAGGACTTTCATGTAATAATCCTTGTTCTATGTAAAGTTACATACATAAGCACAATGCTGAGTCCTTCGTGTCTAAGAAAGCTCTGAAAATCAGGTGACCTTCAGGACAAAAACTATTAATTTACTGTTTTGTGTTGGTAAAAGTCTACAAGCAATTTTTTCTGTGAGAGTAACATTTTGGATGGAAGGTTGATTACCTATTTGTTTGACAAAGAACATCCAATTGAGACATCATACAAGAGAATGTTTAGGTAAGAGTGAATGGGTGATCGAGATGTTCGGAGCTTAGGTGTCCTACAATACCACTATGGAGGGGGGAGGAGTTTGATGGCTGGCTTGAATGTCAGCATATATGGCCAGGGGATAAAATATGACATTGCCACCACTTGGTAATGTGTCATTAAGAATGCTTCATCAGTGAATTTTTGCCATTGCAAATCCAGAGCAGAAGAAGATATGATAGAATGTCCAACGATGGTAAAATCTTTGTTGTGGTGAGGTGAAGATCAGATTTGGTACTAGCAAAACATTGGGCTGTCTCTGTGCAAACATCAATAGAATAGAAAGAAAAATATGTTTCTGCCAGCTACCTATCCGATGTGTACGCAGTAGAACTTGGCACAAAGAGCTCATAAAACAACTTCAAGACAGAAGTTCAAAACAGCAGACATATCCAACATGCTGTAAAGAACACAACCAGCGTCCTGAACCACAGAACATGGAGCAGACCTAAGAAATTGTGTCCCTAAATATTACCACCAAGAAGCAGTTGACATCAGTATGCAGACCATTGCCACTGTAAACATGAACCGAACATCTCACTGGAGATGACTGCACTGCCTTGCAATGCAATGACTCCTCTCCCTCTCGTCCTGTTCTGCTGTGTATAACTCTAGCATGGAACATTTATGCCTTTGTCCAATTTTTCTGGGTCATCACATCTGACAACCAGTCACTTATAATGAGGATCTAAATCTGCAACTGTTTAGGATTTATGTAAGAATATAAAACTTTATTCAAATCCTTGAGGAAAGACAGCAGCACACAGTCAAATGTACAATTGATGTACTGGGATACCTATAATGGTCAAGCCAAAACAGTCAAAATCAATAGATCATTGTAAAGAGAGTAAAGGCATCCACAACCTCTTGTTATGGGTGATGGATGGGAACTTTTATTATTCTTCTTCCCTATTGGGAATTGTAAGGGATAACCAACACTCAGACAGTAATTCTTAGTCCTTTAATCAGTGAGTCTCAGCGGTGATGTTGAAAAGTGTTTTTATTCTGGTTGACACTTTTCTCCGGGCTGCAGGTGAAACTGTGACTATCTTCTCAGTTATGGCGTTTCTCTTTAGGGTGTTAAAGTGCCTTAGAGATAAAAACAGACAGAGAGTCACTGAGCCTGTTCTCAGCATTAATGAAGCCATTCAACAAAACCAGTGTGCTTTTGGGCTCAATATTGGGAACTGTGTTGCTGTAAGGATTTCCCTTTTGTCCCCACTCCATCTGTTCACCCCCTTCCCTTCTGCAGTGTGTATTGTTTTATCGATACCACCAGCTCAGAAAACCCGATTTCAGGACTTGCCTGGGGCCACAACTCTAGGTTTCAGTGGTGGCATCTGGGGACAGTTGGCCTTGACTATCCGGTCTGACTCAGGGGTCTTCACTTATCTACTCTTGCCACGGGTCTCTGAAAGTTGTGGTTCCTCTTGCTCCTTCCCTGGTCCACTTCTGTTGTGAGCCACTCACCTGAACTACAGGTGGTTCTGATGGGGCAACAATAATCCCTGAATCCCAATGAAAACTGACAGGGAAGCAATAGACTCAATGCAACCCTACGAGTTTTCAAGGGGAAGGGAAGTTGAGATGAGAAATAGAGAAATAAAAGGACTTCTGCGTTTTCGGTTTTCTCTACTCTGGGCACTACTGGGCTCAAGGATATCTGGATACTGGTTCTGGATTCAGGATACTGGCAATCAGGATTCTTCAGATAGAAGGGTCTGGATTCAGAGTTCCCTGTAATTAACCCACACTTTAAAACAGGAAAACCCAAACAGATCTTTGGCATTAATTACCATCAAATCAACATACCAATAATTCACACTTGAAACATTCCCCAGTATGATTCAAGAATTATCCAGGAATTATCATGTACAAGGATTTGCACTGAGAGTAAATTCCTAGGCTATTCACAACAAAACTACTTCAAATTCTTCAGTAGTTCAATAGCCTCAAGAGTTCAAGGTTCATATGCAAACGTGCAGTGGCAATCAGATTATAGTTCTCAATTGTCCCAGAAATCTTTAGAACACCAACGTCAGATTCTGATCGAGAAAACACTGATTGTAAACCAACTATGAGCACAAGATACTGGAAGGTGCAGCTATTACAAGAAATACACATTTTCTCTAATGTCTTTTCAGTCACAAGATTGATCTGAGTATTATTGCTTGCTTTAGATAAGTTTGATTAACCAGCACTGATCAAGATCCCAAATTAAACAGAAAAAACTTGTGCTACCTTTTTTTGGGATGACAAGTACTGTGGTAACTGCAGAGAAGATCGGAAATACTAGGAAGGAACACAGGAAGCCCATCCCTGCGGGGAGAAACATGATTCTGGGAAGGTATGGATGTCACTGCAAAGAGAGGATTGGCATTGCGAAGGCTGCTGAAGACTGGAGACAGATAAGCGTTGCCTCCAAGTGAAACGAGGCTAAGCAGGATTTAGTCTGAAACACCGGCTTTTATAGCCGGCTCAAACCAGGAGCGAGGAAAACAGAGGAACACGTTAGTCATTATTGTAATTGCACAGATTTCTCAACTGCCTTTTATCATTTGGGGGATCAACTAATGCACCAGCAGTTGTAGACAGTTGGCATGTGCTTCCTGGATTACCCGAGTGAGAACAAAGGGGCATATTTATACTCCGTATGCGCTGATTGTGCGTCAAAACGTTTGACTCACAATCAGTGCAAACGTTGCCCCGTATTTAAACTTTGACGCCCGAGCCCGTGGATGACAAAATTCTGCTTTGTGTGTCATTTTTAGGATGCGGCAACCCGCCTTGCGTTAATTATATGCAAGGTAGGCGTTCCCGTCCAAAAAAAGGCTTAAAGGGCAGTGTGTCGTATTTATGCTTTCGGGCAAAAATGACACACGGCCGGGAGGCGGAGCCAGAAAATGACGCACAGCCCGATTTGCGTAAAAAATTAACGCCTGGGTCAGGGCACGCGTTAAAATGGGGCAAACACACCTGTATTTAATCAGAACACACAGAACAAACAGCAGAGTAGCAGAGCAGCAACAGGGAGCCATGGAGGTGATACTAATCCAGCGTGCACGCAGACACAGAGCCCAGCAGCAACAACAGCAGCTACAACAACACCAGCAGGGACCCCAAAAGCAGCGCAGAAGGCAGGAGAGGATATTCCGCCCAAGAACCACCCTTCAGGGCCTCAGGGAACACAACATCATACAGAGGTACCGGTTGAACTGGCAGGCCATTCAGCAGCTGCTGCGCAACATTGAACAGCAGTTGGCCCTCACTTTGGTGACACCCCGCACCATCCCAACAGAAACTAAGCTGCTTGCCGTACTTCATATGCTGGCAAGTGGCTCTTTCCAAACAACTGGTGCCCTGGTTGGCGGAATATCACAACCATCATTCTCTGCCTTTTTGCCCAAAGTACTGGATGCCATCATTCGACTGACACCCCGCCACATCTGCTTCCCTAATACACTGCAGAAGCAGCAGGAAACAAAACAGGGGTTCTACCTCATCAGTGGCTTCCCACACGTCCTTGGTGCAATCGACTGCACACAAGTACGCCTTGTGCCACCTGCTGCAACTGAACACCTCTACCGCAACAGGAAGCACACACATTCCATCAACGTGCAGGCCATAGTCGATCACCAGGGATTGATCACCAACATCGTGGCTAAATATCCTGGGAGTGTACATGACTCATACATCTTCCGTCACTGCACCATCAATGAACACTTCCAATATGGACGGTATGGCAATGGACTACTTGTTGGTAAGTACAAAAACCTACTGATATACACACTGCATAGCAACCCTCTAGGACACACAACACATACACCACAACAGCAACATGTGAACAGGAACACACTGAGGTTGTGACATCGCTACCCATGTTTCTTAAGTCACCATTGAACCTGTCACACATCAGAAATTACTGTACAGCCTAATGTTAAGACGTCAATGAGTGTGGTTGCCTAAATGTCACCTTGCAAATTGTAAGTGTCCCAATGACCTTTACATTAATCCATTGCATACGTTTCAATGTATGGGATGTCCAGGGTACTTTGATATGAACGTGTTAACAACACTTTCAATTTTAACTGTGCATGGAACTATCATCTCACTCCCAGTGAAGACACACGGACACCTGTATCACAAGTCACAATGCTAGGGAGGGCACACTGTACTGCAAATCCCAAAACATACTGCTGACAAACGGTTAGCAGACAAACACTTGTTCAGCCAAGGAAACAGCACAATGCAGATGGTACAGCCTACAAGCATAAAATGCCACATTCGTACACAAAAGAGTCACAGACAATACAAGACAACTACTGCCATGAAAGGTATTTTAAATAGTGCCAGCTACATCAACATGATCCCATTCATTTTCTCTTGCAGCTGATCAGGGGTATGGCATCCAGCCATGGATTATGACACCATTTGGCAACCCAAGTACTGCAACACACAACACTGAACAACAGCCCCTCATGTTCAGGAAAGCCATCTAGCCTTCTCACTTAGGGGCATATTTAAGAGCCCTGGCGCCACGGAGTGTCACTTTTCATGATGCTCAGGTGGCCCTAACCACTGCTTCTTATTTACAAGGAGGTGTAATGGCACTTTCTGGTGGCATCACGCATCTTTGTAAATATGGACCTCTCCAATGCAGTTTTCTGCGTCAGAGGGGTGTGCAACGTGTACAAAGTGTTGTAAACCTGAGGCAGCACCAAAAACGAACACCACCCCAGGGTGGACGTTAGCATGGCAATACGAGGAAGAATGCTTTCATTCCTCCTCAATTTTAGCTTTTTCTATGTGTGCTGCATTCTGCAGCACAAATAGAAGAAGCAAAATGCCATGGACGCTTGTTTATGTGCAGGAAGGGACATTCAAAATGATGCTTTTGTACTTTTATGAGTGCTGCATTTTGCTGCGCACATAGACGTGCCAAATCGCCATTAGAGATTGTTTATGTGCAGGAAGGGACACATAAACAATTTATCACCTCAACGCAGACACCCTTTCACAATGGTGCAAGGAGGCCTGCATTGGCGCTGGGCAGCCTAATTCAGCACCAGAAACCTCTGCGTTTCTAAAGTGGAGCAGTGCAGTGCTGCTATTTTTGGTGCAGCACTGCGCTGCACCACTTTAACCTAAATGTGGGCCTTAGTTTCCAAATTCATGCAATAACATTTTGCCTAAAGCAAAAGGGAAATTTTAAACATTATGTGTCACCAATGAAACATGAAATAACAGAAATTATGCAAGACTACGCAGGCCTAAAGCAATTGCCTACACTTAATGGAAGTCACATTTGCTGCTTCAAAGTAGGTAGCTCGAAAATGTATTCATTTCCCCAGGTACCCTTATACTCGATTGCTAGTACATGACACACGGGGCCTACAGGTAGTAATCTCGTTTTTTTACCCCAAAAATCAAAACAATAGTAGCATGCATTTTAGGGATAGGATGAAGAACATGGTTTTTCTAATATAAATGTATAGGGATTCCTGGTTAGAATTTCCATTTTCAAACCATGAGACCCAATAAGTCGATAGTGAGCGAGAAAACATAGGGCCATTTCCCAGGGACCAATTGAGACCTCTGGCTTTAAAACCCAGTATGTGGTTACATCCTCCTGCTCTGTATGTTTGCATATGGTATTCATGTAGTGAGAAAATAGCCAAAAGGCACCAGAGCACTCTACAGTATTAAAAATAAGTATTTAGTCAGTGACTGATAGGAGAGGTAGCTGGATTGTTTACAGGTAAGACATTGAGATGTTTTGAGATGCTACGCTCTTTAAAGAAACAAGTCTTATTTTCTGACTAGACAATGACATGTTCTTTGTGGTTGTAGGGCCAGGTAATAATATTCATAACAAGGAGTGAAGACAGGAAACCACCAAGCAAGATGTAAATGTTTCACTGAATAATTGATTCAGTGCAATTACCATGTGCATAATGAGATGAGGTAACAACTTGGTTGTTGCACTAAATCCTTATAATTTAGGCCCAGATTTAAGAGGGCATAGCACCATTCAAATGCCACATTAGCTCTATTTTTTTTGCTAATGTCAAACACGCCTCGCCAAATTTACAAAGTGGCACAATGCATGCCAGGCATAATGTAAATAAAGGGGACATTCCTCCATTAGGGGTGCCGAAGAGCTTTCTTTGCTTCATTTCTTCTGCCTTTTCAATGCCTGCTTTGATCAGGCATTGAAAGGAGGCTCCAGTTTGTTACAATGGGCCTCTGGGTGCTTTGCAGGATTAGCGCCAAAATGTTTTATGCTAATCCTGCAAAGCGCCAAACTAGAGTAAAAAATTCTGATGCTAGTTCCCTAACTACTTGCTAGAGCTGTATATTAAATAGAGTATGGACATGGTGGCATTAGGGGGGCGCTAAGGGATGCAAAAGAAAAGTGGTGCTGCACTAGGTGCAGCGCCACTTTTCATAAATATGCCCCTTGGTTTTACAAATAGGACTAATGGTTTTCCTCTCAAAATGCCAGACTGTGTCCATAATTCATGTAGTAATAGATTTTGCAGAAGTGTTTGCCCAGGGTCAGACTTGGCCAGAAAATAGACCTAGCCATTAAAATAAAACTAGGCCCCATAAATGAATTAGAGAATTAAAAAACAGACCACTCAGTCACCTGTGAGAATAATCAATAGGGCATTACGTGATTGCCCTTTAGGTCAGTCCTACCCTGAGATTGCCTCGCTTCTGGGGTCAGATAGCTGCAGTGCTCTTAACATGCACCATTGTCCAGCCTGGATCTAACATGCCTTCTGGAGTTAGAAGAGTATGTTTCATAGTTAACTCCAATGAGGTATGAGGTATACTCGTGTTTGCTGTTAATGTCCTGCCAGCTTGTTGTAGAAGTCACATGTTCTAATTTACATTATAGTGATAATGCTGTAGTCCAGAAGAGTAGAGGCACCACTGCCTGCAACAGAGGCTATCAGTCTGCCTGCTTCAAGCCTGGTCTCTGACTGTGTTATGGTCATAAGAAGGACACAAATACAATGTTATTCTAGGGTTTAGTCTTAGAACAACAGCTCGCCTTAATTTGTCTGATTTACTAGCTTGTACGATTGAAAATAATTTCCATTAGGATTCCTGTGAGTGGTGTCAATTATCACTAGACCTGGGCTCAGTCAAAAAAAATGCAAATAATTTCAAAGATCCTGTGGATGACAATGACAAAATCAACTCGGCACCCAGATAAATAATACCATTACATGGAATTTATGTATCTGTGTGATATAATGTTTTTTTTCTTCATAACCCAATAAATACATTATGTTTTTTTAATCTCTTTGGGCACATGAAATATGGCCTTGAACCAGCATGTTATCACTTATATGGGTGATACACTGATTTTCTCTTTGCATATGAGGCCTGTGACAGATCAGGAATGATATACAATGATATACATCAAAATCAATTATTATTAATTGAGGTGAAATGTTAACGTTGTATTCTGTTAATGATACTAATATTTTGTCATATAGGACTTTCATGTAATAATCCTTGTTCTATGTAAAGTTACATACATAAGCACAATGCTGAGTCCTTCGTGTCTAAGAAAGCTCTGAAAATCAGGTGACCTTCAGGACAAAAACTATTAATTTACTGTTTTGTGTTGGTAAAAGTCTACAAGCAATTTTTTCTGTGAGAGTAACATTTTGGATGGAAGGTTGATTACCTATTTGTTTGACAAAGAACATCCAATTGAGACATCATACAAGAGAATGTTTAGGTAAGAGTGAATGGGTGATCGAGATGTTCGGAGCTTAGGTGTCCTACAATACCACTATGGAGGGGGGAGGAGTTTGATGGCTGGCTTGAATGTCAGCATATATGGCCAGGGGATAAAATATGACATTGCCACCACTTGGTAATGTGTCATTAAGAATGCTTCATCAGTGAATTTTTGCCATTGCAAATCCAGAGCAGAAGAAGATATGATAGAATGTCCAACGATGGTAAAATCTTTGTTGTGGTGAGGTGAAGATCAGATTTGGTACTAGCAAAACATTGGGCTGTCTCTGTGCAAACATCAATAGAATAGAAAGAAAAATATGTTTCTGCCAGCTACCTATCCGATGTGTACGCAGTAGAACTTGGCACAAAGAGCTCATAAAACAACTTCAAGACAGAAGTTCAAAACAGCAGACATATCCAACATGCTGTAAAGAACACAACCAGCGTCCTGAACCACAGAACATGGAGCAGACCTAAGAAATTGTGTCCCTAAATATTACCACCAAGAAGCAGTTGACATCAGTATGCAGACCATTGCCACTGTAAACATGAACCGAACATCTCACTGGAGATGACTGCACTGCCTTGCAATGCAATGACTCCTCTCCCTCTCGTCCTGTTCTGCTGTGTATAACTCTAGCATGGAACATTTATGCCTTTGTCCAATTTTTCTGGGTCATCACATCTGACAACCAGTCACTTATAATGAGGATCTAAATCTGCAACTGTTTAGGATTTATGTAAGAATATAAAACTTTATTCAAATCCTTGAGGAAAGACAGCAGCACACAGTCAAATGTACAATTGATGTACTGGGATACCTATAATGGTCAAGCCAAAACAGTCAAAATCAATAGATCATTGTAAAGAGAGTAAAGGCATCCACAACCTCTTGTTATGGGTGATGGATGGGAACTTTTATTATTCTTCTTCCCTATTGGGAATTGTAAGGGATAACCAACACTCAGACAGTAATTCTTAGTCCTTTAATCAGTGAGTCTCAGCGGTGATGTTGAAAAGTGTTTTTATTCTGGTTGACACTTTTCTCCGGGCTGCAGGTGAAACTGTGACTATCTTCTCAGTTATGGCGTTTCTCTTTAGGGTGTTAAAGTGCCTTAGAGATAAAAACAGACAGAGAGTCACTGAGCCTGTTCTCAGCATTAATGAAGCCATTCAACAAAACCAGTGTGCTTTTGGGCTCAATATTGGGAACTGTGTTGCTGTAAGGATTTCCCTTTTGTCCCCACTCCATCTGTTCACCCCCTTCCCTTCTGCAGTGTGTATTGTTTTATCGATACCACCAGCTCAGAAAACCCGATTTCAGGACTTGCCTGGGGCCACAACTCTAGGTTTCAGTGGTGGCATCTGGGGACAGTTGGCCTTGACTATCCGGTCTGACTCAGGGGTCTTCACTTATCTACTCTTGCCACGGGTCTCTGAAAGTTGTGGTTCCTCTTGCTCCTTCCCTGGTCCACTTCTGTTGTGAGCCACTCACCTGAACTACAGGTGGTTCTGATGGGGCAACAATAATCCCTGAATCCCAATAAAAACTGACAGGGAAGCAATAGACTCAATGCAACCCTACGAGTTTTCAAGGGGAAGGGAAGTTGAGATGAGAAATAGAGAAATAAAAGGACTTCTGCGTTTTCGGTTTTCTCTACTCTGGGCACTACTGGGCTCAAGGATATCTGGATACTGGTTCTGGATTCAGGATACTGGCAATCAGGATTCTTCAGATAGAAGGGTCTGGATTCAGAGTTCCCTGTAATTAACCCACACTTTAAAACAGGAAAACCCAAACAGATCTTTGGCATTAATTACCATCAAATCAACATACCAATAATTCACACTTGAAACATTCCCCAGTATGATTCAAGAATTATCCAGGAATTATCATGTACAAGGATTTGCACTGAGAGTAAATTCCTAGGCTATTCACAACAAAACTACTTCAAATTCTTCAGTAGTTCAATAGCCTCAAGAGTTCAAGGTTCATATGCAAACGTGCAGTGGCAATCAGATTATAGTTCTCAATTGTCCCAGAAATCTTTAGAACACCAACGTCAGATTCTGATCGAGAAAACACTGATTGTAAACCAACTATGAGCACAAGATACTGGAAGGTGCAGCTATTACAAGAAATACACATTTTCTCTAATGTCTTTTCAGTCACAAGATTGATCTGAGTATTATTGCTTGCTTTAGATAAGTTTGATTAACCAGCACTGATCAAGATCCCAAATTAAACAGAAAAAACTTGTGCTACCTTTTTTTGGGATGACAAGTACTGTGGTAACTGCAGAGAAGATCGGAAATACTAGGAAGGAACACAGGAAGCCCATCCCTGCGGGGAGAAACATGATTCTGGGAAGGTATGGATGTCACTGCAAAGAGAGGATTGGCATTGCGAAGGCTGCTGAAGACTGGAGACAGATAAGCGTTGCCTCCAAGTGAAACGAGGCTAAGCAGGATTTAGTCTGAAACACCGGCTTTTATAGCCGGCTCAAACCAGGAGCGAGGAAAACAGAGGAACACGTTAGTCATTATTGTAATTGCACAGATTTCTCAACTGCCTTTTATCATTTGGGGGATCAACTAATGCACCAGCAGTTGTAGACAGTTGGCATGTGCTTCCTGGATTACCCGAGTGAGAACAAAGGGGCATATTTATACTCCGTATGCGCTGATTGTGCGTCAAAACGTTTGACTCACAATCAGTGCAAACGTTGCCCCGTATTTAAACTTTGACGCCCGAGCCCGTGGATGACAAAATTCTGCTTTGTGTGTCATTTTTAGGATGCGGCAACCCGCCTTGCGTTAATTATATGCAAGGTAGGCGTTCCCGTCCAAAAAAAGGCTTAAAGGGCAGTGTGTCGTATTTATGCTTTCGGGCAAAAATGACACACGGCCGGGAGGCGGAGCCAGAAAATGACGCACAGCCCGATTTGCGTAAAAAATTAACGCCTGGGTCAGGGCACGCGTTAAAATGGGGCAAACACACCTGTATTTAATCAGAACACACAGAACAAACAGCAGAGTAGCAGAGCAGCAACAGGGAGCCATGGAGGTGATACTAATCCAGCGTGCACGCAGACACAGAGCCCAGCAGCAACAACAGCAGCTACAACAACACCAGCAGGGACCCCAAAAGCAGCGCAGAAGGCAGGAGAGGATATTCCGCCCAAGAACCACCCTTCAGGGCCTCAGGGAACACAACATCATACAGAGGTACCGGTTGAACTGGCAGGCCATTCAGCAGCTGCTGCGCAACATTGAACAGCAGTTGGCCCTCACTTTGGTGACACCCCGCACCATCCCAACAGAAACTAAGCTGCTTGCCGTACTTCATATGCTGGCAAGTGGCTCTTTCCAAACAACTGGTGCCCTGGTTGGCGGAATATCACAACCATCATTCTCTGCCTTTTTGCCCAAAGTACTGGATGCCATCATTCGACTGACACCCCGCCACATCTGCTTCCCTAATACACTGCAGAAGCAGCAGGAAACAAAACAGGGGTTCTACCTCATCAGTGGCTTCCCACACGTCCTTGGTGCAATCGACTGCACACAAGTACGCCTTGTGCCACCTGCTGCAACTGAACACCTCTACCGCAACAGGAAGCACACACATTCCATCAACGTGCAGGCCATAGTCGATCACCAGGGATTGATCACCAACATCGTGGCTAAATATCCTGGGAGTGTACATGACTCATACATCTTCCGTCACTGCACCATCAATGAACACTTCCAATATGGACGGTATGGCAATGGACTACTTGTTGGTAAGTACAAAAACCTACTGATATACACACTGCATAGCAACCCTCTAGGACACACAACACATACACCACAACAGCAACATGTGAACAGGAACACACTGAGGTTGTGACATCGCTACCCATGTTTCTTAAGTCACCATTGAACCTGTCACACATCAGAAATTACTGTACAGCCTAATGTTAAGACGTCAATGAGTGTGGTTGCCTAAATGTCACCTTGCAAATTGTAAGTGTCCCAATGACCTTTACATTAATCCATTGCATACGTTTCAATGTATGGGATGTCCAGGGTACTTTGATATGAACGTGTTAACAACACTTTCAATTTTAACTGTGCATGGAACTATCATCTCACTCCCAGTGAAGACACACGGACACCTGTATCACAAGTCACAATGCTAGGGAGGGCACACTGTACTGCAAATCCCAAAACATACTGCTGACAAACGGTTAGCAGACAAACACTTGTTCAGCCAAGGAAACAGCACAATGCAGATGGTACAGCCTACAAGCATAAAATGCCACATTCGTACACAAAAGAGTCACAGACAATACAAGACAACTACTGCCATGAAAGGTATTTTAAATAGTGCCAGCTACATCAACATGATCCCATTCATTTTCTCTTGCAGCTGATCAGGGGTATGGCATCCAGCCATGGATTATGACACCATTTGGCAACCCAAGTACTGCTGCAGAGCGTACATACAACGACGCCCATAGGAAGACACGCAGCATTGTCGAGCGGACCTTCAGCATCCTCAAGTCAAGGTTCCGCTGCCTCGACATCACTGGTGGTAGCCTCCAGTATTCCCCCGAGATGGTCTGTAGGAACATCCTCACATGTGCAATATTGCACAACATTTGCATCAAAAGAAACATTCCCCTCCTGGAACCAGAGCCACACATGCCTGAAGAGGAGGAAGAGGAGGATGCTGGCCTGCAACAGGAGGGGGAACTACAGAACACAGCCGCTGGTATATGCAGGCTGCAACAGATTGTAAATAATTTCTTCTGAATATGATCACCTTCACCACTTTAGGTAACGAAATGAAATAAACACCTATTCTAATCACCATATCATGGTCTGGCTATTCCTTTTTGCACACCTTCATCTCTACTTATCAGAATAAGAGTGTTGCCTCATGGAGCATTGCTGAGATATTGAGTAGGACACGGAACATCCCAGAGCTAATGTGATGCCTAACAAACAATGGTCACATACACACACACTCTTAATGACATATATCATGTACATATCTCCTTTGAAGGCCAATAGTAGAGGACCACAACTATTTCTCACATACATGTTGAAAGCAAGGTCCAACGCAGCATATGGCACACAACTAAGACACCATCACTCAATAAGGGGAAAACAAGCCTCATACATGAGGCAGTCAATGTGCTTTGGCATCAGTAACAGGAATCCCTGACCAGACCCTTGAGAGCAGTAAGTCCAACTGCATCCAATCTTTGCAAGGACTATCTGTGACTAGGGTTCCCTAGAAGCAGAACATAGACAGCACAAGTGCCACACATATGACATGCATTGCGCACATGACATTCCATGTACATGTCAGCCAATTTCCTAACTCATGACACACCCATGCACCTGGTCACAACCCACCTGTCGGAAATGTCCCTGGAATACTAAGATGTGTACCCTGATATTACCTCCTCTACACACACAGACCAACATTAGCAAACCAGTGTGCTACACCCTTTCCTATGGTATGCCATTGTCATAGAACATCTGACTGCAAGGACGTCAGGTCAAGTTATACACTGTCTTCTAGTTTCAAAGCCCTGTTAGCACATGTAGATTGTTTCCCCTTGTGAAAATGTCTGTTGGCCCTTAGAATGCAAGTCTCACCTACAGGACTGGTGAGAAACAGATGCAGCCCACACCTGTGATCACCTCCATGCACACCACCCATTTCAAAAAGCACTGCCCCTGATGATGCCTGGAACAGCATAGGAGTTGCCATTATGTCAAATACATGTCAAGCATTGATACTAATTAAGCCATGTAACACAGCCCTTGGGTTCATTTGTCACCTTCAAAAACACAGGACGTACACAGTTTGACATGTCAACTGTCTAGTTTGTCCTCAGAACAGTCTCAGTCAGACCACTGATTACGTAACTTGTCAAGTAACTGGATCCTGAATCACCTTGCATTCTGTCAGCCTGACTGGCAACTGTCTGTGCGTCACACTAAAGTATCCCTGTGTCTACATATGTACCACACTTGCGTTAGCAAACCTCTCATTCATCAGGGGGCATTGGGCATGGGCTTCTTCCATGCATACCCAAATACATTGTATAGCATCATCTGCCTTTTAACTGTATCATTTGTGTTACATCCTCTTGGAAAAGCAAAATTCATGGCCCATCCCTTGTCTGGGTTGCATTTATGCATGAATGACAAAGTGTGACAGTGTCTCAGGGCCGTAGGCAGGGATTGGGTACGGGGCTTTCAGCACAACCAGCAACCTCTGATAATGTCCATGAATAATACACAAATGTCAGGACCCTGACAGTTCACACACAGCATCACAGTGCGCACAACATAGTGATGGGCCGTGTGTGGTGAATAGCTGCGAGAATAATCAGCACAGAGGCTATGATGTTCCCAGATGCAGTGGGAAGTGCAGAGGCAAACCTGTGTACAAATGTTGTAATGACACCTGCCGGAACATGACACCTGAAACATTATCTCACTCAGCACACCAAGGTTGCCCTGTTGACTGTCTCATTACACGTCTTTAGTGACAGGGTGGAACCATCCACATGTTGGTTAACATGTCCACATCTACTTTACTCACATTGATCAACCAAGGATACTCAGTAGATACAGGAATAGCTGCCACTGACTCATGATGAGTCCTGGACCGAACTGTGACAATTTACACCCCTAACAAACTACAGGATCATTATTGGACCACACACATGAACAAGACACCTATGTGCAATTGATCACTGGAAATAAGTGGACACGTGCTGTCTTGTATGTTGGTCCACCACAGCCACTTGATAGTTGGGGCTCACTTCTATGGCCTCAAATGTGGTGTCATCATACATATGAGATTCACCCTTGTCTGTCTGTGCAAACAACATGGTACCCACTTCCTGAATGCATGTGTATGACTCACTGTGGGATTCTCCAAGTAGTGCCTAGGAAGCTCTTACCAATACTCTAGGACAGAGGATGTAGAAAATGTGGACCATTGACATGAACAAGCGTCTGCCATCCATCTGGTGCATGCTATGTCACATGTGGTGTCTATGTGACCCTAAAACTTGGAAGTACACTTTACGGGTGTTGTTACATGTATGACTAACACATGCCCTCGCTCATTTTCAATTTGACTTGCATCTAAGGATTGGACACATGGACGTCACATTCATACAACCATATGTACAATTATGCTTCATGTGATACACACACACTTGGTCAACCAACACATTAGTTGTCAAAGCACACACTTTGAGGCAAAGGCATTTAGGTATTGTACATATGTACGTCACATTGCTATCCTCTCCTTATGCCAAACATGCACAATTTGTGCAACACATATATGTAGGCCACACTTATGACCATCTATTGCGTCAGCCAATTGTAAAAATACTGTGAAGGGTGTAGTGGATCATGTTCCGCTGCAGTATGATGTCACACATGTGAACATACACCATCAACACCATTCTGTCTTCAATTAGCCAATCTCTGAAGTGTTCCAAATGTAAAATAACCAAAAAACAAGTAAAAATGCCCCAAACCAGTTAATGCACTGTAATGTTGACGTCCCTAGCGTTGTGCGTCATTTTTTGACAACCAAAACTGTATTTGCGTCATTTTTTTTACGCACAGGAGTGAAATTTAGCCCGCATCCAGATATTTGTACAGTCCATGTATCACTATGTGGATGCGGGTTAATATTCACGTCTGTGTGTCAAAAAAATGACGCAAATACAGTTTTGGTAAACAAAAAATGACGCATAACGCGAAAAAGGCGGGACTTTTCATACAGGAAGTGATGTAATAGGATATCCTGTTTACAGATCATGTACAGTGGGTGTACTTTCACTTTGCAGTCTATGATCCTTCTAGACTGTGTGGCTGTGTAGAGAGTGTTGTCCTGAGATTTTGTGCTGTTTTTGTCCTGTGTGCTATCTGTAAAGTCCATTTGTGAAATAAATATTGTTTGTGTATACTGCAGTCCTGTGTTTTGTCTACATTTGTCCATTCATCTTGTGTTTTTCTTGTTTGTGGGAGTCTGTTGTGGGTAGTGTTAGTTTGGGGATAGTTGGGCTCTTTTAGTGCTTAGGTTTACTTTTGTTCTGTCTTTGTACCCCTGCTTTCCCCCTTTTCCCCTTTCTATTTCTTTTACCCCTATTCCATATCATCACTTATAAGTATGTCTGGTAGGCCACGTCTTGGCAGGATGGGGGAAGAGGAGTTGGGGGGCTTCATCTGGCTGGTGACGCATTTCTTGCCTCTCATGATCCAGGCAGGGGGCAGGGTGATACAGGGGTATCCGACAGAGGCGCGCAGAGTCCGGTAGCGAAAGGTGCTGCATCACCTGCAGCATGTGTATGCCAGCCAGAGGAGTGACCACCAGCTAAAGCACCGTTGGGCTGACCTCATCACCAGGGAGCAGGATCTCTTGGACCACCTGGGAATCATGATTGGTGGCACTGTTGGTGAGTACGAATTATGTTAATGTGCACGATTAAATGCTCTGTTGTGACATCAGGGGATTAGTGCAATGTCTGCCAGCTAACTTGCTGACTGTGTGTAATGCTGGGGTAATACAAGGGGATCATTGATGCACTGTGGCAAGGATCACAATTGCTAGCTGTCAGGTAGCATGTGCTCAGCAAACTTACAGGTTACTTTTCCATGAAGGAAATTGGTGCGGCCTTTTTGTCAGAACAGCTAACAAAATATGAGCCAATCATGTCTATATAGGGTACTATTGATAGTGAAGTACAGATGTACCAACATTTAGGCCAACTATGTTGACACAATTGCTAGACTGACTTTAGAATCACTACATGATGCTGAAAATGAGTGCTGCCTTCACGTCAATTGATAATAGCAAAGTGGCTCAGACATGTCTCATGTGAGTCTGGTGAGTGTGGAAGGAAAGCGTTCACAGAAGTACTATGAATGTGTGGGATTATTGTGTTCCTTGATCTTTTTGGATACATGTCAGTTCTTGATTTGAAAACATCATGAAAAGGTGTAAGTTGCCCTCAGCTAACATCTTAAGATGTTTGTTGGAATTAGTTGAGCCACAATCCAAATATGGATGGCATTCCAAGTGTATGCACATGGCCTCACATCTCCATGGTTGGTGCAAATCACCATAGCTGGGCCACATCAATTGACTATACTGTAACAACAGGATGGCTTACAAAAGTCCCTGCCCCTCCATCTGTACATTGGGCCTATGTGCAATAAATGTGTCATGGCCACAAGGCATGTTTGACTGGTAATGCAGTCCTCAAGTAACCAGGCTTTGGATGTCTCTCTTGGATGCACATGATGAGACGATTACACTCCATATTTTTTAGTGCTCACCAATTATGGGGCATGTTTGCAAACACATGATAGTTAGGGCCAATGTATGTGTGCAGATATGTGTGTAACTGTCACAGGAGACCCATGCTATGTACAAGTTGGCCATGATATATCAGATCCAGTACCATCATGTCTGAATGGCTGCCATTTCATTATTAAGCCTACACATTGTAAATGTTTATGAAATTGTTGCACTGTGCACAGATTTTGAGCACATTTCTTCCTTCCATACCTTACAGGTGGACCGGCACCCTACACTTTGGGAGAGGTGGCGACATTTGAGGACCCCGACCACTCCAGTAAGTGTTGATAGGTCTGTTATGTGTTGTGTTTGCTGGTTATGGACTCGTGTGAGTTGGACGCATAGCAAGGTGTGATGCGTTGGGCAAGCTTTTCTCTTGTTCCATAAGTGGGAATGCAGTTCTCACATGTTTTGAGTTTGACAATGCGGATCCAATGGTATCATGTAGGGATTGTAGGACATCCCTGTAGGCCCCACTGTAAGTACAGGGGATAGTCATGTGTATGACAGTTGTATCACCAAGAGTCGCAATGGAAGTCAGCCCCAATTTAGTCAGCCTGTCAGACCCACATTCTCTAAGATTGGTAGAGCTAATAGCTTCCCTATTTACCTACGTTATTTTGAAACAGTAGGTAGAACCTCCTAGCAGCATGTACTTCCACATGTAGTGCAACAAGTCTGTGGAACCTGAGTGCAATGGCCTAGGTGTGCATGCAATTCATGATCATGGGTGTTCTAGCAACTCTGTGTCTGATGTAAGTCATGACTCACTAGAAGTATATGTTGTGTACTAAGTTCTGCATTTCCTGACATGTATGACCCTATGAGTGCTCTAGGGTTTGCTGACTCCTAATTGTAGATAGACCTTACCTGTGGTGTGTCTGTAGAGACAAACATGTGTGGAGTTTCCTATACACTCCTCGGTGTACATGTTGTTGGCAAATTATAGTTGTGTATCCACCGCCCCTCCTCAAACACGGCCATGGGTTTGTGAATGGGGTACCTAGTACTGGTGCTACCAGTATGTTACACATACATGTGAATAAGTGATGGTTTGGTTGCATACTAGTATACACACTCAGGTTTGGCACTTGGTACTATACTGGCAAGTCCAGTTACAACTTGCAGACCATGTGGCTTTAGTTTTGCTTTCCGTACACTGACATTTGTAGCCCAGCTCTTGGCGGAGGATATGCAGCATGATTCTTAGCTGATAACTGTCAGAAATCAGATTGCAAGTCAAAGACAGTTATTACCCATCTTGCAGGTTATGGATGTGCTTTGTGTGATGTGACCTTTGTAGTCTGGCCTTCCATATACTTCCTCAGGGACATTCAATGCTCTGTATTGTGATATGAGCTGTTACAAGTACAGTGGATGTAATGTCTGATTAACTTGCTGTGCCATTTCACACAATGCAGTTACTAATGTACAATATCTGCATTTGTCTTCACAGCTGCTAACATGACTCCAGACCAGGTCCGTGAATTTCAGCGCCAGGCCATGCGGTATCAGCACATCCTGCTGGTGGAGTCGGGGTTCCGGAGGATGGCCCAGCGATATTGCCATGAACGGGCCTCTGGGGCATGGCGAGCCTTCCCACAGGGTGGGCCTACTTTGCCCACCACAGCCACCACCAGCACAACCACCAATCAGAGCCAGGTGGCCCCACCCACAGTTGCCACTGTTGGTCCAACATCTGCTGGACTTCCTGGCCCCAGCATTGCCACCGGTGCAGGACAGCCCACTAAGCCTGGCACCGCACCCACACAGACCTCCTCCACCGGTACCCAGACTGCCACTGCTCCATCTGTTGACCCTGCAGCCTTCAACAGAATGGAACATAAGATGGACAAAGTGCTGCGCAAGTTGAGCCACCTGAGCCGGGACGTGCAGCACATTAACTGGTGGGTCAAGGACATTAAGAGGACCCTCCAGAGGGCCATTCTCTAGACACTTTTTTTGATGGACATGATTCCCTCCCCTCCCTACTCTTTCATTGTTCTTATAGTTAGTGGGC
The DNA here is from genome assembly GCF_031143425.1 of Pleurodeles waltl. NCBI lineage: Eukaryota > Metazoa > Chordata > Amphibia > Caudata > Salamandridae > Pleurodeles > Pleurodeles waltl. The sequence continues at coordinate 707,465,075 of NC_090449.1, read as the reverse complement.
TTAGGGGGCTTAGTGTTAGGTTAGCATAGGCTGTTAGTTTAGTTAGTGTGGGGGGTGGGAGGTCCTCATTCTTTATATTTTTACTTATTAAGTGTGTGGGTGGGGGGCTATGTTGGGGTTCTTGTGTGTTAAAAAAATAATAATAATAATAATAATTTAAAAAGAAAAATACCCCAAAAAAATATATTTGTTTAGGATAGTATAGTATGTGTTTAGGTTAGTATGTGTTGTCCTCCATGTGTCCCGTCTCATAAGGGGGTGGGGGGTAGATGTTTAGAACGTTTCGTTACATGTGATAAGTAAGTGTAGCTTAGGTTAGTTAGGGACAGTTGTGGGTAATGAGTAGTCAGGGTAGATTAGGGTAGGTAAGATTTTTCCCTCAGTTTCTTCATCTGTGGTTAGCATTTAATAAATATTTGGTTATCCCTTAATAGTATGTGTGGAATGGTACTTGATTGTGGGTTTGGATTCAGTGTACATCAATTTGGTACTATAACATCTGTGTCCTATGCTACAAACAAATCCCAACTGAGCTGTACGATTGGCAGCTAGCCCAGAGCTACCTTGCAAAGTGTCGACCCTTTGTTGCAACCACCAATCACAGTTAATATGGATCCCAATGTGTTTCTGTTGATAAATGTGTTTTCAAAGTCACTAACAGTGCTTCCAGACTTGATACTGGGGAAACAGTTTTAGGTCTGACTGCAGTGTGATGATCATGCACACCCTTATAAGATGAGTTCTCATTGGCAATCTTGTATTCTTGTCTTCATGATCCTCATACATCATTTGTGACACAGTTCGGCATGATTACCTATTTGTATGTTAACTCAGACACCTTCATTTGTGCAGTTTTTGTAGTGTTTACTTAGATTAGTGCGGCATGTTTATTGTGTTATATTTGCATGTTTACAACATTTTGCGACCACTATTTGATGACTTAGTTATCCCCTGAGGAAGCATTCTTCTGTCCAACACAGCATGGTGGTATTAGGTTTCTCACTTCATCCGATTTGTCCTTCAGGAAGGGCAGAGTATGATTCAATCATGGGCACTGTGCAGAATTCTCTGACTACATATTATCAGGACAGTTTTATTGACAAGCTACGTAATTTGACAGTAGGCACATTTCAGTTATCTACTTCACAGTTGATATGTCACATTACCCAGAGACAGATTTGTTGTGTAAGTGCTATTTATTGAAAAGTGCTGTAGTGCTATCTGTACATTGTCCATGATTGTGAGTCCATTATAGTGACATTTTAAATTGGGAACCGACACAAGGGGTTACGGAAATGCTTTTGACATGCTGGGGTTGATGTTTCAGACAGTGCAGAGGGACAGGATTTGGCAATGAGTAGGAGAGAGACAATCACTGGGCTGGGTGACAAGATATACAGTGGTTTGCAGAACAGTGCTCGAGTAAAGTTGTTGCAAGACTAGCAAGTTACAATGCGCAGGACCTTAGTACATGTGGGCCATGTGGCAGGGACTAGTGCTTCCGGGTCATTTTCCTTGTGAATGTGATCTGTTCCATGTCTTCATCTTCTGGTGTGTGTGTTGCCTCCTCTGTTCTTGGTGGTAGTAGTTGTGAAGGGGCAACACACACCTCAGTGTTAGAAGACGTGGAGTCAGACATCCCGGTCGCTGCTCCCTGTGAAGGTCTTAAGGGCAGTACTGCAGCACTGAGGGTCTGCTGGTTCTTGAGAATAGCAGCCACATCACGATGGTAGGCAGCCAGGTCGGCCCTGAGGGAGTCATGATTGCATTTGTGCATGCAGTGGAAGGTTTGGGTTGTGAGGTGTTGTGGCAACTCCCTTACTGCAGTGGTGAATTCCTTGACAGTTTCTTGTAGTCCTTGCAGTATGGATGTTAGGGCTTGCATAGCTGCTGCCTGACCTGCAGATGACATCATGCACGAAAGCACCCCCTCAAGGCTGGCTGCCATAGTTTGCATCCCCACCCGCACCTCCTTGGCCAGATCCCACTGTACTCCAACTGCAGTTCTCTCAAAGCTGGTGCCAGTGTCGTCAGAGTCCTCAGCTGTATTGGAGCTGGCAGGTCTTACAATTGGGGTGGTGGATGGATCCTCTGCAATGGCTGCTTGTTCTGTGCTCCTCCTTGTGACTGAAGGTGGGGTCTGGAGGGTTTCAAGGACCTTTTGGATAGTCTCCTGGGGAATGTTTATCGGCTCGTCATCCATGTCATCAGGGAAATCTGGGACAGGCATATCAGCAGGAGATCCATCTTCCGCTGCAATGAAACAGGGTACAATTAGTGTGTTTGTGTTGTGGCAATTTTGATGTGACGTGCCTGCCTTTTGATGAATTCACTTTGTGATCTTGTTTTGTGTTAATTTCTCCAGTCCTTAAGATGGGCATTCTTCCAGGCCTATGGCCCACCTGTCTGTCACATGTATGTTATTGAGTTATCAGACTTGTCAGCCTCATCGCCTCTAGGTGTTGATTTATGCCAAACTGAGAATTGCCACCTTCTTTTCCTACTCGACCCTCCGTGTACATCCATTCTCATGGTGAGACCTTTTACTGGCTGTGGGTGTACTGATGGCCCTGGCAGCACACTTAACAATCTGGACCTGCCCCAATCTCTGATCGTTCACATCCACTTAAATGTCATTGACATGTGCCATATCCTATGCATGGCAATGTTATGATCCGATATGGATGTTGATATTGTTAATGTGTCCTGCTGGTGTTGGGGAATGAGTGTTACATTGGATTGCCCTGATAGTCGTATCAGTGTCCTATTTCCTCCTCTGACTGTGCAGGTGTATTTCAGTGACCTGTTACATGTGTCCCCTCCTCAATGCTGTTGTCTGAGCAGTATGACATTTGGGATGTTACCTTGTTACCCAGGCACAGGATGGACTCTGACATATGCAGCATGGGTGTGTCCTTAGTGCTGTGTAGCTCCTATTGTTGTTTACATTGGCTGATGTTTGCGACAACTATGGGCATTGACATTTGAGAGTACTGGGGCCTTTGTCTTGTTTCTAGGGATTGTTGTAGTTGTCATCCTCACCCCCTAATTTAGGTGTGTATGATCCATGGGGAGGTTACTGCCATTGGCTACTTGAGCTGCACACAGAGCAGAGGTGGTAGTGGCAACTGTTGTCGCATTTACATTCCAGTTGTCGGTATGGCTAGAGGATTGCTAATAGGGCCCTAGTTAATGTAGGGGGTATGTTGGCTGACGTGTGCCAGGATGTCAGTTTGACGTGGTGGCCTTCCCTTCTGTCTAGGCTTTCCCTTTGCTCCATTGTTGGCATCATAGCATGCCCCCATGGGACTGTTGTTGGTGTTGTGTAATGGTGTACCCCAGGTCTTCTCAGAACGGGCCATGCCCCCCTGCTGTGCCCCTTTACCCATGCCACTCCATGTATTAGATGACTTCCATGCATTTAGTGGTCGGTATCCCCCCCGGTTGTAGATGACATTATTGCATTTTAATTCCCCATGCGACTTACCCTGCATGTGTGTTGTCTCCTGGTAGTCTGCGCTGTCCTTGAATCCCTGTGACAATCTCCTCAGGGATGACGGCTGCGACCATCTCCTCCATGTGGTCCAGGGCCTCCTGATGTGCTGGACTCCCCCCTCCAGTCTGCAGTGCTGCTTTCCTGTTCCTGGCCATCTTTTCCTTGGTCCTGCGCTTGCAGTCATGCCAGCGTTTCTTGCACTCGATGACTGTTCTGCGTACTTCAGCCACACTGTTAATCTTGTCGACAATTTGTTGCCATATGGCCTCTCTCCTACTGATTGGCAACTTTGATATGACAAACAGTTGGTGCTGGTGTTCCATCACCTCTTTAACCAGAATTTCCTGCTCCTCTGCACTAAAGCGGCACTTTCTTTTCTTCTTAAAAGTGTCCTGGTTCTTGTGTGGGTCCTCCTGGCTGGTTCCTGGTCTGCTGTCATCTTTCTAGGGTCTGTAGTGGCATCTGGGATCCATTTTGGCTCTCCTGTGGTGAAATTGCTGTGTTCGCTGGTTTTTTTGACGCTATTGCGTCAAAAAAAGGCGCATATCCAGTTTGCGGTGTCGTAAATCGACCCACAGTCATTTCGGCCGCGTTAACGTCATTTTCCTTTACGACTTGACGCCGCGGTGTGCGCCAAAAATAATGACTCCCATCTGTTGTTTGTGCCGCCCGCACGGCACACCAAAATGGCGTTAGCCGGCGGTAATATTTTTGACGCAAGACTGTGCCGGCGCAGTTTTGCGTCAAAAAGTATAAATATGGGCCAAAGTGTTCAGAACTTATCTTGACAACAAGCATTGACTTGGATCTGCTTTAAACATTGCCATTATGTTACTATTTGAGATGCCAAATTACACAAAATGTCAAAGGCATAATATGATTCAAACTGGTACTGTGATGAATGGAAAATAAGAACAACTCTGATTTCACCTCATGAGAGCGGACTAAGGGGGTCATTCCGACCCTGGCGGTCCATGACCGCCAGGGCCGGGGACCACGGAAGCACCGCCAACAGGCTGGCGGTGCTTCCAGGGCCATTCTGACCGCGGCGGTAAAGCCGCGGTCAGAAAAGGGGAACCGGCGGTTTCCCGCCGGTTTTCCCCTGGCCCAGGGAATCCTTCATGGCGGCGCTGATTCCGACCCCCTTCCCGACACCCTGTTTTTGGCGGTTTTCACCGCCAGAAACAGGATGGCGGGAAAGGGTGTCGTGGGGCCCCTGGGGCCACTGGCATGGGCAGTGCAGGGGCCCCCTAACAGGGCCCCATAGAGATTTTCACTGTCTGCTTTGCAGACAGTGAAAATCACGACGGGTGCCACTGCACCCGTCGCACCCCTGCAACTCCACCGGCTCAATTCGGAGCCGGCTTCCTCGTTGCAGGGTCTTTCCCGCTGGGCCGGCGGGCACCCTTTTGGCGGTCGCCCGCCGGCCCAGCGGGAAAGTCGGAATGACCCTCGCGGTCTTTTGACCGCGGAGCGGTCTTCCGACGGGGTTACTTTGGCGGGCGGCCTCCGCCGCCCACCAAAGTCGGAATGACCCCCTAAGACATGATTAAGGCATGACTAGTGCTGTTCACAGCTGGGACCTCCCAAAGGTCAATGAACAGGCCGAGGTTTAGTGAGGTTCAGCGCATAGAAACCTTGGATTAGACGAGAAGCATGGACAAAGGAGGCTGGCTCCCGATAATGTTCGTAAGGGGGTAACCCTTCCAATCAATCAAAACATACATTTGGCCTCAAATGCGTTCTAAGTCTAGGATACTTTGTACTTCATACTCTTTATGATCTCCTACTACCATCGGGGGAGGAGGTATATTCTTTTGTTTGTGTGGATGACCTGGTTTGATAAGAGAAACGTAAAACACGGGATGCGTAGCATATTCATCTGGTAAGTGTAAACATGCTGTGACAAGAGTCAAAATATGAATAATTGGAAAAGGACCTATGAATCATGGTTGAAGTTTCCTTGGACCCTCAAGAATGATGTTGCGAGTAGATAACCACACCATGTCTCCTTTCTTACATTTAGGTTCAGGAGTTCTACGTTTGTCGGCTTGTGCTTTCATGATTAGTTTGTTTTGTGCTTAACATTTACAAGCTTTTTCTTGTGTAGTAACTCTTCAGAGACTGAAGGCATTAGCTCTGGTATGTTGGGTGACATCACCAGAATGGACCATGGATGATAACCGACAAGGAAGCAGAAAGGAGAGCACCCCGGTGCAGTACGATCACTATTATATGAGAACTTGGTCATTGGTAGGGTCAGATCCCTTTGACTAGTAATTCTGGAGGTTAAACACCTAAGGATCTGTTCTAAAGATTGATTGACTCTCTCCGTTTGACCATCTGCTTGGGGATAATAGGATGTTGACAGGGCCAACTCAATTCCCAATTAATTACATAGAACTTTCCAGAATTTTTACGTCGATTGTGAACAGCGATCTGAAAAATCTTTGTTGGTTTTCTATGTAACCTAACAATTTGGTGTAAGAATATATCACTAAACTCCATGATTGTGGGTATTTTTCTGAGGGGAATAGAGTGAGCCATTTTGGATAGCATATCTACTTCTACCAGAATGGTGGTAAATTTGCTAAATTCTGATAAATCAGTGACAAAATCCAAACTGATCATATGCCAAGGAGCTGATGAGCTGAAGGAATGGGTAATGGTTGTAGAAGTCCTGAGGGTGCGAGTTGTTGAGTCTTACTACGAGCACAGACAGGGCAAGAATTTAAATTAGTGTGACCCTCTTTTCGAATATTTTCCCATCAGACATTTCTTAAAATTTTCTCTGGGGACTTCTGGATACTCGAGTGCCCAGCTAAAGCTGAGTCATGGTGCCATTCTCTGATTTGGTTTCTTAAATCTCCTCACGGTTTAAACATATTTTGTCATGAAAAAGGTAACCTTTTTTTTTGCTGTGTTGTGGGTGAAGTGACCAATCCTGGGTCTTTACTGTTTCTAGAACCTTCTTACCTTCAGTCAAGAAAGTATCCACTATTGTCACTGCCACAATTGTTCCAGATGGTATATTACTAGGAGGGGGTGTAGAGTTCTCCTTGTCTTCTTTTTGCCTTAACCTAGTCAACATTTCTGATTGTAATTGCTTTGTTCAAGGATGATTAGTGATAAGCAAATCAAAATCACTAAAAAAGATTAGCCAGGTCATTTAGCGAGGGATGAGAGCTTTTATTGAAGAAGTGTAAGTTCTTATGATCAGTGAAAATTGTAATGGTGTGTTTTTCCCCCAATAGGTAATGACTCCATTCTGCAAAACCCACCTTGATGGCCAATAACTTTCTTTCTGCCACTGTGTAGTTTTGTTCAGCAGGAATAATACACAAAAGTTGTGGATGGCCGGTCTTGGAATTTCTCTGACATAACACCCCACCAATGGCTTTTTGTGAAGCGTTCACCTCAACAAAGAATGGCTGATCAGTATCTGGATGGAACAGAATGGGAGCTGTTGTGAAGTTCTGCTTTAAGGTTTGAAAGGCCTCTTCAGCCACTTCTGACCACAGGAATGTTTACCCTTTCTTTAGCAATGAAGTAATTGGTACCACAATATCTGACAAACTTGCATTAACTTTCCAATAAAAGTTGGCAAAACCAGGAACTCTCTTGATCCCATTAACAGATGTAGGTGACGGCCAAGAGAGAATAGCTTATACCTTTGTTTGGGGACATTGTAATACCTTCCAGGGACAGATGGTAACCCAAAAATTGCACTGACTTGGAGTGAAATGTACATGTATCTAATTTAGCATACAGATAATGCTCTCTCAAATGCTGAAGAATAGTTCTTACATGCAGGACATGATCCTGCTCAGTCTTAGAAAAAATCAAACTATCATCTATGTAGACAATTGCACAAACATCCAAGAAGTCTTGGAGAACTTTGCTGATAAAATACTGAAATGCTGCTAGGGCATTACATAGAACAAAAGGTATTACAGTATACTCAAATACGCCAAAGTTTGTTCTAAAAGCCGTTTTGAATCATCTCCAGCATTAACACATATGAAGTGGTAAGCACTGCGTAGATCTATCATTGGATAGTGAAGCCACATAAATGAACTAATAGCACGGGAATGAGTGGCAATAGGTAATGATTTTTAATCCTGGCCTTGTTAACTGCTTGAAAGTTAATGCAGGCCCGTAATTCCCCATTCTGTTTTGGGGCAGAAAATAGGGGTAAGGAAACGGTGAAGTGGAATGCCTTAAGGCTCCCTCGAGCCATTGAGCTGATGAGCTCTGGAGACGCATCTGTGAGCCGGGGAGTGCTACTAAACCTGAGACGATATCGGCGGCATTTCCAGCAACCCCAGATATTTTTGTTGTTCGTTGGTCTCTACTGATGAAGGGCAATAACCCAGAAACACGTGTCTAGAGATGAACAGTACTGTCTGCATTAACTTTAGTGAAATACTACAGATTTTTTCAAGGAAGCGTTAATTGTTCAAACTGCATGCACCAGGATGCAAGGGGCGAACTCGACTGGAATGTTAGGCAGTGTGCTCCCAATCAAACTTCATGTTTAAAAGGCTCCCTTGAGCCATTGAGCTGACGAGCTCTGGAGACGCACCTGTGAGCCGGGGAGTGGTACTAAACCTGAGACAATATCGGCGGCATTTCCAGCAACCCCAGATATTTTTGTTGTTCTTTAATCTCTACTGATGAAGGGCACTAACCCAGAAACATATGTCTAGAGATGAACCGTACTGTCTGCACTAACTTGAGTGAAATACTACAGATTTTTTCAAGGAAGCGTTAATTGTTCAAACTGCATGTAGCAGGATGCAAGGGGCGAACTCGACTGGAATGTTAGGCAGTGTGCTCCCAATCGGACTTCATGTTTAAAAGGCTCCCTCGAGCCGTTGAGCTGACGAGCTCTGGAGACGCACCTGTGAGCCGGGGAGTGGTACTAAACCTAAGACGATATCGGCGGCATTTCCAGCAACCCCAGATATTTTTGTTGTTCTTTGGTCTCTACTGATGAAGGGCACTAACCCAGAAACATATGTCTAGGGATGAACAGTACTGTCTGCACTAACTTTAGTGAAATACTACAGATTTTTTCAAGAAAGCGTTAATTGTTCAAACTGCATGTACCAGGATGCAAGGGGCAAACTCAACTGGAATGTTAGGCAGTGTGCTCCCAATCGGACTTCATGTTTAAAAGGCTCCCTCGAGCCATTGAGCGGATGAGCTCTGGAGACGCACCTGTGAGCTGGGGAGTGGTACTAAACCTGAGACGATATCGGCGGCATTTCCAGCAACCCCAGATATTTTTGTGGTTCTTTGGTCTCTACTGATGAAGGGCACTAACCCAGAAACACATGTCTAGAGATGAACAGTACTGTCTGCACTAACTTTAGTGAAATACTACAGATTTTTTCAAGGACACATTAATTGTTCAAACTGCATGTACCAGGATGCAAGGGGCGAACTCGACTGGAATGTTAGGCAGTGTGCTCCCAATCGGACTTCACACCTTATGAATCCTAGTTCCAGCATTTTGCCCAAATATTTATAAAAATGTTGGGTTTCTGGCTCGGTAAGAGCATAAATGCTTCTGCATGGGAGTACTGCTCCAGGAATAAGATCAATTCTACAATTATACACCCTGTGAGGTGGTAACTAGGTAGCTTTGACAGCATCAAAGACTTCTGAAAAGTCATGATATTCCTGTGGTAATGTGTTAGAGTGAGAATGATGTGCAACCGCACAATGAATTGATGTGACTGGTTCCTGAGCTTCTTGATAACATGTTTCCCTACAAAAGAGGGAATCCAAGGTTATAATTCTCAGGATCCAATCTATTTTGGGTTGTGGTGCTCTAACCAGGGGATGCCTAGAATCACACCAAACGTTGGTGTGTCAATAAGATCAAAGATTATGTGTTCTTTGTAATCGCTATCCCCAATCAATTTCAGTGGTGTGGTATTAAACCATATCAGTCCAGGAACTGTTCTCACAGGTTCAGGTTCTGATTTTGTTACTCTGGAGATACCCAATTTTTAAGCCTGGGATAGATCCAGGAAATTTCCAGTGGCTCTGAAGTCAATGAGAACAGGAAGATTATGGCCCTCATTATGACTTTGGAGGTGAGTGATAAAGTGACGGTAATACTGCCAACAGGCTGCCGGTAATTACCATCAAACTATGACCATGGCGGTGATAGCTCCCACAAACAGCCAATGTACCACACCAACCGCTATGGCGTTAACACCACTGACCACGGCGGTAGCCAACAACAGCCAGGCGGAAGACAAAGCACCGCCCACCATAATATGACCTTGTAATCCGCCAGGATTTCCGGGGCAGTACCAACGCCATCAAAAACCTGGCGGAAACAGAACACAGAAGACCAAAGACTCACCATAGGAGACAGAGGGAAGAACAACATTGCCATGGAACCGGAACTGCAAGTCTTCCCAATGCTCATCCACGTCATGCTCCACCTGGAACACCAACACCGATGAAGAAAACAACGGTTAGTACAGCCGCCTAGCACAAAAGGGAGGGAGGGAGGAAAATGAGAGTGACACACACGCGCACGACACACACCCCACACATACACACCATACACACAACCAGCTGCAGACAAAAAACAATGGCACACGATACACAGCAGAATAATGCAGTAATGAGAATGTATTGATTGTAAACAGCTACCAAAAGAACCAATTGTACGAAAAACAGATATGTACAAATGTACACAAAGAGCAATTGCCCAGTTCAAAGTACTAAGGGCCCACATGGCCACAGGGCACTGTCCAAGGCCCAACTCGAATCCTAACTTCAACTGGATACAACTCTGTAGGGGCATCAATTTGCAAGTGGGCAGGCACCTCAGGGGGATGTGGGATGGGAAGCACCTCAGCCGAATACGGGAACAAGCCCACTGGTTCTGGAGGGGGCTCCATGCCCATTTCTCTGTGCTGGAGAGTGCAAGGCCACAGTCTCTCAGATGGGTGACTTGCCCATTGGTTCTGGAGGGGGCTCCATGCCCGTTTCTCTGTGCTTGGGAGTGCAAGGCCACAGTCTCTCAGGTGGGTGACTTGCCCACTGGATCTGGAGAGGGATCCATGCCCAAATACCTATGCTGGGGAGTGCAAGGTCACAGCCTCTCAAGTGGGGAACATGCCCACTGCTTCTAGAGGGGGGGGCCTTGCACAGCAGTCCCTGGAGTGTGGCCTACATGGCTTCCACTGGTGATGATGCCTGCACTGTGCCATCTGGAAGTGAGGGCTGCACTGTGTCAGCAGGTGAAGGTGCCTCCTGGGCAGCCTCTCCTGGAGGTGAGGGCTGCACTGTCTCAGCAGGTGAAGGTGCCTCCTGGGCAGCCTCTGCAGGAGGATTAGTCTGCACTTCCTCAGCTGGTGGTGAGGACCCCGTGACCACTGGTGGTGGTGGTGTCACCCTGAGAGCCTCCGCTGGAGTCAAGGGCTTCTTCCCCTTCATGGCAGGAGGCGTTGATTCCTTACCCTTCCTGGCAGGGCTTGAGGGCTTCCTCCCCTTCATGGCATGCTGTGGGGTCTCCTTAGCCTTCCTGCAGGAGTCAAGGGCTTCTTCCCCTTCATGGCAGGAGGTGCAGGCTTCTTCTCCTTCATGGCAGGAGCTGTGGGATCCTTAACCTTCCTTGCTGGTGGAGTTGGATCCTTTACTGACTTGCCACCACGACTAGGTGATGCCACCACTCTCTGTGTGGACTGTTTGGCTGAGGTGCTGGCCTGGGTCGATGGGACCCTGCTCTTACAGGCAGGACAGGGGGAAGGAGGGGAAGAGGTCAAGCTGGGCAAGGAAAAGCTTCTTAGGGATATTGGGGCGGGATGAGGGAGGAGGCATGGGAGTGGAGTTTGAGGGAGTGGTTGTTGGAGGTGTATGTCTGCTGGACTTGGGTGCAGGTGCATGGGCAATGTGCTGATTTGAGGTGGATGGCTGTTGGGTGTGTGAGTGCTTGCATTGGTGACCTTTAGGAGGGGGGACAGACAGGGTGGGAGAGGACTCAGGGGACGCGTACATGGATGTTGTGGAGGTGTCTGCTAGTGAGATGTGTGTGCTGCTTGGTGTGATGATGCTGGTGGTGGAGGTTGATGCAGTGCATGCAGGTGTGAGTGTGGATGTGACTGTGAGGAATGTGGAGGAGGAAGATGGGGGAGGCAGTGGAGGCAGTGGATGTGGTTGTGTCTGGAACTGTCTGGTGTTTGTGTGAGTGCTTGTGGAAGGAAGGGTGGTGCCTGTGTTTGACTGTGCCACTCGTTTGTTGTCTTGTGTGCATGCTCGTCTGTATGTGTGCAAGGGATGTGTTGGGGTTGAGGAGACTGGGACAGGGAAGTGGTAGTTGGAGGGGGGACGGTAGGAACAGGGAAAATGGCTGCCATCAAAGAAGAGGCCAGAGCCTAAATCGATCTCTGTTGGGCCCCCAAAATATGCCCTCAAGGAATGCATTGCATTGCTGCATCTTGGATGCCAGCCCCTGGATGGCATTTACAAAGGCTGAATTCCCTACAGAGATGGATCTCAGGAAGATAATAGTCTCCTCGCTCAGGGCAGTAGGGGCAGGGCCTGAGGTGCCTAGGGCAAAGGAGATGACCACCATCCTTGGTGAGCGGGCACGGGCAACTCGCTGAGGGGCTACTGTGAGGACAGTGCTGGTATGGGGAGGTGGCTGTACCTGCAGTTGGGGTGGTCACAGAGGTGTCTGCCACCACCAGGGAGCTTCCACCAGAGGAGGTATCTGAGTCTGTATTGTTGCCTCCTGTCTCTGCTGTGGTGCTCCCCTAGCCCTCCGTCCCACTGGTTCCCTCGGCGTCAGTGGACTCTGCCTCCAGGGTCCTGTGGGATGCAACTTCCTCTGTCGCCCCTGCCCCTGCTTCTCCGCCAGATGATGCTAATGCACACATGGACAGGATGACAGAAGAAAAAAGAGGGGGAGAGAGAGAAAGGAAACACTGGGTCAATCACTGCACCAACACCACAGTTGGCATACAGAGCACTGTCACACACAGGGATCAGGATTGAGCACTATGCATTGCTTTGCCAGTGATTTGGCTAGATGCCATGGCAAGATGAGGGCCACACACTGCCAACTGCACCCCTCCTGGGACCCACAAAGCCCTGACTGACATGGAATGCTGACTAGCTAGGTTACCTGCATTTGCCATACACCCATTACTCTTGAGCTAGATCACGCTGCAATGTCTGGCCTGGCATTAAGGGGCACCCATTTACTCACAGCATCCACCTGGATCCCGTGCCACCTGCCAATTATTGTTGTCATGCCCACTGTACTCACCCCTTTGTGGCTGCTGTCATGCCCTCAAGCGCCCATCCAGCTCTGGATAGGCCACCGCCAGAATGCGGGCCATCAGTGGGTTCAGGCTCTGACGGGCACCCATTCCTAGTTGAGAGGACATCCCCAGCTGGGCCTCCACGGTCTTCTGTGCCCAGCGCCTCAGGTCCTCCCACCGTTTTTGACAGTGGGTGCTCCACCTGCCATAGACCCCCAGGGTCCGCACGTCCTTGGCGATGGCATGCCATAATCCCTTCTTTTGATGGACGCTGACCTGCACAGGTAATAGAGACAGGAGGACACCATTACACATACAATCTAGCCTGTCATACATATGGCCCACCAATCCCGTTTCCGTCAACATTGGCACACACATAGGCCGGCGCACACCATACAGACCACAACATTGCATCCTCCCCCATTGGTCTGGAGGCCAATACAGCAGTCCGTACTGGGGTAGGGCCCCATCCACCAATTGCTCCAAATCCTCTGAAGTGAAGGCAGGGGCCCCTTCCACGGTCAAACGGGCCATGGTTGGTTCCAGACACAGGTCACAGCAGCACACGCAGTGTAGGTGTTCTGCTGTTGAAGGTCAGGAAACAAAGTGAGAAATCAGATACAAAACAGCGGTCGTATCCTCAACGGTGTACACCGTCACCGTCACCGTCGCGCTGATCCACATTGACCACTGTACTCCATAGAGCCCCATATTATCCAATGAGAAATTGCACAGCGGTGCAAGACCGCCTTCCGCCACAGCGCCCAACGTTGACGGATTTACCTCACTTCCACCTGTCCCTACATACAGGACAGGCGGTCGCCATTTCCTGGTGGTGGACAATGGTCATATCAACCTCAACTGCGTCACAGCCTAGACTAGCACATACCTCGCCATTCTCACTGTCCCATCACATAAATGCACTATGTACACTGAGGTTGTGGTTCCATTGTTTAAATTGTGACAGCCTACTCACTCTTGTGTCCCTTAGATACCAATCGCTACGGATGAATAGGAGAAGAAGACAAACCCCTGTGTACAGACCCCTTGTGGACGTGGCTACACTGGAGGCACATTAAACTCACCTATAGACTGGACAGGGCCACAATCACAGAACTGTGTAGCCAATTGGAGCCTGACCTGATATCTGCTATCCGTCACCCGACTGGGAAACCCCTCTTCTGCAAGTGCTATCAGTGATCCATTTCCTGGCAACTGGTTCCTTCCAAGTGACAGTGGGCTTGGCAGCAGGAATGTCACAGCCAATGTTCTCAATCTTGCTGGCAAGAGTTTTGTCTGCCCTTGTGAAACACATGTGCAGCTACATAGCTTTCCCCCAGGTGGAAGATCTGGCCACTGTGAAGGCCGAATTCTATGCAATGGGACATATACCCAATATTGCTGGGGTGACTGACGGGACACATATTGCATTAGTCCCCCCCGCCAGAATGGACAGGTGTTTAGGAATTGTAAGAGTTTCCAATCACTAAATGTGCAAATGGTGTGCCTGGTGGACAGTACATCTCCCACGTTAAAGCTAAGTATCCTGGGTTGGTGCATGACGCCTTTGCTCTGAGGAATAGCAGCTTCCCAAATGTGATGGCCTAACTACAAAGGCACAGGGTGTGGCTAATAGGTGAGCCATGGTCCCCACCCACAGTATGTTAGTGTATGCCTTCAGGTGTCATCCCCATATCATTGTGTGAGGCTAAATGTTGTCCCTCAATACTTGCAGGTGACTCTGGCTACCCAAACCTATCGTTGCTGCTGACCCCTGTGAGGAATGCCAGGACAGGGGCTGAGGAACATTATAATGAGGCACATGGGTGAACCAGAACGATCATCGAGAGGACCTTTGGGCTCATAAGGGCCAGGTTCAGGTGCCTCCATCTGACAGATAGATCCCTGTGCTACTCATCCGGGAAGGTCTCCCAGATAGTAGGGACATGCTGCATGTTGCACAATCTGGCCTTCAGACGGCATGTACCTTTTCTGCAGAAGGAGGAGACTAAAGATGCCCCTGTGGCAGCAGTGGACCCTGTTGACAGAGAAGATGAGGATGAGGACAACCGAACATTAGTTAAACATCAATATGTCCAATGACACACAGGTGAGACAGTGCAACTAACCATTCCTCTAACTATTGATGTTTTCTGTGTGGCTGTAGCATGATGGCATTAACTTCCATTGCATCTTGACTTACTGTCACCTATGGTTTGTCATTTTACAGATGTTGGTGTGATAACAACTGTGTACTGATTTGATGAGAATAGATAGCTACAGGTCATTATTTCTATGATATCACAGTGTTCAGATCATTTGAACTAGATGTGACTGTTTCCATAAATGCATATTTTCAACACATAAAATACTAGTGGTCAAGTTGTGTTCAAGGGTGTTTATTGTAGTGCTATGAAATTGAGGGAAAAGTCCAATGGAATGGTGTGATGATGGAAGAAAGTCCAGGGTATTGTTCCAGTCTGTTTGTAGCACAGGTGCAGTGTCCAAGGGGCCATAGGAAGGGGAGCAAAGGCAGTTCAAAGTGGACTAGGTGACACTGTGGGACACAAGGGGGACAATTAGTAGAGTCTCATTTCCTGGCAGGGTTCTTAGCAAGTGTCTCTGGTTTCTGTCTGGTCACAGGGAACGTTTGTGGGGTGGTTCAGCTTCTGCAGGGGGAGGGGTGCTGGTGGCCTGAGGGTCCTGTGGCAGGGCCTCCTGCCCACTAGCTGCAGCGAAAGTGGAGGGCTGGTCAAATTTACTGGCTAGTGATAGGGGCCCACTGCTGTGCTGTTGTTTCTTTCATTTGGTTGGCCATGTCTGCCAGCACCCCTGCTATGGAGATCAAGGTTGTGTTGATGGCGTGCAAGTCCTCTCTGTTCCCATGATACTGTTCCTCCTGCAGCCGCATGTTTTCCTGCACGTTGTCAAGGATCTGGCCCATCATGTCCTGGGAATGTTGGTAGGCTCCCAGGATCTCAGTGAGTGCCTCCTGGATAGTCAGTTCTCTGGGCCTGTCGTCCCCCTGGCACACAGCTATCCTCCCAGTTTCCCTGTTGCACTGTGCCTCTGTCCCCGGAATGGTGTGCCCACTACCACTGACCCAGGTCCCTGATTGTCTTGGGGGCGAGGTGTGGAATGGGGTTCCTGTACAGGTGGGCACACTGCTGATTGATAGAGATGTGGTTACTGTGGGTGGGTACTTTGGTGTTGGATACTGATGGGGGAGGCTCTGTGGTGGACTGTGAGTGGGCTGGGGTGGTGGTCCCTGATGGGCCAGGTTGTTGGTCCTGATCCTGAAGTCCAAAGTTATTGTCATCACTAGGGGCATCTTCTGTTGGGGGACTGGATAGTGGTGGCACCTCTCCGCTGGGATTGGCTGGGGCACCTGTGGGGATGTAAGTGATGTATTATGCTTCATGTCTGTGAAATATTGTACATCCCTGGCTTCCCCTCTATCGTTGCTGTTGCCCTGCCACCTTTGTTTGTGTATGATGACGAATTGTCTGATTGTTAGTTTTCCTATGCTGTGCATGCTTTAGTGATTGGTGTCCATGCAGGGCTGGAGGGCTGTCCATGCATTGGTATGGCATGCAGGATTTTGCATTGTGGTTAGTCATATATGTTGGTGCAGTGTGTGGGATTGAGTGGAGTGATGAGAGTGAGGGTGAGGGGTTGTGATGGCATGCAGGTATGGGGGTGATAAGTAGTTAACGTTGGCTCACCAGTGTCCAGTCTTCCGGCTACTCCAGCGAGTCCCTCAGGATACAGTAAGGCCAAGACTTGCTCCTCCCACGCTGTGAGCTGTGGGGGAGGAGGTGGAGGTCCATTGCCAGTCCTCTGTATGGCGAGCTGGTGCCTTGCTGCCATGGAACGTACCTTCCCCCGTAGGTGGTTCCACCTCTTCGGGATGTCGCCTCTTGTTCTTGGGTGCTATACCACGGTGTTCACCCTGTCCACGATTCTCCGCCATAGCTCCATCTTCTTGGCAATGGATATTTGCTGTACCTGTGCTCCAAACAGCTGTGGCGCTTCCTTGAAAATGTCCTCCCACCATAACCCTTCACTCCTCATCAGTGAAACGGGGTGCCTTTGTGGGGACAGGGGTGTTGTGTGGTGTGTTGGTGAGATTGGGTTAAGTAATGTGGTTGGGTGTGTGATGTGGGGTACGTGAGGGAAGTAGGTGGTGTGTGTGTCTAGTTGTCTCTGTCCTGTTCGGGTCAATCTTCTAGCAGTAATTGTTGTTCATAAAGGGTTGTGGGTAATGTGGGTGGGTGTTTTATTGTCCTGTGGGTGGGTGGGTGTGCTGTGTGTATGTGTGTCAAGTGTGTGTTTTTGTATTGGCCAATGTAGTGTTGTTTTGTATGTGGGTGTACATTCTGAGCGCCGAGGTATGTACTGCCAATGGTTTACCACCATTGAATGTCTGCCATGGTGATTCGTGGGTCATAATGTGGTGGGCGTTGTTTTGTTGGCGTAACGGTACGGATGTTGGTACTGCCACTTTAGCACTGACCTTTGGGCTGGCGGATTTGTGTATGTGGCTGTATTCTGTCGGATTGGTGTGTGTGTGTCATAATATGGGGAACAGATATTCACCAACGCAGCGGTATGCTGGCGGCCTTCACCGTGGCTTTAAGCGAGATTTACCGCCAATCAATGTTCCCTTTAAGGTGCGCGCTTGTGCGGGCTCGCACAATGACTTTTCCCACCGCGCACACACGTTTACAAAGCGCGCACATTTTACAGCCTGCCTTTGCAGCAGTGCAGGACAAGCAGCATCCAGATGAGACATCCCGTGAATAAGGTTTGTGCTTTTACAGGAGTTACAGAAGGTCACGGAGTTTAATTAGCTTTGTCTGGCTGGGGGGCACCGGGCTGCATTCAGGGCAATAAATCATGCTTATCAGCAGGCTGGCTGGCTGGGGTGATCGCTTGCTAGATAAAATGTTTATTTTGTCACTGAGGGCATTGTGCTCTCCAGTGCATAATCTGTAAATAAAAAAACGTCCTGGTGCCCAAAGCCCTCATCTGAAACATACAGCTGCTGCAATTAAAAGTGCAAACACAGAATTCTAAGGCAGTAATACTGAAGCCATCTCGGGCCTCTTCAATACATTTGAAGCCAGTCCCCGGCCCTTCAGCTCACTCTTGCAGCTTTCTGTTTTCTCCCATTGTGAAGCTTTTTTGTTTTTCTCTTTCTCCGTCTTGCCGATATGTGTCTTTTACTCGCAGTAAATGCTTGAGGCATCAAAATAAGCGCCGGCGCTCAAAAAGAGGAAACAACAAGTAAAACGTCTCTCTTAAATAAAAAAAGGTGCTGGTGCCCAAAGCCCTCTTCTTAAACACGAGGCTGCTGCAATTAAAAATGCAAACACAGAATACTAAGGCAGCGTAATACTGAAGCCATCTAGAGCCGCTTCAATACATTTAAAGCCAGTCCCTGGCCCTTCCGCTCAGTCTTGCAGCTTTCTGCTTTCTTCCTTTGTGACACTTTTTTGTTCTTCTCTTTCTCCGTCTTTCCCATATGTGTCTTTTACTCGCAGTAAATGTTTGAGTAAGAAAAATAAGCATCAGCCCTCAAAAATAAGTGCTGGTACTCCGCACCGGAAACAACAAGTAAAATGTTTCTCTTTAAATCAGTTCCATATTCTTTATGGGAATGCATTTGAAAGTGCAGACATCAGGATGGTGGCCAGGTGTCCCTGAGGATCACGAATTGCGACATGTCTTTTTAGTATTCATTAGGCAGCTCTTCCGCTGTGCAAATTGTGTTTTTGCAATTTAACCTTATATTATGTGGGTTAGTTTACAAAATCAGATACTGGTCGCAAAAAGTTGTTGTATAATTTGTGACCAATTTTGGCAACTAATACAATATTACATCTGGCCTTCAACCTTTTATTCCTTTAAGTAAACAATGGCACAGTCATTTTACTTTGCGACAGATTATTTCTCAGTGTTATGTATCTTATTTGAATTTTGAGTCCACAATAGCACACGAAAAAACATAGGGGGTCATTTTAACTCCGCCGCCAAAGTTCCCCCGCCAGAATCCTGCTGCGCGGTCAAATGACTGCCGCGGTAATTCTGGCTTTCCCTCTGGGCGGGCGGGCGACCGCCAAAAGGCCGCCCGCCCGCCCAGCGGGAAAGCACCAGCAACGAGGATGCCGGCTCCGAATGGAGCCGGCGGAGTTGCTGGTGTGCCACGGATGCAGTTGCACCCGTCGCGATTTTCAGTGTCTGCCACGCAGACACTGAAAATCAATGTGGGGCCCCACGACACCCGTTCCCGCCAGCCCGGTTCTGGCGGGAAGGGGGGCGGAATCCCCATGGCGGCGCTGCTTGCAGCGCCGCCGTGGAGGATTCCCTGGGGCAGCGGGAAGCCGGCGGGAAACCGCCGGCTTCCCTTTTCTGACCGCGGATTTACCGCCGCGGTCAGAATGCCCCCGGAAGCACCGCCAGCCTGTTGGCGGTGCTTCCGTTGCCCTCCACCCTGGCGGTCATAGACCGCCAGGGTTGGAATGAGGGCCATAATGTATTATTGCCTTACATGCCCTTAATCTTATGTATTGGCACTTGCTTAGTGCAGTGGTAACACAAACGTGTGATAAAACCCCATTCAGCACCGGAAACAACAAGCTGTGACGTGATTCGCCATTGTGTCACTTGTATACTGCCCCACTTGGTTAGCCCCCCCCACTTCTTTTTTTTTTTTTTTCACTTCCGCTATCTCAATCTGGAAAAGTCACCATAAGGAGAAGGGGATGATGTCTCTCCATTCTTACAATGTCACTCATGCTTTATTTCCCTGGTTGTGTTTTACCCCTTCTGCTTGTAATAACTTGTGCACAGCTGTTAAGATGGCACAGCAATTGTTTTCTTTCTCTGGCACCCTCAAGGCTTGGACTCTACGATTTAAAGACTATAAATAAAGGGCAATAAAGATAAGGGGCTTACAGTTTGGGATGGAAAGATGTTTTTGGCTATTACATTTTTAGATATTTTCTTAGAGAAGTCTGCACTTCTATAACTACAGTGCTTCCTGAACTGGGTTATTTGTTTTTATATACTGTCCTTCTAATTGACTGATTTGGATAATCAGAATGCCTAGCCTTAATAACATGCTGCAAAACCGGAGAACACAAGAAGGATAAGTGCCAAATGCTGTACTCTGTACTGCAGGTTACGGATTAGGTAGTTGGTTATTGTGAGGAATACCCAGGGTTATGGATGGGCTAAAGTCACTGTCTGCATTAACGATCATGGGACTAAGCAAACTATGCCTTAATTTTGTCTGTTTGTTGAGCCCCCGCCGTGACTTCAGTTTGTAAGATGCACTATATTCAGGGCCACTAAAATTATGCAGTTGTGTGGCCCCAGCATTTTTGTATAGTTACAGATTTTGACACCAAAAATCTGCATCCAAAATACATTGTTTGTAGCTCAAACGGTTCAAATATCACTAAAACCCAACACCTTATGAAGATGCGCAGTGGTAGGCCGTTCTTGTCACCTTTCTGTTGCTTGCTGTGAGTGCATGTGCTAGCTCATGCGTCTTGCTTGGGAGACTCTGTTGTGTACAGTAAAGGGCTTGGAGCCTGCCTGTCACTTACTATTTGTTGGCTTGTGTGGCACTCTTCTCTACAGTCTTGTAATTCATCACTGGAAGCCAAGCATCATTTCTGTTCCTCTGTGTGAAGCAGGTACCAAGCGCTGATTGATTCAACTTAATCTGTGCCCCTCCGCTGCTCCTGACATTAATGAGATACTATTTTCTTCTTTTTGACTTCAAATGCACTGCCTTTTTTGCTTTAGTGGTAAAACAAAGCTATGGAGAGGCAAATGCCAATGATCTTGGTAGTTATGTGCTGCGCTCGTGTGAATGGTCAATTTCTTGGCGCACGTATCCTTGGCTGCAGCGCACAGAGACCTTACACTGCCGCATAGAGTGAAAAAAAATTAGAGGGAACATTGCCGCCAATTGTCATAATGAGGGCCTATGTCATTTTTGTGGAGATAAAATTAAAGCGTTAGGACCTACTCATTCTGTTTAACTTATTTGCCCCAGACCCAATGCTCAAGTTTATTTCCTTTCAATGTATTTCAGATGACAAACCACTGCAAGTTTTGACAACACCTGTTTGTGCTGGTCAATGTGTACATTAGTCTATTTAAACCCCACCTCCTGTACCACTCCTTTTTGGCTTTGAGCATCTTACCTGCTCCACTCCCTCACACCCTGTAGGATTTTCCGGTCTAGATCGGAGATCATCCTCAGCCTTCCTGCTAAAGTCTCAGCCATGTCGTCCTGGAAAACACAAGACAGAGGAGGAACATTATTCACAGTAAGATCAGAAAACGCCCCTAAGCCCTGGGTGATAAAAGGTTAGTGATTTTTGCGATTCTGACTTTTAAAGGAGAGCTAACTTTTTTCTGGAGGCACTTTGATTAATGTGCTTCAGCCTTGGTGAAAACAAACAGTTTTTGGGTCAATTGATAAGGATAATTCAATTATGATTTGCATTTCTGCACAAGAGCTGGGATCAGAACTTCAAAACGATTACAAACAACTTAGTGCAAGTTACTCCTATGCAGGAATAGGTGCTTTCACATCTATGCATGAATAGACGTGTTCACACTTATGCAGGAATAGGCGCTCAGGCAGTCAACAAGAAATTACTAAAGATACTGTGACTGATTTAAGGTTAAAGATGCAAAGACTCTGCAATGACATATAGACAACTACTGAGGCCCTCATTATGACATTGGTGGTAAATCCCACTTACTGCCACGCTGACTGCCACCAATATACCGCTGCCGCAGGCGGACGTCCGTTCACCATATTATGACATACACACTCCAATCCGTCACTATTCAGCCACATACACAATTCCGCCACACTAAAGGTCAGTGATAAACTGGCGGTGTCCAAACCCACACCGTTATGCCAACAGAACTACGCCCATCACATTATGACCCACAAATCACCACGGCAGACATTCAGTGGCTGTAAACCATTGGCGGTACATACCGCCACGCTCAAAATACAGACACACATACAAAACTACACCACATTGGACGATTTAAACAACATAGCTGACACCCATACACACACCACACCCACACCTCTATAAAACACACACCCACAATACCCACAACTCTTTACGAATTCAAACCATTGGCACGAGACAGACACCACAGACATGACCAGAGCCACACACCACCATCACCTATACACCACCCACGCACTCCACATCTCACACCCCAACACATCACCCTACTCACCCTCACCTACACACCTTACACAACACCCATGGCACCACAAAGACACCCCCGATTCTCAGAGGAAGCGCTATGGGTCCTGGTAGAGGAAATCATCAGCTGTACAGAGGACTGGCGGTGGACTCCCACCTCCTCCCCCACAAATAACAACATGGGAGGAGCAAGTCTTGGCAATCATGCATCCTGAGGGCCTGGCAGGATTAGCAGGAGGACTGGACTCTGGTAAGTCAACTCTCTAATACTATCACCCCCCTACCTGCATGCCATCACATACCCCCACCCTCACCCTCACTCCCATCACTCCACCACCTCCCACACACCCCACCATCCCATCTCACCAATCTCAATGCCAAGCCCTGCATGCCATAACAATGCATGGACACCACTCACAGACCTGCATGGACACCTATCACTAAAGCATGCACACTAAAGAGAACTATACATCCCACCATACACCAACGTACACAAGTGAAAGCTGCCAGGGCAACTACAACCAAAGAGGGCAACCCACTGATGCACAATATGTCACACACTGAAACAATAACACTGCATTTACATCCCCACAGGTACCCTAGCCAATGTGAGCGGTGAAAAGGTGCCAGCACTATCCAGTCCCCCTACTGAAAAGGCCCACAGTGATGACAGCAACTCTGGTCGCATGGATCTGGGTGACCAACCTGGCCCATCAGGGACCTCTGGACAGTCCGTTCCCCAGGAACAGTCACGCACCACCACAGAGCCTTCCCCCTCAGGAAACACCCCCACAACACCCACCCAGAGTACCCATACCTCTGTCCCCAATACACATCAATCAGCAGTGTGTCCACCTCTACATGGACCCCAGGGCACACTTCGCCCCCAAGACAATCAGGGACCTGTGGTCAGTATCAGTGGGCACACGGTTCAGGGGACAGATGCACAGGACAACAGGGACACTGGGAGGCATGCTGTTCACCAGGGGGAGGACAGGCCCAGGTAACCTACTCTCCAGGATACACTCACCAAGATTCTGGGAGCATACCAACATTCACAGGATACACTGGGCCAGATCCTGGCCAACTGCAGGAGTACAGACAGCTGCAGGAGGGACAGTAGCAGGGGATCAGGAAGGACTTGCAGGCCATTAAGACCACCCTGGTCTCTATAGCAGGGGTGCTGGCAGACATGGCCAACATTATGAGTCTTACAGTCTTACAACAGAGGGCCCCTGCCAGTAGCCAGACATCTGAACTGCTCTCCACCTCCGCTGCCGCTAGTGGACAGGAGGCCACAGGACCAACAGGCCACCAGCACCCCTCCCCCTGCAGAAGGAGAACCACCCCGCAAACGTTGCCTGCGATCCAGGCAGAAGCCAGAGACTATTGCCAAGACCCCGCCAGGAAATGAGACTCTCCTGTTTGTCACCCTTGTGCCCCACACAGTCACCCTGTCCACCGTGAACTGCCATTGCTCCCCTTCCTTTGTCCCCTTGGACAATGCACCTGTGCTTCAAATAGACTGGAACAATACCCTGGACTTTCCTCCATCATCACCCAATCCCATTGCACTTGCCCCTCTCCTTGTTAGCACTTCAATAAATACCCTTTGAATAATTACAAGTATGGAGTATGTCAAGTGTTTTAAGTATGTATTTGTTTAACCAGATTTAAACATTGCAATTCAACTGTACATTGATGCTCACATAGGAAAGACCTGTAGTTGGCTGCAATGATCACACCAGGAGTGATAGTAGGCCACCAACATCTACAAAATGAGTTGCCAAAGGGTGCAGTGAGTGGGCATAGAAGTGGGAAATAACAGCATGCCAGTGACAAAGATAAACCAAAAACTGACAATGAAATGTGAAGTAACACTGTCTTTCCTGTGTGTCACTGGAAGTATTGTTGAATCACTGCAGTTCTGTTGTCCTCATCCTCTTCCTCTGCCTCCTCATCCTCACTGTCCACAGAATCCACTGCTGCCACGCGGCGATCTCCAGCCTTCTCTTCCTGCGGAAAAGGCACATGGCATCTCAAGGCAAGATTGTGCAACATGCAGTATGCCACGATTATCTGACAGACCTTCTTGGGTGAGTAGCACAGGAACACAACTATTAGATGGAGGTACTGAAACCTTGCCTTCAGGAGGACAAAGGTACGTTCTCTAATCCTTGTTCGCTCATGTGCCTCATTGTAACGTTCTTCTGCCCTTGTCCTGGGATTCCTCACAGGGGTCAGTAGCCATGATAGGTTTGGGTAACCAGAGTCACCTGCAAATATCGAGGGACAACATTTAGGCACACACTATCCCATATGGCCCACACCATACCCATACACCAACATCTACTGGGTGGGAACCAGGGCTCACCTAATAGCCACACCGTGTGCTTTTGTAGTTGGGACATCACATTTGGGATGCTGCTATTCCTCAGGATAAAGGTATCATTCACCGACCCAGGATACTTAACATTGACATGGGAGATGTACTGGTCCGCCAAGCACACCCTCTAGACATTCATGGAGTGAAAACTCTTTTGATTTCTGAACACCTGTTCATTTTGCCTGGGGGAACAAATGCAATACGTGTACCATCAATTGCCCCAATGATGTTGGGGATGTGTCCCATTGCACAGAAGCAAGCTTTCACTGTGGCCAAATCCTCCACCTGGGTGAAAACAATGCAGCTGCACATGTGTTTAATCAGGGCAGACAACACTCTGGTCAGCACAATTGAGAATTTTGGCTGTGACATTCCTGCTGCCAAGCCCACTGTCACTTGGAAAGAACCAGTTGCCAAAAAATGGAGCACAGATAGGACTTGCACAAGAGGAGGGATCCCAGTGGGATGACGGATAGCAGATATTAGGTCAGGCTCCAACTGGGCACACAGCTCCGTGATTGTGGCCCAGTCAAGTCTATAGGTGAGGATCATTTGCCTGTCCTCCATTGTTGCCAAGTCCAACAGGGGTCTGTACACGGGGGTTTGTCTCCATCTCATTTTCATCAGCAGGTGTTGCAATCTATGGGGCAAAAGAGTGAGAAGCCGGTCACAAACTGAACATCATAGCCACACCAGTACAATGCATGATGTTAATTTTTAATGTATAAGTGGTATTTGTCCTGTATGTCCAATTTTGAACTGTGACACAGTTGTTATCCAGGGCCTGCCCTCCCCCCTGAAATGGCGTCTGCCTGTCCTGTGTGGAAGGACAGGTGGAAGTGAGGTAATTCCGCTGACGTTGTGCGCCGTTGCTGGAGGCGGTTGGGAACCGCCGTGCAACTCCTCATTGGTTAACATTGAGCCCTATGGGGTATAGTGGTCAATGGTGATGTACGATGGTGGTGACGGTATGCACCGCCATGGATGTGACCACCATTTTCTATCTGATCACTCACTTGATACCTGACCTTCAACAGGAGAGGACCTACACTGCATGTGCTGCTGTGACCTGTGTCTGGAACCTACCGTGGCTTGTTTGACTGGGGAAAGGGCCCCTGCCTTCACTTTGGCGGAGTTGGAGCGACTGGTGGATGGGGTCCTAACCCAGTACGGACGGCTGTATTGGCCTCCAGACCATCAGGTGGGTACACTGTGAGCACGATGCATGGGGCATGAATACATGGCGTGGTGTGTGAAGGCCTCGTGTGGGAGGGTGGTGGATGTCCCCTGGGCAGCGGGCAGCTTGTGTGCTGGGCCATGTGTGTGCAAATGGCGATGTGAAGGGGTATGGTGGGCCATAAGTGTAACAGGCAGGACGGTCTGACTAATATCTTTTCCTGTGTGTATTTCTCTAACGCCCATCAAAAGCAGGGTATATGGCGTGCCATCGCCAAGGACATGCTGACCTTGCGGGTCTATGGCAGACGGAGCACCCACTGTCGGAAACGGTGGGAGGACCTGAGATGCTGGGCATGGAAGACGGCGGAGGCCCAGCTCGGGATGGCATCCCGTAGAGGAAGGGGTGCTTATCGAACCCTGACCCACCTGATGGCCCGTATACTGGTGGTGGCCTATCCGGAGCTGGATGGCCGCTTGAGGGCATCACAGCAGCCACCAGGGGGTGAGTACAGTTCCCATCATTACAACTTACACATGGTAGGAGGGTACCCGAGTGGGGGATGTGTGTCAGTGGGTGTCCCTAGGCCAAGCCTGACATTGGTCCCGTGTTGGCCAGAGTTCTGAAGTGACATCCACTACTGGTCAGGGCTGTGTGGGTGCCAGGTGTGCTGTAGTTGGCAGTATGTGCTCCTCCCCATGCCCTGGTAGCTAGCATTATTACTGGCAGTGCATTGCATAGTGCGTAGGGCTGTTCCCTGTGTGTGACGGTGGTGTGTACGCCAATGGTGATGTTGGTGCAACCATTGACCCAGTGTATCCTTTGTCTCTTTCCCCCTTTTTGCCCAACAGACATCAATCCAGGCTCTGGCCTCCTCTCTGATGACAGCCATTGTCCCTGTTTCCACCCTCCCCCTCCAACTTCCTCTTCCCAGTCCCATTCTCCTCAACCCCAAGCTATCCTAAGCACACAGGCAGACGAGCATGCACACAGGACAACACACAAGAGTGGCACAGGCAAACACAAGCACCACACATCATCCCACAGGCACTCACACAAACACCATCCAGATGCAGACATACCAACATCCACTGCCTCCACTGTGTCCCCCTCCTCCTTCTCCTCCACCTCCATCCCAGTTGCATCTACACTCACACCTGCATGTACTACATCCTCATCCACTACCACCATCACCACCACGCCTAGCAGAACACACACCTCACTGGCAGACACCACCACAACAGCCACAACCATTCCCTCTTCTTCCACTCCCATACCTTCTCTTTCTTCTGCACCAATGTCCCTAAGAAGCTTTTCCTCTCCACCATTGACCTTTCCCCTCCCCCTCCCCCCGTCCGTCACATCTGGCCAGGTTGGCAAAAACCCAGGCAAGCACCTCAGCCATCCAGTCCACGGGCCCAGTAGTCTCCACACCTACTCATCGTGGGAAAGGATCCAGGGCACCAGGCAGCCTCAAGGAAAGGGTGTCTGCCCCAAGTGCTGCCATGAAGGGCAAGGAGCCTTCCCCAAGTGCTTCCCGGAAGGGCAAGGAGCCATCTCCAGCTGCTGCCAGGAAGGGCCAGGAGCCATCCCAGCTTCTGCCAGGAAGGGCAAGGAGCCATTCCCACTGCTGCCTGGAAGAGCAAGGAGCCATCCCCAGCTGCTGCCAGGAAAGGCAAGGGGTCTGCTCCAGCAGGCAGGAAGGACAAGGGGCCTGGTGCAGGGACTCAGTCGGGGCCCCCACCACCACCCATGGCTGTGCAGCCATCCAAGGCTGCAGGGGATGGGCTGGAGCCTCCCCCACCACCAGCAGCAGCAGCACCACCCCCCAGCAGTGGGCAGCCATCCGAGGCTGCAGGGGATGGGTTGAAGCTTCCCCCCACCACCAGCAGCAGCAGCCCCACCACCAGCAGTGGGCAACCGTCTGAGGCTGCAGGGGATGGGGTGGAGCCTCCCCCCACCACCAGCAGCACCACCACTGAGCAGCCGTCACCGCCGGCAGACAGGATGTAGTCCTGCCTCCATGGGCTGCTATGCGGCCTGAACCCTGCTAATCCTGTGGGAATGACACCCAGCTGAGAGACTGTGACCTTGCACTCCCCAGACTCAGCAGCACAGGGCACGATGTCCCCTCCGGGACCAGTGGGTAAGACATCCACTTGCCCCATCCTCCCCAGGATCAGCAGCACAGAACACGATGCCCCCTCCAGAACCAGTGGGTAAGACACCCACTCACTCATCCTCCCCAGGATCAGAAGCACAGGGCATGTTGTCCCCTCCAGAGCATGTGGGCAAATCACCCACTTGAGAGACTGTGGTCTTGCACTCCCCAGGACAAGCACTGGACATTTTGCCCCCACCAGAGTATGTGGGCAAGTCACCCACTTGAGAGACTGTGGCCTTGCACTACCCAGGACCAAGCACAGGGCATGTGCCCCCTCCAAGACCAGTGGTGTTGTTCCATCTGCCGGCTGAGGTGCCCCTACAGTCCCCCGTCCCCCTGAGGTACCTGCCTATTTTCCAACTGATGCCCCTGCAGTGTTCTCTCCGTGTTCCTGAAGGTGACAAGTGGGGCCTTGGACTTTGGCCTGTGGCCCTGTGGCCCACGCACATTGAGGACTGGGCAGTGTCCCTTGAACTGTACATTTGTATATATCATAAGATTGAATTTTTTTATTTCTACTGTATATATATTATTACACTCACTTTATCACAATCCTGTTGTCCTTGCATTATTCCTGAGGAGTACAGGGTCAATTTGTTTTATTACTGCATCTGATTGTGTGTATGGTGTTGGGGGTGGGGGGTGATGTGTGTGTCACTCTCTTTTTCCTCCCTCCCTCCCCTGTGTGCTAGGCGGCTGTACTCACTGTGGTCATCTTCTCCATCGTTAGTGTTTGCGGTGGAGCAGGACGTAGAGAATCATTGGGAAGATCTGAAGTTCAGGCTCCCTGGCGGCATGGTTGTTCCCTCTGTCTCCAAAGGTGAGTCCTTTCCCTTCTGAGATCTGTTTCCACCAAGCTTTTGATGTCGTTGGTACCGCCCCGGAAAAGGTGGCAGATTGAAGGCTCCTAATATGGTGGGCAGAACATTGACTTCCGCCTGGCTGTAGGCTGCTACAGCTGTGGTGTCTGTTGTTTCTGCCCTTACGGTTGGTGTGGTAAAGTGGCTGTCTATCTGAGTTCGCACCGCCATGGTCATAATTTGGCGGTAGTTTCCGCCATCCTGTTGGCGATATTACCACCACTTTATCACCGACCTCCAGGGTTGAAATAAGGGCCTGAGTATTGTTTTGCCACAAAGTCTCAAGTGTTTACCTGTAATTGAAAAGCAGTGTGTAATGTTTGATAAATAACTGAATTTAAGATTTGTTTTGTTTATGAGAAAGCTTTTCAAATTGTATGTACTCATGGTGTTCCTTATATTTGTTTAGGAATCCCAAGTCGCAAGTCTGGAGCATACTCCATAAGAACAGCGATCACAAGCCTGCAGCGGGACCACCGAATTTTCAGGACCAGTGTTTGTCTCTTCACTCTCCCAACCCTGTTCCCTATCCTTTAGTGTAGAGGGAATATTTCTCAGGGGTATGGGTTACCTCTTTGCTCCTGTGGAAACCTGGACCTCATGTTAGTGGACCTGACCTTGTCAGAAAGTCATTCTAATGGTTATGCTTCTTGGAACTCGATTAATAACATTAGTCACATATTGTAAGATCTGAGGAACTATAACTCTCGAAAAGGCGATCTTGTCATTCTTCAAGAGTGTTAGTTTTCCTGCACTGTTTCATCTGTATCTATGCAAGTTACAGTCTTTTTCCTTTTGGGCTTGGCAGTACAATCTCAGACAAAATTATCAGGATTTGCACAATAAAGACAAAGATTAGCCTTACGTCATCTGTCCTTCATTTCTGATGATAAGGGCCCCTTGATACCTCCAATTTGCATGGGTTCTGATTCAGATGCCTTATCACCCTTTTCTTTTCTTTCTGTTTTCAGGACTACTACTCTTGTGTAATTTATAGGCCGCTCACTTCTATGTTCAGCTAGTCTATGAAGCAGTTTACCAACCAGATCAATTGCAGTTCTCAGGAAATTCTACAATGTGTGCCACTGAGTCTTTTAAATCGTCCTTAAGACCTCTATAAAACAAATATGCATGTTTTTCCTCAAGCTAATGTGTTTCAAAACTAAGGCAAATTTAATATCTCATTGTTGCTGGACTGAATGAAAACATGATGAGCAAAGAGGCTATTCATTACTGCCTTAAAGGATGTGAAATTGTGTAGGGTAGGGTCATTAGATTCTATCAAAGGAATGGCCCAATTAGCGCCCACACCACCCAAATAAGAAATAACGAAGGGGACTTTACCTGCATCAAAGTTAAAAATCTGGGACTTACAAAAGAAATGCAACTGGCACTCACTCATGAATACTGCGAATCATGCGCTTTCTCCATTGAATCTTTCTGGTTAGGCAGAGGAACAACAGGTTTAGGAGTCACGATTATAACTGGTAAGTTTTGGTCTAGGCGAGATGAGGGAGTGGCTGCCATGGAGGGTTTGTAAGTATTACCAAATGTAGGTGGGCTTAAGACTGGGTGATTCCCTTTCTGTGAAATATAATTCCACTCTGTGAATTCAGTTTGCTTCTGGTTAGCTTATCTCTTAAACTTGTATTCTCTTCTTTTAGGTGTTGCACTTCTATCTGAAATATGCGCAATATATTATTTATCTGGGTAGTCTCAGAAGGGATCTCAGGTAAGGCTTAGAGTAAGGTGTTAATGGTGACATTGTCGCCCAAAGGGAACACTATTTTTTGTGGCTAAGCCTTCTGTTATGAGTCTCTCACCTGAACTCCAGCTGGTTTTGATGGGGCAACAATAATCCCCCAATCCCAATGAGAACTGACAGGGCAGCAATGAAGGACACACTGAAACCCTATGCAAAAAGAACAGTTGATGGACGGAATATAGACCAAATAAAACATTCACCCCGTCACAGATCTAGGTTTAATCCATCAGTTTTTTTGCTCACCATGCCATTTCAGTTTGGACCCAGCCATATGCAAATTGTTGGACCTGGCTTTTTGACAGGGACATCCCCAAACTTTTTGCCTCCTTCCTCCTATTTTTTTTCTGACCTGTTGTTGTTGGCTTTTGACCTCTGGGCACTTTACCACTGCTAACTAGTGCTAAAGTGCATATGCTCTCTGGGTAAATTGTACTACTGATTAGTTTATCCATGATTGACTATTTAATTTACTTGTAAGTCCCTGGTAGAGTGGACTACATGTGCCTAGGGCAGGTAGATTAAATCCTACTAGTGGGCCTGCAGCACTGGTTGTGCCACCCACCTCAGTAGCCCCTTAACCCTGTCTCAGGCCTGCCATTGCAAGGCCTGTGTGTGCAGTTTCACTGCCACTTCGACTTGGCATTTAAAAGTACTTGCCAAGCCTAGAACTCCCCTTTTACTACATATAAGTCATCCCTAATGTGTGCCCTAGGTAACCCCTAGAGCAGGGTGCTGTGTAGGTAAAAGGCAGGACATGTACCTGCGTAGTTATATGTCCTGGTAGTGTAAAACTCCTAAATTCGTTTCTACACTACTGTGAGGCCTGCTCCTTTCATAGGCTAACATTGGGGCTGCCCTCATACACTGTTGAAGTGGCAGCTGTTGATCTGAAAGGAGCAGGAAGGTCATATTTAGTATGGCCAGAATGGTAATACAAAATCCTGCTGACTGGTGAAGTCGGATTTAATATTACTATTCTAGAAATGCCACTTTTAGAAAGTGAGCATTTCTTTGCACTAAAATCTTGTTGTGCCCTTCAATCCACGTCTGGCTAGGTTTAGTTGACAGCTCCTTGTGCATTCACTCAGACACACCCCAAACACAGGGTACTCAGCCTCACTTGCATACATCTGCATTTTGAATGGGTCTTCCTGGGCTGGGAGGGTGGAGGGCCTGCCCTCACACAAAGGACTGCCACACCCCCTACTGGGACTCTGGCAGACAGGATTGAACTGAAAGGGGGCTTGGTGCATTTCTTAGAGACTCTTTGAAGTCACCCCCACTTCAAAGGCACAACTTAGTATAAAACAGGGCCTCTGCCCTACCTCATCAGACACTTGCTGGAGAAGAAACCTGAACCAGAAACTACATCCTGCCAAGAAGAACTGCCTGGCTGCTCAAAGGACTCACCTGTCTGCTTTTCTACAAAGGACTGCTGCCTTGCTGTTGGCCTGCTGCCTGGCTGTAAAAGTGCTCTCCAAGGGCTTGGATAGAGCTTGCCTCCTGTTCCCTAAAGTCTCAGGACCAAAAAGACTTCACTCTTCCTCTTGGACGCTCCGTGCGCCGAACTTTTCGACGCACAGCTTGTTCCGCGGCAAGAAAAACGCCGCACACCGACGCTGATCAACGCGACGCCTTCGGGACGACCGAAACTTTGACGCACGGCCTCGCAAGGACAACGCCGCCCGACTTCCCGGCAGAAATCGACGCGACGCCTGCCGTGAGATCAAAACTTTGACGCACGGCCTCGCAAGGACAACGCCGCCCGACTCTGCAGGAGAAATCGACGCGACGCCTGCCGTGAGATCAAAACTTTGACGCACAGCCTCGCAAGGACAACGCCGCCCGACTCCGCAGGAGAAATCAACGCAACGCCTGCCGTGAGATCGAAACTTCGACGCACAGCCCCGCAGAACGACACGCAGCCGGAAAACAAGCAGGAAAATCCACGCACAGACCCGGGACATCTGGTAATCCCCGCGACCCACAGAAAGAGACTGTCCGCGCGCCGGAAAACGACGCTCGACTTCCCCGCGTGGAAAATAACGACGCAAGTCCGTGTGTGCTGGGGAGAAATCGACGCACACACCCTTTTTCCACGCATCTCTTCCTTTGTGGCCCTCTGAGGAGATTTTCCACCAGAAACCAGGTACTTTGTGTTTGAAAGAGACTCTGTTTACTTTCTAAAGACTTAAGACACTTTATATCACTTTTCAGTGATATCTTTACAAATTCATATTGCAACTTTGATCGTTTTGACCTGAAGATACCCAGATAAATATTATATATTTTTCTAAACACTGTGTGGTGTATTTTTGTGGTGTTATGCTATGGTGTTGTATGATTTATTGCACAAATGCTTTACACATTGCCTTCTAAGTTAAGCCTGACTACTCGTGCCAAGCTACCGGAGGGTGAGCACAGGCTGATTTTGGATTGTGTGTGACTTACCCTGACTAGAGTGAGGGTTCTTGCTTGGACAGAGGGCAACCTGACTGCCAACCAAAAACCCCATTTCTAACACAAATCATTCTTGACCCTGCTCCCCATGGGAACAGTCCAGTCCAAACTACCAGGCCAGGTCCTCCCTGGACCAGAAACAAGCATCCTGGGGCCGGTTTCGGGGTATCACCCCTTTTTAGCCAGGCTAGCTTGAATCTGGTGGCATAGTGAGCATGGGACCCACGCCTGGGCATACCCTTCCCACTTGGGGCGACAAATGCAAATAGAACAGTTGATAGATGGCTTTTCCAAGGGCAAAAGGGAATGGGATGAGAGAGGAGAGAAATACCAGGACTTCTGCATATTTAGATTTCTCTACTCTGGGCACTGTTGGGCTCAAGGATGTCTGGATTCTGGTTCTGGATTCAGGATAATGCCAATCAGGATTATTCAGTGTTAGAAATGGGGTTTCTGGTTGGCTGGGGTATGCACCTCAGGCAGGCAGAACTTACCCACTCTAGTCAGGGCAAGGGAGTTACACGTCAAAGATATCCCCTGCTCACCCCTTTGGTAGCTTGGCACGAGCAGTCAGGCTTAACCCGGAGGCAATGTGTAAAGCGTTTGCACAACACACACAGCACATGTGACGCAATATCCCCACCACAGAGGAAACATAACACCAGATTATATGAAAATATACTGTATTGTACACAACGTAATTATCAGACCAACCATCACATATCAGTACTATCCTGCTACCTTAGCAGTTGTCAGAACGTTACACATTAGTTACTCTGCAAATTAGCAGTAGTCACACATAACACACAGGTTACTCAGTATTCTGCAACACAAGCAGTAGTCAGGAAACACGTTATCACATTAGAACACTTGTCATAAGAATATCATAAAACGCCCATAGTAGGAACATTAGAAAACATATGGCAAGTTAGGGAAACATACTAGCAAGTCATGCCCATAAAAGGAACATTTGCCCATATATGTAAGAACATCATCATACATCAAAAACAGGTAGCCAATATATCAATCCACTAAAGTCTCTAAAAGGAACTCCTGAGATATATTGTTCCTGTAAACAGTACCTGAGTTGATGAAGCAGGCACCTCCAGTGCTGAACAAATGAAGAAGGTGAAAAAATGGGGCCCCGTGCGCTCCTCTGTGCCGAATGGGGGCCTCCCTGCTCCTTAAACCAGAGGAGAGCGGCACAGACCTCCTCTCTTTGGCGGACGGGCCCCTCAGGGGACCTGTGATCCTTAGGGGCCCCCCGGGCCTCAACTGGCCCTCATGAGGGAGGGGGCCAAAGTCAGGGAGGTATTTTTTCCAGTGGAGGAGGGGGGCGCCCTGCACCCCCTCCGTTCTCAGGGCAGACCCCTCCTGGGGCCCACTGTCTCTGGGCCCCCCCCGGGCCTGCACTGGTCCTCCCACTCACCCTTAAAGCCCAGCACACCAAACACGGGGCTCTGCGGTGCGGGGAGCCTCCGATGAGGCTTCCGTACCGTCCGCTCTGCCGAGGAGGTTGGCCGGGCCCCTCCTGGTGCCCGCAATCAGGGCTCAGCCCACACGAGGGTTGCGGTGGGGCAGGGAGCCTCCGACGAGGCTTCTCCTCCTGCCCACCTTCAATTTGGATGCTGCGGCATGTCTGGGCTGCAGCTGATGGCAGGCACCCAAGTAGGTGCCTGCTGGTGCCCCGAGGGCTCTCCCTAGTGCGAACCTCGCCCCGGGGGCACTCTAGGAGCGTGTTTGCTCCAATATTTTTCCTGAAGGTGCCCCGGGGGCACGGAGAGGAGTTTGCCGGCTCATCTCTATTTCCTGAATGACCTGGGACTACAAACACAGCACGCTCCGATGCGCTGGAGTGATTAAAGGGGCCCGGCTGCGGCGGTGATTTCCTTCTGGAGCCAAATGAATAAATGCTTTGTCAAGGGCGATGCACCAGAAAGGAGAAGCGCTTTCAAGCGCTAAGGAAATCCCCTAAGGAGTGCTTTCCAAAGCGCTTAGTTTTCCAACCAGGTGAAGCACCCCTCATGCTTCAGGGTAAAAATGCAGGGGTCAGGGGCCACAGCACCCTGTGCCTGGGGAGCCAAGTTTATCAGAAAAGGCCCACAGGTGGAGGTCCCAACAACAGGCCAGTTCAAGGAATGTGCAGCAAGTGGAAAGTCCTCTGCAGTGACCAAGCAGGTCACAGGTCAGTCCAGCAGCAGTAGTCCATGGTGGTTCCTGGAGAGTTCTTCCAGCATTTCTGGGTCCAGTTCAAAGATGATTAAGAGTCTCCAAATTGTGGGGAAAATTCCCCTGTACTTATAGTCAGTTCTTACAGTGTTTTACAATGGTAGGGAGAGGAGGTTCAAGCCAGTTACAACTGGTTCTGGGAGTGCCCCCTCTCTCCTTTCAGCAAAGGCTCCAAACATCAGTGGGGGATTAACGACCCTATTGTGTGAGGCCAGGGTACAGCCTTTACAAATGTAGGTGTGACCCGCCTCTCCTTTCCCTCAGCCCAGGAAGACTATTCAGTATGCAGATGCACCTCAGTGACACCTCCACCCTCCCTGTGTACAGGCTGTCTGAAAAGTATGCACAAAGCCCCAACTGTCACTCTGCCCAGACGTGGACTGGAGTCAAGCTGCAAAACACCAGAGTCATAAGCACAGATAAATGCACACTTTCTAGAAGTGGCATTTCTGTGATAGTAATAAAAAATACACCCACACCAGTAAGCAGCATTTATCATCACCATCACAACCATACCAAACACGCCTACGCTACCCCTCATAAATCAGACAATACCCTTTACACATAAGGCAGGGCATTTCTAATGCAATCCTATGAGAAGGCAGTACTCACAGCAGTGAGACACCAAGTTAGGCTCTTTGTCGCTACCAGGACAGTCCATGCAATATGGCACATGTCCTGCCTTTCTACATACATGGCAACCTGCCCATGGGGCTAGCTAGGGCGTTCCTTTGGGTGACTTACATGTAATAAAAGGGGAGTTCTGGGCCTGGCAAGTAAGTTTAGATGCCAGGCCCCTGTGGCTGAAAACTGCGCACACAGGCCCTGCGCTAGCAGGCCTGAGACAGGTTTGAAAGTCTACCTCAGTGGGTGGCGCAAGCAGCAATGCAGGCCCACTAGTAGTATTAATTTACAGGCCCTGTGTATAGAGATACCACTGTACAAGGGACTCATAGGTAAATTAAATATGCCTGTTAGGTATAAGCCAATCATACCAAATTTAGATGGGAGAGCACCTGCACTTTAGCACTGGTGAGCAGTCATAAAGTGCTCAGAGTCCTAGAGCCAACAGCGAGACGTCAGAAAAACCAGGAGGAAGGAGGCAAAAAGACTGGGGATGACCCTGCGTAAGGCAAAAAGTCCAACATTCAACTACAAGGATCTCAACTTGGATGCCCCTGTAAAGAAACCAAACTTTGAAACAGAAAAAAACTAAAGAGATCTTTGGCATTAAATAACATCAAATCAACACACCAATAATTCACACTAGAAACATTCCCCAGTATGATTCAAGAATTATCCAGGAATTATCATGAACTGAATTTACTGTGTACAATTATTTCCACCAAGAGTAAATTCCTAGGTTATTCACAACAAAACTACTTCAAATTCTTCAGTAGTTCAATAGCCTCAAGAGCTAAAGGATCATATACAAATATACAATGGCAATCAGATTATAGTTCTCAATTGTCCCAGAAATCTTTAGAACACCAACGTAAGACTCTGATCCAGAAAACACGGATTGAAAACTAACTATGAACACAAGATCCTGGAAGGCGCAGCTATTACAAGAAATATGCATTTTCTCTAATGTCTTTTCAGTCACAAGATTGATCTGAGTATTATTGCTGTCTTTAGATAAATTTGATTAATCAGCACTGATCAGGATCCCAAATTAAACCGAAAAACTTGTGCTAACTTTTTTGGGGATGACAAGTACTGTGGTACCTGCGGAGAAGATCAAAAATACTAGGTTGGAACTCAGGAAGCACATCGCTGTGAGGAGAAGCCTGACGCTGTGAAGATATGGATGCCACTGCAAGGAGAAGACTGCTACTTTGAAAGCTCCAGAAGACTGGAGACAGATAAGCGTTGCTTACAAGTTAAATGAGGCTAAGCAGGATTTAGTCTGTAACACTGGCTTTTAAAGCCGGCTCAAACCAGGTGGAAGGAATCACATGGGTAAAACAGAGGAACTTGTCAGTCATTATTGTAATTGCACATATTTCTCAACTGTCTTTTTTCATTTGGAAAAAAATAAACAGATCATTGGCATTAACTAACGTCAAATCGGCAAACCAATAATTCATGCTAGAAACATTCCCCAGTATAATTCAAGAATTATCCAGGAATTACCATGAACTGGAATTATCATATGCAAGGATTTCCACTGAGAGAAAATAACTGGGTCATTCACAGCAAAACCACTTCAAATTCTTCAGTAGTTCAAGAGTGTCAATATTTTAAGGTTCATGTGCAAATATGTAATGGCAATCAGATTATAGTTCTCACTTGTCTCAAAATTCTTTAGAACACCAACATCAGATTCTGATCATGAAAACATGGATTGAAAACCAACTATAAGTACAAGATCCAGGAAGGTGCAGCCATTACAAGAAATATGCCTTTTCTCCAGTGTCTTTTCAGTCACAAGATTGATCCAAATTTTATTGCTGGCTTTAGTTACGTGGATTATTCAGCACTGATCAAGATGCCAAATTAAACAGAAAAACATGTGTTCACATTTGTTTGGGATTACATGTCTTTTTGCCAGCACATGAAAGTGCGATGTGAGAGATGAATTGCAAGCTGCCTGCCTTTTACAAGTACTGTGGTAACTGCGGAGAAGATCAGGAATACTAGGTTGGAACTCAAAAAGTACGTTGCAATGAGGAGAAGCCTGTCACTGTGAAGGTATGGATGCCGCTGCAAAGAGAGGACTGCCACTGCGAAAGCTGCCGAAGACTGGAGACAGGTAAGTGTTGCTTCTAAGTTAAATGAGGCTAAGCAGGTTTTAGTCTGAGATGTGGGCTTCTGTAGCAGGCCCGAACCAGGTGCAAGGAAACAGATGAAGAAAACAGAGAAACTCACTAGTCATTACTGTAATTGTACATGTTTTTCAAATGTCTTTTTTCCATTAGGAGGATGAATTAAGGAACAAGCATTTGTCTAGAATTGACATGTGCATCCTGGATTACCTAGGTGAGGCCCAGGTGGGTGTAGATAGTTGAAATGTGCTTTCCAGATTACCTGGGTGAGGCCCAGGTGTTCAAAAGTTATCTTGACAAGCATTGATCTTTGATATCACTCATAAGGGGGAAGAATAAGGCATGACTAAGGCATGACTAGCCCTGCTCACAGCTGGGACCATAACAGCTTCCCAGTCTCCCTGGCTTCAGTGTCTTGCCCGCCTTTTCTTTGGTGCTGCGCCTCCAGTTCCGCTGCTCCCATTGTCTCAGTCTACCCTTCCTTGTGGTGACGCTCCTCCGCTTCTGGTGCTCCTGCTATCTCTCTCAACTTCTGTAGGCAGCTCGCAGAAATCAGCATTTTCCTGGTAGTCTTCCCACTGCATCTCCTGAATGCCTTTTCCACTCCCAGGTGCTAACGTATAAAGTGCTCAACACCAGCTTCTATTGGGGCTTCTGTGTAAGCCATGTTGTGGGAATAGCTGTTGACTCTGTTACAACCATATTTACAATTATAACATCAAAATATCGCTCTGCTTGAAACTCATAAATGTACAACTGGGACTAATTTACAAATCTGCAACAATCATAGATTATCAGTGCTCACATATTATTTTTATACAAAGAATTATTGGGAGCTAGAGAATTCTCCAGATGTATGTTTGATGTAAATGTGCACATATAAAGTCCATTTTTTTGTTTCTCTATAGGAAAATTATTTTTCCCAATTGGAAACCCCTCACTACTATACCCCCATTAGAAATGAGGGTTTAACTCCCCATCCACCCATTGGGAATGGGCTTCCCCCTTTACTCAAGAGGAATACATTTGCATGCATTTCCATAAAGGGGAAAATACCTACAGGTAGTACATAGATGCCCACAATTTTACTAGCGTTTGGGATCATACCTTTTGAGGATGACTCGCCGTGGTATGTCACTCATAACTACAAATTTGTGAAGGCTAAAATTTCACTAGGCTGGAAGAATAACAGTTTTTATAAACGCACCTTTGGTTGTTAACATTGCATCCATTTGATATAGCATTCGGGCCAGAATTTGAACTGATCTATTGATAGCCCATTCTAAAGGACCCTTTTATTAATTCTTTTGATCTAGGCACCACCCTAATGTCGAGCAAATACCTGATTTCTGACATGATGTGGGGGGACACTTTATACAAAATGTGATTTTAGTCAGTTTGCTTTTATGGTGTGACCATCCAGTCCTTATGAAGACCACATGAAAACACATTTTTAAGGGTTGAAAAATGGATGCTCCTACATGTAGTTTGGCATTCATTGTAGTTTATTGGAATTCCACTCTGAGTTGATTTTTCAAAAAAATGTATTGCTAATTAGTCTAAAGTATTGGTTTCCATTTTGTTTTAATAACATCAGGTCCACTAGCAGTCACTTATATCACTATTCATAAACACTGCTCCATTTGTTGGAGGACCTACCTCATACATGTTGACACATTCAGTGGGTATTTTTATACCTATGATGAATAAATTCTATTGTAAATATAATTTTGTACATGTTCCTTATGTATACCAAGGAAATTCTGGCATGTTGCTTCTTCCAATGGAAACCATCATCATTGTTGCTGAATGATGATTGTCAGAACCTACCAGTCCTTTTTCTGTAACTCTGAATTGGGAATTTACGTGCCCATAGTGGACAGTTTGCACACCTATGTAATTGCATTGTAAGAAATTGGGTTATTTGTTGAGGGGTATGGAAGCCCTATTTATGTAACAACCAGAATCCTTGTCATTGTGAACCACAAAAGTTACTAAATTAACCTCTGCCTATCCCTCGGATAGCTTTGCACAAATCAGTCAGGCCAAACGTAGAGGTACTGTGTAAAGCATTTATGCAGTGCACAAACACTAATAAACTGAAAACACAACACAAGAAAAATCCCACAGCAATTTAGAAACATTTAGTCATTTTTAATGGATAGAATTACACCAGAGCAACAAAAAAACAATCAGTA
Source organism: Pleurodeles waltl (assembly GCF_031143425.1). Lineage (NCBI taxonomy): Eukaryota > Metazoa > Chordata > Amphibia > Caudata > Salamandridae > Pleurodeles > Pleurodeles waltl. Next base: position 707,425,019 of record NC_090449.1, on the reverse strand, counting down.
GAAATGGATATGTTTTATTTTAAGGTTTTAAGTAGATACAATGCCTAAAAGCACAAAGCATCACTCACTGTCATTTGGTTGTGCTAGACAGGGGGAAAGTCACATGTTCAAGCTGACCATGACGGAGAGTGGGACAGATACAGGGAGTAGTTTAGTTAGCTTCTCAAGTGTGGTGCGAAGAGTTCTGTTCATAGTGAAGGACAGGGAGAGCATTGTGGATGACAGTCGTTGTTGCACAAATAGCAAGCCTGGAATCGCATACAGTCCCATCACTGTAGCCCTAAGATCCAGTCAGGTGTCACAGATAGTTGTTGCTTGAGCTTTCCGCCATGGCCGGGAGAGTTTTGGTGCATAAAACACAGAACCTCAGGAATTCACCTTTCTTCACAGGAGGAGCTGAACTGATGTCAGCAGAGGGTCCCGGATATGGGGAGACACCTCTTGGGGATCAGCACTCCCTCCAGCAGAGGCGAGAAGGGCTGAGTAAGGCCCAGGCAGGTCCAGTGCAGCAGGTCAGCTGGGCCATTGCAGTTTAGCCTGGGATGAGGGACTAGTTTCAGTCTTTCTTTCAAAGAGTAAGGCAGTCCTTAAGCAGCAAAGCAGTCTTCTAGCAGTAGCAGTGCAGACTTCTGGTGTCAAGAAAGTCCTTCTTCTGTAACATCCACAGGTCCAGGGGTGCACTGATGAGTGGCCCTTGAGGTCCAATATTTATAATTGGTGCCAATCCTTTGACATGGAGGGATTCCACATACTACTCCCACATCTGTTTTTGGAAAGTTCTTCCCTTTCACTGTCAAGACTCCAAGAAGTCTGTGGTGACAAAAGTGTTGTGTCAGGTTCCTATGTGGGTGCTGGAGGCATGCCCTTTGAAATGTAAATTGGGCAAGGCACAGCTCTGCAACCACCATCCTGGCTGGATGGTCCTTTCTGTCCACACCTAGTCTCATTTTTGTTACTGTCTGAGAGGAACGCACAGTCCCCAATAACAGCCATTTGCAATAAAATGATCCAGGATACTGTCCGAGGGCAAAAATGGGTTTGACAAGAAATGCTAAGTTTCAAATTTGGCATTTTCAGAATTGTTACCTGAAATACAACTTCACCATTAAAGAGGATATAATTACAACTCATTTGAGGGTAAATACCATGACCCCAATTCACAAAGAGCCTCTGCAGTTATGGCAGAGGTTCCACAGTAGCGGTGGAATCTCCCCAGTGAGAATTCTCATTCTTCTCCCAATCCAAAGTTACCACTGAATGTAATAACAACAATTAAAAAAGACTTTAGGAGTTTTTCATTGCCAGGACTTAGAAAATGTAAATACACATGCCCTGCTTCTTAAATACAGCATATCTTGCCCTATGAGCCTTTACTGCCTACCTTGGAAGGTGGTTATTATGTATTGAAAAGGAAGGTTTAGACCTGACAAAAAAGGTTATTTTTCCAGGTTGAAATGGCAGTTTAAAACTGCACTACAGGCTGCAGTGGCAGGTCTGAGGCATGTTTCAAAAGAATACTTCAGTGGGTGGCACAATGAGTACTGCAGGCCCACTGGTAGCATTCAATTTACAGGGCCTTGGTAAGTGTAGTACCATTTACTAGAGATTTACAAGTAAATTAAATGTACTGTTAGGCATAAGCTAATTTGACCACATTTAAAGCAGAGAGAACAAGCACCTTAGCACTGGTTAGCAATGGTAAACTTCATGGAGTACTAATGCTAGCAAAAAAGAAGTCAGCAAAATAGAAGGTGTCAAGGAAAAATGTTTGGGGGAATACCACTCCAAGGACGTCAGGTCTATCATGAAGAGATCAACATCAATCCTGATAAGGAAAATTTCCCCTTCGGTCTTAACATATTACACATTGGTAACGCACCATCACACATATTTGTCATTTCAGTTAACACAGTTGTTACAGACAGATCAATGGAAGTCCCATGATGGCCAGCGGTGAACTCATTTGCCAGCCACACTGGGCTAACATTGAAAGACTGGCCCTAGTGGACTCTAGGAATCGTCAAACACATTATTGGCTACTTTGGGAATAACAACTTTGCAATATTCTGAGACCAATCGATCTATCCTTCCTTCTTAAATGGAATTAGTATCAGTAGCTACAACAATGCACTGACTACTAATGGATATTTTAATCAAATAACGGTTTAGGTTGAAACAATTAACCTTAGAGGAGGAATGAATCAAGTTTATGACAAGAAGAAATGTGACATATCCTAAACATTCTGTTCTGTGTATATCCTATTCTAATCATTCTGCTCTGTGTATCCAGTTCGGCCAAGCAAATAGTGGTGGCTGGGTCTGGCTTTCCCTGTAGGATAGCACCAGGTGACCAGCGTCCATGATGTATATGGTCTTCGAATGTAACCTGCAATTAAAACAATACACTGCAATCCTTTCCACAAGAGATATCACATCTTCGCAGTTGTAGGCTGTAAGGAAATGCCTCCTTGGCATGGTTACCCCCTGACTTTTTGCCTTTGCTGATGCTATGTTTTGAATTGAAAGTGTGCTGAGGTCTGCTAACCAGGCCCCAGGACCAGTGTTCTTTCCCTAACCTGTACTTTTGATTCCACAATTGGCACACCCTGGCATCCAGATAAGTCCCTTGTAACTGGTACCTCTGGTACCAAGGGCCCTGATGCCAGGGAAGGTCTCTAAGGGCTGCAGCATATATTATGCCACCCTAGAAGACCCCTCACTCAGCACAGACACACTGCTTACCAGCTTGTGTGTGCTAGTGAGAACAAAATGAGTAAGTCGACATGGCACTCCCCTCAGGGTGCCATGCCAGCCTCTCACTGCCTATGCAGTATAGGTAAGACACCCCTCTAGCAGGCCTTACAGCCCTAAGGCAGGGTGCACTATACCATAGGTGAGGGTACCAGTGCATGAGCACTGGGCCCCTACAGTGTCTAAGCAAAACCTTAGACATTGTAAGTGCAGGGTAGCCATAAGAGTATATGGTCTGGGAGTCTGTTTTACACGAACTCCACAGCACCATAATGGCTACACTGAAAACTGGGAAGTTTGGTATCAAACTTCTCAGCACAATAAATGCACACTGATGCCAGTGTACATTTTATTGTAAAATACACCACAGAGGGCACCTTAGAGGTGCCCCCTGAAACTTAACCGACTATCTGTGTAGGCTGACTGGTTCCAGCAGCCTGCCACACTAGAGACATGTTGCTGGCCCCATGGGGAGAGTGCCTTTGTCACTCTGAGGCCAGTAACAAAGCCTGCACTGGGTGGAGATGCTAACACCTCCCCCAGGCAGGAGCTGTAACACCTGGCGGTGAGCCTCAAAGGCTCACCCCTTTGTCACAGCACCGCAGGACACTCCAGCTAGTGGAGTTGCCCGCCCCCTCTGGCCCCGGCCCCCACTTTTGGCGGCAAGGCCGGAGAAAATAATGAGAATAACAAGGGGGAGTCACTGGCCAGTCAGGACAGCCCCTAAGGTGTCCTGAGCTGAGGTGACTCTAACTTTTAGAAATCCTCCATCTTGCAGATGGAGGATTCCCCCAATAGGATTAGGGATGTGACCCCCTCCCCTTGGGAGGAGGCACAAGGAGGGTGTACCCACCCTCAGGGCTAGTAGCCATTGGCTACTAACCCCCCAGACCTAAACACGCCCTTAAATTTAGTATTTAAGGGCTTCCCTGAACCTAAGATTTTAGATTCCTGCAACAACAAGAAGAAGGACTGCCGAGCTGACAAACCCCTGCAGAGGAAGAACAGAAGACACCAACTGCCTTGGCCCCAGACTTACCGGCCTGTCTCCTGCCTTCCAAAGAAACCTGCTCCAGCGACGCTTTCCAAGGGACCAGCGACCTCTGAATCCTCTGAGGACTGCCCTGCTTCGAAAAAGACAAGAAACTCCCGAGGACAGCGGCACTGCTCCAAAAGAACTGCAACTTTGTTACAAGGAGCAGATTTAAAGACCCCTGCAACTCCCCGCAAGAAGCGTGAGACTTGCAACACTGCACCCGGCGACCCCGACTCGACTGGTGGAGAACAACCAACTCAGGGAGGACCCTCCGGCGACTCTCCGACTGTGAGTAACCAAAGTTGTCCCCCCTGAGCCCCCACAGCGACGCCTGCAGAGGGAATCCCCAGGCTCCCCCTGACCGCGACTGTCTGAACTCCATTTCCCGACGGCTGGAAAAGACCCTGCACCCGCAGCCCCCAGCCCCTAAAGAAACTGAACTTCTGTGCAGGAGTGACCCCAGGGAGGCCCTCTCCCTTGCCCAGGTGGTGGCTACCCCGAGGAGCCCTCCCCTTGCCTGCCTGCATCGCTGAAGAGACCCCTTGGTCTCCCATTGAAACCTGAAGGAAACCCGACACGTGTTTGCACACTGCACCCGGCCGCCCCCGCGCTGCTGAGGGTGTACTTTCTGTGCTACTTTGTGTCCCCCCCGGTACCCTACAAAGCCCCCCTGGTCTGCCCTCCGAAGACGCGGGTACTTACCTGCTGGCAGACTGGAACCGGGGCACCCCCTTCTCTCCATTATAGCCTATGTGTTTTGGGCACCTCTTTGACCTTTGCACCTGACCGGCCCTGAGCTGCTGGTGTGATAACTTTGGGGTTGCTCTGAACCCCCAACGGTGGGCTACCTTGGACCAAAAACTGAAACCTGTAAGTGCCTTACTTACCTGTTGAAACTAACAATAACTTACCTCCCCCAGGAACTGTGAAAATTGCAGTGTCCACTTTTAAAACAGCTTATTGTGTTTTATGTAAAAAGTATACATGCTAAAGTAATGATTCAAAGTTCCTAGAGTACTTACCTGCAATACCTTTCAAAAGAGCTATTACATGTAAAATTTGAACCTGTGGTTCTTAAAATAAACTAAGAAAATATATTTTTCTATAACAAAACCTATTGGCTGGATTTGTCTCTGAGTGTGTGTACCTCATTTATTGCCTATGTGTATGTACAACAAATGCTTAACACTACTCCTTGGATAAGCCTACTGCTCGACCACACTACCACAAAATAGAGCATTAGTATTATCTCTTTTTACCACTATCTTACCTCTAAGGGGAACCCTTGGACTCTGTGCATGCTATTCCTTACTTTGAAATAGCACATACAGAGCCAACTTCCTACATAGGCTTTTGGTTAAAAAAAAAAGAAGAATGCTTAGTTAAAAGGACCTTTTGCAAATATTAGTTTCAGCGTTGATCCCGCCAAGAAAAGTAGGTTACTTCATTTCAATTTATATTCGACTGTTTAGATTTAAACAAGGCTGCCAATAACACCATCTCATGCAGGAGCTCACAGTTGACTGACGGGTTTTAATGAGGTATGTTCTTTTTTATGAGACACTTCTTTTTTCTTTAAAAGTAAACCCTTGCTGTCGCTGTGAAAAGTAACCTATGCCATTCAACTTCAATGATGGACCTAAAAGTAAGTACAATGTAACATGTCACATTAAACCACAGAGTTTGTGCCTCTTGGCCTGACTTGCTAATGCTTTCTGCAACCATTTCATTTGGCGGCCACAGTGCAATACTATCCTGGTGAGAAAAGTCAGACATTAGTGGCATGCTTTTTAAATTAAAGAAAGATAACCAACGCGCTGAAAGGAACGTGTTTACATTTCAGGGACTAAAACGAGTGTGGCCATAATGGACAAAAATTATATTTTATAAATTCAGAAGTGTCACCTTTTTGTTTGTTTATAAAAGGAAAAAGTTTTCACCTCACAGCTACTCAAGAGGAGCCAGCCATGCCTTGCCAGCGTCTTGGCAGCAGAGTCACTGCTTTGCGCACACTAAACAGGTAATATGGCCATGCTCAAGTAAGGAGGGATGACTTCCTTTCATTTTAGAGTTCCTTGTGTTTACGTTTTAAAACGAAAATATATGCATTATTAGCGTCGGTAATAACAATAAAGCATCCTGAATTCCCTTTATCTTTGTCTGTCCCTCCTGCAGCTTTCCTTGTCTCTCGCAACAGAGTCACAGCCGAGTTTATTTCCATTCTCTCATTTCGATGAAACACGGAATTACTCCGGTGTATTGCTGTAAATTCATCAGCTCAATCAAACGGTGTTGAATATTAGTTCCCCCTGGGAAGGCTCTGCATAGGCTGAGAAATGATAAATAAAAGACTCGCCAGACCCCATTTGTTGTGATCCACATTGGTTTGTATTGTTTATAGTTGACTTAGGGAATTTATACCATCAAAGCTTAAGTGCACTTTATCGCTTTTTGAGATCAAACAATGTACAATCCGCTGCTTTCTCTTTCTACTCGGTGTGTATTAGGATTATGGATGCTAACCATTAATTAAACCGCCAGTGTACACTCTCCCTATTAGGAAGCATCTTGCGCAAAGAAAGCGTATTTGAATAGTCCTTTCGCATACAGACCAAATTTAACTTTAACTTGAATAATAAACAACCAGGCCCTTGCCGAGGACAAAAACATTAATGTACATAAATCTTAGTTTTCCTGCAGAGATTCCCAAGCTTTCGCATACAATATCTTCAACAGTTAGACTGCAACAAAAATAGGGGGTGGGTTGGAAGAGAAGAAGTCACGGGTGGATGTGCGGGAGCTGGTAGAAATAAGGTTTAAAGTGATACTTCAGGAAATAGTAGGAAAAAGAAATGTAGCAGTGGTAGTTTAGAGGTTAAAAAAGCCAAGGATCGGACTGAGTGCATCATCTTGAGCAGCTGTAGGCTAACCAACATACAAAAAGGTGTTGTTTGAAAAGATAGGTCTACAGCTCCTTTCAGAAGTGGTGCAAGTATTTAGTCATATGGCTATAGATTTCAATGAATTTCTGAGCCTTGGTGTACTACATGAGAAGGCTTACTGTTGTGCCCTTTTTCCCTTTCTCCACTCCTTGGTGTGAAGCCAAGTGATGTTGCTTCGGTGGGATTTTCGCCATCTACCAGATATCTTATACATAGTTGTTGTACCGGAGTGCTTCAGCCCACTGTTTTGTACATGAGGCAGAACCTGACGTTGAAAGTGCAAGGGAGCCAATGAAATTCTCTGCTGCCTAAGTTCTCTTACCAGTAATAATTACCTCAATCATACCTGGTTCCCACTCTTACAGTTATTGCTCTTAGATCTTCCTCATAGAGTATGGGGACAAGAATCAAAGTAGATTGGAATGTTTGCCCAGCGTAGAAGAGATGTGTCATGCACGGCTCAAGTTACAGACTTTGAAAATTAAGTAGATTTTCTTTTAGGTTTCTTTTAGTAAAATTGCATCCATGTAGATAAAGTTCAAAATATTGACATTATAGAAAACTAAATTATCTTTCGAAGAACATAACAGGAAAACCCCTAAAACGAGTCCATCAGCCTGTAACTTTAGAAAATCACTAACCAGGATTCCAAAAGAAGATATATTGCTGGCTATCCATGCCATGAATAACATTTCATGGGGCAAGGCATATATCTGTCTACTGGGTTTTTAATTTAGATTCTCCAACATGCTTTCGTTATAGACCTCTGAGGTTAGTGACGTATAAGGGCAATGTATGGATGACTATGGGCCAGATGTAGGTAAGTATGGTTTTGCGAGTTGCAATTTGCGAGTCATAGAGACTCGCAAATTGCAACTCGCAAAACCACATGCAGAAAGGTGTCTCAGACACCTTCTGCGAGTCGGTATGGGGTCGCAATGACCCACCTCATTAATATTAATGAGGTGGGTCGCAAATTGCGGCCCCATACCGACTATGGGCACTCGCAAACATGGAGGCCTGCTGTCGTCAGCAGACCTCCATGTTTGCGACTGCTTTTCAATAAAGCAGGTTTTTTTTTTCAAAGTGCAACCCGTTTTCCTTAAAGGAAAACGAGCTGCACTTTGAAAAATAAACCGAAACCTTTTGTTTCGGTATTTTTCAGGGCAGGTAGTGGTCCATTGGACCACTGCCTGCTCTGAAAAATTATTTTTGTGATCATTCACAAAGGGGAAGGGGTCCCATGGGGACCCCTTCCCGTTTGCGAATGAGTTACCATCCACTTCAAGTGGATGGTAACTGCGAGTTGATTTGTGACCGCTTTTGCGGTCACAAATCAACTTACATCGCGGTGCGAGTTGCAAATAGGAAGGGAACACCCCTTCCTATTTGCAAGTCGGAAACACATTTTGCGAGTCGGTTCCGACTCGCAAAATGTGTTTCTGCATCGCGCACAGGCATTAGCGCCTCGCAAACGGCGTTTTTCGCCGTTTGCGAGGCGCTAATGCCTTGCTACATCTGGCCCTATGTATTTTATCTCTACAAAGCCTTGTACCGGCTTCCTATTGTGGAATGGATTACAATGAAACTACGTTGATAAGCACATAAAGCAGTTTTTGGCATCTCTTCTCTCTGCCTTTAAAGCAGAGAAAATACATGAATCACCATAAAGCATTTACGATTAAATGGTTTAGGTCTACAAGTTGTGAATTCATTTAAAATGTCTTCCTTAGGGTCAAAGGACCACTTTGTTAAAAGTGCATTTAAAGAATATGTTGATTTTATAATCCTCTGACAGTTCTATACTACAAGTCCTTGATAAATGGTGCCTTCGAGAAAGTCTGGTCTATGGTAGTGTGCAACACAAGATCCACAAGGTCGGCAAATGAAATAATCCCCTACACAGTCCACAGATCCTCAACCTTTGAGATGCCTATGATGTCCCACCTAGAAAAACCCCGGTTGTGTCTCCACTGTGCCTAGTTGGACTGTTCCCAGAAGTGGGTAGCCCTGGTAATCTTCACCTGCCACCCCAAAGTCCTGAGCACTATGTACCAAGTGGAGAGGGTTACAGCTGTCAGGACGGGTAATGTAGGAAGTCGTGAATTTCTTTATAGCTCTCTGAGATAACCTCCCTGTCTCATGACTAACTTATCCATACAATAGGCAAGATCTCACTGCGGCATAAAAGCCCACTGGTTGACCTCAGCAAGCTGGACTGCCCAATAGTATTTTTGTATATCTGGAAGTGCAATGCCCACATCATACCAACTTTCCATCAATTTCCTGGGAGCTATTCGGGACAGGCTGCTGTCCTAAATCAGTGTCCATAGTTCAGACTCAAGAGCCCGGAAGAAGAAGCATGGAACCTGATATGGTGTATTTTGCAATACGTATAAGAAGCAAGGTAGGGCCATCATTGTGAACAGGTCTGCTTTTCCCAGAAAGGAGAGAGTGCCCTGCAGTGGCAAACATCTCCCTGGAGGCAGTCCAATGGGGATTCCAGGTTGCACATATAGAAGAATTTGGGATCTGCTGTTATGTATATCCCCAAGTAACAAAAGCCCCCATCTGCTTCCCATGCACCTCAATCTCTATGCAGGTGAAGCACCTGGCCCTGTGGGGAATAGATGAGGGACTTATCCCAGTTGCTAGTGTAACCAGAGTGTAAACAATATATTTCGAGGATGTGCATGGCCCTCGCCAGACTGGTTACAGGCTCAGCGATATACAGAAGAATATTGTTTGCGCAGAGGGAAATCCTATCCACCCACTCGTCAGCCCAACGCAGACCTCTGAACAATGCAATGGTTCTAATCCAGGCCACTAGAGGTTCAAAGACAAGGGCAATTATCAGGGGGGAAAGTGGGCACCCCTGTCTTTTACCCTGCCCTAATGCAAAAGGAGGGCGATGTCCTGCGTTTACTCTCACCTGCACCAACGGTGCAGTGTGAAGGAGCTTAACCCAAGATACAAACTGCGGGCCAAAACCCAGCCTGATCAACAATTCAAATAGGAAAGGCCACTCATAGTACTGAAGGCCCTGCGAGCATCTAGGGAGAGCACCAAAGCTGTCTCTCGGATTTCAGGCTCATGGCCAAGCATACCGTGCAGGCGTCGGAGGTTGTAAGAGGTGTTTCTTCCCTGCATGAACCTGGATTGGTCTGGGTGGACTAGGGTACCAATCACCCGAATTAACTTAGGGCCAGTACCTTATCCAGGATTTTCACCTCTACATTCAGAAGTAATATTGGCACAGTTCTGTGGTGGTTTTCCCTATTTAGGTATGACTACTATCGTGGCCTGTCTCTGGTCCAGAACCAAGAAGCCCTTCCCCCGGCTTTCACTGAACATGTGCAAGAGGTGGGCTGCCATCTTAGTGGCAGTAAGTTTGTACAGTTCTACTGGGAGGCTATTTGGGCCCATCGCCCTGCCCGAAACCAGGGCTTGGATTCCCTTCCGCTGCTGTGAGCTCTTGTTCAGGGCCTCCATGTCTAATTGTGTTAAGGGTGGGAGTTGTATGTCAGTTAAGAAGTCCTGGCCTTTCTGCCACAGTCGCAATATGTGTTGACGAGTAAAAGGCCTTGTAGTAGGCCGCAAACTCCCTGGTACTGCCATTTCTGTTCCTCACCCTTCCCCATTTTCATTAAACATTTCCAGAACACAGCGGCTGCCCACATTTTTGTTGTCTAACCAGGCCAGCAGTTTCGTGACTTTATCCCTGACCTTGTATAAATGATGTTAGGTCGTACAATAGTGGGCCTTAGCAGCATCCGTGGCCACCTCCCTGTATTGGTCCTGTTTGAGTGTCAACCAGTGAGCTGAGTCTCCCTGCTCCCCGATGTGAGCTCAGCTTCCCATTCATGTATATGTTTCTTCCAGGGCCTCTAGTCCAGCTCTCTGTTCTTTCTTATATCCCACTATTAATGAGAGTCTCTGGCAACCTTACACGCCTCCCACAAGGACTGCGCCCAATCAACAGAGTGTTCATTCACCTCAAAGTATTTCTCATTGGACTCCAATAGGTTCTCACGAATGATGGGAATTTGAGGTACCATGGATAAACAACAATACGTTTCAGGCCTTAGTCATCCCCTAGACCATAAACCACCCACACTGGGGAGTGATCGGAAATCACACAAGCCCTGTAGTGGGCTGCCTGAAAGCCTGGCATCTGGGTGGAGAGGGTGAGGATATGGTTGATGCGTGAGAGGCTTCCATGGGCAACATAATGATATGTGTAGTGTGTAGCTGCAGGATTAAGCATTCGCCACATGTCTGCAAGGCTCAAGGCCTCCACAAACCCCCACAGGGGATAGCAGGCAGGGCCCTCACCCCCACAGGGTGGCGATCTCTATCTAGAGTCACACACAGTGCAATTAAAATTGCTTCCCATCATCAACCCACCTGATGGGAGGAAGAGCAGGAGGGCGTTGAGCTCTGGAAGCACTGAGTCATGTCCCCTCAGGGGGCCATAGATGGACATTAAATTGACGATCTGTCCCACCGACCACCAGGGATCGCCACATTTCTCCTGTGTGAGTTGTGCCATACATTCTGTATCATGCGGGACAGGGTACAACGCAAGAGTATGCCCGCTTTCCAGGAACCAGAGGTGTAACCTGCCTGTGTTGACATTTTGTGACCCCACCTATCAAGTGCTTTGTATGTATTTCCTTGGAGGTGTGTTTCCTGGAGTAAACCTACATATTGGGAGTGACGCTTGAGGAACTGCAAGACCACCTTCCTTTTGATCCTATTGCCCAGGCCGTTAACATTCCATAATAAGACCTTAAAGAACTTTTAGTGGATTTGGCATGGATATTTACTGGGAGAAAACAGTCATGAAGCAGGAGATTCCCCTAGACCTAAAAGAGATCGTGATCTGAGCATGGAAACAGAGCTTGCAAAGTGCAACCAAAACAAGATACAAACAGTCCCTCTTAAATAAGCCCCCCACACTGCTACCCTGCCTAGGGGGTATATAACTACCCACCACCTCAACACAGCAGAGTATCTGTCGCCCCAACACAACATAGTCAACTCCGGAGTACCAGGACTGTAAAGTAGAAGGTCCCCCAGTGAGAAAAATTAAAGTGTTTTACCAATGGCGATCAGCCCATAAAGTTGTGGCTGAGGAGAGGTGAGTTGTCAAAGCAGTCATGAATTATAATCTTCACCCCACTTTGTTGGTCAGTCAGTTATTCCGTGACTCTCCATGTCTTCTTAAAGACCACTGGAAGGAGAATAAAAACAAAAGTAGATATAACTTGTGCAGATTTAGAGTTTATGGAGGTGGGGATCCACCGGAGTCCCGACAGCCACCGAGATCCAGTGCAGTCTTTATTCCTTTATGGTCTTTTTGCTTGTGCTTCAGGCCTCTCCACCCTTCTCCAGCCTTTCAGCCAGTCCGATGCGTCTTTGGGCATGGAGGAGTACCAGGTTTTACTTTCAGCCTGGACATGGAGTTGATCCAGAAAGAGCAAGGAGTATTTGGGCTCACTGTCTCTCAGGGTCTTCTTAACCTCAAGGAAGCTGCGATGCATTTTCTGGACCTTCAGGGTGAAGCCTAGGAAGAAGGTGATCCTTGAGTTTTCGAAGAGGAGAGGCAGGGCACTCCTGGCCATTTGCAGTAGGATGTCACGATCTCTGAAATTAAAAATCCTGGCAATTATCTGCCTGGAAGGCATGCCCAGCTTTGGAGGGGCACCAGGGATGCAATATGCTCTCTCAACTGAAAAGAATTTAGAAAGACGATGGGTGCTGCAATTATTTCAGGATTAGTCCGATGGCTTAGTTGCGATGGAGAAGCCTTCATAGTTTTCAAGTCTAGCTTCCAGAGTCTTTGTAGTAGCACGTAGGGTGGTAATTTCTGCCTTGACGGTTGCTCCCTTTGCTTTTAGGGAGGCTGTGGATTCCTCCTCCTCTTTGACACGGGCTCCTACGTTTCAAAGGTCCTTACTGATGAGTAACACCTCCGCCATCACAGAGTAGGGGTTTCACACTCCCTGGCTAGCTACCCTTATCTCTTGTAGTGTGGGAGATTCCCCTGCCAGGGGCAGAGAGGAAGCCTGGCCCTGTGTGTCGGGCCCCTGTCTGGTGTGGTCGTCTCTCTCAGGAGTGCGAAGCAATCAAATTTGTTTGCTGGGACCCATGGGCATTTTTGCCTCCTGTTATGCTTTTCAAAACCAGTTGGAGGTTCTCGTCTCATATTAGCAGACTTGCAGTGGAAGAGAGAGTGTAGGGGTAGGTGGGGGGCCCGAAAGAAGCATGTCTCTGCTACATACCAAGGGCCATAATATGAGATCCTAGTGGCTGATCAGTTTTCCCTCTGCCACCGCCACCCCAATACAGTAGTCTTTAAGTGTGAGCCAGGAGGTGGCTGCATGTCTGCACACTAATGAGGCCAACCTCAGTGTATCGAGAGAGCAACAGAGGACCCCTCTTCAATGCAGGGACCTCTCCCCCACACTGTGCTGTACAACAAATAATCACCTCTCCATGAATGGGATTCCTTGGATTCCTTCAGACGTCCTTCCCTTCGTTAGGTTCTCCACAGTGAGGGTATTATGGGCCCCAAGCTGTTTGTATGGAGCCTCCTCCCAGGGTCTCCCACGTATGATTCTCATGGAGTAGGGCACAGGATTCGCTGAGCGTGGTCTCCCTCACTGTGGGGTGTGTGAGAAGAGAGCTCCCAGCCAGGCCCAATCAGCAGCCCGATCAGTAGAGAGAAGAACTTTGCAGCAGCACCCCCACAGCAGCGCACCTACTCCTCTCAGATATAGCACAAGCAGTCAGACGATCTGTTGACTGAGTCCAAGGGTGGGGTATATGCCAAATGAACTCTCCCTGCAGGCCCTGCAAAGCAAACTTTGTGTGGCGGCCCACGCACACTAGCCAGTGCTTCAATTACAATGCCAGCTCGCTGCTGCAGTCCCCCAGTCTCATTCCACAGGCTCTGCCGGTCCTTCACCCCCTGCCTGTACCCTGTGTCGCTTTTGTCCCTGCTCTTCTCAGGGGGCAGCGGCATCCAGGCCACAGCGGCACAATCAATCAATCAATAAATTTGTTGAGTGCGCTACTCACCTGGTAGGGTCTCAAGGCGCTGGGGTGGGGGTGCTACTGCTCGAAGAGCCATGCCTTGAGGCACTTTCTGAAGGACAGGAGGTCCCAGGTCTTGTGTAGGTTGGTGGGGAGGGAGTTCCAGGTTTTTGTTGGCGAGGTGGGAGAAGGACCTGCCGCCGGATGTGGTGCGTTGAATGCGAGGGACTGTAGCGAGGGTGAGGTCGGCGGAGAGGAGCTGGCGTGTCGGGATGTGGGAGTTGAGTCGGTCATTGAGGTAGGCAGGTCCAGTATTGTGGAGGGCTTTGTGAGCCTGGATTAGGATTTTCAAGACAATCCTTTTGTTGATGGGTAGCCAGTGTAGTGTTCTGAGGTGGGCAGAGATGTGCTCGTGGCGAGAGAGGTTGAGGATGAGGCGTGCTGAGGCGTTCTGGATGCGTTGGAGTTTTTTCTGGAGCTTGGCTGTAGTTACCGTGTAGAGGGTGTTGCCGTAGTCCAGTCTGCTGCTGACGAGGGCATGGGTGACCGTTCTTCTGGTTTCTACGGGAATCCACCTGAAGGTCTTGCAGAGCATACGGAGGGTATTGAAGCAAGAAGACGATATGGCGTTGACTTTCTGGGTCATGGAGAGAGAATAGTCTAGCATGAAGCCGAGGTTGCATGAGTGGGTCGTGGGTCGTGGGTGTCGCGGGTGGTCCCAGGGTGGCCGGCCACCATGAGTCGTTCCATGCAGACTTGTTGGGTCCGAAGATGATGATCTTGGTTTTTCCTGAGTTCAACTTGAGGTGGCTTGCTGTCATCCAATTAGCGATGGTGAGAAGTCTGGTGTGGAGGTTGTTCTTGGCGGTTGAGGGGTTCTTCATGAGGGGGAGGATGAGTTGGGTGTCGTCGGCGTAGGAAATAATGGTGAGGCCGCGGGGTCGGACGATGCTGGCGAGCCGAGCCATGTAGATATTGAAGAGGGTGGGGCTGAGTGAGGATCCCTGGGGGACTCCGCATATGGTCTTGGTGGCTTTAGACTGGAATGGGGGAGGCGAACTCTTTGGGTTCTTCCGGAGAGGAAGGAGGTGAGCCAGTCCAGGGCTTTGTGGCCAATTCAGGTGTTGAACAGGCGTGTGTGAAGTGTTTGGTGGCACACAGTGTCGAAGGCTGTGGAGAGGTAGAGAAGGATGAGAGCAACAGTTTCACCCTTGTTGAGCCTGGTCCTGATGACGTCGGTGCAGGCGATGAGGGCGGTCACAGTGCTGTGGTTTTTGCGGAATACAGACTGGGAGACGTCAAGTATTTTGTTGTCCTCCAGGAAGCAGAAAAGTTGGCTGTTGACTATCTTCCCTATGACCTTTGCGGGGAAGGGGAGTAGAGAGATAGGTCGGTAGTTTGTGAGGTCTTTGGGTTCGGCTTTGGGTTTTTGGAGCAAGGCGTTGACTTCAGCGTGTTTCCAGATATCTGGGAAAGTGGCGGTCTTGAAGGAGCTGTTGATGACCTGGGGAGTGATGATATGGCTGGCCTTGTTGAAGACGTGGTGGGGGCAGGGGTCTGTTGGAGAGCCTGAGTGGATGGTGCTCATGGTTTTGGTGGTTTCTTCATCGTTGGTGGGGTACAGGTGCTCAGTACGTTGGTGTAGTAGGGTGCGGTGGTGTTGACCAGGTCAGTGGTGGTGGTGGGGGACAGCGTTGCGAAGCTTTCATGTATGGCTGCGATTTTGCGGTGGAAGTAGCTGGAGAGGGAGTCACAGAGATCTTGTGAGTGGGGAGGGTTGATGGCGCAGGATTTGGGTTTGTTGAGTTCCTTGGTGATGTTGAATAGTTCCCTGCTGTTGTGTGCGTTGTTGTCTAGCTGCTCTTTGTAGAAGGATCTTTTGGTGGTCCGGATGAGCTGGTGGTGTTTGCGCATGGCTGATTTGAGAGCGGTGTAGTTGCTCATCGATTGTTCTTGGCGCCAGGCTTTCTCAGTTTTCCGGCATTCTCGTTTGGAAGCCTGGAGTTCTGCAGTGAACCAGGGATCTTCTTGCTGATGCGGGTGTTGTTTTTTTTTAGTGGAGCGAGGGTGTTTGTGCAGTTGTCGAGCCATCATTTGCGGTTGAGGGCAGCGGTGTTGGGGTCGTTGGTTTAGGGTGGTGTAGATTAGGTGAGACTGGAGATCAGCTGTTCCTTGGAGATCCTGTTCCACTTTCGGTGAGGGATCGGATGTTGTTGGTGGTGGGCTTCAGGAAGAAGTGAACGCAGTGGTGGACAGTCCAATGGAGTTCAGTGGTGTGAGTGAAGGTGATGTGGCTGCTGGAGAAGAATATGGCGTCAAGCATGTGTCCAGCTGAGTGAGCGGGCAAGGTGACCAGTTGCTTGAGGCCAAGGTTTGCAAGGTTGTCCAGCAGGGCAGTGGAGTTGCAGTCGCTGGCGTTCTCCAGGTGGAAATTTAGGTCGCCAAGGAGCAGGTAGTCCAGGGAGGCAAGGGCGTGGGAGTTGATAGCGTTGGCGATTGCATCACAGAATAGGGGGCACGGCCTTGTGGTCTGTAGACGAAGGTTCCTCTCAAGGTGGTGTTGGCGTTGATGTGTATCTGAAAGTGTAGGTGCTCTGCGGCATCCAGGGTGTTGTTGGTGTTGGTGGAAATCCTGATGGAACTTCTGTGTACTATGGCGATTCCTCCTCCTGGTTTGTTGATACGATCTCTTCGGGTGATTTTGTTTCCCTCCGGGACGGCTATGGCGATGTTGGGTTCAGATGAGGGGTTCATCCATGTTTCAGTGAGGAAGGCAATGTCGGGTGAGGCTGTTGTGAGTAGGTCCCAGCTGCCATTAAGAAGGGGAAGTGGGAGGGAGGAGCAGCTGGGAGGGTGTGTCAAATGGGGGTTCGAGGGGGGCGGGGTCGCAGTGGACGCAGCGGCGAGGAAGCCAGAAAGAACCAGAAAACAAAGGAAAAAATTGTAAAAACAGGTCTAAACAGCAAACCGAGCAAAACGGAGCAAAACAGGCACAAAAGCAGGAATGCAAAAACACAGGAAAACAAAACTAAGCACGATAGAATACAAAGCCTACCACCAGACACCAGGGATGAGGTGCAGGCAGGTGCCTGCAGGTGGTAAAGGGCCTCGAACTCGCGGCAACAGTGAGGGTGGGGTAAGGAGCACGGGGGAAGTCCGGTGGAGCTGCTCGTCGCTCAGAGTGGTTCCTGGCCTTCAGGCAGGTCAGGATTCACTCTGGGCAGCGCACCATTAAGAAGGGGAGGTGGGAGGGAGGAGCAGCTGGGAGGCGTGAGGGTGTGTCGAATGGGTGTTTTAGGGGGGCAGGGCCGCAGCGGACGCAGCGGCGAGGAAGCCACTTTGGAAATAGCCCCCAGCTAGCCAAGAAAGCCACATGACTTCCTCCCAGTTGCACCTCCCCAGTGGCCCTCTGGGTATATTTACACAATTCAAAAAAAGCACCATTGGTGCCCCAGGGTGAGCGGCACACCCTCCTTTTGCTCGCCCCTCCAGGGCTCCAGATTAATTTCAGATGATGGGAGATTTCACTGGCAGTCAATGAGCACCCCTCTAAAGCGCACCCATCTTCCAGCTGAGGCTCGCTGCAATCACAAGGGGAGGAGCGGGTGAAATATAAAATAAAAATAAAACCAGACGGCTGGCCAAACATATATGCGCACGAGGGGAGTGCACAGTGCACTTCCCTTGTCCAGATCACCCCACAATGCCCCACCCCTTTCACAACAAAAGAATAATAAACATAGTTTATTATCCTTTTGTTGTAAAGGGTTTGCAGCTTCTGCTGCTGGCAGGCGGCCTAATGGAGGAGCCACCACTGCCTTCTTCTATGGCAGTCAGTCACGCCAATCGTGTTCGAACAGTTATTAACACCAATAACATCTACAGGCTTTTTCATAAATTAGGCTTGAAAGCAGATACAAATTCAACAGGAAAAAACTGAGTTTTCTGGCACTCCACTGAATGTCCAACATAACAAAGGTATGAAGTTTAAAAGTTCAAGAATCATAATTATGTGCTCAAAGTCTTTTCAAAAGTACAGGCATTAAGACCATTAGATCACAGTCAAATAAAGTTTGGAGCGCCCACAAGGTAAAGTTTTAGGAGTGCTAGGATTTCCAAAATGTAGGCAAACATTTAGTCCAAATTCCAAGAACGGGTTCAATCTCCTCAAAGGTACTCTGTCATAAACAATGGTAAAAAATGAACTATGGATTTGTGCATACTCCTCTGAGTATCAGTACTTATCCTAGAAAAAAGTTATTCTACAGGAATCAGAAGGTAGGCCAAAAAGCTACAAGAGGAAATTGAATTGTCGCTCAAAATGTGAAGACACTGGAGACGCCAATAGAGACAAGATCACAGGAAGGCTTGGAAGACTGGAGCACTGGAGGTTCCAGGCAACTCAGAAGGTGAGTGCAGGATAGATGCTTGAGCAGGACTGGAACAAGGCCAAGTGCCCACTTTGGATTTTGATGGGGTTTCTATACCTGATGAAAGACTGTTCCAGAAGGGCACGTGGCTCACATGGAAAAGCTGGAAAGGTCCAATGGAAACCTGGGAGAAAACATGCGGTAACCTAATGGATGTGTAGGTGAAAAATGATGGTTGGAAATTAATTAACCAACTGCCGGTACCAAGAGTCACTAGGTGACGCCAGTTGGTGCCAATAATCAAGGTAGTGGAAAAATACACCCAATGGTTACATGCAACAGGTAAAATCAGATGGAGCTAATCATTAGGAAAGACTTGATACTCTTGCAGGCATGATACCAGATAAAGTAATGGTACAGGAGATTCAAGTGGGTGATTGGCTCTGGGAGGGAAACACAGGTTTTCAATAGGCAGTGTGGTGCCACAAGGGAAAGGCGACATTTGCCCTGTGCGCAAAACCCACAGAAAGTACGAGAATCATAATTCTCCCATTATATCCACTCCAGAATACCACCTATAAATATATTGTCATGTTAAACACACATATGGAATTAAAGATGATTCTTACTTCCACATCTACTAACATCTACTAACATTGACAATATGTTGATAGCTAATATTGTGGAGTTGATAGAGGTGTAGGTCAAAAATAAAAGTTATCTATTGGGGCAGAACAACTACCCCCATCTCCATTATACATAATATGCAATACCTTCCTGTAACACCCCAATCCAGCTGAATTGGGGTGTTGCAGACAGTTATCTCATATTACATCAGGAAACATTATCCTTCATCATTTAAGTATAGAAGGCCTGATTTAAAGGTTGGCAGATGGAGTACAGTCTGTCATGGTTGTGGTAGTGGAGGTTGTGGTGGGCATTACCTTCAGTACCATGACTGACTCCCATCTGGCAAATTTAGTGATGACCCCACAGCCCACCAGTCATTTCAGTACATTAAAAGGAACCACCATCAGGATGGTTCCTTTCAAGATACAAAAACTTTGGTCGACAGCCACAATCAGTTCTGACACCCATTCACCAAACAGTTCTGAAGTTTTTATTTAAAAAAAATAAATTCACATAGCTGAAGTTTGTTTCTGAAAAAAAACTACAAGTGACCCCATGCATTAGGAGTTTTTTAACCAAGGTATGGGTTTCAGTATATTTTTTCTGCCCTCAACCACCAGCTTTTACCTGGTGGTGATAAGCAGAAAAAAGAATATAACACTGTCCACCCTCAATGGGGTGGTTGGCGTAATGTCCTTCCTTCATTAGCCCCTGCTTTGTCTGGTCATTGAATGAAACCTTTCATCGGTGGAGCCAATTGGGGCTTCATTGACGGAAAGATTAAGGTCCACCTGTCTCTAAATGAGTTGGAGGCACGGAGGGTTCGATAGACTGGGTACTCCATTACATTTGGGATTCCTGAAATGATCAATAACAATCAACCATTTATTGTTAATCAAAAGGAAATGTGAAAATTCCTCAATCTTCTCTTAGAATCCCTCAGGAATCTAGCTACCTACAGGGATTGACTTGTGAGTGAAAGTAGTCGGGCAGACTGAGGGGCCAGGCATGTGAAGGATTTTACTTTCAGACCTACACTAATACTAACTAGTATAACAGGTTGCTTCTGGTATCCTTCCATAGAAGTAGAAACATTTAAACATCCTGTGAAATAGGTTGGTTCTGGCATCCTTCTATAGAAGTAGGAACATTTAAACATCCTGTGAAGGAGGTGCTAATATGGAGAAACATCTAGAGCAGGTACAGTGTAACATGTTGTCTCTCTTTCTCAAAGCAAGCAAATAGGATGCAAGTTGACCTTCAAACCATTTGGTTATAGTTTTAGCTCATGGTTGGTAAGATTGCATAGATGACGCCAACATCCTGTACTTGACATAGGAATTAAATTAAGTAACTGAAAATATTGCTTAGCAATTTGAGAAATAGATGCATAAAATCAAACAATGGGTATATGGTAATAATGACATTCATTGGAAAGCACAGTTTATGAAGGCGTGCCCATTCTTCATAACTCTAAATGTATTTTATTATTTACCAGATAAGAATGAATAATATCCTTTGGTAAAGTAAAACATGGGATCAAATGTAACAAAAATTGCCATCAAAAACTTATATTGATTGAAACCATGTATTGCAATTGTCAGTTATTCTCACCAATTTAGGGGCATATTAGCAACGAAATGGTCCAGTGTGTCACTGTGCCAAAATTGGCAGCACCCACTACGTCAATCCAGAAATGCAGGGATGCATCGTAATTACAAAAATATGGCGAACCCCAGTGTTTCCCCTAGTGCTGGGGTTAAATTTAGCTGGCTAGGGCCAACGCCGGAACCCTTGCACCATTGTGCAAGGGTGCCTGGGTCTCAGGGAATGATTGTCTATGTGCAGGAAGGTGTCCCTTCCTGCGCATAAGCAATCAATAATGGTGATTTGTTGCTCCTATGTGTGCTGCAGGCAATAATTAATGGCATTCTGCTCTTTATATGTATGCTGCACAAAGCAGCAAACATAGAAAAAGCAAAAACGAGGAGAAATAAAAGTATTTCTCCTCGTTGTGCCATGCTAACACCACCCCCTCCTTGTAAATTTGAGGCAGTGTCAAAAAGCAATGGGTGTTTCATTGGTACATCCGTAGCACGCCCCTCTACTGCACAAAACTGCATGGGGGGCCCGTATTTACAAGGCACCGTTAAGCCACAAAAAGTGGCTTACTGCCACCTTATAAATATGGCACAGGGCGCAGTGCCACCGGACCGTCACAATAAGTGAAAGGAGTCCTCCTCATTTGGAGTACATATTGAACTGCGCTCACAGCCGCATTCTAGTACTGTTTTTCAACTTTACATATGGTACGTAACCTTCTTATGAATTACGTAACATTCTTCTTTTTCTTTATGAGGACATGCTAAGGCATGAACTCTGCTTTATACAAATGGTCTAATAAGTACTTATAAATAGTTGTATTTGGTTTCACATAAATGACGGGCAGATTTAAGCATGTGTATGTGATACTAAATGTAAATTCTCAAACTGAAAAATAGAAACAGACATTTGAAAATTAGGGTAAACCATTTTTCAAAGTACAGTGCTTTGCAAGCGTATACAAGCGTATTCAAAGCCTGATCTGACCTTGGACAGCAGGGGTCATGGATAATTTTTGAATATTTTATATTTTCATCATGTGCCACAAAAATAGAAACAAAGAATAAAAAAGCAACTTTACTGCCATTTTGCATGGTGATAATATAACTACAATTCCAATGTTAAATGTATAAATAAATTAACAATTGCAAATCTTTCTAATGGAACACAATGAGTGCTTTCTAGCTTCCCGTCAGTAAACCATTATTAATTTTAGTGCACATCACAACTATGGTAATAACTGATGCAACGAAAGTTCTCTATTGGCTTTAAATTACTACAACCTGAAAACATTGCATAAACAGATAAGTGTTGGACCTGACATCCTTAGTGTGGTTTTCCCCCAACGTTTTTCCTTCTCGGCTCCCGTTTATGTGCTGACTTTGTTTTTACTGACTTTAGACATTTGCATACTTTACCACTGCTAAGCATTGCTAAAGTGTTTGTGAGCTCTTCTTTAAACATGGTAACATTGGCTTACACCCAACTGCAACATTTAATTTACTTGTAAGCCCCTAGTAAGTGGTAGCCTATGTACTCCGGGCCTCTAAATCAAATCCTACTAATAGACCTGCACCACTGACTGTGCCACCCACTTAAAAAGCCCTTTAAACATGTCTCAGGTCTGCCACTGCAGCCTGTGTGAGCAGTTTAAAACTGAAGTTTCAACCTGGCAAAGTAAACCTTTTGCCAGGCCCAAACCTTTCTTTTTATTACACATAAGTCACCCCTAGGGTAGGACCTAAACAGCCTGGAGGGCAGAGTGCAGTGCGTTTAAATAGATGGACATGTTCTTTTTCAAGTTCTATATGTCCTGGAATTGAAAAACTCCTAAATTTGTTTTCCACTACTGTGAAGCCTACGTCTCCCTTATGATAACGTTGGGTAATAAATGACATTTAATAAGTGATAACTTGATAACTTTAATTTG
The DNA here is from genome assembly GCF_031143425.1 of Pleurodeles waltl. Classification (NCBI taxonomy): domain Eukaryota; kingdom Metazoa; phylum Chordata; class Amphibia; order Caudata; family Salamandridae; genus Pleurodeles; species Pleurodeles waltl. The sequence goes on along the minus strand of NC_090449.1, from coordinate 707,402,717 downwards.
TGGGCAGGTAGGAATTTTGAGTTTGGTGTCTAAACTATTGTAGTTTAAAAACCCCTTTAATGGTAAAGTTGGATTTTAAATCACAATTCTGAAAATGACACTTTTAGAAAGTTGGCATTTTCTTGTCCTAACCATCTAGTCACATGATTAGATTTAGCTGGCAGTTGGTGTTTAGGTATTGCTCCCAGACAGTGAAACTAAGGACCAGAGGAGTTTTCAGAATGGGACATCTCTGACTTGATGAGGGGGAGGAGCTGTCACCTACCACATTTGCACACCACAGTAGCTCTGCCTGAGCATACTCACAAAGGATTTGCCACTAGTCTTTTGTGACCCCAGACAATCTGCGAACAGGGCAAGTAAGTAGGAAATTTCAAACATCTCTGGGGGTATGGAAACCTCCAAAATTCAAAGTGGGCCCCAGGTACAAATATTAGACTCTAAGACCCAACTTTTCGGGACGCAACTGGACCTGTGGAAGCCTCAGAAGATAGAATGCTGTGTTGTTTTGCTGCAAAATAACTGCCACTCTGCTGCCCTGCTGTGATGCCCTGCTGTCTTCCTGCCTGAGTGAGAAGGTCTGAATCTTCATCTTGAACCCAAGAGATTCCAAACGCTAGTTGACTGGCCTCAGATCAGAGCAGATCAGAGGAACAGAACAGGCCTCAACAACCTTCTACCCAGCACCAGGACCAGTTGTGATTACTGCCCTCCCAAGTGGTGCCATCTCAATCCTGGACCCTTTGAAGTAGGCCTGAGGGTGCTCTGCTAGCCCAGATGTGGTCCCAGCAAAACTGATGCAGCACGATGCATCACCTCCCAAAAGGCTGCATTTGAACCACATCGCAAAGCACTGCTTTTCACAACTCCACACCGTGATCACTGTGCAATGCACCTCTGATGCAGGTCTTTGCATCAGAAGCTCGTTGTTGATGAAATCCTTGAGTACAACATAGATTCTGCATCACAAGCCCCGCAACGTCTCCATTACCAGCCCGGAGCGCAAATCATCTTCGAAGCAGGACTTTGCATTTCAAGCCTGCTGTCAATACCATCCTCGTCAAAGACACATAACCTTGAATTGTAGTCCCACAGCTTACCAGACCCACCACTGTTTGACACATTCCCCCAGCAGGACCGCTCTTTGCCTTGGCTGAGTGGCACGTCCTTGATGGGAGATCTCCAAATGCTCAGAGCCATGATTTAAGGTTCCCTTGTTCAGCTGGCCTAACTTGGTCCCTGTACCTAGCCCATGTTCCATCATGGTTGGCCTTAACTTGTGACTTTCTCCCAGTCCAGTGTGACCAGATAACCACAGTTGGCGATTTTAGCTTTTTGGCATTATTTTACCTTAAAACTTTAAAACAGCATATCTCTGGTTTTACTGATCTGATATTTTGTCATGTTGATGTCAAGTAATTTCATAAAATGTATTATATTTTTCTGAATTGGTTGGTTTTTTTATGTGTTGTGTTTCACTTTATAACTGTGTGAATTGCTTTATAAATACTTTAAGTTAAGCTTGGCTGTTCTGTGTACAACTATTAGAGAATTGAGCACCGATTAATTTGGGCTTTGCCGAGTGACTTCACCCTGATAAGGACTGTGATTGCTGCTCGAGTAGGATTAACGCCCTCAACCAGTAACCTAATTTCCTACCATTAAGAATGACTATATCTAAAAAAAAGAGTGAAAGAGTAAAGCATTGTGAAGTTATGCTATTGCCCATCAGCACAGAGGCAAATGTCTTTTATGGGAACTTATGGGATGTGCATGTGATCAGGGACAATTGTGTTAAACTCAATGCAAAAGAGCCAATTGTAAAAATTAGTTGACACATTGCTTCATGCTGTATTTTGTTTGGTAGCAAAATGTGAATGACTAATGAACAGACTAATGGATGAAGAAGAGTGGCCCAAAGTCCTTCAAACTATAATGTATGCTTGTATTTGTTATGACATAAAACAGCTGTGGCTGCTTCACTTGAAAAACAAACATTGTTGTCCTTTATAAAAACCTATTGCTGACAGATTGTTGTCATTGGTACAAAGGATTGGTTCTGTTGGTGATGTTGCTAATAAACCTTTGGTTTGAGTCGGTAGACAGTCAGCGGCAGTTTTGGTGTAGTATTGCTGTGCTACCAGGAACAAATAACTTACATCAAATTTGTAGCAATGGATGCAGGCACTCGATGGAGGTTGGAGGGTGGCTGAAAATGAGTTGTATAGCTAATCTGCACATTGTTGAGTCTACAATCATTAGTACAATTTTGTGCCTTCAGCAGAGGGAGTTAGAGTGCTAGAATTGACTGCCTTTTGCAAATAACAGACATTATTGGCTAGGGAATCTATTTATATTAAGGCCTAGTAACAGGACTAGTGGGCAAGCCAATATAGAAATGCTATAGATGGTTGTGTTGAGTATGCAAGCTGTAATGTAATAATGATGTCTAAAACAAGTCTATTGTGCTGTATGAGAACCTTTCCTCTCCACAGGCCTAAATAAGTTAATTGTATTTTATGTTTTCCACTATAAAAATGAAAATCTCAATACAAATATTTTTTTTAAAAAGAAGCATAAGAATCAGATTGACAAATCTCTTTTTTAGGCCTTATGACTGTTTCAACTTTGTCATCCATTGTGTGAGCTAACTTGTTCAAGGATTTATGTTGAGTTGTGGGATACGTAATCATGATCTGCTAAGGTCAGAGGATGGAAACAGACATGCAGTTTCTGCATTTATTGGAACTCTTGTAGATTATTCCAACTCCCTGGACTTCTAGCTTTCCTTCTGGATAAATTACAATGTGTTCAGAATCTGGCAGCTAGTATATTTCTGACAATACCTAGACTCTTCCATCCCCTCCCCTTCTCCTACATCTTCATTGGTTTCCTTTTAAAGTATGTATTCAATTGAAGTCACTGTGCATTACCTTCAAAGCCATCCACGGCCAGATTCACACCATCATTATGCATCACAATAAGAGATGCAATCCTCTTCATGTAGTTCGTTCATCAACAGTCACTCTACAAGTGGTACCCACTTGAATTAATGCAGAATGAGTGACTGTTTGTTCTCATTATGCTCGCCCAAGCTATGGAACCTTCAACCTGAAGCTATTTGTTAATAACCCATAGTTCTCTCATAACTGCACTTTCTCAAAACCTTGGCGTTTGCCTTACGCCTTTCTGTCTCCTTAAACGTTACCCGTTCTGCTTGCTCTTACATGTCTGCTGCTAAGAATCAATGGGTAATCATGTGCCTCATAAATATTGATTACATGACCACAACTAACATAAATATACAAATCAAATATTATCCACTGTTGATCTGCTAACTCTCACACTAGACCCCACCCTGACATCTATACCACAAATCAAGAAATTAGCTCAGCCCGCCAATTATTTTCTCCAGTGCCTAAAGAGGACCAAACCCCATTGATCATTGACCCAGTTGAAGTATTCAGCTCATTCTCAACTATGTTTTTTTCTGGAATTTGCCAGTGCCTTACTAGCTGTGATTCTTCAGATCAAGTTATCTCCATTAAACGTAGTTTTCACTCCTTTACCAGAGTCATTTCCTTCCCATGGAAATGTATTCATACCTGTCCTACCCCAGAAACACTTTCTCAGGGCATGCTGAAGAGAGGATAAGGCTCAAATAAATTCTAGTGCGTTGCATACAAAGCCATTCATATAAATAAACATCGATATCTGTGCAGCTAGCTCTGAAGATCAAGAGGACCACCGCGACCCAGGAGTAAGAGGTAGTTCTTACCGTAATTGTCAAATTCATATCCTCCAAAGTGCTTCACCGCTCTTTCAGGGGTGTAGAAACTAGCCCTTGGCTATCCCTATCTACTCATATAAGAAACCCGTGCTCTCTTCTTTTCTTCAGTAAACTCAAAAAGGTTCAACTCTTTCATCTGTTTCTGAACTGATAATGAAACCCTGTTGAACCCTTTGACATCCATGATATACTGTATTCTCGCCATACTTTGTAAAGCACATTCACGCCCTTTTTGTGAGATTTTGCCATGCAAAACTATTAAACATGTATATAAACACACAAAACAATAAAAATAATAATAAGTATATAAATACTTAAATAAATGACACATTGATGACGTTATTGAAGTAGATATTGATATTAAAGGGCATATTTAAGAGCACCTAGCACCACCTTAGTGTCACCATAGCGTAATTTATTTGACAGTAAGGCGACGCTAAAGTGGCATATTCCCCTCACCATATTTACAAAGTGGTGCAATACATGCATTGCGCCACTTGGTAAACCCTTGCGCCACATTATGCCTGTGCCAGGCATAATGCATGCAAGGAGGCGTTCCCCCATTAGGGGGAGCGAAAAAATGGCACAAGGAAATCTAGGAGATTTCCTTGCGCCGTTTTATTTTTTTACTTTTAACACCTGCTCAGAGCCGCCATTAAAAGGGGGCACTCCATTGTTTATAATAGGCCCCTATGTACTCTGCAGGAGTAGCGCCCAAATTTTGTTGCTACTCCTGCAGAGTACATCAATAGCGTAAAATTAATTGCGCTATTGACCCCTATCCTGCGCCATGGTGCGCAATATTTTAAATATGGCGCACACATGGTGGCGGTAGGGGGACACAAAGGGGCGCATGAAAAGTGGCGCTGCACTAGGTGCACTGCCACTATTCTTAAATCTGCCCCCATATGTGATAAAGGTAGGCGCCAGTATAGAAATAGGCACTGGATTTAGCACGTGCTTGACTTTCAGTCCTTTTAGTGTAAGTAACAATTATGTACATTTGCTAGGATTCTAAGAAAATGATCTTGCGACCTCCTCTTTTGTCAAAAGAAGGATTCGGACACTGGAGATTAGTAATGCTAATTGTATGCACCACGGGTCACAGTGACATTTGCCATCCGCATGCAAGTCTCATTCGAAGTACTCAACTAAAGAGATGCCAGAGTCCCTGATTTCCCTAGACAATAAAGTTATTAGAAGAGCATCAGTTGACAGCTACTCCCACGCCCAGCTTTACAGTGGCTCAAATAAAGATTCTGAAGTGCTTGTGCTCATCTTTTCCCCTTCCCCAAAGTCTTCATTATGCTTTTTCTCCTCTCCTTACGTCTACGTTTGGAAGGAATGACAGGAGACTGAGGCATTGGCAGATCCGGTGCCACTCAATCTGTTACCTCTTCTTGTTATTTCCGGAAGGCAGTTCTAAATGTCATAATTTTGCAAAAATATGCCTGCTGGGAAAGACATGTGCAATAATACAGAAAGAAATTAAATCTCATGATGTGAAAGTCAGGCAGTTTATCAAAGCGTAAACATTCCCGCATAAATGGCAGCACACGGCACAGTGGACTCCAATTGAAATGTTGTTAGTGCTTTAAAAGGGAGAAAAATGCTGTTTAGGTTTCTTCTCACTTACCAAAATGTGTTGTCACAAATATAAGACTTGCCTTGAAAAACCCCATGTGGTGTTTAGAAAAGAATTATGATACTGTAAATGATGTCTCTACGCGGTCTAGCGTTTGTTTACCAGGTCGGCTTTCTCGAGGATCCAACAGAAGACGTTTATTCGAGGTTTATGTTGTTTTTTGCATATTGAAATTACATCTTTATTTTATTTTATTTATTTCAATTTATGGCTCAGTTCAGCCAAATTTAATGCTAATAATTTAAGCAGTTTTTTCCGTCCCAGAAATAGATGGCAGCCCTGATCCCGTCATGTTTTTTTATATCAAATGCCCCAAAGCTCCATGGAAACCTGTGACAGCTGGGCTCTGGATATGCGACAGCACTAGTTATAGAGCTTGGTTTGTGTGTTCATTATAAAATATATTAAGAGTGGACGTATTGGCTTGCACTAACCCACTTTCCTGTAACTGGAAACAACAACGTGTCTGTACAACACAGCTGGGATACTATTCAGAGGGTGAGACGGGAACCTCAATTGGATGTATTTGTCCTTTTGTTTGACGTTTTTGGAGGGTGAAGAAGCCTAAAATCTGCTGAGAGATGAAAATATGTTATTTTATTATATGCTTGTCTATTTGTAATGACCAATCTGGTGTGATGGATTGCACCTGTTTGGTTTTGTCTTGAGGTGAAAACTCAACCTCAATATGTTATATTGTATTTGTTTATGTAGTGTTATGTCATGTTATGTTGTGCTATGTAATTTTTTTTTGCCACTCTGATTCTGCATCTGGGAGCATATTTACAATAAAGTGGTGCAGTGCAGTGCAGTGCGGCACCAAAATTAGCAGCGCCACGTTGGGTCCCTTTAGAAACAGGGATGCACCATATTAACAAGAATACAGTGCATCCCTGTTTTTCCTCCTGTGTGTCAGCACTAAATTTGCTGCCTAGCGCCAACACAGCCACCCTTGTGCTACGGTGCAAGGATGGCTGCGTTCTGTGGGAGTTTATTTTTGTGAAGGAAGGGATACCTTCTTGCACAAAAGCAATCTACAATGGTGATTTGCTCTTTCCATGTGCACTGCAGAATGAAGCACACATTGAAACAGCAAAAAACCGAGAAATGAAATCATTTCTCCTAGTTATGCCATGCTAATGCCACCCCTGGCATGGCATTAATTTTTGGAGCTGCCTCAGATTTATGAAATCTTGTAAATCTGGGGCAGCAACAAAATACAATGGGTTTTGCTGTGGAGCGCCCACAGCAACACCCATTGCACGCCCCTTACATGCAAAGTGCTGAGTGTTAAGAGGCCATATTCACAAGGTGCCATTAAGCCACAAAAAGTGGCTTAACGCCGCCTTCTAAATACAGCGCAGTGCACCCCACCACTGGAATGTCACAAAAAGTAACGCTCTGGTGGCGATAGGGGCTTTAAAATATTTACCTCGGTGTTTCGTCACAACGTTAACGGGACACATTGCAGCCTACCAGTTACTTTCTAAGTCTCATGGCAAAACGTGAAAAAACATACAATAACTATTACTTCCTTGAAAGAAGAACCTCAAGAAACAGTCATTTCCTTGAGTGGCTTTTGACAGGCACAAACACTCCAACATTTCAAATCACGGTTTCACATGATTTCTCAGATCATAGTTATCTTACTAAATGTTTGTCCTAACTCAATTGTAATGCGCACTTAGTTATACATGTTATTACTGTTCTAGATGTCTGTTTCTTCACACAAGCAAAGAAATCACATAGTCAAAACTGAAACTGCAGATAAGAGGAGCTAAGGCAAGTGGCCCTGACTCTCATCAGAAAACAGTTGAAAAGACTTTGAATTAGAGTTACACAGCAGACGCCTCTGTATTGCACTGACCGGATTTTAACTTTCTTGCTTACGAGTGCTGAAGGGAACTTGGCCTTTGCATGTGAGAAGTCTTGCACATCTTGGTGGAACAAAGGCGTACGTTATAAATGTGGTTTAAAAACAACATTGCTGATATAAAAGCGGTAGTCTAATAGGGGTAAAACTATGCACATTTACAGTAACATATGTTCCACTACCACACTAGGTTGAGTACGGCATAATTATGTTCTTTGGAGTAACAGCCCCAATGTATACATATAAACAAACTCCAATTATCAGAAGATCTCTTCTGCAAATATTAAGGTGAAGAATTCACTGTCATTACTAGTGACATGATTCACATAAGCTCTGCCTTCATTTGATGTGAAGGCTAGTCTTCTATTGCTAGTTCAAATTTATGTTCTTCCAGTTAGAAAACGAATTGACAGTTGAAATCTACTGTCAACCTAAGCTATGCAATATTTAGCCATTCAAGAAGCGTCATTGTAACCGTTTGTGTTTGAAGATATTTATTCAGGGATGAAGAGCTTGTGCTCTCTCCCATAAACATGATAAAATTGTTACACATCTAATTGTCTCATGTAATTTATTTATAAATCCCTAGTATATGGTACAACATGTACAAATGGCCTGTGTATTAAAGCTACACATGGGCTGCAGCACTTATTTTGCCACCCACAAAATGTTTTTGGCCTTCTACTGTAGCCTGTTGAGCAGTCTTAAACTGTCAGTTCGACCTGGCAAAATTGAACTTTTTTCCAGGCCCAAATATTCCTTTTTCAATGCTTATAAAAGGGTAGTCCTAATAACTCATAGGGAATTGTGCATGTGTATAAAATTTAGGACATGAGCTCTTAAAGTTTCACATGTCCTGACAGTGAAAACATTTAAAGTCTTTTTTCGCTTTAGCAAGGCTACCATTTCAGTAGACTAACACCGAGTTATCTTATTGCACCTAATAAGTGATAACTTAGGTTGGAAGCACTCATTTGAATTGTAATTTAACGTTTTCTTTAATGGTAAAGTTGGATTTTAATGTACCATTTTGAAAAAAGCCACTTTTAGAAAGGTGTCATTTTTCTGCCTAAAGCAAATGTTCTTTTCTGCCAGTGTCGGGGTCACATGACTGATAATGGCTCTCCTGTAGTGTGGCGTATTCCTTCCAGATAGGGAACATAAGATCCTTGTGTGTAGTGAAGGGTGTTACTCTCCAGGGCAGGATGGCCTGGGGTTTGTACTCAGCCCTTCCTGAGCTTCAAAGAGATAACCTGACGGCTGTGCCCACCTCCTTTCTGACTTCTGAAGCTGCCTGCTCTGTCACTGGCAAATGCAACTGACACTTGATCCTGCCTGCCCTTTGTTACCCTAGACAATTTGCAGCCAAACCCAGGGAAAGAGGAATAAGTGACTACTTAATGATTAGACAAAGAAAGTGACACCCACACATAGGTTGGTACTGGGTATAAAAGTGTCACTCTCAGACCCTAGAATCAGGACACACCTGGATCAATGGAAAATTCAGAAGAAGGGCAGCCCTGTTGTCTGATGAAGGAAGACTGGACTTGCTCGCCTTGAACTCAGGATCCCCAAAAGTGACTCCAAGTGTCAGTTGGCTGACCTACTGTTTGAGCTACTGAGTCCTGCTGCTGACCTCTGCTGGAGTGAGTCCTGATCTGGAAGAGATGCCCACCAGGTCCTGGTCCCTTGGCTGGCATTAGTGTCTACACTTCCTACTTCAAAACTGCAAAGATTTAGCTGCAGGTGAAATTCTTGGTGACAGCGAAAGGAGTTTTAATTTCACCAATGACAGTCTGCATCTTCCACCAATGCGAAGCTGCAACAGTGACCTGTTCTTCACAGCAGTGACAATCTCCATATAGCTCCTGCGAATGTAAAGCTACGGCTAAGGCTGAGCTCCTCGTGTGGACTTGGACTGTTGAAGAAGCCGGGATGAACATTATCCCTGTATCTGACCCACGCTCCATTGTGCCTTGAGACCTTCATGGGTTCTAAACTGTGCTGTAATCTACATTGCATTACATTACATTGCGGTTGGCCTGTCCTTGTGACTGTGACTCCAAACAGGGATGCTTCCCACTGTCTTTACCCCATTGCCTAAACATTCAACTTGCGCTTTCTGTAAAAACACACATCCTCACAAAGTGTGAAATATTAAAAATGGTGGGTTCTGGTTAATGGAGGGCTTCTTGGGAAGGTAGGCAGGATGGCAGGCAGTCACTAGTGAGTGGGGATACACTGTACCCAGACATGGAAATGTGGGTGCTTCATAATGACCTGCTTCACCTTTTGGAAACAGACATAAACCGACCACAGTCTCTTACATCAGGCTAGAGATCAATCTTTTATAACTCAGGTACATATCTCTGGAAGCTCTTGAAGCCAGCCTCGGTATAAGCAAACCACTTAGATGCTGCAGTTCCTGCTTCTGCACAGCGAGCTAAGTGGCAGAGTTCAGACAGGGCTCTGTAGTAGCATGCCTGTCATACCTAGCCTGCAGTACCTAGTCAGGTAGCAAACATTGAAACCCACAGGCTTGTTTGAATTAAAACAACCCTAATAATCAGATTAAAAACAATAGAAGCAACAGTCTTATTTTATGACCTTATGTAATTCAAAAGTGGAGGTTTCTTTCCACTAGCAATTAGAGACATCCTCCCAACTGGCTCCATATTGATGAAGAGAAATTTAGCAGAAACATACAAACATATATGAGTCCTGAAAGAGGATATTTCCCACTGCCTGTTGAACTTCTCTATCTACACAGAAACTGGGAAAAGATAATTGTAAGAGTCATTGTTGAGGAAGGTCTTGACTAGACAGAGAAGCATTGCTTTCTCTACTATGTTACATTCTGGATGAAACAACCATTGCTATGGTATGATACTTGCCAAGAAAAGGAGTATAAGAGAAAAATACCAAATGGTGAACACATGTTAGGGATAGGTTGAGGGCCAGCAACAGAGAATTAAAGTGTTTCATAGTCACCGGCCTGAGAGTGGCAAATGTGGTTGGTACGAAAGTTCATATGGTAGCTTCACCAAGAATTTGAGAAGCAAGATGAAAAGATTATTTAATTTTGAAAAAGGAGACAAATAATTCCTTTCATGAAAGGTTGAGGTTTCATGCCATAGGGGAATCTCACAAAGGTCCAAGAGACAGGTTAAGCTAGGACTGGACTCCAATTTCATTTCTAAGTGGTGTACTTTTAGTCTGTGTTTTACGTGTCCTGCTACATGGACAGTCTTCTGACGAATAAGCTATAATGCCAGCAGGAGACTTATTCAGCCTCATTTTCCACGTCTACTGGAAAGGTTGCTCTGAACTACCTGGTTCCACCTTCATGCAGATTGCTCTTTGTGCTTTTCTGCTACAATTACTTTTTCTGTTGTATCTCATAAAACATTAAAATCATTAGTATAAATGTATTATTTATGTCAGATGAAGGATTTTTTTTTATAAGTTTAACATATCAAGAGCCATGCATAATCTTTATCACTCAAGTGTTATCTTGTGTTAATCCAGATTATTTAGTTACTTGTAGTTCTCTTGATTTACTATTATTCCTAAACTCATGCCGCCAATGTAGTTTTACTGCCTTTGGTCTTGGTTAGAGTAGAAAAGTCTCATGGGAACAAGAAACTGTGCGGCAGAACCCCTAGCGCCTCCTTGTGCCAAATTAGCATCATTTGTTTATGCCAATGTGGCCCAATGAGGCCGAAATCGCTACTCCTATTTTTCACTTTGTAACCCTTTGTGCTACATTATGGTGCTCAAGGCATAAGATATGCCAAGGGGGTCTTCACCTATTAGGGAGGCCGGAAAAATGGTGAGAATCTAAGAGATTTCTTTGCTTAATTATTTTTGGCACTTTTAATGCCTGTTCAGAGCAGGCATTAAAAGGAGGCACACCATTGTTTACAATGGTCTTTGCAGGATTAGCATCAAAATCTTTAATGCTTATCCCTAACTACTACAGTGGTGTGCTGTATCTTAGATACGGTACACACATGGTGGCTTTATGGGGGCGCTAAGAGGTGCAAGAAAAGTTGTGGGAGTTAGATCGAGCTAGCAAAAAAAAAAACTTTAAAAAAATGTTTGAATTTGGATTCAAGAGATGGACAACTAATATCCTTCAGGGACAGTGCACCTATACGTGAAACAGGAATGATGTCACATGAACCATGCTGCACTAGCAAGTTTCTACACATGAATTACAGAAAACAGATGAATTGATGAATGCTTTTTTCACCTTGAAGTCTTATGCAAAGCAAAGAGAGTTATAACATGGGCTATAAAATGTATTTTCAGTTTGGAGATCGATAATAGAAGAAGGTGAACGAGAAAGAAAGAAATGAACATCTCAATCATTTCTTTCAGAATATGAGGTTCATATTTTTTCATACTGGTTTTAAAGGATTTTCAAATGGAACTTTGGGATATTCATACAATTAAAACTAAAACTAGGCATAAGTGGAGTTCACGGAGTCTGACTCAGCGGAAATCCACAGAGTTAATAAAAAAACTCAGAAGAATTCCCAGGACGCAGAGTTCTGTGATCCCGCGGAGTCCTGAATGTGGCTGATCTCGGAAGCACTAAGCAGGATCGGGCCTGCACAGCGCAAGCGCAGACTGCCTGTGCTTGCGCTGTGCAGCCCATACTGGGCTGCAGCACATACCGGGTGAGCTCCATGCTGCTGGCGAGGCTAACAGATTTTTTTGGACAACTCCCTGCAACTCCTTTAGCTCCACCTGCAGAGCGGAGCACCCCGCATGCCCCTAATTAAAACTTATGATCTTGAATAGGTGGGAGAGAAAAACCTTACCATATGTAAACTGATAACCTGGTGTTAAATAAAATATAATACATAAAATATCCACAGAAGAAAAACATCACAGCGAAAGTTTCGATTATGAAATGCATTAACCTAATTTACTATGGTAAATAACATAACCTATTTTCGATCGGGTACACCACCTGGTTTAATAAATTACTGCAATATTGCACTGCTTGAATGTATGGTGCGTCAAAAAATGCACCAATACTGATGAGCCACATATCTTCTATCTATCTCCCCTAAGCGGTGAAATGTTTGCGGTCACTCAAGTTACCATCATTATTATCTTCCTCAGTGCATTTCCTCACACTTTGAGCATCCCTTTTTAGGTTCAAATGTTCCCTCCCAAGAACTACTCAGTTTGATGTGAATATGCATCCATGTGTCTCAGTCAGCTGAGATATGTCCTTCTGCAGCCCTACTTCAGTTTTCTGGGGCACAATCAAGCTCCGAGGGATGAACAAGAAGAGTGGCAGTCAGATTCCCTGCCAACAGGGAGAGCAGCTGAGATGTATGTCTCCTGCGGCTTCAGGAAGACACCACTGTTGCAACAGAGAGACGTGCCTCAGTTGCACTTGTATAATATGTCTATCTGCTAGTCCAGTTCAGAATACCCCCTAATCACCTTTTCCATGTATAGTTATATCAATTATAAGCAGGGGAATGGAAAACATCTTGCAGGAGAAAGTATAAATTGCAACATGACATGCAAGGGGAGATCCCTCTGCGGATGACACAGTGACATGTTGCAGCTTCCATTTCACCTTCATATTTGCTCTAACTTTATAAAGCTAGGAAGGTAGTACATGAAGAATATCTAGCATGTGTAAATCTTTGATCTAAGGTAGCTAAACGTTTTATTATTGTATGTTGCCATCAAAAACATTGTCACATATTAATTGTCAAGTCAACCATATTTGTCTTACTTCCGTGGTTCCTGTTGATGCTGTACCAATATCGAAGGACAACCCTGATGTTGTGTTTTCTTGCACCTATATAATTCAGAGGAGATAAGAATTATTTCCTTTAATGGAAAATCTTTATATCTGCAGTGCTTGACGAGTCTTGTTCTGTTTTCACCATTTAATTAAGGATTACAGAAACCACTTATTATCATATTTTATGATGGCAAACAGAATTTTTGAGCGTCCACTGCAGTCTTCCACAATGAGTCATAAGTGCCTTGCATCTTAGCTTGACTCGTTATCTTTTAAATTTAGTGATGTTTGAACCATAATCATCTGTTAACACGATCTTCCTTCATTTCAGTAACTAAGGTAATTTTGTCTTAGTGCAGTAATATTCCTGGAAAACAACTTTAAACTGTGGTTAATACAATATAAGAAACTTACATGAAATATGTTGTGGTTCCACAACCGTGTAAACAATGGTGTAAGTGCCTTGTAAATGTTTGCAGTTGGTTAGAATGGAAGGTCACTTCACATATTTTGAGAAATCAGTGTAATCTGTGCTTAGCTAAGCGCTTTGCAGTAGCTGACTCAAGTAATAGTAATAAGTAGTTATAGTTGGGACTATGTTTCCATAGCAAAAGTGTTTTTGGCTTGCCTATCTATATCTGTGGCACCCTTTGACACATCGTCGTAAAATTTTCCAAAAAAAAGTGTTCCAGTGATTTTTGTTGCGCATGGAAAGTGGGGATCAAAAAAGGAGAGTTTCCCATGTTAATTCCCACAGGACCTTTAGACACAACTACAGCCCAAACTACTGGATGGAATTACACCATATTATACATGAATGTCTGAGTTGGTCTGTGAGTTGATGCGTAAGTGTCTAAGTGAGTGTCTGAGTGCATCTTTGAGTGGCTGTGTGAGTGTGTCTGTAGTTGTGTGAGTGACTCTGCCACAAAGGAACCTCACCTGCCCTTTTATCCAACAAGAATCCACAGCTTTGCATGAAATATATACCCAAGTGGAGTTCTTTCTGCCTCCTTGGGTAAATGCCCTGTATGTATTCTGCACTGCACCTGTGTAATCAATCACAAGGAAATGTCACCAGTGACCTTGTGTGCCTTTTGGCAACATGATTTTCCTGCTGCCTGTTTCTCCAGAATTCTTGAATAACATGAATCCTCCTAAAGAAGGCCAACACGACTAAAAAGATGTAAATCTCCACTAAACCAAGGTCCTTCCTCTTATCTATATGAAGTCAATGCTTCTTTGTTTTGTGGAGATGTCCTCATATTCCTCAGCATCGAGAAGACACCATTAAAATCGGTGGGAAATGCACTGGAGGGCTTTCTGGGGCATCTTTACAGCCATGTTGGCATCTCTATAGAAGGATTCATGTTATCACAGAATTCTGGGGAAAGGCTCACAAGGGAGAACCACATTGCCAAACGCACACAAGGTCGCTGGAGACATTTTATCATAGTCCATTAGTCAGCTGGAGGGTAGAATACACACTGGACATTTACCCAACAAGGTAGCACTTACTAACTAATCAGTAGAAAGTACTGCAGTTGGTTAGAGATTTTGTGGAGAACTGTGGAATCTTGTTGAAAAAAACAGGCAGATGAACTTCTATTGTGGCCCTAATGCTCATTTCACAGAAATTAAACCTCAACTGGAAGCACTTACAAACATGAACATAGCAGGTGCCCCAATTGAAGCTCCACTTCTGGAAAGGACAAATTGAGCCTAACTCCTGGACAAAGCAAATGTGTTTACTCCACAATTCCACATTGAAAAACATCCTGAAATCCTTTGTGGAGGTGAATGCATTTTTGATCTATTGGAGTACAATCTGCATGTGATGTTCTTTCTTGTCCTCCCCTGGCCTATTTTGGCTTCCGGAACCCCATCCCTGGGGCCCACCGCTTTTAAGTAAAGAAGAGGTGGACACGTGGCCCCCCCCCTTCCGTGGCCCTCTTTGGACCCGGGGAACCAAACCCCACAGTAGCCCCACCATCTCTCCTAGGTGCCACCCAGGTCATCCAATGTGCAATGGGATTGCGGGGGAAGACTCAAGGCTCCCCCAGTCCCAGTCAGCTCCAACCCACCTGTGGGAGCCAGTGTTGCTTTTGCAGATAGGGAGCTACTAAACATGCAGCTCCCTGTCTGCAAAAGCAACTGTTTCATCTCTTTCCATGCTCGCATGTCTGCAGGCAGGGAAAGAGATGAAACCTCTGCTTCTAGCAAGCAAGAGCACTTTGACAGCTCTTGTCTGCTGGAAGCAGAGTGTTTGCTCTGACTTCATGGGAGCTGTTAAAGCTCCTGCCAAGTCAAAGCAACCAGCTATGTCCCAGGGGTGGGCACCCTTGGGCATAGCAGGAGCCAGCCTTCGGGAGCAACAGCCTCAAGGGTCATTATTGGATCCATGAGTAGGCTGTGCGGTCCCCCTTCAACCATTCATTTAAATATGGGAAGTTGGTGGTCCCCGGGGCCTGGGGTCCTGAATGGACCCCCCTTCATCATACTATATACCAGCCCCCTTGGAGATGGCCCCACATATTCGTAACAAATTGCCCTGGGGAGGTGGCAGTCCTCTTTGGGGGGGCTTTGGGGGAGGCAGCACAGGCCCGCATAAATTTCAAACTAAGCCCTTGGAAGGTGGTGCCCCAGGGCAGTGGGAGGAGGACTTATGGGACTCCCCCATTTTGAATAAAGATTTTGTCCCAGGGAGGTGGTGGTCCCCAGCGTGCAGGAGTCATGCTGGGGTAATAGAAGCCCTACGAGGGAACTTCATGTGCCCAACTCATATTTCAATGCCTCAGTGCCCCCAGGATCAGGGGGCAAAATAAAAAAAAGGTGGGTGACCGCTCTTTTTTTTAAATGCCCAAGAGATCCAAAAATCTGAATCTGCAGATTTTTTCCCAACATTTTTAACAAAAAACTGTTTTTTATCCCTGCTCGGTTCCATGAGGGACCCCTTGACCAAGGCTAGGGGCTTAGGGTGACCCTACTCTGGACCCTTTTCTTTTTTTAAAAACTTTTTTGTGGAACTCAGATGAGGCAGAGTCCCAAACTGGCAGGCAACACTTCCTTGCAACACTTCCTTGCAGCCAATCAAATGTCAGCACAGAGACTGTTGGATCCGCAGGGGATCCACAACCCTAGATATCTAGATTTTTCAATCTTCAATTACTCCAAAAATACTGAATGGATTAACACCAAATAACACTTTCTGGACCAAGAGCTAGTTTTCTGCCAAATATGGTGTCATTCTGTTCAGTGGTTCGGGCTGTAGTTGTGTTTAAAATCCCTATTGGTAAATTCATTGTGAAAACGTGATTTGGGACCCCCCTTTTTCTCTGCCCCTGCTTGACGGATTACCTCAAAACTTTCCAAACAGAAGCTGAACCAACTGAAATATAAATTTTAAACTTTTTGTGAAGATTTGTTATGCAGCGTTAAAGTTTTTAGATAAAACAAAATACACTATTCCTGTGGCAACTAGATCTAGCTATAACTACCTACTGGTGACCACCAGTAAATATATTCACATTTTACCCAAACAAAACCGTAGAAATTCAGCAGTTACAGTTGTAGTTATACTCATTTGAAGAAACTATAACTCATGCTGTTAAGTAACTTCAGGTCACAAGTTATAGTTTCTTAACATAAGTATAACTATAAGTATAAGTATAACTGCTGAATTTCTATGGTTTTGTGTAGGTAAAATGTGAGCCTAACTATAACACACCTGTAGCATGTTTTTTTTCAGTGATGTTCTATAGTTTTTAATGTAAAGTAATATATAATTACCATACTTGAATACAAGCACCCCTGCCTGGCCTGTGGTCAGCGTCCCGCCCCTACCCAACTCCACATTGCACACAGCCTTTAAGCATGTGCTGTGGGGGTATGGTGTGTGAGTGAGTGTATTTTATTTGTTCCATTGGGCTTCAGATCCACAAATCCATCACCGATTTATTCTTGGGGTTGCACTGTGCTCCGTGGTATATCCACGAATCAGTCATTAAAAAAGAACGGGCAATTGATTCATCCTTTCTAATGAAATATATGTTTCTATTCAATAGAAGTTGTATACAGCTTTTCCTTGTGAGTACAATCTTTTTGACATTTTGGAATATGCACTTGTTGAATGTGATTTTCACCTTTTGAAAAGTTGTCCCTGCACCAATCACTTCGTCCTGATAAGACCCCACATTATTTAGAGGGTCAAAACATTGTTGACTAAGCCATAACATACTCAATTTGTCCCGTGCTTTAGGGCAAAAATGGACATTGTTCATTACTCTCTGTGGATTCGCTTATGGCCATTTATTTGAAACCTGTTTTGTTTGTGTTTAATGTTGTTTTATGAATGTGCTACATGTCACAGGTTCAAGTTAATGAGTCTCCGTTTTGCTGTATGCAATATATGTTTGGATACGGATATTAAATTACTCTGTGTAATTGAATATGAGAGAAGCCTCCTTGTTTGTACATTTTGTTGGAACATTTATTAATGCAATTGTGTTTTGTCTATTAATGACAATTAAGTATTAGGTATAAGAAATGCTGTGTTGGGTGTAGCTAACAGCCTAGATTCTTTGTCGATAGGGCAAACTTTGTGATATGTCCTAGCACATGGCATTTGGGCATGAGTGGTAAACTGTAAACTTAGTACTTGTATAGCACACTACTCACCTGTTAGGGTCTCAAGGCGCTGTACACATACCGCTGTGGAACCCCTCCTGGCTTTTCCCTGTGAGGTGCCCACTCCTGGGCAACCTCCAAGGTGAAGCCAGGAATCCCAGCACTGTCGGGCCGTTGTGAAGATTAAGCAAGCTATTGCCCAGAGTTACAGAGTGGGACCCATGAATTGGATTAGGCACCGATGCAAGAATTATCAGGTCCAAGGAAATAGAGTCCAAGACCCGCCGAGGCAGGAATTGAACCCTGGTCCCGGGCCAGATTGCTGCATCAGGGTCTCCCACTCTAACCACTGAGCCACATTTCTCCACAGCAGTGGGGGTATGGCGTGTGAGTGGGTGTATTTTTTTTGTTCCATTGGGCTTCAGATCCACAAATCCATCACCGATTTACACTAGGTGTCACACTGTGCACCGTAGAAGATCCACGTGTCAGTCAATGAATTGGGCACTTTTATGTCCATAAGTGGTCCCTCAGAGACCCCTTTGTGTGTTCTATAGGATCAGATTACCTCTATCCTGACCCCTAATGTGTGATTCATTTATTATTTTTTTCTCTGGGGGCCCAGCCAAGAAACAAAATGGTGGCCAACTTGCTTTTCAGGTGTTGGCCACCCAATCATGGCCTTGCTTTTTGTCTGGATCCATTGGATCCCTAACAGAAATCCACAGATTTGTGAAAGATCTGCTTCCCTACATTTCTATTTTTTTATTTCTTTAATAACCCCGAAACTAGTGAATAGATTTACACCAAATAGCAAAAAGAGATCTTTCTGGACCAAGATCTAGTTTTCTGCCAAATTTGGTGTAAATCCATTCAGATGTTTAGATTGTAATCATGTTCAAAAAATTTAAAATCCCCATAGTCATTGCATGTGGTAAGAGCGTTTGCAACCCCCTCTTTTTCTCAGCAGCTGGACTAACTAGCATACAAGGTATATATATATATATATATATATATATATGTATATAGATAGATAGATATATGTGCATCTATATATATATATAGATATATATATGTATGTATATGCATCATATATATATGTATATACATATGTATATATATATATATATATATATATATATATATATATATATACATATATATACCTTCACACTAATTTAACCATTAAGTTAAAGATGCAGCATTCACAGGATTACATCAATCTTCTTTCATTCCATAAAAAGACACCCAACAAACTAACATCAACGCGTTTCGACCCTCCCGGTCTTGATCACGGTAATTCAGCAATCCATTACATGCACTATTTATACTCATCCTCTAAGCCATGCCCTTATGTGGCATTCAGGGATATGTAGTATTTACAATGTCTGTTGTGCTTAACACCACACCAATAATCTTAATAACCCCATTGTATATTACTAATCTCAAAGAACAACTAAAACTACAAATATATCAATCTAAAAACTCGTGCAAACACACAAAGAAAATACAGTCATAACCACCAAACCAGCTACTTTACTTATCATTGTCATTTATGATAATGTTCCACTGTCATTGCTATTTTCATTTGCAACTCAAAAATATACATTTATCCTTTTAACAATATTGCAATCAATATTTCCTCATTTCCCCATAGTCTTCGGAACAGCATTAAAACAACAGTCGGGCACTTTAGTAAAACTGTTCGGCATTGCTCTTAATTATTAAGAATGTGAAAGCTGCTGAGTGACACCAACTAAGTTTGGAAAGAGCAACGCGTGGATTGATATCAGACACGTGTTTTTCGGACTTAACAAAGAAACCAACTATTGAAATATGAAAGCACTGAGTTAAAAATAAAATACTTATTGGAGGCTCACAAATTACTGGACATAAATGGTTGGTTCATAAATATAAGCGCTTGAGAATCTGAAAGAGGTCAAATAGACCAAACCAGTGAGAATGTCACCTTCCCATATGTCATGATTGGGTGCAACAAACAGCAGTACTTTAAGAAGTTGGGTAAGAGCATGGTACATCATCTTGGCGTATAACCTGAGATTTGGTGTATCTCCATAAAAAAAATTGTTCCAAATCTCGGTTTCAAAATAAAACACCAGGACGAGCTGGTGTTTGAGTAACAAGATTCACTTTCCAGTGGTGGCAATAGGACATAAAAAAAGATATAGTTCTAGAAGCCACACAGGATTTTGTGGACCGAAAAAAATAATAATAAATAAAAGAACCCCACAAAGAGACTGCAGCTCAGCATACTCTACAGGTGACATAAGAACTCCTATCAGTTTTTTTTTTTTTTGTCAAAAATATGCAAGAAAGACTAGCCAAACATATTCAAAGAGCAGAATCCGTTTTAGAAATTACCAGCAATACTCAAACCCCTGGGCAACCGCCAACAAGCACAGGAACAGCTTCGAAAAACAATGTTAAATATTTATTTTTGCAATTAGAACGTTTGATGAAAAAATAAATTTCGAAAAGCTGGGAAATAATGACATTGCAAAAATATATACAGGAGGGGAGAGTCCCAAGAGGACTGAGGATTTTTATCTTACCAAACCATTCAGATATAAGTCCTGAAATGCTTGAAGAATGGGGTATGAACACTATAGAATGTTCCAAACGTATGATGGAGATCTTAATTAAACCCTCCCAGTCTCATGCTGAGATCTGATTGGCTGTCAACTCTTCAACAACATAGTGTTGGCAGTCATGTTGGGACTTGGCTTCAGCCGAATCCCAGAAAAAAATGTAAAACAAAACAAAAGGGGCTAGGGTAGAGTCACCCTGACCCCCTAGCTCTGGTGCTAAAAAGCATTTTTGTTTACATTTCCTTGCTTGCTAATTCTGAAGCCCTCTGGCCACATGGCCCCCCACACCTGGGGACTGCCACCCCCGGGAGCTACAATAAAAAAGTGAAGGGGGTCAGTTTTGGCATTCCAGGGACAATCACCTACCTGGGGCAAAGGTTGTTGGGGGGGAGCTGTGTGGCCCCCCTCGAGGAGTCACCATTGGCCCCCCCAGGGCCGGCTCCGATGTTTGCTTTTGCCTGGTGGGAGCTGACAGCTCCCACCAAGCAAAAGCAGAGAAAGTCTGCTTTCTGCAAAAGAGAGTTGTTAAACAACTCTCCCTTGCAGAAAGAGGAGGTTTTATCTGTCTTCCCTGCACACAAATATGCCTGCGGGGAAGATCGATGAAAACATTGCTCCCACATGCAGGGAGATGCTATCAAAATCAGTTCCCTGCTTAGGGGAGCAATGCCAGCTCTTGCAGGATGTGGGGAGCTGGTTAGGACTGCAGGGGCCTTCAGGCTCTCCCCACGGTCCGGTCACTCTCTATCTCAGCGAGATAGATAGTCATTGTAATGGTCTCTCAATGCAATGGCTTCAGGGAACAAGAGCTCATCTGTGACATGATGGTTAAAGTCACAGACCCTCACACTGAAAGTTCTGGGTTCTGGTCCAGGTGTGTTTGTGTTAATTTTCCTACTTTATTTCTTTTTCAGTCTTTAAATGTTTAAGGTTCATAATGTAAGGTAATCTCACTCTTTTTAATAGACAAATACATTTTTCTTTTCAATTTGTCAAGAAACATCTCATTCTAAGTATATCATTCACCAAAGCCTATATCTCTCCCTCTCACTATCTTTCTCTCTCTCTCTCTCTCTCAATTTCTCTTTTTCAATCTCTTTGACCCACTCATACACCCACTCACACCCGTACGCACCCACTCAAAGATCCACTCAGAAACTCCTGCACCTACTCACAGACCCACTCAAACCCTTGTGCACCTACTCACCCCCCTCTCAGACCCTTACACACCCACTCACAGACCGACTTAAAAACTCACACATGGACTCACAGACCCACTCAGACTCTCACACACCCACTCACAGACCCAGTGAAACCCTCATGCACGCACTCACAGACCCACACAGAAACTAATGCTCCCACTAAGATACTGATGTACCCACTCTCACACTCTGACACTCTTAAAGCCACTCTCTCCCCAAAGACACCCTCTCCGACCTATTCTCACACCCAGAGAGATAGACCACAGCCAACTCCTGCCATGCACATCCAAAGGGCTGTGCGTAGCATGGGGTTGGACGGTTAGGGGGTTGGCTGCTGGGCTGGCGCAGGCCAGGCCCTGTATCCCACCGCCTCCACTCATGGCCAAAGGTGGTTGGATTAATGTATAAAAATAAACTGTACGTTGATAAAACATAGAAATTAACTGAAAAAAAAACAAAGGTTAAAGGGACATTATAGTTAGGAAATAGAATTAAAAAAACATAGAAATTCACTTAAAAAACCAAAGGGTACAGAGGCCTCATAATTAGGCTCACATTTTAAACGTACTAAACCATGGAAATTCACCAGTTATAGTTATCTCAAGCAACTATAACTCGTTCCCCAAGATAACTACAATCCATGCCTTCGCCATGCAGTGCTAATTACCACACAAATTATAGCACTTATGACGTCCTTGATAACCTCATTGATAATGTCACTGTAACATCTGTAGTAAAATTATTGATCAGAATACTATGCATGACAGAAGCGCAAGTTATAGTTACCTTAGGGCACGAGTTATAGTTACTTGGGATAACTTTAACTGTAACTGGTGAATTCTGTGGTTTGGTATGTTAAAAATGAGAGCCTAACTATAACATCCTTGTAACTAGTGAATATCTATCTATCTATCTATCTATCTATCTATCTATCTATCTATCTATCTATCTATCTATCTATCTATCTATCTATCTATGTGTGTATGTGTGTGGGTGTATATACATACAGTATAACCTACTGGAGGTTGCCCGTAGGTAGTTATAGTTAGGATGTGGCTTCCATAGATAAAGCATTTTTTGACTTGCCTATATCTTTGCCACCCTCTGACGAATCTTCACAAAATGTTCTAAAAACTGTGTGCACAAAGATCATGTTGTGAATGGAATGTTTCAGGATGATCTATCAAATGGAGGCCAAGAAAAAAGTGTGATAAAAAAAAAAGTGTGTTTCCATTGTTAATTCTAACTGACACTTTAGACATGCCTACAGCCCGCACCCCTGGAGAGAATTACACAAAATTTTGAAAAAAAGGTAGCTTTTGGTCCACAGAACACTTGTTTGTTTATTTGGTCTAAATCTGCTTAGTATGTTTCGATATATTAAAAGGGAAAATAAATTTGTATGTCTGAGGCGCTAATCCTGGAAGATCTCCTGCTGAGATCTGATTGGCTGCCAACACTTCAAACTAGAAAGGTTGGCAGCCAGAAGCCGAGTCCCAAAAAAAGTTAAAAAACAAGAAAAGGGGCAGGATATGTTGACCCTAGCCCTCTAGTCTTGGTCCAGGGTTCTCCTTGGGACCCCCCAAGGCCAAAAAGCATTTTTTTCAAATCACAGAGAAATCTGCTTCTGGATCCGGAGACTTCCACATGATTATAAAAAGCCACAGTCTCCCACGTTACTAAATGCTTCAGACCCGGGGTGGGCAAGGTCCTGGGGACATTGTGGGCTCATAATAGGAGGAGGGCACAAGAGGGCCCCTCCTAGGGTTTTAATAGCCTGGGCACCCCTTCCTTCCCAGGGCTATTATTACTCACTGGGGTAAGATAATAGTAGAATAATAGGGAGGGTCTTGTGGACCACCCCAGGAGCTCCTCCTCACCAGGGCTAACTATTTATAGTATGTGTGGGGGGCTGCACATCCCCCGTTCCTCGGGGGCCAGCACTTTCCCAGGGCAATATTTCAATAAATGAATGCCAGGGAGTGCGCTGTCCCTCCTGGCCCTTGGGACTGCAATCTCCCTAGGGCTCAATCTTAATAGTATGTAGGGGGCCATGTGACCATCCATACCCCAGGGGCCATGATCTCCCCATGGCAAAATACTATAGCAGTAAAAGGGGGGGGGTCCTGTGGACCCCCATGCACACTGTGGTCCAACACCTCCCCGGGGTGATAATATTAGAATAATAGGGGGGTCCTGCGGACGCCTCTGTGTTCTGCGGACCACCATCTCCTTGGTGAAAGATAATATTAGAATAATGGGGTAGGGGGTCCTGTGGACTCCCCTGGGCCATGTGAAATGGAACCTCCCCATCTCCCCTATGTGGGGTAATTACCAGTGCATGGTGAGGGTGCAAGTTATAGTTAATTGAGAGAAACATAACTATAACTGCTGCAGAATTTCTGTGAGTTTGAGTGAGTACATTCAGAACCTAACTATAACGTCTCTGTAACCTTTGGTATTTTAAGTGAATTTCTATTTTTTTTTAAATAAAGTAATTTTAATTACTTTGCATCAATCCCAAAACCGCCATGCCTGGCCTTCTGGCATGTGCAGAGGGGGCTGTCCACAGGGCTTGGTCTAAGGCCAGGCCCTGCGGTCAACCCCCTATAACCACCCAACCTCATGCCACGCGTAGATTTCAGCCTTGCACTGGAGGGGTTGCTGTATGGCCTACCTCCTATAACCACCCATCCACATGCAATGCACCGCCTTTGGCTGTCAGCGGCAGGGGTTGGCCGCAGGGGCTGGCCTGCAGCCTACCCCACGGCACTCATGAAGTGCTTATTTGTTTGCATATTCCTGTACATCAAGAACGCGCCTCCAAAATCTCTGGGAAAGTTTAGTAAACTGCCCATCTTCCTTGGAAAATGGGGGGAAGACCTTGTATATCACTAATGTGTATGAGGAAGGGCCAAAAGGGCAGAGTTTCAATGGTATTTTACATACTTGCAGTTTTTAAAAGGGATAACACATTCTCTGGTCACAGAAGCATATGACCAAAAGATCCCACTTGTGGCAGTCACTACATTAGCTATTGTACTTGAAAAAAGCAAGGATGCAAACACCTACATTATGGATTACAGATAACTTTTCACAGTGGAAATGCAAAGAACACACACTTGGATGGTCTTGTCCATACACACAAAGTTAGGATGATTAGTGCATTACAGAAGTGGATCTTAATTTGGGGATCTGCTTTGCTTTTATCTGTATGTGCTTACAATTGAGGTTCAATTTCTGTGAAATTAGCTTTGTGCAGGAATTAATTTGGCTGAGCGTATTTATTTAGCATATATATGCAAGGCAGGAGTCATTATTTATTTATTGTTTGGGGGGGTGACTGCAGGGGGAGGGGGAGCTGAAGGCCCCCATGGTCCCAGCCAGCGCCCTGACTCCTATGGGAGCTGGCATTGCTCCAGTACGCAGAAAGCTGCTCAAAATGCAGCTTCCTGTGTGCAGGAGCAATACTTTCATCCCTTTCCCTGCCCGCATGTCTGCAGGTAGGGAAAGAGATGAAAACTCTGCTTTCAGCAAGTGAGAGCATTTTGACAGCTCTCGCTTTCTTGAAGCAGAGTGTTTGCTTTTCCTCGAGGAGAATTGTCACAGCTCCTGACAAGGAAAAGCAAACATCTACCTCCCAGAGGTGGGCACCTCGGGAGGTAGCAGGTGCTGGCCCTGGGTGTTGGTGGTCCCCAGGGCCATATATGGCTCCAGGAGGGAGACCCCCTCTTAAAATGTTATTGTGGCCCTTAGGAGGTGGTGGTCCCCAGGGCACAGGGGGGTCCATGCGGCCTTCTAACAATTTTTATTATGTAGCCCTGGGGAGGTGATCGTCCTTGGAGCCCAGAAGGGGTCGCACAACCTCAGTACCATTATGAAATATAGACTTGAGGAAGTGATGGTCCCTGAGGCCCGGGTGTTTCACACAGCCCCTCCATTACTATTCTGTAGCCCCAGGGAGGTGGTGGTCCCCTGGGTCCAGGGCATCCACACAGCCCCCGTATATATAGTAAATGTAGCCCCGGGGAAGTGGTGGTCCTCAGGGCTTTTATAAGCCCTAGGAGGAGGGTCTCATACATCCCCTCCTTCATTACTACACTGCACATGGCCCCAGTACCTCACCCACCTAGGGTGCAAATTAATAAGAAATGTGGGAGCCCATGCTTTTTCAAAAGATTTTCGGCAAAATCAGCGGATTCATCCTCGGATTTTGCCAAGAATGGTAAAAAATACTTCTTTTGCCGTGCTGTTGTGTGCTCTCGGGGTAATCACCTCCATCATGACAATCCAATAACACATCAAAGGCACTCCAGAAAGGGTTATGGCTTTCATGTATCATTACCTTTGGTTGTATAAAGCAGGAACGTACGGCTGTCACCTAGAGTTTAAGGAATTTTGAATTTTAACTAGAGCTGCCCTAAAAGACAGTAGAGGGAACATTTTGTGCACAAATTTGTCTCTTTGTGAGACTCTCTATTGCATACAGTGAATGAAGGAAGGTGTTAACTCCATGGTATACAAAATCAATAATTTCCCATCAAAGTAGTTAGAAGTTGATTTAGATGCCCCTTTCTCAAGCACATGGTGATTAGAGTTTTTGTTAGTGTGGGTCCAATGCTGTAATCTGTGCATAGCTCCAGAAGAATGTGGACTATGAAATCAGGGATTTGCAGATCTGTTACTTTTCTATAAACATACACATAATATTTAGTCTGATTTTTTGTATTACAAAATACATAGACGTATAGATGGATACAAGTGAATAAGAAGTATGTTTTTCACTGAGGAATTCTGAGTGACACTAGTAGGCAATGAGAGTGACACTGGAGTTGCTTATGATGTCAATAAGAACACTGAGGGGAAACCATCCCTGGTATTCACTTTTTACCCATCTGTAATTTTATGTTATGTGTGGTCACGGAAATTATCTGCCCCTTCTTTGGATGGCTGGAAGCAGCAGGAGAAGTAATTTGGAGTAATTCACCAAATGGTTTCTCCTCTCTGTCACAAATATATAAAAAATAAATAACTGGCCTCAGCTGCCCAACTCATCATCCTTTGTGCCATTCAACATCCTCCCCTCTCGAAGTTGTGCCCTCGGACTTCTTTCAAAGCAGAAAGTCAGCACTGCACTGGCAGACTTCCAGAGAGGCCTGGCAGATGAGTCTGAAACTAATTTATGATGTGGCAACAGTGAGAAACATCTTTTGTGACCACTGTTCCTACGTCTCAATAATTCATTTCAGTTGGTTCCCATGGGTCAAGGCACTAATGCTGGTGGAATGGTTGGAAGGAGAGATTAAAAAATCAGAAGGAGGATAATGAGAGCACTTCAAGTTTACAGAGATTACACAGCTAAAGAACAGGCAAAGGGATAGTTACTGATAGAAGCAACGGGTTTGGAAAAACTCATTATATAGCAGTGTGAAAGGCTTCGGACTCCCAATAAGCTAAGATAAGTAACTGAAACATTTATGGCATGCACTGTGATAGTATCTGAAACACATATCACATACAGACATAGGGAACTATTTAAACAGATGGGATATGATCTAATGGCTTGCACTTCCCATACTCCCAACAGCTGTCTATATGGGGTGTTGCAATTCTGTGTTCTTCAAAACAATCCATATAGTGCTTCCATAACTGTAGGAAGGGCTACATTGGAGGATATATTTGTGGTATGACCATCCACTTTGTAATAGTAAGCAGGCCCACTCAGAGAAAATTAGAAACAAACTTAAGCAATTTCCAGCATTCGAAATCTCCCATGACATTTCTATTACTAGCGCAGATTGCAATACTTAATGATACATAGGCAGCTTAGTGATTGTAGACATAAAATCATTTGCAACTTAAGGATAAATTCTGCCACTGCCTTCTTGTCTAGGAATGATAAGACAATGGAATATGGGTAGTCAATCGGTCGCATGTTAACGTATAACTCGTCAGAAAGCAGTTGCTAACGCGCCACAAAATCCTAGCTATTATCAATACTGAATAGTGAATTCAGCGCTAGAGGACGATGGATCGAAGCGACATAGGTTTGAGGGGATGTCACCAATGGGATGTGTGAGGACCATCAATAACAACAACATTCAATATTAGAAAGCTTTAGTCAATAACTACACAAGTTTAGTATTTAAAAGTCATAGATTTATTTCCCTATATTAACAATGCTAATGTCATGAAAATAACTCCCAAACACAGAGGATAAGCATATAAGATCAATAGCGGTTGGTTAAAACGACGTATATATCTCAATTTGATTGATACAATTAAACAAATTATCTCCAAAGTATCACACTTATTAATAATACAAAAAGTGGTAATAACGGCAGAGTATTCATTAGTTCAGCATCAAATGATCTCAAAACAAACCATGAGCATATCAAGATTAATTCCCTAACTAACCACAAATTAGCATTGACATGTTGGGCTTCATGCAAAAAGAATTTAGCTACACAAATTTAGAAAAAACTCCTAACTTAATTATGTTATAAGAAAACTATTAATGTGCAGCAATAAAAATCATAAGTTGCAGCTGGTACCTGGAAAGCAAGAGAGACACAATTCACATTTAATACCATACATTACCACAAAGGTAGTAACAGCAGCTGATCAGCTTCAACTTGAGGACACCATCAGTTATATCATCAGAAGATTTGGGCCTAACGCCAACTAGTCTCAAATCTAGTCTGCTCTCCAAGAATAACTCTAGAAGAAGGAGCATTTCTCCTAATCCTTCTACCCAGGTTGTTATACTAAATTTTAATTAACTCCTGATTGGTCAGTCTATGGGGTGGTTTCATTTCATCCAATCAACAACTAAATTGATGACCTAAACTTAACAAATCTACGCTAACTATAACATTTTCTTTCAATGTATCTTTACTTCTTCTGTAACTCCATTGTCTCATCACCGCTTGAGTATCTTGTTCTCAGGAAGAAACTTTGACAGTTTCTTTTTATTGCCATCCTCGAGGAAAGACCAGATATTAGTAGCATTTCCAAATAATAGGACATTTCAACTCATGCAATGCTTGGTTAATACACGACCATGTAAGATATAATGCTGCAACCCACTAGGGGTAGCTGTGGGTAGGTCTACACAGGATTCGAAAACACTTATTTTGATAGCTTTGAATCATGGAAAATAACCACAGCGTTTGAATACAATTTTGCTTAGCAAAGAACAGAAAAACAGACATTTCAGAAGTTTCTCGTTGTACACGTTAGTTCATTACACATTTTTAATATGAAAATCATTAATAAACATATTAGAAAATTCACACTCTCACACAGTGATACTACTGATTTTAGCACAACAAATTCTCATGCAGTAATATCCATAGGAATCTCTATGATATTATGCCAACATTTCAAGAATTTTATAAAATCATGTATACTGTCTATACCCCACTGGATGCCAAATGTATGCATACATATCAATCATATAAGGCTACCTCACTGACAAATAGAGTCAATTTGGTCATTTCCTAGCGATGATACAACAGGGTCTGATGCCATGCCTCTGGGCTTTAATGAGACCTTCATCAAAGAGGTTACACTAATAATGGCTGGTTATGCACAAGATGCATTTTTGGTACTAGTTCATAGAGTGCAGACTTTTTATGTACAACATATGACCGGTGTGGTCATTATGAGTAAAAAGTTAAAAAAATGTTCTATTATCTCAGGAAAAGGAAGCGTCCCACAGCTCCCTCTTGCTGTGTGCACTATATTTAGAGCCTTAGGGCCAGATGTAGCAAAATGACATTTTGCGAATTGCAAATTGCGAGTACTAGCGACTCGCAATTTGCAAGTCGCAAAATGTCATGCAGAAAGGTGTCTCAGACACCTTCTGCGAGTCGGTATGGGGTCGCAAAGACCCACCTCATTAATATTAATGAGGTGGGTCGCAAATTGCGGCCCCATACCGACTATGGGCACTCACTAACATGGAGGCCTGCTGTAGTCAGCAGGCCTCCATGTTAGCGACCTGCTTTTAAATAAAGCAGTTTTTTTTTTTTTTAAATGTAGCCTGTTTTCCCTAAGGGAAAACGAGCTGCATTTCAAAAAATCCGAAACCTTTTGTTTCGGTTTTTTCAGGGCAGGGAGTGGTCCCTTGGACCACTCCCTGCCCTGAAAAAATGTTTTGGGGTCCATTCACAAAGGGGAAGGGGTCCCATGGGGACCCCTTCCCGTTTGCGAATGGGTTACCATCCA
The DNA here is from genome assembly GCF_031143425.1 of Pleurodeles waltl. NCBI lineage: Eukaryota > Metazoa > Chordata > Amphibia > Caudata > Salamandridae > Pleurodeles > Pleurodeles waltl. The sequence goes on along the minus strand of NC_090449.1, from coordinate 707,372,964 downwards.
CTTCAAGTGGATGGTAACTGCGACTCCATTTGCGACCGCATACGCGGTCACAAATGGAATTGCATACCATTGCGAATCGCAAATAGGAAGGGAACACCCCTTCCTATTTGCGATTCGGAAATGCATTTTGCGAGTCGGATCCGACTCGCAAAATGCATTTCAACATAGCAAAGTGGCTTTTGCGAGTCGCAAACGGCGTTTTTCGCCGTTTGCGACTCGCAAAACCCTTGCTACATCTGGCCCTTAGTTACAAGTTCACAAGAGGAATACCAATAAAACACCAATAACTCGTAATATCATTAGCATGAAGACCTCTGCATATGCCAATGATGTTGCAGTCTACTCGGATAATATGCATGCAGCAATCAGTGCAGGAGAATATGAGGCAAGGAAGTTTGAGTAAGTATCTGGATACAAATTAAATGTAGATAAAACTCAAATCAAATCTGACTAAATGAACGAGCGACGAGTCTCACGAGTGGTAAGTGAAGCTACCAATCTTGTTATAAAGATAAGCAGTCATATAGGCTAAATTGCGAAAATCAATTTTGAGTATATGTTTGTAAAATGTTTTCGATTTTTTTTGCAATTGGAATATACTTCGTATTACTTTAATGGGGTGGTATAGCATCAGTAGGATGAGAATTCTGCCATGATTTTGAATATTTATTTAGCAATATTCCTTTGTGTATTCCCATTCTCTATTTCGGGTGCCTAGCGGCAGCAAGTCCAAGCTTTATATGGAGCTATTGAAAAACAAGAAGCGCTACCGTCATCATAAAATTGTCAAGCTGCAGGGGTGGGCTCAGCCTACGAGGCTTTAAATTATATAACTGGGCTACTATGGTACAATGGTTACGAACAATTTGCACTGACATAAATAAGAAGGGGCAGATTTAAGAGCACCTAGAGCCTCCCTGCGCCACGTTAGCTGCTTTTTTTTTTTTTTTTACAGTAATGTGGCCCACCAAGGCCAAAATCTCCATGCCAAATTTACAAAGTGGTGCAATTCATGCATCTCACCAATTTGTAACCCTTTGCACTACATTATGCTTGCACCTGGCATAATGTATACAAAGGGGGCATTGCCCCATTAGAGGGGACAAAAAAATGGCACAAAGAAATCTAAGAGATTTCTTTGCGTCATTTATTTCAGCACTTTTAATGCCTGCTCAGAGCATATGTTAAAAGGAGGCACACTTTGATTACAATGGACCTTAATGGGCTTTGCAGGATTTGATGCTAATCCTGTAAAGCTCCGAACTAGCGTAAAACACTTTGATGTTAGTTCCCCTAACTACCACCATGATGCGCTGTATCTTAGATACGTCGCACACATGGTGGCGTTAGGGGGCACCACTTTTCTTAAATCAGGCCCTACATTTTCTAAAATATTTCAGATTGGCCAGAATCTAAAAATCAAACTGATCCAAATTTACACAAAACTGTGCAATTTAAGACCTTACTAACTGTAACAAATATATAGAATAAATTGTAACACCTGTTTTGGTACATCTATAAATGATTATTCAATATTATTGAATAACTCACTGCTTCGTAGTGTACTTCAAGATGACTTGATTAAATTATGGGCCAAATCCAGCTTAGTCACAGCTGGGCAATTATTTAATAAGAACATATTTTGTTCTTTTTTTGATCTACAAAACAAATTCTATCTATCAAAGCACACATTTCTTAAGATGTCATAGGTTTTTATAGACGTGAGTATTTTCTTAAGAAACAAGGCCAATATTTGTTTAGATAAATTATGTTTTGGAATTGTTATGTACCCTTCATTGTGAAGTGAAAATTTTAAACTTCTCTAATACCTTCATTAGTTATATTGATGATGAACTAGAAAATCTCCCTCTTAAATGGTTGTTTAAGCTTGGCCAGGAAATTAGTAATGCTGATAATATTGAACAATTAGGGATGGGATTTTAGGTCAGCAAGTCCTTGCTTACAACAATTTAGGAATCTAAGATGATCTATTATTCACCACAGAAATTGTTCAAGTGCAATTGTCATGAAGACTCTAAGGCCCAGATTTCTTGTGCACCCCCACACCACTTCACAACATAATGGGTTCGCCATATTTACAATACAGTGCAACATGGGCCACATTAGACCAATAGCGTCAACATTTTTGACGCTATTGTGGTGCTGTGCTGCACTAGCGTGACAAAGTTTGACGCTAGTGCAGCAAAGAGCCACGAGGCCCATTGACTTCATTGGGTGCATCCTTTTAATGCCTGCTTTGAGGAGGTGTTAACAATGCCGCCAAAAATGATGCAATTAAATCTTATAGATTTTATTGTGCCATCTTTGTTAACCTCCTAATGCTGGAACACCCCTCCCTTGCATTCATTATGACTGACACACGTATAATGTGGCACAAGGAATCGCCAAGTGGCATTGTGCATGCATTGCTCCATTTTGTAACTATAGTGAGCCAATATTTCCCTCATTGAACCATATTAGCGTAAAAAAAGTTATGCTAATTTGGTTTAAGGAGGCGCTAGGGCCTTGTAAATCAGGCCCTAAATATAGGGCTGGACTTAAAAGGCCCTAGTGCCTCCTTGAGCCACATCACTGTCATGTTTTTTTAAGTTGGGGTGGGGCCATAACCATGCCCATACTGGTTGGTAGCCACCACCACACTATTTTTTTAATTCCCTGGCATGTAGGAGACTTTCTGCCCCCCCAGGTGTGGATCGGGGGTAATTGCCCCATCTGCCCACTGGTGGGCAGAACAACTTTTGCCCCATTTATTTGGGGTGGGGGTATGGCCATATCCCCACCATCTTATTTTGAAAACTAATCTTCCCTGATCTGTGGTGGGCTTTCTGCCCCACTTGGGGCAGATGGGCCTTCCAAAAATAGGCCTATCTGACCCCCTTATAATAAAATTGCCCCCCCATGGAGTGACCCTTGCCTAAGGGGTAGCCTCTCCTTATCAATATAAATAAAATAAAAATAAAACATCCCTGGTGCCTAATGGCTTCTGCCCCCCCTGGTGGCAGATAGGCCTAATTAATATAGGCGGGTCTGCCCTCCGGGGGGCAGATATGGGCAACAGTAATGTGCCCCCAGTGGAATGATGCTTGCCCAAAGGGGCTGCCCCCCAAACAAAACACACACATACACTTCCACCAAACCCTGGTGCCATAGGGGTTTTTGCCCCCCCTAAGTGCAGATCGGCCTATTAGAAATAGACCGATAAGCCCCCAAGGGGGGGGGGAAATGGCCTAATAATAAAATTGCCCCCCCAGGGAGTGACCCTTGCCTAAGGGGTTGCCTCTCCTTATCAATATGAATAAAATAAAAAAAATCCCTGGTCCCTAGTGGCTTCTGCCCCCCTTGGGGCAGATCAGCCTAATAATATAGGCCGATCAGCCACCGGGGGGGGCAGAAATGGCCTTATAAAAAATTACCCCCCTGGGAGTGACCCTTGCCTAAGGGGTCGCTCCCCTTATCAATAGAGAAAAAAACCCATCCTGGTGTCTAATGTCTTCTGCCCCCCCGGGGGCAGATCGGCCTAATTAATATACGCCTTAGATTAAATGCCCCACTTGGGGAGCTACCCTTGCCCAAGGGGCCGCTCCCCTTCTTTGCTTACACAAAGCAAACAAAATCCCTGGTGTCTAGTGGGAATTCCTGCAGCACGATCGCTATGCACAGAGAGACATGAAAAGGGAAGGAAAAGCCTTTCCTTCCCTTTTCATGCCTCTGTGCCTCCCCTGCCCCACCTACTGAGGAGAAACAAATCAGTTTCTCCTCGGGTCGCGCTGGAAGCATTGCTTCCACTGCGACCGGAGTTGACCTCACTGACATCATTGGCACGCTGACATCATCAGACATCACTGTGGGGGTGGGGAGGTCACGGTGGAAGGGGAAGCGATTCCCCTTCCAGCCCTGCCCTGGGGGGGGTGGCGGGGAGCTCCTCGGGGGAGCTCCAGCGCTTCCCTGGGGGGCCTATACCAGGACGTAATGGTTACGTCCGTGTCTCCTCAGCGCTGCACCACGAGACGTAACCATTACATCCATGGCGGGGAAAGGGTTAAAGCACACATAAACAAAACAAAGTTGGCCAAATATATTACCCTCTGCTCGGTGAAGAAAACGTTCAGGTATAAAGTCTCATGTTTTTCAGCCAATCAGTATACATTTAAAAGCTTTTTTTTTGTGTATGTGGTAAATTTTGCAAGTGGCAATTATTGCTAGTGTTCTTTTACAGCATGTAATTTTAATGCATGCAGTTCAAATTATTATTGTTATATCATTTATATGACTTTTTTCATATCACTTGTAATCGAGGTTAAAGCCTCTAATCAAGGACACAACCAACTTGCCATGAGATAACACATGGTGTGACGGGGTCTTTTAGTTGGTGGAAAATGTGGACAATAGTATAACAAATGAGTGAAAGGACAGATTTCTACACAATATTTAAGAAGTGTCAAACAATTGTTCCAATAGATTTGTAGCACATAAAATTCTCCTTGAGAAATTATCCATATCATGTTGGTATGATTTACAGCATGTTCCTAAAATCGTAGTGGGTGATACACATTTAAATTACTCTTATATCTTTAAACAACTCCTTCCAGCTACAATATTTCTTGACTCAAAACCTAACTCCAAATCTATGGCTCAAATTAATGATGAATTCAGTAACCCAAAAAGTTTTTTTGAAGAAGAAGATTTTTATTGGAATCCAATCCATCTTCCTTCAATGCATCAAAATTTCAGATCACTAAAGAGACAAGATAACAGCTTAGCAAGACATGTTTTTAAAGGATAAGAGGTAGTAATGTTTTTATTATATGTATTGGATCTGTATACTGCTGATACTGCCCTGCTCTTTTTAATACTTAAAAAATTCTAAAGTTAATTTTGCATGAAATTGTAAATGTAAGTATTTATCAGTAGATTAAAATTTAAATAAGGTCACAAAATAATTAATCTTGAAATACTTCCTCTCACATTCCAGAAGACAAACCCCTTACTTTCCTCCATTTTACCTTTAGGATTAGGACTTCCACATAACAAAATCAACTGACATGGTTTCCCCCCATTTTTTAGGAAAAGGAATTTATGGCCCAAACAGAGCTCATAGGGCACAAGAGTGGTCAACTGTTGAGTGATCTTCACAAAGCTTACTCTCCTCTGGTTGAACCACGCTTGTGGTTGATACAGAGGAGTTTATTCTAATCACAACTTCTTTTTCAAAAACTTTAGAAATCTTCCCCAAGAGAAAGATGAACCTATACTTACAAAGATCATTGCAGTCATCTTTTATCAGAATAGGTTTGATGGTAGTTTCAAGCTAAGAGCAAGAAACAAGACTGGAGATGACAAGTCTCATGAATAAGGGATGTTGTACCCGACCCTTTCTACGGGGTTACCCCCAACATTTTTGCCCTTACCCTCCTATTTTTACTGAATTTGTTTTGTAGACCTTACAACTCTGTGCATGTTACCCCTGCTATCCAGTGCTAAAATGCTTGTGCTCGCTCCTCTAAGCATGGTAAAATTGGTTTACATCTGATTTGCATATTTAATTTACTTAAAAGTCCCTTGTAGTTATATCATACAACCAGAGCTTGTAAATTAACTGCTACTAGTGGGCTTGCTGCACTTATTGTGCCTCCCACTTAGGAAGCCACGTAAAACATATGCCAGGCCTGCTATTGCAGTTTTGATTATGTTTTAAACTGCCAATTCAATTTGGCAATATAACTCCCTTGCCAAGGCTTAACTCCAACCCCATTTTATTATATATGTCATCCCTAAGATAGGCCCTAGGTAACCCTAGGTAACTAAGATAGGTAACCTATAGGGCAGTGTGCATTGTAATTAAAAGGTTGGACAAGTACATTTATGTTTTACATGTCCTGGTAGGGAAAAAATCCAAAATTCACATTTCATTACTGTGAGATCTAGCTGAGCATTGGATAATATTGGTTTGCCTTATTCAATTTACTAATTGCTGACCTTTGGTTGGGGTTTTGGCGCAGATAAGCATTTCTTGTTTATTATCTATGAAACTGTAATTTAAAATGGTCTTTCATGGTAAAGTCAGATTTTAAATTGTAATTCTGAAACTGCCACTTTTAGAAAATTAACAAACACAAATGATGGATAAAATGCAGATCCAAACAAACATTCACCCCCCAGTCACAGATTTGGGTTTATTCCATCATTTCTTTTGCTAACCATGCCGCCCCAGTTTTGACCCAGCCATTTGAAAATCAGTCTTGACCCTGCCAACTGAGGTGGCAGGGTAGGCAAAGAAATAATAGATTTAACCCAGGTATTTGTGACTGGGGCTAAATGTTTGCATTGCTCAGCCTTACGTCCATCGTTTGTTCTTTTCACTTTTAGAAAGTTGACATTTTCCTGCCCATAGCCTTTTGGGGCTTGCAGCCTGTCCTGAGTCACATGAACGGCTGTAACTGACAGGCTTTGTGAATTCCTGGAAGACAGTCACACAATAGAGGGATTACATGCCCCAGAATGGGCTATCTGCTGGCAGGATGGGGGGGGGCACAGCTGAGCACAGCTTCATTTGCAAATAAATAGGCTGTGCTCAACCGTCAAAGGACTTGTCACCTCTACATTTTTTCTGCAGCTAGCTTGGAGCCAGGCCAAGGGAGTCTGGAAATTCCAAGCACTTCAAAGAGAAACCTCTAGAAACTTCTCCCAACATCAAAGAAGGCTGTTGTTTAAAAATATGGCCCTCAGACCCACCATTTGGTTCACTTTCTGGACCTTCTGATGACTCACATAGGAATGCCTGATGCTATAGTCTGTTGTGCACTCCACAAGGCTGCACCTGGAAGGACTGCTTTGCTACCTGTAGCCTTCTTTTATTCCTCAGAGGCCAACCCTGCTCTTTGAGCCAGCTTCTTCACCTGAACCCAGGGCTACAAGATTGTCCCCAGCTGGCAGTTTTCAGGCTTTCTGTTCAGAGCCACAGGGACAGAAAAGGCACCCTCTATCTTAAACCTGCAGCTGCACCTGGACCCAGCCTGATTGGGCCCTGAACTCCCAAGTGGTGCCTCTCCAGTCCTGGACCTTTGGTTGTAGTGTTAAAGATACTCAGATAGCCTAAATCCCAAAATTGGGCTAAACACTGATCTAAGAGCCAAGGGAAGACCAGGCGAATTTGCTCATCTGTCCGCCTAAAGTGCATTGCCGGTCAGCCTGACTTTGCAGCTACCGTTGGTGCAGTCTTCTCTGCAGTCAGAAATCCTGTTGATCTGTCCTTCGCCAAAGGTGTATCTGATCTCCTGTAACTGTCTTCAGCTGCAGCTTACTGCCTCATCCCACTGGAGATTTTTGACTTTCAAAAAAGTGGGTAAGTCAAAGCATAGAAATCTTCACTGCAACATTGTCCATTGGCTCCCTGACAGCAACGCTTCTTTCTTCAAACACTGCCTGTAGCCTTGCTACACTGAAATCTACCTTCTCAGAGCATTTTTCTTCAAAATCCTTCCAAGTCCGAAGGTAAGCACAATCCACATCTTGCATCCAACTTGCGCTGCTTTGTCGCTGGTCATATTTTTTTACTTTGACCTAGTCTTGCGTGACTAGATGGCCGCGGTTGGCGCTTTGACCTTTTAGGTGCCAGGTTTTTTTAAAACTTTCAAAATGCATAACTCCAGTCCTACTGATTGGATTTTTGTAGGTTTGGTGTCAAATAATTTATTAAAATGTACTCTATATTACTAAATTCGTTTGAGAGTTTTCTTGTGTTGTTTTTTTCACTTTATTACCATTTGTACCCTGCATACATACTCTACACATTGCCTCTAAGTTAAGCCTGACTGCTTTTTGTGCCAAACTATAGATTAATACAGTGAATGTTTTTGTGGTTCACCATGCAGTGATTGTGTGTGGTTATTGACCAGACCCTAGTCAACCAATGACGAAAGTTCTCCCAAGGAGCCAGAAAACCAGCCCACCAATACATATTAGTGGTTAAAACTATTGTTCAGGGTTTAGCAGGACATTAACTTGGAAGTTTCGTAAATCTTTTTAGGCAAGGAAGGCACGTCTTATAACACAGAACCAGCAATATAACCCTCCAAAAGAGGGTTGCAGGCCAACTTATTAAAGCTTACATAAAGAGAATAAACGAATGAGAGAGAATGAGTGGGAGATTTATAAAGGGCGCAGCTACTCTGAGCTGTGTCTCAGCACTAATGTAAGTGGCCCGTGGCACGTGCCGATAACACAAGACATTATTGCCCCACTGCAAAGAGCCACGTTTTCAGTCTTCTGTGCAATATTGGCTCAAAGATCAAACGAAGATCATGTAGGAGCTAATTCCAAGCTTTAGCAGTTGAAAGGAGAAAGCTTTGCCACTCCTTTGACTGCACTTAAAGTAAGGAATTGACAGAAGAGAGGTGGAGGCAGAACACAGTGATATAGAGGGGAGGTACTGGACAAATCTCTTCACCTGATACTTAGGGCTAGCAAAAGATACTGCCCTGTGAACCATAACCCGGGCTCTGAATAGGATCTGTTTTCTGAAATGCCATTATATCTTCTGGAAGGGAACACTTGAGATGGGAGGGATAAGTGTTAAAATCCAAGTAAACCTTAAGCAAAAAACGTCCATCATACCATAAGATCACAATATAAACATGTTTCATAATGAAATGTGACAAAGTATTTCCTTTCTTACATACCAACAGAATAGTTGCTAAGAGGATATAAGGCACCTCCTTGCTTCTTATTTTCCAGACGTATTCTGTTTGCATCAAACTGAGATGAGCAGAAGCCAACTTAATGCAAAATTAAAGTACTATGTTTTTGACAACACGATTCTCAAAGTGAAACTAACTTCCCATTGCCTTATAATTAACTTCGATCTGAAATAACATTAATATCCTCAATCGGATTTAAAAGTCTCATAACGCTTTGAAGAGTGTTGATCAACTAAAAAAGCAATTAAAACAACTCAATTTTTCCTGACATCCAGGATTTAGTTTCAAGGTGAACTAGTTTATCTTTGTTCCCCTTACTTCCAGTATAGTTATAATTCCTTTTTCTGTAAGTAAATGACAGCATTAATAGAGCTAGGGCATCAGGAAGTGTTTTGATCCGGGTTATTGGAATGGAAACTGATTTAAGCTCCGACATCCGTCACTATTAAAGCTGACATGTAATTTGCTGCCGACAGTCTGATGCAGGTTGCCCCTGCCAGCAGGTCAGTTTAGACATGGCCAGGGGTTACCGTGTACTGATTTATTAGGCTGTAACCACTTCGGAGAAAGCTTCCATCTATCCCAATACATTCAGCTGTCAACCCTACCATGAACGCAACGCTACTACTGCAGTAGCCAAGTCAATTGCACGCGCCAGATGTTGTTAAGCATTCAATCCATCTCCGCGCGCGTAACACCGACTCCTTCAAAGAACAAGAGAGCAGTCAATTATGTATTGAGTGGAGAGTTTCTCCGCATTTCATTTACAGTTCAAATGACCATAGTTTCTAATAGTTATTGAAGTTATCGAGTACAACCACTTTGGAATGCAAATCAAATGACCTGAGTTACTTCACAGTTTTGCTAACTCCTCGAGGAAGGCAGCTTGGTAATTTTTCACTTATCTTTTGGGGACAATTAGGAGTGAAGTTAAGAAAGCTGATGCTTCCGTCACAAAGAAGTGTACAGAATATTTATGCTTACCTGTTGGTTTCCAACACAGAGCTGGACCTGTTACAGCTATTTTCAGAGTAATCTGCAGTGTTCTTTCTGGGAATGAAGAAAACACATCCATTATCTTCATAATTTCGGAAGAAAAAAAAAACACTTTTCATAACTGCACACCTTATAGCATTTTTGGGTCGTGTGCGTTGCTTTAAAGGCCAGTCGGCATCATTGCAAATACGTGCATCGCCCAGTTACAAAATAAATACAATGAGGCTGGTTGAAAATTATTGTTTTCCATCAATTTGTATTTATTTTCAGACATTCGTAAAGGTAAAATGTAAAAAAATATGTTTGTGTGTATATATATGTATTCAGTATGTTTTACAGCGCAATCGTAATCTGAAATGATAAATTTGTAGATTTGCAGGCATGTATACATCTGGTGGGGTTGGGGGGCGCTACGTTCTGAAGGGAAAGTGGTCCATACACTGTGTTGATATGTGTTCTTTAAAAGAGGTGTGTCTCAAGGCTTTTCCTAATTTGAAGAATGGTAAAGGAGGTCGTGATGCACATGAGGATGTCATTCCTCATCCTGCTTTAGTAAATGGGGAAGACTTGGCACCTCATTTTTACTTATTTACTCTTCTTTGCTATTAGCCTGAGGTATTCCGGTGTAGGCGTGCTGAGAGCCATTGTGGGTGGCAAGTTTTTTGCAAAACAGAGGAAGATGATAGAGATGCTCTTGCAGGTGGTGCTGGCCAGCAAGGGGAGCCAAGGGAGTTCCATTAGGGTAGGGTTGATGTGGTCATGTTTCTGAAAAAACCTCGATGAGGCCTGCTTGGCATATAAGATGAGCATTTTATAGAGCAATATGTAGCCACCACTCAGATGCAAAAGTAAAATACTTGCATCGCTGATCAAAAGTCAATTTATGAGGTGGAAGGATTTCACTGTCTTTAGCAGACAAACTAAAGCTGCTTGGTTTTCCTGGAATTGTGTTCTATGAGGTGAACATTTGCATCAAGGGAGAAGTTGAGTGGGCTAGGCATTTAAACAAGACTTAAACTTTAAATACACCCAGGTTCATGCTGATAAGCCAGGCTTCGACTAGTAGTTTGAATTGCAGGGAGTGATTAAGACACCGGGAGCCTGATTACGATCTTGGCAGATGGGATACTCCGTCACAACTGTGACGGTTATCCCGCCCGCCGTTTTAGAAGTTCTGAGAGAGTGTAGTTTAAATATTACATATACTAGAAATAATGCTTATATCAATGCCTAACAAAGCCGCATAGAAAATGACAATAAATAGTGATTTGCTTAACGTTCATTTGAATTATAACATACAGCTATTATTGTGTACACAAACTAATGACGGTTATAAGAAATGATTGTTTACATTATGATTAGTCAAGTATATATTAGCGTTTACTATATTGCATTTGCATTAAAACCTATAGGCCTTAAGTCAGCGTGAGCTGTGGATTTAGCTGCCTAGCTCTCATATTAAAGCATTTTTCTCTGTTTTTCAGTGTGCTGACTCACAAAGGGCCATGACCCTGCATTTGTTCCTTTTCTCCGTTTCATGTATCTATACCAATTCTGTTCCCATCCGCATGCTAGCTGCCTTAGTACGAGTTTTATACAATTTTTAAACAAAAGTAGATTAAAGAAAAGAACAAGGACATTTGACCATGGACAAAGGAAATTATGACCCGCAGAACGTGCCAAAACGGTGAAGTAACCCCGGACGTGCCACCTCTGAAGACGTCAATTATGAAGACCAATCAAAGTGTTACAAATTATCGTGGGGTGACAATTGGAATTACCTAATGTATAATTTGATAGGTTAAAGATAGTGGGGTATAGTGAATGTCCAATAGAATTTGGGGGAAGGCATTATGAAGAAGGGATAAAAACTCATTTCACAGAAGAGACGTTAGAACTAGGTAGGGAATGCTATTGATTTCATCCAGAAACTCTGTCACTCTGTTTGGTGATCGGAGACTTATTAAACTATCTTCACCCATAGACTGCCCCTTACACTTCTCCTCCTTATGAGGGAAGTGTCCCCTGCCCTTAGACGAAGTTAGACTGAAGGTGATTTTGACTGATGTCCTGAAGACGAAGACTGATCCTGTGTGCTGACCTATTCCTGGAGGGTAATTATGACAATGCGAATTGTAATTTGTCTGTTTGCTTTTCCTTTCTAGGTACCAACTGCTGTATTTTGAATAGAGGCCATAGCTAGATGGTTTTTCCAAATTTGTGTTCTAAATTGTTTTGCATGAAGCCCAACATGCTGATGCTAATTAGGGGTTAGGTTAGGAGTTCACTTTGAATGACGCAATAAACAAATTACTGACGTTACGCCTTGCTGAACTAAGACATAATTGACTCTTACTGTGTTCTGATCTATTTTCACGCCGTACTATGTTCTTATGTTTGTGATCCTCGCATAAATGAAATCTTATCATAGTTGCCATATTGTGACTATACTCTTATGCTTCTTGGTTTTGAGATTGACTCTGCTGCTCGTAGATTGTAATCAATAGGGAATAAAATTCATAAAAAATTCTATCAACAGGTGTGGTTATTCATGGCTGAAAGGTCATGGTTGGTGCAACAATTTGATTAATGCCTTACTCCAAAGTAAAGTACATAATGGTGATAAATATTGATGACATTATTGATATATTGCTTGACATATTGATCAGTTATCTCGTCCTACGGTGTCTCTCCACTGGGTCACAAGATTCATTGGCCTAAAACAAACCCTAACGTGTATAAAATTGACATAAAAGGACACGTTAACAGTTCCATAGAATACAATGGAACTTGTAATATGGCAAACAGGATATCCGTCATGTTTGAAATGGAATATCTCATCTGCCAAGTTTGCAATCACTCCCTGGATGTTTACACTGAAGGATGCTTTGATGTACACTTGTGTGCCATAGGCCTCTCAATGCATTTCTATGCTGTTGTCAAAGAGTATAGTTCCAAGGGCTTCTGAATGCAGGTTAAAGGTGATGGGGGACAAGACTAGTCTTTAAATGTTTTCCACAGGAGATAGATGGAACCTATAGTAAATCAACTGTTCTGGAAGGCAGAAGGAAAACCAGTGAACAGTGTTTTTACTGAATCCCACTGGGGACATCACGTTGTGAATAAGTGTGACATGGATGATAGTGTTGAATAGGTCTAGGAGTATTAGGAGGCAGGGCTGACAGACTGATCTGGGGTAAAGAGGGTGTCATCCATGATTTAGAAAGTAGCTGTTTCCTTGCAGAAACTGATTTTTTATGATCTTACTAGTGAGGTACAAATGAGAGATGGGTCTGCAGTAGGCAAGGACATCAGTGTGTATCTGATGTGAGTTTCTTCTTTAGGGGGGACATGGGCTGAATTGAGTCCTTCTGGGAAGATGCCTGAATAAGGGAGGAATGGCAGGCTTTGAATGAGGATGAGAAACCTTGTCCTGAGAGGAGTTTGATGAAGACTGAAGGTAAGACATCATCCACATAGTAGGTGACATTGCGGGAGTTAAGGAGGTTGGTGTGTCCTGCAAGGGATTGGGATTAAATGGATGACCAGTGTGGGATGCAGCTCAGTGTGGTGGATGTAAGAGGAGAATTAGGGTTGGTGTTGGTAAGGTGCTGTTGGATCTTCTGTAGGTGTGCAGAAGTGATTGATGGCATTGTGAGTGGCTGGGGTGTGTGGCTTTGGAGGGTAAAGTAGGAGGTTTTTTTTTTCCGGGACATTTTTTCAATCAGATACAAGAACATTAACTGAACATTGTCTAAGCAGAGATATCCAGTTGTGGATATATATATATATGAATAAGAATATAGTACTTATAAAATGGATATTGAACATGTAAATGAATTAGGTATATAGGCCCTCATTACAACCCTCGCGGTCGGTGATAAAGTGGCGGTAACACCGCCCACAGGCACGGAAACAAAAATGAAGTGATAACCACGGCGGAAACTGCTCACACAGACAGCCACTTTAACACTCCGAACTCCACGGCAGTAGTAACAAGTACTGCAGCGGTAACCGCCAACAGTCAGGCAGAAGACAATGTACCGCCCACTGTATTACAACAGGCCTATCTGTCACCTTTTCTGGGGCGGTACCAATTACATCAAAAGCACAGCAGAAACAATACACAGAAGGCAAAGGAATCACCCCTGGAGACACAAGGAAGAACCACACCGCCATGGAGCCCGAGTTGCAGGTGTTCCTCATGCTTGTTTATCTCCTTCTTCACTATGAACACCAATGCCGGCGAAGATGACCACGGTGAGTACTGCCGCCTAGCACACATGGGAGGGGGGGAGGAAAAAGAAAGTGACACACACACGCAACACGCAACACCCCCACCCCCAACACCATACACATAACCAGATGGAGTAACATTACATATTCACCCGGTACCCCTCGGGAATAATGCAAGGACAAAAGGAATTGATTAAAGTGAGTGTAATAATATAAAATTGTAGAAAATCGTGCTTCAAAATCAAAACAGTATATACGTATATACACATGGAGGGACACAGCCCAGTCCACAATGTCCGTGGGCCACAGGGCCACATCACATAGGCCAAGGCCCCACTTGACTTCTACAACCACACGGAGAGAACACCGCAGGGGCATCAGGTTGAAAATACACAGGCACCTCAGGGGGCCGGAAGATGGTACAATACCACTGGTCCTGTAGGGGGCGACATGCCTTGTGCGATGTCGTGTGGAGTACAAGGCCACATTCTCTCAAGTGGGTGGTCTGCCCACTGCTTGGTCCTGGGGAGTGCATAGCCACAGTCTCTCAAGTGGGTGATTTGCCCACTGCTTGGTCCTGGGGACTGCAAGGCCACAGTCTCTCAAGTGGGTGGTTTGCCCACTGCTTGGCCCTGGGGAGTGCAAGGCCACAGTCTCTCAAGTGGATGGCTTCTCCACTGGTTCTGGAGGGGGCCTTGTGCCCAGTGTGCTTCATCCTGGGAAGGATGGGGTGAGTGGATGGCTTCTTCCACTGGTTCTGGAGGGGGCCTTGTGCCCAGTGTGCTTCATCATGGCAAGGAGGGGGTGAGTGGATGGTTTCTTCCACTGTTTCTGGAGGGGCCATAGTGCCCAGTGTGCTTCCTCCTGGCAAGGGTGGGTAGAGTGGATGGCTTCTTCCACTGGAACTGGAGGGGTCCTGGTACCCAGTGTGCTTCATCCTGGCAAGGATGGGGTGAGTGGATGGCTTCTTACACTGGTTCTGGAGGGGGCTTTGTGCCTGTGATGCAACACTTGGTGAGTGCAAGGTCACAGTCTCTCACCTGGGTGTCACACCCACAGGATTTGCAGGGTCCTGGATGCACTACAGTCCATGGAGCAGGACTACACACTGCCTGCCGGCGGTGATGGCTGCTCAGTGCTGACAGTGGAGGGGTGGGCTCCAGCTCATCCCCTCCAGCCTCGGACGGCTGCCCACTGGGGTTGCTGCTGCTGGCACTGGTGCTGGTGGCGGTGCTGGTGGTGGTGCTGGTGGCAGTGCTGGTGGCAGTGCTGGTGTCGGGAATGCCAGTAGTGGGGGGAGGCTCCAGCCCATCCCCTGCAGCCTTGGACGACTGCCCACTGGGGCTGCTGCTGCTGGCCATGTTGCTGGTAGAGGTGCTGGTGTCAGGAATGCCAGAGGTGGGGGGAGGCTCCAGCCCTACCCCTGCAGCTTTGGATGGCTGAACCACCATGGTTGGTGTTGGGGGCTCAGAATCAGTCCCAGCACCAGGCCTCCTGTCATTTCTTTCCTGCAGGTCCCTTGCCCTTTCCCTTAGCAGCTGGTAATGCCTCCTTGCCCTTGCCCTTGGCAGATGGTGGTGCCTCCTTGCCCTTGCCAGCTGGTGGTGCCTCCTTGCCTTTCCCCTTGGCAGCAGGTGCAGGCACGCTGTCAGTGCTGATGGCTGGTTCCCTGGAGCCTCTCACACATGCAGTAGTTGCCAACACTACTGTGGCCGTGGACTGGGTGGCTGAGGGGCTCGGCTGGGTTCTGACCACCCTGGCCCGACGTGAAGGACGGGGGGTAGGGAAGAGGTCAACGGTGGAGAGGAAAAGCTTCTTAGGGACACCAGGGAGGGAAGAGGGTGACAGTTTGAGAGTGGAGGAAGAGGGAGTGGTTGTAGGATGTGTCTGTCTGCTGTGTTTGGGTGCAGATGCATGGGCTGGATTCTGTTGTGAGTTGGATGGCTGTTGGGTGTTTGAGTGCTTGCGTTTGTGTACTTTGGGAGGAGGGGGCACAGACACAGAGGGAGAGGACACAGGAGATGTGTGCATGGATGTGGGGGTGGTGACTGCCAGTGAGGGAGTGTAGTGACAGGGGTGATGGTGATGGGAGTAGTGGATGAGGATGTAATGCATGCAGGTGTGAGTGGAGACACTACTGGGAGGGTGGTGGACGAGGAGGAGAAGGCGGACACAGTGGAAGCAGTGGATGTTGGTGTGTCTGCATCTGGATGGTGTTTGTGTGAGTGCCTGTGAATGATGTGTGGTTCTTGTGTTTGCCTGTGTCTTGGGTGCATGCTGGTCTGAATATTTACTTGGGATAGGTTTGGGTAGAGGGGAATGGGACTGGGTTGAGGAAGTTGGAGGGGGGAGGCTAGAGACAGGGACAATGGCTGCCAACAGGGAGGAGGTCAGAGCCTGGATTGATCTCTGTTGGTCCGCCATGCCAGAGTGAATGCCCTCAAGGAAAGCATTTGTTTGTTGCAAATGGCCTGCCAGCCCCTGGATGGCATTCACTATGGTTGACTGGCCAACGGAGCTGGATCGCAGGAGGTCAATAGCCTCCTCACTCAGGGCAGGAGGGCTGACTGGGGCAGGACCTGAGGTGCCTGGGGTGAAGGAGATGCCCACCCTTCTGGGTGAGCGGGCACGGGAAACTCGCTGAGGGGCTGCTGGGAGGGCGGTGCTAGTACAGGGGTTGCAGCTGTACCTGTAGTTGGGGTAGCCACAGAGGTGTCTGCCACCAGCAGGAAGCTTCCATCGGAGGAGGTATCACTGTCAGAACTGTCCCCTCCTGTCTCTGGCGTGGTGCTCCCCTCGCTCTCCATCCCACTGGTGCCCTCACCGTCAGTGGATTCGGCCTCATGGGCCATGTCGGATGCAGCTCCCTCCATCGCCGGTGCCACTGCTCCTCCGCCAGATGATGCTAATGCACATAAGGACAGGGTGACAAAACAATAAGGGGGGGGGGAGACAAAGAATACACTTGGTCAATGGTTACCCAAACAACACCGTTGGCGTACACAGCACCCTCACACAGGGAGTAGGCCTACGCACTATGCAAGGCACTACCAGCCACAATGCTAGTCACCAGCCCAAGAACAGGGATACCTAACGCCAATAGCAGCATCCCTGACACCCACAGACCCCTGCCCAGTAGTGGATGCATACTAGCTTTGTAGGAGGTGGTGTTCATCAGCCCCTGCCCAACATGGGAACTACCCTGAACTGTCTGCCCTGGCCTATGGGCACCCACAGTCCCACATCCCCCGCCCGTAGACCACCCCACGATGCGCAAGTAGTAGATATGGAAACTGTACTCACGCCCTTGTGGCTGCTGTGATGCCCTCAAGCTCCCATCCAGCTCCGGATAGGCCACTGCCAGTATGCGGAACATCAGGGGGGTCAGAGTTTGACGGGCACCCCCCAGCTGGGCCTCCACCGTCTTCCGTGCCCTGCATCTCCGGTCGTCCCACCGTTTGCGACAGTGGGTGCTGTGCCTGCGGTAGACCTCCAGGGTCCGCACGTCCTTGGCGATGGCACGCCATATACCCTTTTTCTAATGGGCGCTGACCTGCAGACAAATAAACATAGAAAAAGGTATCAGCCATACCGCCCTGCCTGTTACACTCATGTCCCACCATAGCCCTCCCATCCCCTTATGCACAGACATTGCCCACCATACATGCAGCACACTATCCGGGACCATTCCACCAACCCCCCCCCTTACACAAAGCCCTAACACACAGCATTACATTCAATCATGCCCCATGCATCGTGCTCACAGTTTACTCACCTGTTGGTCTGGAAGCCGATACAGCATTCGGTACTGGGGTAGGACCCCATCCACCAGTCTCTCCAACTCTGCAGCGGTGAAGGCAGGGGCCCTTTCCCCAGTGACTCGAGCCATGATCGGTTCCAGACACAGGTCACAGCAGCACTTGAAGTGTAGGTCCTCTCCAGTTGAATGTCAGGTAGCAAGTGAGAGAACAGATAGAAAATGGCAGTCACGTCTGCGGCGGTGCGTACCGTCACCGCCGACGTACTTCACCATTGGCCACTGTAACCCATAGGGCCCAATGACAACCAATGAGGAATTGCACAGCGGTACTCGACCACCTACCGCAACGGCGCACAACGTCAGAGGCATTACCTCATTTCCACATGTCCATCCACACAGGACAGGCAGGCACCATTTCAGAGGGAGGCAGGCAATGGCACCTAACTGCATCACAGTACACATAGGCACCATTTGGGCCTATCCAACAATATACTGTTTCTGTACAATATGCAATACAGTGTACAGTTTGGAAATGTGGAATACTGACCAGCTGCTGACTCTTTTGCCCCCTAGAGTACAACCACTGCAGATGAATAGGAGATGGAGACATCCCCCGTGTACAGACCCCTGGTGGACTTGGCAACAATGGAGGACAGGCACATTATCCTCACCTACAGACTTGACAGGGCCACAGTCACAGAGCTGTGTACCTAATTGGAGCAGACCTGATATCTGCTATCTGTCACCCCACTGGGGATCACCCCTCTTGTGCAAGTCCTATCTGTGCTCCATTTCTTGGCAACTGGTTCTTTCCAAGTGATAGTGGGCTTGGCAGCAGGAATGTTTCAGCCAATGTTCTCAATAGTGCTGACCAGAGTGTTGTCTGCCCCGATTAAACACATGCACAGCTACATTATTTTCCCCCAGGTGGAGAATTTGGCCACAGTGAAAGCTGATTTCCATGCTATGGGACATATCCCCACCATTATTGGGGTGATTGATGGTACACATATTGCATTTGTCACCCCCCCCCCCCCGGAGAAATGAACAAGTGTTCAGAAATCGAAAGAGCTTTCACTCGATGAATATGCAGATAGTGTGACTGCCGGACCTGCACATCTCCCATGTCAATGCAAAGTATCCTGGGTCTGAGCATGATGCCTTTATCCTGAGGAATAGCACCATCCCATATGTGATGGCTCAACTCCAGAGGCACCGGGTGGGGCTAATAGGTGAGCCCGTGGTTCTAAACCAGTATATGTTGGTGTATGGGTATGGTGTTGGCCCTAAGGGTTAGTGTTTGGCTAACAGGTATCCATTGATATTTGCTGGTGACTCTGGTTACCCCAACCTCTCATGGCCACTGACCCCAGTGAGGAATCCCAGGACAAGGGCAGAGGAATGTTACAATGAGGCACATGGGCAAACAAGAATAATAATCAAGAGGACATTCGGCCTCCTGAAGGCCAGGTTTCATTGCCTCCATCTAACAGATGGTTCCCTATGCTACTCACCCAAGAAGGTCTGTCAGATCATTGTGGCATGCTGTATGTTGCATAACCTTGCCTTGAGATGCCAAGTGCCTTTTCTGCAGGAGGATGAGGCTGGAGATGTGCGTGTGGCAGCAGTGGACCTTGTGGACAGTGACGAAGAGGAGGCAGAGGATGAGGATGAGGACAACAGAACATCAATCATACAACAGTACTTCCAGTGACACACAGGTAAGACACTGTAACTTCACCTTCCATTGACAGTATTGTGTTGGACATTGTACATGGCAGTCTGATTTTCCCACTACTATGCCCACTTACAGTAGCCTTTGGCATCTCTATTTTCAGATATCTGTGCCCCACTCTTGCTCCTGGTGTGTTGACTGCTGCCAACTGCAGGTCATACCTTTGTATACATTACTGTACAGTTGAATTGCAATGTTTACAGTTTGTTAAACAAATACATATTTCAATCAATTGACAGACTCCATACTTGTGTTTGTTCCAAGGATGTTTATTTAGGTGGTAATAAGTGGAGGGGGTATTGCAATGGGCTGGGTTGCTGATGGAGGAAAGTCGAGGGTAGAGTCCAGTCTATGGGTATCACTGGTGCATTGTCCAAGGGGGCATAGGAAGTGGAGCAATGGCAGTTCAAGGTGGACAGGGTGACTGAGTGGGACACAAGCGTGACATTCAGGAGAGTCTTATTTCCTGGCGGGGGTCTTGGCAATGTTCTCTGGCTTCTGCCTGGATCGCGGGAACCGTTTGCGGGGTGGTTCTCTTTCTGCAGGGGGAGGGGTGCTAGTGGCCTGTTGGTCCTGTGGTGGGGTCTCCTGTCCACTAGTGGCTGCAGAGGTGGAAGGCTTTTCATAGTTTTAGTTTGTGTCAGGGGGCCCCTGGTGTGCCACTGTCTCCCTCATGGTGTTGGCCATGTCTGCTAGCTCCCCTGCAATGGTGACAAGGGTGGTGTGGATGTCCCTCAGATCCTCCCTGATCCCCAGGTACTGTCCCTCCTGCAGCCGCTGGGTCTCCTGCAAGTTGTCCAGTATCTGGCCCATCATCTCCTGGGAATGGTGGTATGCTCCCAGGATGTTTGTGAGTGCCTCCTGGAGAGTCGGTTCCCTGGGCCTGTCCTCTCCCTGTCGCACAGCAGTCCTCCTAGCTTCCCTGTTGTCCTGTGCCTCTGTCCCCTAAACCGTGTGCCCATTGCCACTGACCCCAGGTCCCTGATCGTCCTGTGTTTGCAGGGTGGTCTGGGGTCCCTGTAGTCATGGACACACTGCTGATTGACGTGTCTGGGAACAGTGGTATGGGCCCGCTGGGTGGGTGCTGTGGTGGTGTTTCTTAAGGGGGAGGCTCTGTGGTGGTATGGGACTGTGCCTGGGTTACCGACTGTCCGGAGGTCCCTGTTGGGCCAGGTTGATCATCCAGATCCAGAGCTGCTGTCATCACTGTTGGGGACTGGATGTTTCTGGCACCTCCTCTCCGGTGACTTTGGATGGGGGACCTGTGGGGATGTAAATGCAGTGTTATTGTTTCTGTGTGTGCCTTCTTGTGCATGGGTGTGTTGCCCTCTATGGTTGTTATTGCCCTATCAGCTTAGCTTTGTGTGAGTAGTGATTTGATGGGCTAGGTGATTGTCTCTAGTGTGCATGCTTTAGTGATGTGTGTCCATGCAGGTCTGTGAGGGGGGTCCGTGCATTGGTGTTACATGCAGGGCTTGGCATTGGGATGAGTGGGTTGTGATGGTGGGTTGTATGTGAGGTGATGGGGTGAAGGGGGTGAGGGCAGGGGCGGGGGTATGTAATGGCATGCAGGTAGGGGGGTGATAGTAGACTTACCAGAGTCCAGTCCTCCTGCTACTCCTGCCAGGCCCTCAGGATGCATGATTGCCAAGACTTGCTCCTCCCATTTTGTTAGTTGTGGGGGAGAAGGTTGGGGTCCACCGCCAGTCCTCTGTACTGCTATCTGGTGTCTTGCTGCCACGGAACGCACCTTCCCCCGTAGGTCGTTCCACCTCTTCCTGATGTCAACCCTTGTTCTTGTGTGCTGTCCCATGGCATTGACCCTGCCCACGATTCTCCACCATAGCTACATCTTCCTAGCAATGGATGTCTGCTGCACCTGTGATCCGAATAGCTGTAGCTCTACCCAGAGAATTTCCTCCACCATGAACCTTAGCTCCTCCGCTAATAACCTGGGGTGTCTTTGTGGTGTCATGGGTGTAGTGTGTGTGGTGTGAGGGTGTGTGGGGTGATGTGTTGGGGTGTGTGCTGTAAGGTGAGTGGATGATGTGTGGGTTATAGTGTTTTGTGGCTCTGGTTCTGTGGGTGCTCTTGGTCTGTCTCTCTCTGTTGACAATATTTTTTCCTCGTATGGGGTTGTGGGTATTGTGGGTGTGTGTTTTATAGTGTTGTGGGTGTGGTGTGTGTATGTGTGTCAGTTGTGTGTAGTTTGAATTGTCCAATGTGGTGTAGTTTTGTATGTGTGTATGTATTTTGAGTTGCTGCGGTATGTACCGCCAATGGTCTAGCGCCATTGAATGTCCGCTGCGGTGATTCGTGGGTCATAATGCTGTGGGCGAAGTTCTGTTGGCGTAAAGGTGTGGTTTTTGGTACCACCAATTTATTACTGACCTTTGGTCTGGTGGACATGTGTGTGTGTATGTATAATGACGAATTGGTATGTGTGTGTCATAATATGGGTAGCGGTAATCCACCGCAGCACCAGTATGATGGCGGCGGTCGGCATGGCAGTTAGCGGGACTTACAGCCAATGTCATAATGAGGGCCAAAGTATCAAAGACTCCAAGTTTTAGTAAAGAAAGAAGAAAGAGAAAGGGAGAAGAGCTAAGGGGATAGAAAAAGGTAATAAAATGATAGCCATGTAGAGAAAAGGGTACTAGACCACAGATACTGCAAACATAAGTTGAAATAAGTATATATAAGAGGTAAAACAGGAAATATATTTGACATTTTAAGAAGGTGGAGTAAAATCCAATTCCTTTGTGGTACGTGAGAGATAGTTAAATAATGGCAACCATAGCTGATGATGTTTTCAGAAAGTTCCTGTTAAGTCAAGCTTGTAGCTGTCAAGTCTATAATGATACCATACAGAGTTCCACCACTGTGTGAGGGTAATGTTTCTGAAGATTTACAGTTAGAAGTACTAATGGAGATTGCAATAGAAAGCAAAAAAGTCCACCAGTTTTCCAAGAGGTTGAATGAACTTCAAATTTTGTGAATGCCACCCAAAAACAGTAATTCATATGACATTGGTAAGGAGATCTGAGTAATTGCTGAATTGTGAGACCATATTGAGGACCAACAAACAGATAGGGATGGACAAGAAAAAAACGTGTGACAGTCACAACCCTGCTGGATGTGGCTGCGCCAACTATTGTCATTTTGTGTAATTTTGAGTTTATAAAGGCATACAGAAGTGTAGAAAAGTCTATTATAAAGAAATATAGGGTATGTGTCAGGCTTGCAGTGCATGCGGCGGAATGCATCTTATACCATATTCTATCCCACAAAGAAGTTGGCCGAACAACACCAAGATCCGATTTCCACAATGTCTCAATAGGTGTTTTGAATCTAGGTAGAACAGATGTTTTTGTAAGTTTATAGATACCAGCTGTCCTTGGATAATTAGAAGTTATGGAAGGGGGGAGTTGATGCAAGAAAAAAATGATTGTGACATATAAGTTTATTGAGGACCTCAGGGACCAGAGTAGAGAAAAAATTAAATATCGGGATTTCATGTGAATGGGGAGATTATACATTGCTGAGAGAATAGTAAAAGGGATGAGAGAGTTTTTATGATAATTGAGACATGAGAAAAATACCATTATTCATCCAAGCTTTCCAACACAAGCATTTACATTGTTTCCTAAGAGAACTATTGTGCCAAATAGGACTGTTAAAGAATTGACTAATGGGGGTAAGATGTGAAATAAAAAAAGGTTTCATTAAGTTTATCGAAAGGGTTATAGTGCTGGGGAACCAGAATTTTGGGGGTTAGACATAAATATAATGTGTTTATGGGAAAAGGGAGAAATAAATGCATCTTTCAAAGAGAAGCATAGCTTTTGATATGCTTCCTTGAGTGTAGACGGATAGGGTTGTATTTGCCTAATGATAAAAACTTTGTGATAAGTTAAAAAATCAGGAAAATTAACTCCACCCAGTATGTTAGGAAGATTTAATTTCGAGAGAGAGATTTGGGCTGGTTTACCATGCCACAGGAACTTGGGTAGAATTTTATTAATTGAACTAAAGAAAAGTTTAGGTTTCTGAATAGGAAGCATCATAAGGAAAAAGTTAATAATAGGAATAGGCATCATCTTAATGGTGTCAAAGCGGCCCCACCAAGTGAGATACAACAGAGACCATGTCTGTGTGAGGTCTACAAGCTTTGCAGATAAGATGTCTGAATTAGTCTTTAGTCTATCCTTGAGCCTACTACAGTACCATACCCCCAGATATTTAACCCCTTCACTGCCAGGCCTTTTCCCCCTCAGGTGGCAAGCTTTTTTTTGGCTATTTGAGGCAGTTCGCGCTTAGGCCCTCATAACTTTATGTCCACATAAGCTAACCATGCCAGACATCCTAGGGATTCTAGAGGCACCCAGAGTATGTGGGTTCCCCTGAAGGAGACCAAGAAATTAGCCAAAATACAGCAAATTTCTTTTTTTTTTTAAAGGAAAAAAGGGCTGCAGAAGAAGGCTTCTGTTTTTTTCCCTAAAAATTGCATCAACAAAGAGATTGCAGTGCTAAAATCACCATCTTCCAGGCTTTCAGGAACAGGCAGACTTGAATAAGAAAACCCAAATTTTCAACACAATTTTGGCATTTTAGTGGAACATACCCCATTTTTACGATTTTTTGTGCTTTCAGACTCCTTCCAGTTAGTGACAGAAATGGGTTTGAAACCAAAGCTGATCCCGGAAAGCTAAACATTTCTGAAAATTAGACAAAAATTTTAATCCAGCAAGGGGTAATTTGTGTAGATCCTACAAGGGTTTCCTACAGAAAATAACAGCTTAAATGAAAGAATA
Organism: Pleurodeles waltl; assembly: GCF_031143425.1. Classification (NCBI taxonomy): domain Eukaryota; kingdom Metazoa; phylum Chordata; class Amphibia; order Caudata; family Salamandridae; genus Pleurodeles; species Pleurodeles waltl. Next base: position 707,348,706 of record NC_090449.1, on the reverse strand, counting down.
TTGAAATTGAGGTGAAAAAAACAGCAATTTTTCTCCACGTTCTACTTTGTAACTTTTTATTTTGTGATGTCAGTTTTTGAAAGCAATATACCATTACGTCTGCTTGACTCTTCTGGTTGTGGGGATATTTAGGGCTTGTAGAATCATCAAGAACCCTAGGTACCCAGAGCCAATAAATGAGCGGCACCATGAAATGGGTTTTCATTCTATACCGAAAAAAGAAATAGGTATCAAGAAAACCTTTGTATTTCCAAAATGGGCACAAGGTAAGGTGTTGAGAAGCAGTGGTTATTTGCACATCTCTGAATTATGGGGTGCCCATACTAGCATGTGAGTTACAGGCCATTTCTCAAATAGACATCTTTTTTTACACACTGTCTTACATTTGGAAGGAAAAAATTTAGAGAAAGTCTCCCAATAAAAATGGTACCTCACTTCGTGTGGGTAGGCCTAATGCTCGCAACAGGAAATGCAACATGGACATATCACATTTTTACATTGAAATCTGACGTGTTTTTTTCAAAGTGCTTTGCTGTGGATTTTGGCCTCTAGCTCAGCTGGCACCTAGGGAAGTCTACCAAACATGTGCAATATTTAAAACTAGACACCTACGGAAATCCAGGATGAGGTGACTTGTGGGGCTCTCCTCAGGTTCTGTTACCCAGAATCCTATGCAAACCTCAAAATTTGGCATCAAAAACACTTTTTCCTCTCATTTCGGTGACAGAAAGTTCTGGAATCTCAGAGGAGCCACAAATTTCCTTCCAACCAGTGTTCCCCTAAGTCTCCCGATAAAAATGGTACCTCACTTCTGTGGGTAGGCCTAGGGCCCGCAACAAGAAATGCCCCAAAACACAACGTGGACACATCTCATTTTCCCAAAGAAAACAGATTTTGTTTTTTGCAAAGTGCCTAGCTGTGGATTCTGGCCTCTAGCTCAGCTGGCACCTTGGGAAACCTACCAAACCTGCACCATTTTTGAAAACCAGACACTTAGGGGAATCCAAGATGGGGTCACTTGTGGGGCTCTCATCAGTTTCTGTTACCCAGAATACTTTGCAAACCTCAAAATTTGGCCAAAAAAACACTTTTACCTCACATTTCGGTGACAGAAAGTTCTGGAATCTGAGAGGAGCCACAAATGTCCCTCCACACAGCGTTTCCCCAAGTGTCCCGATAAAAATGGTACCTCACTTGTGTGGGTAGGCCTAGTGCTCGCGACAGGAAATGCCCCAAAACACTATCAGGACACATAAAAATTATCAAATGCAAAACTACCTATTTTTACAGGGGGTACCTACGTTTTTCATCCTGGACTCAGCAGCCATCTAGGGGAACCTATCAAACCCAGACATTTCTGAAAACTATACACCCGAGGGAATCCAGGAAGTTGTGGCTTGCGTGGATCCCCCAATGTTTTCTTACCCAGAATCCTCAGCAAACCTCAAATTTAGCTAAAAAAATCAAATTTTCCCCACATTTCTGTGTGGGATCACCACACTGGAACAAATTTCTTACCACCCAACGTTCCCCTCTGTCTCCTGGTAAAAATGATACCTCACTTGTGTAGGTGAGCCAAGTGCCTGTGACAGGGAAGAGCCAAAAACATATTGAAATAGAGGGGGAACCACAGCGGTTCCAAAAGGGCAGTTTGAAAAACATTTTTAGGCTGACAAGTGCAGCAGAATTTTTATCGGTATAGATGAGATAATGTTAAATGGTAGGAATTTTGTGGATTCCTGCAGATTCCGGACAGTTCCATCACGAAAATGTGGGGAAAATGTGTGATTTCCAGCAAAGTTGGAAGTTTGCAGGTCATTGTAGGTAAGAAATGGTGTGGGGTGCATGTGAAGCACACCACTCTGGAAACAACCAGATGTTTAGTTTTCAGATGTGTCTAGGTCTTGTGGATTTTTCTACATGGCAGCATCCCAAAGTAAAAAAAGTACAGCCCTCACCATTCCAAGTGGGACGATTTTGAGAGTTACAAGCTCTCATGGCCCAAATGTAAAACCAAAACCCAAAATAATCAAATGTCCTCTTGCTTGCCGAGGGATAAGGTGTTTTAGTGTGCGGGTGAGAGCTGAAAGACTGTTACCCCCTTCAGTTGCGGTGGGGGCACATCCAGGCCCCTTCTGGTTGGTAGCCACCACCCCACTATTTCTTTTTATTCCCTGGCATCTAGTCGACTTTCTGCCCCCCGGGGTGTGGATCGGGGGTAATTGCCCAATCCACCCACTGGTAGGCAGAACAGCTTTGGCCCTATTTATCTGGTGTGAGGGTATGGCAATACACCCACCCTCTTATTTTGAAAAAAAATCTTCCCTGGTCTCTGGTGGGTTTCTGCCCCCCCTTGGGGGTAGATGGGCCTTGCAAAAAGAGTCCTATCTGCCCCCAAGGGGCGCAGATATGGCCAACAGCAATGTGCCCCCATGGGGAGCGACCCTTGCCTAAGGGGCTGCCCCCCTTAACAAAACACACACATACACACACACCAATCCCTGATGTCTAGTGGTTTCACCTAGAAAGAATTCCCGCCCCCCCAGAGCGACCCTTGCCTAAGAAGTTGCTCCCACATATAAAGAAAAATTATAACAAAAGTTTTTTCTTATCCCTGGTGTCTAGGGGTTTACTGCCCTAATTATATTAGGCCGATCTGCCCCCAGGCCTCAAAATATTTTGCCCACCCTGGGGAGCTGCCCTTGCGATAAGTATAAAAAAAAATTAAAAAAATACCTGCTGTCTAGTGGTTTCTGCCCCCGGGGAGGCAGAAATGGCATAAAAATAATTTGGCCTCCAAGGGAGCGACCCCTGCCTACGGGGTTGCTCCTCACATAGAAAAAAACAAATAAACAAAAAAAAAATATCCCTGGTGTCTAGGTATTTTCTGCCTCCCACGGGTGCAGATTGGCCTCATTATATTAGGCCAATCTGCACCTGGGGGGGCAAAAATGGCCTAAAAAGAATGTGCTCCACCAGGAGCGACCCTTGCCTAAGGGGTCGCTTCCCACAGATGAAAAAATAAAAATAAACATTTTTTTTTTGTTTTTATCCCTGGTGTCTAGGGGTTTTCTGCTCCCCCCGTGGGCAGATCGGCCTAATTATATTAGGCAGATCTGCCGCCAGGGGGACAGAAATGGCCTAAAAATCATTTGGCCCCCTAAGGGAGTGGCCCTTGCCCAGGGGGGCGTTCCCCTAATTGAAATGTACAAAAGAAAAATCCCTTGTGTCTAGTGGGCATTTCTGCTGCTCGATCGCGATCGGGCAGCAGAAGTGCTTCGAGAGACATGAAAGGAAAGGAAAGGTCGCCCAGCTCACCAGCTTACCCGCGGCACCTGAGGGGTTAATCTTAAAAGAATTCCAAGATAAAGCTGTATCAAGGAATACAGAGCCAGTGCAATGAGTGTTAGGTGATAAGACCACAGTTTTGTCTAGATTAAGCTTGTAACCAGATACAACAGAATATAAGTGGAGCTCCTCATGCAGGAATACAGGAAGAGAAGTGTCAGGGTGAGACATAAACAAAAGAATATCATCAGCATATGCCATAAACCTGATGTGTATATTATTAATTTTAAAACCTGTTAATTGTTCAGAGGTTTTTAACTGATACAGAAGAAGTTTGAGAGTCAAAATAAATAGTAAAGGAGACAGTGGGCATCCCTGACAATTACCCCTTTAAAGAGGGAAAAAAGGAGATTGGACACCATTGAGGAGTAAAGAATGGATATAAGATGTTGTAATTTAGAACCTAATCCATGCCATTCCAATGCCTTTGATAAGAAACCCCAGTTAACCCTGTCAAAGGACCTTTCCACATCAAATGATAAAGCTGGAATCTTAAGCTTAGATACCTTGTTAATGATGTTTAAAAAAGTACTGGCTTTATCTGCTACATTTCTTTTAGGGATAAATCCAGATTGATGAGAATCACTAAAATCAGTCATGTATAGGAATAAATGAAGAGCTAAAACTTTGGCATAGAGTTAACAATCTGTATTAATTAAAGATATGGGTCTATAATGTTTACATTCAGTCGCATCCCAATCTTTTTTGGAATAAGACAAATCATGGCCTCCATAAATGAGCCAGATGCAGATCCTGACTTTCCAAAGTGAGTTAGTAATTGAAAGAGTTTGGGGAAGAGACATTTAGCAAACTCTGTAAAGAATTCAACTGTGAAGCCGTCCGGATATGGAGCCTTACCCTTGGGGAGAGATTGTAAAGTTGTAAATAGTTCTGTAAATTGAGAGGTCAATCTGCAATGGGTCTCTTGGTTTGAGATTAGAAAAATGTTGGTTGATAGATTCAACTGATGGTGTGTTTTCTGTAGTGTATTGGTCCTTACAGTAAGAAGCGAAACACAATGCCATATCTATGTCTCGAAAGTGTTTAACACCTTTGTTATCTGTGCTAGATTTCATAGTTGTTTTTTCTCTTCTTTGATTCAGATATTGAGCTAGACGAAAACCAGCTTTATTACTACCACTGTAATAACTGTCATTTATTTTCAGGAGGGTGCTGCATGCTTGTTCAGTGGTATATTAGTTAAACTCAATTTTAGCCGAGACTAGTGTTTCAAGATGTGCTTCACTAGTTTTGTGAGTGTAGTATTCATGTTCAAGGGACTCTGTATTTTTAAGGATGGAACTCAATTTATGTTGTTCAGCCTTTTTTTTTGAGTGAGCGTAACTTGATAAAACCCCTCAAGGCTGTTTGAGCACATCCCACACAAAGTGAAATGATAGTTGACCACTATCTTTGATGTGGAAGTATTCTTCCTATAAATTTATTGTATGAAGCAATAAAAGTAGCATCTGAAAGTAAAGATTTATTAAACCTCCATGAACATGTTTTAGAACCGTTAATAAAAATATCAATGTCAGTAATCACAGGTGTGTGATCTGAAATCAAAATAGCACCAATTTCAGAATTGACCATATGTTGCAATAAGCCTTTACTCAGAAAGATGTAGTCAAGCCTAGAATGGGAATGGTGGGCAGGAGAATAAAAAGAGTATTACAAGAGGTCAGGAATGTATATTCTCCAGGAATCAGAAATGGAATGTTGTGAAATAAAGTTTTAAAAAGCTTTGTGGGAGTTATCTCAAACAAACCATGACGTGGAACGTTTGTCCAAAAAAGGATCGAGGATTTGGTTGCAATCACCACCTATTAGTAAGTTTTTTGAGGAATGTTCAGAGACAATACGTGAAAGATTGTTCCAAACATTTGGATGTGAATGTTTGGGGCCATATAAAATCAGGACAGTAAGAGAAATGTTGTCAATTGTAAGTGTAACAAGTATCCAGTGGCCTTCTGTATCTTGATGTTGTGAAAATATGTTAAGTTTGAGATATTTATCCTGTTTTTATTTGTGGTGGAAGGGGAGTAAAAAGCTTTGCCCATCCATTGTTTTTTAGCTTATTTGCCTCAGAGTTGTTGAGGTGTGACTCTTGCAAGAAAGCAATGTGGCATTTCAAATGATCTAGGTGAGATAAGACACCCTGATGTTTAATGGGGTGTTTAATCCCCTTAACACTCCAAGTAACAGTTCTAAGTTGCATAACAAGAAGTATTAATAAACAACTGCTGTAACAAAAAAAAACTAGTCATATAAATTTTGCAAAAGTAAAGGAATGGGGAAGAAACAGAATAGCAAAGAAAATGAGATGGAAGAATAAGACCTGCAGACGTTGTATATACATGGATGTTGCAATAGAGGAACCAAAGTCCACTAAAGTGAAAGAAGACAAAATAGAAAGTGAATATCCCAAAAGGTAGCGGGACAGCAGAGCACCTGAAAAGACAGACAAGAGTGGCTTCAGTGCAATAAGAGATTCATAGAAGGAAAACAAATTATACAAATGACAAATGTACCATTTAAAAGACCAACTAACGTAATAACCACAGTAAAGGAATGTGACAGGGAGAACAAAAATGAACAAAAAAAATCAAAACTTACCAGTGGAACGTGTAGGGGATCAATTTGGATATCGAGAAAGGGATAAGGTTGGGAAAAGTACATGAGGATTGCACGAAAGACACTGTATCAAAAAATGAAAACTAAAAAAAGGATAAGAAGTCACAGAGAAGGGATACCACGGATATAAATACTAAACAGTAATGTTACCATTAAACTGTTGAGAAAAGAAGGACATTAAAGACAGGTTAAATTATATCTTCAAGTAATTGCTGATGCTTCTATTCCATTGCTTCTGTTTTGTGTTGGTTAATAAATGTTTGTAGTGCCGCAGGCTCCTCGAACAAGTAATATATGTCCTTGAATGTAATTTTGAAACAGCATGAGTGAAGAACCCCACATTGAATATTCAATGGTTTGAGTTGTGGACGTAGGTCCAGAAATTGTTTATGATGTGCAGCTGTAGCAGGAGAGAAGTCTTATGTGAAAAACACCTTATGACCTGAGCATTGCAAAAAGCCAGTCTTTTAGGCTTCTGAGAGTATTTGTATCAGGTCATTAAATTAGATAAAGAGAATAATAATGCCTCTAGGACATGCACTAGGGCCAGATGAAGTCTGTGGACCTAACTAACATACCCTTTGAATAGAGAGGGTAGAGGTAGAAGGCAAACAAAGAATTGAAGTCATTGTTGTTCAAAAGAATGCAATTGTGTTAGAGCCTTCCAAACCCTCTGGAATCCCAAAAAGGCAAAGATAATTTCTCCTATTTCTAAGTTTTCTGTCAGCCTTTTAAGGTGAGCTATGTCCTTGGAGATCTGAGGATTGACAGTGTTACAATCTTCAAGGTTACTGACTCTCTGTTCAACAGATTCTCTGTTCCAGAGTACACATTTGTTGTTCATGTTGTGACCATTGCTCTTCAATAATTTGCAAAGAGGCATTAGTGTCGATCATAAAGGGATTTAATGCACAAATTCTTCCATGACATCATCTAGATTAAGATGTGTGGACAATTGTGAGGCGGAATTAAGGTCTTTTTTCAGGCGCTTGACCAGGGACGTGTTAGATGATTTTTTCGCAATTGCGCTAACAGCATGAGAGGAAGAGGAGCTATCCCATAAAAAGTCTGTAGCACTACCCATTGTTAAAGCTGATGGTGCAGAAGAGTTAATTATATGTGTGCGCACCACTCGAAGAGGATTATTAGACTTGGAGGAAGAGGATGACAGGTTGCTATTCTGAGGCTTGTGTGGTCTCTCCATAAAACCCAACAGCAATTTGGTAAGAGAAAGCTAGCAACGTGAGGCGTGATGAGATTTTATTACAATGAGAAGCTGCTATGAAAAGTATCCAACAACAGAGAAAAAGTAACAAAATAATAAATAAATAAATAAAGCATCCTAATTAAATCTCTCAGAACAGGCATGGCAGAATACCACAGGAGCCAAGCACTTTACTGAACATAGTCAAACAAATGGTGACTAATTTTTAAGGGAATGTCCTGCAGTGAAAAAATCACCTCAGTCAAATGAAATTCATTGTAAGAGATAAATCGACAAGTAGGCAAAGTATTGGTTTTCCCCAAAAAAATAAAAAATCTGAAATGTGAGCTCCATATGAACTGACAAATAAAAGTCTAATGACCAGGAGGCAGATGAAGCAATTACCTCAGGCACGGTTGGAACATGTGAAGTTAAGGCATCATAACAGCCTAATGGCGTTGGTCTGAGTATATGCTGTAACTTATTCAGCATTTTCCAAATACGGCCGGCGCATTCATGGTCAAAGAGACACCACATTCCGACACACTGGGTCAGGAAGGAAACACCACATAATTTCCTGAACCCGCTGTTCAGGAAACGTCATATAAATTCCTGAACCTAGTATTCAGGCAGAGCCGCATAAAGCTCTACTGAGCTGCGGCCATCTTGCGTGGCGCCCAGCCATTGCCCCCTAAGGTAGGAGGTTTACACTCTACTTGATAGTCTTCAAAAGCTGTCTACTTCTGTTGATTGCTTTAATTGAGGAAATGATAAAGTCCTTGGCTTTGCCCAATGTGATGCATTGACTATATTATAAACAGGGACTTAGTACAGCAAGGTTGCTGGGGGTTCTGCTTTTGTACTATTTTCTTTCAAGTGTACGGAAGGAATACTTGTAGTCAGTAAAGTCTTTAGAGTACCAAGGTGCTGGGGGGTTGTCTTGTACATTGTGTATTTATTCACATGGTTCTTCAGAAATAAGTTGAACTATTTAGAAGGAAGGTGACTGGATGCTGGGTGGAGGTAGGTGTGAGAGATAAAATGGTGATTTAAGTTGTAAACAAAGACATCTTTGAAGGATATTAATGCTTTTGTTCTTTATGGGTTTACATTGCTGTTCTGGTTTGATGTTGAACAGCCTGTTAGAAATGGCACAACAGTTAGGAGTCAGCTGGTGTCTGAATAGCAGATTGATCCCCGGGTACTTCACCAAGTAGTTGCAGTGGACAACTCAGAGCACCTGTGCAGAGTGGGCAGGTTCCCTTTGAATGGGGGGGTCTCAGGTTCCTTGAAGGTAGCAGTGAGTCCAACCATGCCAGTTGATTATTTGCTAGGCAATGACCTGGAGGATTCCCCTTGGAAGGAGGTGGAACACAGGTCTCACTTGGAGATGTTGGGTCTGCCTGGGTAGGTATGCGTATCCACCCTGTCAATGGCAGCCAGTCAGGGTAATCAAGAGCCCCTGGAGCCTGAAACAGTGGCCCAGGGGACTGCCAAGAACAGGAAGGGCAGAGGGCGTGGGAAACCGGCCCCAGACGTTCCCACGGTCCGGGAGGAGGCGGAGCCTGAGGGTGATGCCCAGGAGCCTACAGGGGAACAAGTGGCTGAACTGGGGGAGGTCCCTGAGCTGTTGCAGTGGCAGCAGGAAGGGGGGCCTACCAGGGAAGCATTCTGTGCAGCACAAAAGACATGCCCTACTTTGGAAGGTTTGCAGCAGCAGGCTGCAGACCAGGCGTCTGGCAAGGAGCCAGGATCACACCTGATTTATTGGGAGGATGACCTCCTGTATAGCGAGCATAAGGTTCCTGAGCCTGGGTCAGCCTGTGTGCTGGTGGTACCCCAGTGCTTCAGGGCCTTCCTACTGAGGTTGGCTCATGATGTGCCTTTAGCTGGACATGTGGGGCAAGACAAGACCTTTGAGAGGCTTGTCACCCACTTTTACTGACCCCTAATGCGCAGGCACTCAGATGCACTTTGCAGGTCTTGTCAGACTTGTCAGGCAAGTGGCAAGAGTGGGAAGAAATGTAAAGCTCCCCTCCAGCCTTTGCCTGTTGTCAGTACTCCCTTTGAGAGGGTAGGCATTGACATTGTGGGGACTCTGGATCCCAAGACAGCTATGGGCAACAGGTTTATCCTGGTCTTGGTGGACCACGCCACCCGGTACCCAGAAGCCGTTCCTTTAAGATCAATCACTTCCCCTGTGGTGGGCCGTGCATTGATGTTTTTTTTTACCCGCATGGGGTTCCCCAAGGAAGTGGTATCTGATAGGGGTACCAACTTCATATCCACGCATATGAAGTCTCTGTGGAAGGAGTGTGGGGTAACCTACAAGTTCACCACCCCTTACCACCCCCAAAGTAATGGTCTGGTTGAGAGATTTATCCGCACCTTAAAAGGCATGATCATGGGCCTGTCAGAGCCCTTGAGGCAGAAGTAGGACGTCCTCTTGCCATGCCTTCTGTTTGCCTACAGGGAGGTGCCTCAAAAGGGACTTGGGTTTAGCCCCTTTGAGCTGATTTATGGCCACCCTGTGAGGGGACCTTTGAGTCTGGTTAAGGAAGCTTTGGAGAAAGCTCCTAGTAAACCCCCCCAGGATGTATTCAGTTACATGCTGGCTTTGAGAAACCAGACTGCCCGCTTTAGGAGTCTCGCTCAGGAGAACCTGGAAGCAAGCCAGGTGGATATGAAACGGTGGTATGACCAGAATGCCACTCTGGTCGAGTTTCAACCTGTTCAGAAAGTGTGGGTGATGGCGCCAGTGGAGCCTAGGGGGCTCCAGGATAAGTGGACTGGGCCATTTGAGGTGGTGGAGTGCAAGAATGTAATCACCTACCTGGTGGACTTGCGGTCTCCAAGGAACCCTTCAAGGGTCCTGCATGTCAACCGCCTCAAACCTCACTTTGAGCAGACTGAACTGCCATGCTCCTTGCGACAGATGATGGGGTAGAGGAGGAGAGTGAGCCTCTTCCTGACCTCCTGTGTGCAGGAGAAAAAGATGGGTCATTGGAGGGAGTGATCCTCTCCCCCTCCCTGACTGAGGAGCAGCAAGGTGACTGTCGCCACATGTTGGGACAGTTTTCCTCACTGTTTTCCCTGATCCCAGGAGTTACACACTTGTGCACACATGATGTGGACACTGGGGACAGTACACCTATTAAACAGAAGGTTTACAGGGTGACTGACAGGGTCAGGGCATGCATTAAGGATGAGGTATCCTAAATGCTTACCCTAGGGCTTATTGAGCACTCCAGCAGTCCTTGGGCCAGCCCAGTGGTATTGGTCCCAAAGGCTGCTGCACCTGGTGCCACTCCAGAACTCAGGTTCTTTGTGGACTACCGGGGACTCAATGCGGTCAGCAAGACTGACGCACACCCCATCCCCCGAGCTGATGAGTTCATTGACCGGTTGGGAGCTGCCAAGTACCTCAATACGTTTGATTTAACATCTGGGTACTGGCAGATTTCCTTAACTGAGGGGGCTAAGGAGACGTCAGCATTCTCTACACCAGATGGACACTTTCAGTTTAAAGTGATGCCATTTGGGATGAAGAATGCCCCTGCCACCTTTCAGAGGATGGTCAACCAGGAGTTGGCTGGGCTGGATGAGTTCAGTGCTGCCTACCTGGATGACATTGCTGTATTTAGTTCCACATGGGAGGAACACCTGCAACACCTCTGGAGAGTGTTAGAGGCCCTGCAGAAGGCAGGCCTCACTATTTAGGCGAGCAAGTACCAAATAGGGCAGGGTTCTGTGGTGTACTTAGGACACCAGGTGGGGAGTGGCCAGGTGGCACCTCTACAGCCTAAGATTGACACGATTCTGGCTTGGGAGCCTCCCAAGACCCAGACTGAAGTGAGAGCCTTTTTAGGTCTCACAGGATATAAAAGGAGGTTTGTTAAGGGATATGGAACCATTGTTACCCCTTTAACTGAGTTGACTTCTAAGAAGCAACCCAGGAAAGTGATCAGGACAGAGGCTTGCCAGAACGCTTTTGATGCCCTGAAGGCTGCCATGTGCACAGCAGCTGTGCTGAAGGCACCTGTCTTCTCCAAGGAGTTTGTTGTGCAAACAGACACCTCAGAGCATGGTATTAGAGCAGTACTCTCACAGCTTAATGAAGAGGGCCTAGATCAACCTGTAGCCTTCATTAACAGGAGGTTACTACCCAGGGAACATAGGTGGAGTGCAATAGCAAGCATATTACAAACTCAGTCGCAGTCTTGGTCTCCTCAAGGCAGTCAGCCAATGGTGATCGAATGCTGCAGGCAGCGAACACCAAAGTAGCAGACAAGTGCACATTGGATGAAAAAAAAAAAAAAACCTGACACACATTGGTCCAGTGGACACACCTACAAATTACACCCCTCCACAAACCACAATCCTTTGCATTTCCACTACAAGATAGGCCACACAGCTTCTCATCCATCTTTTGACATAAGGCAGCCTTTTTTTTCTTCATCACATGTTCCATCCTTCACACACATCGTCTATTTTTTCCCCACATTCACTTGTCTCATTTAGGTAGTCACTGCCATCCCCTTTAATTCCAGTCATGTCACAGTCTAAAAGTCCACATTTTTCAGAGGATGAATTGGGAATCATGGTGGATGAACTCGTTAGAGTAGAGCCACAATTGTTTGGAGCCCAAGTCCAGCACACTCCTCTCAGTAGGAAAATGGAAATGTGGTACAGGACAGTTGACAGAGTGAATGCTGTAGGCACCACCTTGCACAAAAAGGAGCTTGCAATGGGCAGTAGATAGGAGGTTTGTCACATCCTCCCTCTATCAGGTACATATGTGTGAAAAGACATGATTTGGAACATTAGTCACTGTATGGACTGCAACATACATGTCTCATGCCAACAACATCATGTGACAAAACATTTCTGACTGGATAGACAAAACACCCAGTACACATCATATCTAGCAACTACACAAAGGTCAAATGTGACCCCCACGGTTGTGAACACATGTCTACAACATGGATTTGGGTGACACCCACCTATCTGCTACACAATCGGCCCTCGAAATGTGACTGTATTTTCAGAATGCCAAAATTACAGTCAGGGTTGGTGGCCCGTGCACTGCCGTCGTAGTCCATCTGTGCCTTGCAACACACTACACCAGTGGTAGTGTAGTCTGACCACCACAACAGCACAAATTGAGGCTGTTTTTGATGATATAAAACGTATATTGTTTTTGTGATGCATTTTACAAGGCCATATACATTAGGGGGGTCATTCTGATCTTGGCGGTCCATGACCGCCATGGCGGAGGGCGGCGGAAGCACCGCCAACAGGCTGGCAGTGCTTCCTGGGCGATTCTGACCGCGGCGGTAAAACCGCGGTCAGAAAAGGGGAGCCGGCGGTTTCCCGCCGGTTTCCCGCTGGCCCAGGGAATCCGCCATAGCGGCGCGGCTTGCAGCACCGCCATGGGGATTCCGAGCGCCTTCCCGCCAGCCTGTTTCTGGCGGTGTCCACCGCCGGAACCAGGATGGCGGGAACGGCTGCCGTGGGGCCCCTGGGGGCCCCTGCACTGCCCATGCAACTGGCATGGGCAGTGCATGGGCCCCCTAACAGGGCCCCACAAAGATTTTCACTGTCTGCTGTGCAGACAGTGAAAATCGCGACGGGTGCCACTGCACCCGTCGCACCCCTTCAACTCTGCCGGCTCCATTTCGAGCCGGCTTCATTGTTGAAGGGGCTGTCCTGCTGGGCCGGCCGGCGGTCTTCTGGCGGTCGCCCGCCGGCCCAGCGGGAAAGCCGGAATGGCCGCCGCGGTCTTTTGACCACGGAGCGGTCTTTCGGCGGGAACCGCTTGGCGGGCGGCGACTGCCGACCGCCGCGGTCAGAATGACTGCCTATGTCTGGTCACCAAAATTGTGGATGCCTGACCTACTCCACTGGATTTCAGGAACTGACCCTGGCCACCGGCAGAGGTCATCTGCATGGTAGATGGTTCCAACCGTGGCAGACACAGCCATAGGCTAACATTGTTGTCTGTGGTGGTCACAACTCAATGGCTGTGTACATCGGTGGTGATAACCGCATACATGTGGTATGTGGATGCTGTGTTGTACAAAATCAGTGACTTGACTCCTGGCACTGCTGCCAGCAACACATCCTCTGCCTCAGCTGCTGCGTGCTGTCTCTGGGAGCAATCATGCCAGGTCCAGCAGGTGAAAGGACCCTGCCTCCTTTCAAGAGTAGCTGGAGAGGCTTGTGAGTGAGGGCCTTCTCCTGTATGGACAGCTCTATGGATCACCAGAGGAGCAGGTAAGTAACTCATAGGCACAATTGACTCTGTTCAACACCAGTCTTTCCCTCCTCACAGGCTACAATGTGCCCCTGTGTGCCAGTTAGACTTCTCGTTTGCCTGTTGTTGCAATGTGTGTGGTATCAATGGGATGTACATGTTGCAGGTATTGGTGACCAGTGCTATATATTGTATTCATTCACATTGTGCTGTGTGAATTATTTTGGGGTCCTAGATCCTCCTTGTGTTGGATGCACATAACTAGTCAAGGACACTTTACTGTTATACAATGACATTTCTTTGTTTATAATGGTTGTAAATGTTGGACAGCATCTGCTGTATATGCACATTGTCTGAGTCATTTGAGCATCTTGTAAGCAATGTATACTGTGCACAGAACATTAACCCCACATTTGGCTTTGCCAAACTGATGTCTGGAAAGCATATCATGAGTCACTGTGCCCTTCAGGTTTCCACACAAGCCACATTGCTGATGGCCACATGATGTACTATCTACCATGGAAGTGATGGAAAAATGAGTGCCATGTAGGTAGGTTCTGTATGCTCAGCCTGCAGAGACCAGGGCCTGCCAAATGTATCTTCCATTATGGGAGATATTCCAGGCTGTGGGAGAGTCCATGTGGCTATGCAGCTGTGGCACCAAACCTCCTCCCTGTAGACCTGCAGATCCTGACATGTGGCCAATATAAGGCTTTAGTGGTAAAACGTGCCCGGAATGCCTCAATCCATTGACTAGAATAGGAATGGGCACTGATGTAAATCTCTGAACTAGTGCATATGTGCGTTTTGCATCATTGTCAATGTGTGTCTTTTACTCATGAGAGATCCCTTACTCCCACAGCTCTGTTGTCACCTTCACCAAAGTCATATTTGTCCTGTAGATGCTTATTGCACAAATGACAGTCCCACAATCCAGACAGTGTGTAGATTCCTAGGTGGCTATGACATGCGACTCAATAGTTTGGCTACATAGTCGAAATTGTGCAGTACATACCTTTGTATGTTGGATGTCATTTGTGTATGTTAGAAACATATGTCCAAAGGAGTGTTCTGTGGTACAGATAGATATCACAGAAACCTACTCTGAAGTGGCATGAGTCTGCATTTGGTAGGCCACATGTCCACACATGCACAGGGAAGACACTTTCGTACCCACCATCCCAGCCATTTCATTGTTATTCAAGTGTAAGGGTGAATTCTGTACTAGGGTACTTGCCTGTAGGGACTAAGGGCCAGATGTAGGTACAAAAAAATTTGCGACTCGCAATTTACGAGCATGTGCAACTCGCAATTTGCGTGTCGCTAACTGGAATGCAGGTAGAAAGTGCGCGGACAAATTGTGACTCGCACCCGGAGTCGCACCGCAGATAGCGAGTCCGCTGTTTGTGAGGTCGCTTTGTGCGACCGCGCAAAAAACGGACTCGCAATTTGTGAGTGGGTGTCGCAAATTGCGACTGTGCTGAAAATTGAAAGCAGGTGCTGCAGAACACTAAAGAAACCACTCCAGAACACTCAGAAAAACACTTCCTGGCACATGATGATGACATCACAGCCAGGAAGTTTACAAATACACCTGGGAGGAGGGAGGACCACACCCTTTTTCACTGCAGCACAGCTAACAGAGCACCAGCAACCACAGCTGACACTCCCAGGAAGAGAAAGCTCAAGTTTGCAGAGAAGGAGCTGGAGGTGCTCACGGATGAGTGCTGTCAGCACCATGATGAGCTTTTTGGGAAGGCAGCCCTCAATGTGCCAGGCTCTGACAAAAAAAGAATTTGGCAGGAAATCCAGGAGAAGGTAAACTACCTGGGGGTCAGCCACAGGAGTGTGGATGAACTAAAGAAGAGGTGGTACGACCTCCGCTCCCGGACCAAGGAGAGGGTGGCAGAAAGGCTCCGGGAGATGAGAGGCACAGAAGGGGGACCATCTTCCATACCACCACCCACACCCCTGGGGGAAAGGGTTGAGGAGACCCTGGAGCCGGAGGCTGTTACTGGAATTGGAGAACTGGACACCTCTGAGCCTGGACCATCAACCGGTGATTACCATGTGATATGCCTGTGCCCCCATCAATGCCATACCCCCACCCACCATGTACACAGGGGCATGCACAACCAAGATAGCTCCATTTCAGATTAGCAAACACCAGAATGATGCATTATGGGCAATGTAGTCAAGTAGGCAGTTCATAGGCATATGTTTATTAGGAAGTGTTTAACAGATAGTAGACACTGACAGTGTTTTCCCCATGTCCCACAGGTCTCCCACAAGACACCCCCACCAGCCAAAGCAGCCAGGTGCCAATGGTCAGCCAGCCCCAAGAGGAGACAACGGGACCAGCCACCACTCCCACCTGCACCACCAACACCATCCCCTCTCTGGCAACACCTGTTGCAACAGTGGTCTTGGAGCCTGCACCAGGTACAAGCCGGAGTGCCACATCAGACATCACAGGTTCTCCACCGCTGCGCAGGCGACGCAGGATGAGGAGAGCAGGGCAGCAGGCAGAGTCAGGGCTTCCATCCACAACACCAACGGAGGCCCAACTGCTACGTGGTCAGCGCCTGCAAAATCAACAGTTAGGGCGGATTAGTGGGGTTCTGCAGCGCTTCGAGAGGAACCATGCCAACAGCATGCAGCAGGTGCATGCACAACTGGAGGTCATTGGTAACAACACTGGTGACCTAGCCCTGTCAATGCGCGATCTGGTGGCTGGACTGCTAATGCAGAGTGAGGGTGCGCGGCGCAGGGACCGCCAGCTGCTCCAAAGGCTGGACAGAATGGCCTCCTCTATCGTCAGACTGGCAGTGAACACAACTGGGCTGTCAAGGATAACAGTCAGCCTCCAGATTGACATGGGCCACTTTGCGGGTGATGTGGCTCGGGGACTGGGCCGGATCACCAATGCAATAGACCTTATGGAGGCACGGCAGGTGTCCAGGGGTACAGGTGACACCCCACAAGACAGTGAGGAGGGCTCCACTGTCAGCAGTGTCTCTGCTGGTGACACCAGGGTGCTACGGAGTGGGAGTACAAGGCAGAGCACTGCTGAGCAACCTGGTACCAGCCAGGCTGGCCGAGCCCGCCGTAGGCTGTGAGCTAAACACTGTCCCTGATGTCGGGGCACATGATGGCAATGTGTCCCATGCCAGGTGGTCATTTGAAGTTCCTGAACAGTTTTTCCTTGTATATATTTTGGTTTTTGCACATATTAAAACATTTGTCCATTACACTTAACACATGGACTCTTTGTTCTATTGGTGAGTATGGTAGAAGTTGGCACGTACCTTCCAAAGTATTGGGTTGCAATGTGTTCCCGTCTCAGTCTGCCTTGATTTGCGATGCTCCTATCCCCATGATGGCGATGTGGTTGCTCTTCCTCTTCATCCTCCGAATCTGGGTCTGCAGGGGTGAGAGGTAGGCCACGTCGGGTGGCAATGTTGTGCAGGATAGCGCACGCGACAACTATTTTGAAAGCCGTTATGGGGGTATTCTGGAGGGCACGTCCACTTCGGTGGAGGCATCTGAACCGTGCTTTCAGCAGTCCGAAGGTTCTTTCAATCAAGTTCCTGGTCCTCTTATGTGCACTGTTGTATCGCCTCTCACATTCATTGCTGGGTGTTAAGTACGGAGTCAGTATCCATGGCCGTAGTGCATATGCACTGTCACCTGTTGGGCACAAAACGTACACTGTTAGCAAGTTGTGGTTGGTTTGCACATTGCTCTGTGTGCATGTCTACAAGGTGCATGCAGCTCTACCTAGGATGTATCCGTCTCCAAACTCCCCACGTTCCAGGCGTTGGTGTATCCCACTGTGCCTAAAAATGTAGGAGTCATGGGTACTGCCTGGAAATTTAGCAACCATGTCAGTGATGACATAATGGGCGTCACATACCACCTGAATATTGAGTGAGTGGGTACACTTTCTATTGCGGAACAGATATTCCAGGTTTGCAGGGGAGCATATTTGAATATGTGTCCCATCTACACACCCTATGACATGGGGAAAGTTGGCAATTCGGTAAAAGTCTAACTTGGTGCTGTTAATTTCTGCCTCATTCCTGGGTAGGTATATGTATCGGGACATGTGTGTGAGTAAGGCATCTAGGAATGCCCTGAGGAACCTTGATAGTGTACTTTGGGATACCCCACCTGCCACAGCAATGACCCCCTGATAGCTCCCCGAGGCCAGGAGGTGCAGTGAGCATAGCGCTTGCACATGTGTAGGGATGGCGCAGCCGCGCAGTCTGGCGTTCTAGCTGTGGTTTGAGTAATTCTATTAAATCTAGTATAGCTGCGCTTCTAAGTCTGTATTTGTCATATGTTTCCTCCTCAGTTTGCTGGAAAAGAGTCTGCCTTGTTCTGTAAATCTTCTCCTGTCTCTGGCTCCTCCTCCTCCTCTGCTGGGCTGCGTGGGCTCTCCTCCTCACTGCTATCAGGTATATCTCCGCCATCTTGAGTAACCCAGATACCTTCTGGGTCCCCTTTTATACTTTGGTAATGATTACCACCTGCTCTGAGTTAGTGGTAAATTGGACATGCAAACTGGGCTTTTTGCGACTAGTCGCAATTTGCGAGTTGCTATTGCATATGGTTTGCGACTCGCAAATTGCGACTTCCTATTAGCGGGTCGCAATATGGGGTCGCAAATTTTACTAGTCGGTAACGGCTGGCATCGCATTTTGCGAGTCGGGAATGGGATTTTTGCATCCCATTTCCGATTTTGCAGAGTCGCAAATAGCGATTCGGGCCATTTGCGACTCGCAAAAGTTTGCTACATCTGGCCCTTCATGCAGTGAGTCAGTCTTGCAGAGTGTAAATGTGTTGGTCCAGTCAGGCCTAAGGAGTTTACCTTTCAGAAGGATCATTAGTGTGTAGTGTTTCATTGTGGCTCACATCACAGTACATGTTGCTACCTGATGTCAGTAAGTTTGCTTAGTCATTGCAGGCCATGAGCAGGGTAGTGGGTTAGTTTGCATATGAATCCAAAATTGTGTAGTCATGTCCCTGTATTTATTGACATGTGTGCTTTACACTTGTGGGATGTTGACAAATTGCCCATTTTGTGCTCGGTGTTTCTGACATGTGTGTGACGTAACCATTTGGCCAAAAGCTTGTGTTTTATAATTGCTTGATTTGTCTCTTGCATCCTTACACGTAAATGCCCATCAGAAGAAGGAGATTTTAAAAGCCATCGCCTGAAAGGTATGGACCCTGGGAGTCCAAAACCCGCTGAGTGCCCACTGTCGCAAGATGTGGGAGGACCTAAGATGCTAGGCCTGGAAGATCACAGAGTATAATCCACAAAAAATTTGGTCTTCTGGAACAACACATGGCTGTGTACTTTGAGCAATCAAGTAATGTTTTTGTTGTAGTGGATGCAAACTCTGTGCAACAAACCACTACTCCCTAGAGTTACAGGGCAAAGAAAAAGAAGCAACGGATCACTGTTCTCAGCCACTGTATCTGGTTAAGTGAATAAATGGGCATCCGCCCCTCAGAGGCCCCTTGTCTTTAGTGTGTCATGAGTGCTGGTGCCTCACTACTGTCTGTCGTGTGAAAATGGTCATCATACATGTGACAGAGCATGCATTGTCCATTGACATGAATTATGTGCCATAATTGTTGCCAACATTCCTTGTGCCAACCTATTAGCATGTGCCCCTTTCTCTTTTGACAAAATGTGTACATGCTGTTTCATGCATGGTCTACCTGTGTTTGTGGGATGATTTCTGCATTCACTCGCATATATGTGCAGGCAACTTGAGTTTGGAATTGGGCATATGCAATGGGGCTACATTTCATGTGGCACCACAGACAGAAGTGTGTCACCTTTGATTGTTTGCTTTCACATATCCTTCCACGTCATTACATGTCATTTGGCATGTACAACTGCAGTAGCAATGCTGGACATGATTTACAAACAATTTGCATTTCCATGCCATTGATGTGGCATCATGTGGAAAAGTGCACTGCACATCTGTAATGGGGAAGGTAGAACCTTGAGACCCTCACTGGTGAGTAGTGTGCTTTACAAGTCCCTGATTGATTGATTGATTACCTGACTGTTGACATACATGATAGAGTGACTTGAAGGTATGCTGGAATCACATCTGGTTTGGTACAACCATTCATCCATAGACATCTGGGTTTGCAGGACCAAAATGGAGACAATGAGGTAGTTTCCCATTGGGCAACATGTTGAGGGTCTTCTATGAGTACTTGAAAATCTCTGGGCCTCTCCAACATACAAAGGATTAATGGCTTCTACTGATACAATCAGAGTATGACATTGTAGGGGATGCCATACAGTAGTGGTGATTTTCCTGGGGCTAGCTGATTCATTGTGTTGTAGATTTTAGAGACATATCTCCCTTACAATTTGTGCATTTTGTCAACAGTGTACATTTCTATGCCAAATATGTAGAATATCTGAGCAACAATATTACTACCTCCATGACTCCATTAGGACACAGTACACATAAAGAAGTGTGCATTGTTGATATGTTTCCTATGTGTCATGACTATTCCTATGTCACTTTCTTCAGACTACTGTGGTGCTGCAGCAACATGACAGGATTTTCTTATTGTTGTGTTATTGTGTATGTGACAAATAGATGTATGCATGACCTTGTGTAGGATCTGTGGGAATTAACACAGCATTGGATGACTATTGTATAACAACGGGTAACTGATGTATGCTCCATGAGGCCAAGCATTGAAGGTGATGTGGTCTCCTACTTCTTCAATGGTTACTGTGATTGCACTTCACCCATGGAATTGGTGTTGTCTGAGATCCTGATTTTCCTGAGGACAACTGTTGACAGTTCATGTGGCATGCATGCACACAGTATGGTACATGTAGGAGCCACTTTGATGCAGTTTGTTGCTGGGGCCTATTTGACATCATGGTAATGTTTGCTAATTACAGATGTTGTTCAAGTGTGATCAAGAACATGTTGTGACCATTTTCCTCTTTGTATTTGCAGCATCCTCCCAGGCAAGTGAAAGAGCAGGGCACTATCAAGTGCAGAAGCATGTGACCATGTTACCTCCAGTCATGAAACCACCAACATGGAGGGACTCAGTGGCCTGGAGAGTAAGGGAAGTGCCACTGAGGACACAGGATCAACCTTGTCATCAATGGATTCTACTTCTAGTGGCCACTACCTAGTGATGGTGGACCAATCAAAACCTGCTCCTGTACCATCCTTATCCGCCACCCCCAGTTCTATTGCCACCCTCTCTTTTGCATTGCACTAAGTTGGTTGTGCCCTCTCAACCAAGAGGGTGGGCATCTCCTTTGTCACAGGCACCTAAGCCCCAGCCCCAGTTACCCCTGCTGCCCTGAATGAGGAGACTATTGAGCTCCTGATGAGTATCTCTGTAGGGCAAACTGCCATGTGAATACCAGCAGGGGCTCACACGCCAACTTTGCAGGCCAATGCTTTCCTGGAAGGCATTCATAGTGGCATGTCTGGCTTACAGACATCTTTTCAGGATCTGGGCTCCTCACTGACGGCAGCCACCCATCCATCACAGTCCTCCCGCTCACCACCTCCCTCTTCCTAATCCAAATTCCCTATTCCCCTACCTGTTCCATGCACACAGACACATCCACATGCATCCACCTAAGCACAAACAAGTAGCACACTTCAACACAAACACTACAAGACACACCAGCATGCAAGCACTCAACATTAACTCACAGACACCACAACAGCCACCATTTCAACAAACACCCCCACCACCCACACACCATATCCAGCATACCCACAGGCACCACCACATCACCAAGTGACACATCCACCACAACCACCATACACCCAGACAACAGCTCACAACCCACAGACCTGCACGCCTCAGACACCATACTCCCAGACACCTCCACAACACCCACAGACACATTAACTACATTAACCATACCCGCAGACCTCACCCCAACACACACAGACACATTCACAACATCACCATACTCAGAGACACTACCCCAACAGACACATACGCATCCACTACTCCCAGATCACCCAGCACCTCCACCTCATGTTTTCCCAAAGAGAATTTCCTTTTCATCTTTGCCCTTTCACTTCTTACCTCTAAACCATTCCCAATCCCAAGAGGACCCACCCTCATCCCACCCCAACACTTACACACCCAAGTCCTCCCCTGTCACTCCTGCCCCCCTGCAAGCACCCATCCTCCTCCTCCAAAGAAGAAGTCCACCCCTCCAAAGAAATCCCCGCCTCCCAACCCCAAGCCCAAACCCACCCATCCCCACTGTGAGAAAGTAGCCTCTTTCTAGCCTTGTTACCCCCACTTTTGGCCTGTTTGTGAGTGTATGTCAGGGTGTTTTCACTGTCTCACTGGGATCCTGCTAGCCAGGACCCAGTGCTCATAGTGAAAACCCTATGTTTTCAGTATGTTTGTTATGTGTCACTGGGACCCTGCTAGTCAGGACCCCAGTGCTCATAAGTTTGTGACCTATATGTATGTGTTCCCTGTGTGATGCCTAACTGTCTCACTGAGGCTCTGCTAACCAGAACCTCAGTGGTTATGCTCTCTCTGTACAAATTGTCCCTAACAGGCTAGTGACCAATTTCACCAATTCATATTGGCATACTGGAACACCCTTATAATTCCCTAGTATATGGTACTGAGGTACCCAGGGTATTGGGGTTCTAGGAGATCCCTATGGGCTGCAGCATTTCTTTTGCCACCCATAGGGAGGTCTGAAAATTCTTACACAGGCCTGCCATTGCAGCCTGAGTGAAATAACGTCCACGTTATTTCACAGCCATTTACCACTGCACTTAAGTAACGTATAAGTCACCTAAATGTCTAACCTTTACCTGGTAAAGGTTGGGTGCTAAGTTACAAAGTGTTTGAGCACCCTGGCACTAGCCAAGGGGCTCCCACATTGTTCAGGGCAAATTCCCCAGACTTTGTGAGTGCGGGGACACCATTACACGCGTGCACTATACATATGTCACGACATATGTATAGCGTCACAATGGTAACTCCGAACATGGCCATGTAACATGTCTAAGATCATGGAATTGTCACTCCAATGCCAGAGACAATTCTATGATCCCCCGAGTCTCTAGCTCAGACCCGGGTACTGCCAAACTACCTTTCCCGGGGTTTCACTGCAGCTGCTGTTGCTGCCAACCCCTCAGACAGGTTTCTGCCCTCCTGGGTCCAGCCGGCTTGGCCAAGGAGGGCAGAACAAAGGAATTCCTCAGAGAGAGGGTGTTACACCCTCTCCCTTTGGAAAAAGGTGTTAGGGCTGGGGAGGAGTAGCCTCCCCCAGCCTCTGGAAATGCTTTCATGGGCACAGATGGTGCCCATTTCTGCATAAGCCAGTCTACACCAGTTCAGGGATCCCCCAGCCCTGCTCTAGCACGAAACTGGACAAAGGAAAGGGGAGTGACCACTCCCCTGACCTGCACCTCCCCTGGGAGGTGCCGAGGGCTCCTCCAGTGAGCTCCAGACCTCTGCCATCTTGGAAACAGAGGTGCTGCTGGCACACTGGACTGCTCTGAGTGGCCAGTGCCAGCAGGTGACATCAGAGACTCCTTCTGATAGGCTCCTCCAGGTGTTGCTAGCCTATCCTCTCTCCTAAGTAGCCAAACCTCCTTTTCTGGCTATTTAGGGTCTCTGCTTTGGGGAATTCCATAGATAACGAATGCAAGAGCTCATCAGAGTTCCTCTGCATCTCTCTCTTCACCTTCTGCCAAGGAATCGACCGCTGACTGCTCTGGAAGCCTGCAAAACTGCAACAAAGTAGCAACGACGACTACTGCGACCTTGTAACGCTGATCCGGCCGCCTTCTCTACTGTTTTCCTGGTGCTGCATGCTGTGGGGGTAGTCTGCCTCCTCTCTGCAGTAGAAGCTCCGAAGAAATCTCCCGTGGGTCGATGGAATCTTCCCCCTGCAACCGCAGGCACCAAAAGACTGCATCACCGGTCCTCTGGGTCTCCTCTCAGCACGATGAGCGAGGTCCCTTGAACTCAGCAACTCTGTCCAAGTGACTCCCACAGTCCAGTGACTCTTCAGTCCAAGTTTGGTGGAGGTAAGTCCTTGCCTCCCCACGCTAGACTGCATTGCTGGGAACTGCATGTTTTGCAGCTGCTCCGGCTCCTGTGCACTCTTCCAGGATGTCCTTTGTGCACAGCCAAGCCTGTGTCCCCGGCACTCAGTGCACGACCTCCTGAGTTGTCCTCCGGCGTCGTGGGACCCTCCTTTGTGACTTCGGGTGAGCTCCGGTTCACTCTACTTTGTAGTGCCTTTTCCAGCACTTCTACGGGTGCTGCTTGCTTCTGAGTGGGCTATTTGTCTTGCTGGACGCCCCCTCTGTCTCCTCACGCAATTGCCGACATCCTGGTCCCACCTGGGCCACAGCAGCATCCAAAAACCCTAACTGTGACCCTTGCCGCTAGCAAGGTTTGTTTGTGGTCTTTCTGCACAGAAACACCTCTGCACGACTCTTCACGACGTGGGACATCCATCCTCCAAAGGGGAAGTTTCTAGCCCTTGTCGTTCTTGCAGAATCCACAGCTTCTACCATCCGGTGGCAGCTTCTTTGCACAGCTGGCATTTCCTGGGCATCAGCCCACTCCCGACTTGATCGTGACTTGGTCCCCTTGTTCCACAGGTACTCTCGTCAGGAAATCCATCGTTGTTGCATTGCTGGTGTTGGTCTTCCTTGCAGAATTCCCCTATCACGACTTCTGTGCTCTCTGGGGAACTTAGGTGCACTTTGCACCCACTTTTCAGGGTCTTGGGGTGGGCTATTTTTCTAACCCTCACTGTTTTCTTACAGTCCCAGCAACCCTCTACAAGGTCACATAGGTTTGGGGTCCATTCGTGGTTCGCATTCCACTTCCAGAGTATATGGTTTGTGTTGCCCCTATCCCTATGTGCCCCCATTGCATTCTATTGTGACTATACATTGTTTGCACTGTTTTCTATTGCTATTACTGCATATTTTGGTATTGTGTACATATATCTTGTGTATATGTGCTATCCTCATACTGAGGGCACTCACTGAGATACTTTTGGCATATTGTCATAAAAATAAAGTACCTTTATTTTTAGTATATCTGTGTATTGTGTTTTCTTATGATATTGTGCATATGACACTAGTGGTACTGTAGGAGCTTCACTCGTCTCCTAGTTCAGCCTAAGCTGCTCTGCTAAGCTACCTTTTCTGTCAGCCTATGCTGCTAGACACCCCTCTACACTAATAAGGGATACCTGGGCCTGGTGCAAGGTGTAAGTACCTCTTGGTACCCACTACAAGCCAGTCCAGCCTCCTACATTGGTTGTGCAGCAGTGGGATAAGTACTTGCAACTACTTACCCCTTTGTCATTTTGTACTTTTCATAAGAGAAAAATATACAAAACAAGTTCAGTGTATTTACACCTAACCAAAAAGTTTTGCTTTTCTTCTCTTACTCTTTTGCTAAGTTCTGAAAAGTACCTCTGAAACTTTCAAAATGTTCTTAAAAAGTTTTTTTTCTGTCCTTTAAAAAGTTCTGAAAACTTTTTCTTTCTTTGTCTGTCCCTTAAGCCTTTTCTATTATGTCTGGTACAGGTCAAACTCTGGATCTGTCCAAGACTGCTTATGACCACCTTAGCTGGAAAGCAGCAAGGAGTCTCTGCGTTGAAAGAGGTTTAGGGGTAGGGAAGAATCCCTCTAGAGAACTATTAGTTAACATGCTCGCTGAACAAGATAAGACCTTAGTTGGCACTTCTGGTGAGAGATTAGCTGATGGTTCCCACTCTGATTCTGGGGCACACCCAGGGAAAGGGTTAGAAGGGGACCTTCCCAACCTGCCCCTTAGCAGGCCACCTAGCATAGCTGGTACTAATGTGACTTCTCATCACAGTAAGAGTGTTACTTCTCATCACAGTAGGAGTGTGACTTCTGTAGGCCAGGTTGTTAGAGTGCCATCTGTTAGGGACAGGTCTCCCTCTGTTCATTCACACCATTCTTCTGTGTCAAGGCATGCCCAACCCACCCTCCCTGAAGACAGAATGTTAGAAAGGGAACTCAATAGATTGAGAGTGGAAGAGTCCAGGCTGAAGCTTAAAAAAGCAACAGCTGGATCTAGATAGGGAAGCATTTGACTTAGAAAAAGAAAGACACAGGTTGGGGTTTGGACCCCATGGTGGCAGCAGCAGTATTCCAAATAATCATCCTGTACAAGTACATGATTCTAGGAATCTGCACAAGATAGTTCCCCCTTACAAGGAGGGGGATGACATTAACAAGTGGTTTGCTGCACTTAAAAGGGCCTGTGTTGTACAGGAGGTCCCTCAAAGGCAGTGGGCTGCTATCCTATGGCTATCTTTCAGTGGAAAGGGTAGGGATAGGCTCCTTACTGTTAAGGAAAGTGATGACAATAATTTTACAGTTCTTATGAATGCACTCCTTGATGGTTATGGCTTAACCACTGAACAGTACAGGATCAAGTTCAGAGAAACCAAAAAGAAGTCTTCACAAGACTGGGTAGACTGTGTTGACCATTCAGTGAAGGCCTTGGAGGGGTGGTTACATGGCAGTAAAGTTTCTGACTATGAAAGCCTGTATAACTTAATCCTGAGAGAGCATATTTTTAATAATCGTGTGTCGGATTTGTTGCACCAGTATCTAGTGGACTCAGATCTGACCTCTCCCCAAGAATTGGGAAAGAAGGCAGACAAATGGGTCAGAACAAGAGTGAACAGAAAAGTTCATACAGGTGGTGACAAGGATGGCAAGAAGAAAGATGGTGAGAAATCTCAGGATAAGCATGGGGACAAGGGTAAAACCAAAGATCCTTCTTCAAATCCTAAACACTCTTCAGGGGGTGGGGATAAAACAAATTCTTCCTCTTCTTCACAACCTGCACACATTAAAAAGCCTTGGTGCTTTGTGTGTATAAATAGAGGCCATTGGCCAGGGGATAAGTCCTGTCCAGGTAAACCAGCTGAGCCTACCACCACTAATACATCAAGCTCTAGTGCCCCTAGCAGTAGTGGTACTAGTGGTGGGACTGCTGGCAACAGTCAAACTAAGGGTGTAGTTGGGTTCACTTATGGGCCCATCATAGAAACTGGGGTAGTCAGTCCCAAGACAGTTTCTGTCACACCTAGTGGCATTGGCCTTGCCACACTGGCTGCTTGTCCCCTTACAATGGATAAATACAGGCAGACAGTTTCAATAAATGGTGTTGAGGCCCAGGCCTACAGGGACACAGGTGCCAGTATCACTTTGGTGACTGAAAACCTTGTGGCTCCTGAACAACACATCATTGGACAACAGTATAAGATTATTGATGTCCATAACTCCACTGAGTTTCTTCCCTTAGCTATAGTTCAGCTTAGTTGGGGTGGAGTTACTGGCCCTAAGCAGGTGGTAGTGTCACCTAGCTTACCTGTAGACTGTCTCTTAGGTAATGACCTAGAGGCCTCAGGTTGGGCTGAGGTAGAGTTTTATGCCCATGCAGCCATGCTGGGCATCCCAGAGGAATTGTTCCCTCTCATTTCTACAGAAATGAAAAAGCAAAGGAGAGAAGGCCTGAAAACTCAGGATCCCTCTCCAACAACAGGTAAAAAGGGTATCACTGTATCCCCTAACCACCCTGCCATTCAGGATACCATTCCTGTGGTGGGAGAAACCACTCCTGGGGTGGCACCTGTTCCAAGGGAATCATCAGCTGGCATAGCTGTACTCCCCGAGGTGGAAGTACCTCTCTGTGGGATAACTAACATTGGTGAGAAAAGAGCACCATTTTAGTTAATATGGAGCATCCCTCCAACCCTCCCAGAGAAACTTTAGTGCAGAACCTCTGCACTGCCTCACAACACTTAGGACAGCATCCCTGCCCTAGTGTGGAGCTCATAGGACAGCATCCCTGCCCTGCTCCAACTCAAGAGAAACAGCACCCCTGTTCTCTCTTCCAGCCGTATGGACAAAGTTTTTGCCCAGCTATGGCTTTTCTGAGACAGCATCCCTGTCTGGCATTTTCATCACTAGAAATAGGTTCAGTGGATAATTCCCACTGCTCTAAACTAAAACTTACTGATAGAAACTCTGAAAATATATCTTCACATTGTTGCTTAGCTAAAACACTTCAAACAGGGTGATTTACATCCCCACAGGGAAGTAACCATATAGTGGATGATAAAGGGAGTAACCAATCTATTGCAGAGCTACTCTCTACTTATCACCACTTAGACAATAAAGTCTCAACTGGCCAAGGTTAGCCTTATTGTCCTTCGTTTGGGGGGGGGGTTGTGGGAGAAAGTAGCCTCTTACTAGCCTGTTACCCCCACTTTTGGCCTGTTTGTGAGTGTATGTCAGGGTGTTTTCACTGTCTCACTGGGATCCTGCTAGCCAGGGCCCAGTGCTCATAGTGAAAACCCTATGTTATCAGTATGTTTGTTATTTGTCACTGGGACCCTGCTAGTCAGGACCTCAGTGCTCATAAGTTTGTGACCTATATGTATGTGCTCCCTGTGTGATGCCTAACTGTCTCACTGAGGCTTTGCTAACCAGAACCTCAGTGGTTATGCTCTCTCTGTACAAATTGTCACTAACAGGCTAGTGACCAATTTCACCAATTCATATTGGCATACTGGAACACCCTTATAATTCCCTAGTATATGGTACTGAGGAACCCAGGGTATTGGGGTTCCAGGAGATCCCTATGGGCTGCAGCATTTCTTTTGCCACCCATAGGGAGCTCTGACAATTCTTACACAGGCTTGCCATTGCAGCCTGAGTGAAATAACGTCCACGTAATTTCGCAGCCATTTACCACTGCACTTAAGTAACTTATAAGTCACCTATATGTCTAACCTTTACCTGTTAAAGGTTGGGTGCTAAGTTACTTAGTGTGTGGGCACCCTGGCACTAGCCAAGGGGCTCCCACATTGTTCAGGGCAAATTCCCCGGACTTTGTGAGTGCGGGGACACCATTACACGCGTGCACTATACATATGTCACGACATATGTATAGCGTCACAATGATAACTCCGAACATGGCCATGTAACATGTCTAAGATCATGGAATTGTCACCCCAATGCCATTCTGGCATTGGGGAGACAATTCCATGATCCCCCGAGTCTCTAGCTCAGACCCGGGTACTGCCAAACTACCTTTCCCGGGTTTTACTGCAGCTGCTGCTGCTGCCAACCCCTCAGACAGGTTTCTGCCCTCCTGGGGTCCAGCCAGGCTTGGCCCAGAAGGACAGAACAAAGGACTTCCTCAGAGAGAGGGTGTTACACCCTTTCCCTTTGGAGAAAGGTGTTAGGGCTGGGGAGGAATAGCCTCCCCCAGCCTCTGGAAATGCTTTCATGGGCACAGATGGTGCCCATTTCTGCATAAGCCAGTCTACACCGGTTCAGGGATCCCCCAGCCCTGCTCTGGCGCGAAACTGGACAAAGGAAAGGGGAGTGACCACTCCCCTGACCTGCACCTCCCCTGGGAGGTGCCCAGGGCTCCTCCAGTGTGCTCCAGACCTCTGCCATCTTGGAAACAGAGGTGCTGCTGGCACACTGGACTGCTCTGAGTGGCCAGTGCCAGCAGGTGACGTCAGAGACTCCTTCTGATAGGCTCCTCCAGGTGTTGCTAGCCTATCCTCTCTCCTAAGTAGCCAAACCTCCTTTTCTGGCTATTTAGGGTCTCTGCTTTGGGGAATTCCTTAGATAACGAATGCAAGAGCTCATTAGAGTTCCTCTGCATCTCTCTCTTCACCTTCTGCCAAGGAATCGACCGCTGACTGCTCTGGAAGCCTGCAAAACTGCAACAAAGTAGCAATGACGACTACTGCGACCTTGTAACGCTGATCCGGCCGCCTTCTCAACTGTTTTCCTGGTGGTGCATGCTGTGGGGGTAGTCTGCCTCCTCTCTGCACTAGAAGCTCCGAAAAAATCTCCCATGGGTCGACGGAATCTTCCCCCTGCAACCGCAGGCACCAAAGGACTGCATCACCGGTCCTCTGGGTCTCCTCTCAGCACGATGAGCGAGATCCCTTGAACTCAGCAACTCTGTCCAAGTGACTCCCACAGTCCAGTGACTCTTCAGTCCAAGTTTGGTGGAGGTAAGTCCTTGCCTCCCCATGCTAGACTTCATTGCTGGGAACCGCGTGTTTTGCAGCTGCTCCGGCTCCTGTGCACTCTTCCAGGATGTCCTTTGTGCACAGCCAAGCCTGTGTCCCCGGCACTCAGTGCACAACCTCCTGAGTTGTCCTCCGGCGTCGTGGGACCCTCCTTTGTGACTTCGGGTGAGCTCCGGTTCACTCTACTTTGTAGTGCCTTTTCCAGCACTTCTACGGGTGCTGCTTGCTTCTGAGTGGGCTCTTTGTCTTGCTGGACGCCCCCTCTGTCTCCTCACGCAATTGCCGACATCCTGGTCCCACCTGGGCCACAGCAGCATCCAAAAACCCTAACTGTGACCCTTGCCGCTAGCAAGGCTTGTTTGTGGTCTTTCTGCACAGAAACACCTCTGCACGACTCTTCACGACGTGGGACATCCATCCTCCAAAGGGGAAGATTCTATCCCTTGTCGTTCTTGCAGAATCCACAGCTTCTACCATCCGGTGGCAGCTTCTTTGCACCCACAGCTGGCATTTCCTGGGCATCAGCCCACTCCCGACTTGATCGTGACTCTTGGACTTGGTCCCCTTGTTCCACAGGTACTCTCGTCAGGAAATCCATCTTTGTTGCATTGTTGGTGTTGGTCTTCCTTGCAGAATTCCCCTATCACGACTTCTGTGCTCTCTGCGGAACTTACGTGCACTTTGCACCCACTTTTCAGGGTCTTGGGGTGGGCTATTTTTCTAACCCTCACTGTTTTCTTACAGTCCCAGCAACCCTCTACAAGGTCACATAGGTTTGGGGTCCATTCGTGGTTCGCATTCCACTTCCAGAGTATATGGTTTGTGCTGCCCCTATCCCTATGTGCCCCCATTGCTTTCTATTGTGACTATACATTGTTTGCACTGTTTTCTATTGCTATTACTGCATATTTTGGTATTGTGTACATATATCTTGTGTATATGTGCTATCCTCATACTGAGGGTACTCACTGAGATACTTTTGGCATATTGTCATAAAAATAAAGTACCTTTATTTTTAGTATATCTGTGTATTGTGTTTTCTTATGATATTGTGCATATGACACTAGTGGTACTGTAGGAGCTTCACTCGTCTCCTAGTTCAGCCTAAGCTGCTCCGCTAAGCTACCTTTTCTGTCAGCCTATGCTGCTAGACACCCCTCTACACTAATAAGGGATACCTGGGCCTGGTGCAAGGTGTAAGTACCTCTTGGTACCCACTACAAGCCAGTCCAGCCTCCTACATTGGTTGTGCAGCAGTGGGATAAGTACTTGCAACTACTTACCCCTTTGTCATTTTGTACTTTTCATAAGAGAAAAATATACAAAACAAGTTCAGTGTATTTACACCTAACCAAAAAGTTTTGCTTTTCTTCTCTTACTCTTTTGCTAAGTTCTGAAAAGTACCTCTGAAACTTTCAAAATGTTCTTAAAAAGTTTTTTTTCTGTCCTTTAAAAAGTTCTGAAAACTTTTTCTTTCTTTGTCTGTCCCTTAAGCCTTTTCTATTATGTCTGGTACAGGTCAAACTCTGGATCTGTCCAAGACTGCTTATGACCACCTTAGCTGGAAAGCAGCAAGGAGTCTCTGCGTTGAAAGAGGTTGAGGGGTAGGGAAGAATCCCTCTAGAGAACTATTAGTTAACATGCTCGCTGAACAAGATAAGACCTTAGTTGGCACTTCTGGTGAGAGATTAGCTGATGGTTCCCACTCTGATTCTGGGGCACACCCAGGGAAAGGGTTAGAAGGGGACCATCCCAACCTGCCCCTTAGCAGGCCACTGTTAGGGTTTGTGCACAGCAAAGAGCATGTCCCCTCTCACTGCACTAGTGGGTTCTGTAATAGCTCCCTTTTAAACTTACTATTCAAACCTTTTCTTGTTATCTCACCTTCCCCCCACCCCCTTAGGCTTCTGTGTATGTTGTTTAATGTGCTGTTTTGTTTACACATTGGGCCTTGCTTTTACCAAGGCTTCTTTAAAACACTCCTCCCTAGGCCATGTGTTAATTCAACTCATTTGCATAATAACTGAAACTCTGCACACCTTTCAAGAACATGTGCAGCATGTGAGGACCACACCCAGCCCTTCAAACCACACCCAGCTCTGCTCACCTTTCAAGAACATGTGCAGCATGTGAGGACCACACCCAGCCCTTCAAACCACACCCAGCTCTTCGAACCACACCCAGCCCTGTCTATAAAAGGCAGCCCCCGAGCCTCACCCAGTGCTTGTGCTCGTCTACCTCCCGCTTACCTGAGAACAGATCCCTCGGCGCTGGCACTCCTGCTCTCTACAGACTTTCATTGGCTTCAATGGGCGCAGCTGCTGGCTCTTCCTTCTTCTGGTTTCCGGTTCCTCCTTGCCTCAGCCTCTCTCCTACAAACAACCTGCAAAAGAGAAAGAAGACAAGGTTAGACTGATCAGTATCTCTTGCCAGCAACAAGTAAGTGCAAAACTTTTTATTACCTGAAGGAACTTTGACAACAATTTCTGGATTCGTGTGTGGGCGGTTTGAAGCAAGATACCTTCCACGAACATTGTGATTCAGGCTCTTTGTTGCAAGAATACCTTGCGGAGCTTTGTGAAACAAACATTGTTTTTTTTTTTATGGAACTTTTAAGAATCGAACAGTGGAAACCATTAACAGCAAGGCAAACAGTAAATCAAGGACTTGCACAAATTACATGCTGTATTTTGATGTAAAAGTACAGTATTTGTTTTCCAAAAGATTCTGGAGATATGGGAAAAGTGAGTCTGCTATTGGGAATTTAGGCTTTAGTTATATTAAGATGAATGTTTGATATTGGTAATTCTGATAACGGTATTTGTTTAATGTTTTAGAAGCTTTACAGTAATAGAAAGCACATCCCAGAGCAGTAACACATTCCAAACCTGGAAACTCGAGACCAGGATCCAAGAGGTACTTTTAGAAGAGAATTTCTAATAAATAAAGGGATAGTCAGGAACCCATTTAGGAATAGGTTGCACTTATCTGTTCTTTGTTTATGTTTCATTAGGCACCAGTTTCTACAGAAGTCAGAAAGGGCCACAGATTTGTGCAGCACTTCAACAGTGGAAACGCAAGAACGGTGTTGTCTCTCTTTTTTATTTTATCCACTTCCCCCCTACCCTTGAGCTTCTGTTCTTAGTGCACTGTGTTAAAAACTAGTGTGCTGGAACAAGCAGTTTCAGGGTGGGGTCGGATTGTCTTCAACCTCCATCAGAACTGAACAAGAACTCAGGTGAGCTGGGCTTTGACAGAAGCACAAGCCTTAAAAAATTTCAGTTCTGGTGGACGATGAATACCGGGGAAGAAATAGAGGGCATTGACGTCACGGATATGGCGCAGGCCCTAAATGAGGACTTGGCTCATAATGAATCAGTGTCTGGCATCTTACAACATATGCAAGAGGAAATAGAGAGATTAAAGATGGAGAATACCTCTTTAAAACAGGATTTAAGCAGGTATAAATTTAGGGGATCTCAGTGGAACACAGCTTTTACGCCTTTGTTTAAAACCACCTCAGAGACAGGGGCGCCATCAAAACATACAACTTTGCCTCCCCCAGTTGAGGTTACTGTTAATGTTCCTAATGCTGTGCCCTTAGCAGCACCTGAACGTTTTCATGGAGATAGTAACAAATTCCATGTTTTTATCCATCAATGTCAATTACACTTCGTTTGTAAGCCACAACAGTTCCCTACTGATGCTACGAAAGTGGCATTCGTCTTGTCTTATTTGGGTGGCACAGCAGCCAATTGGTCAATTCCTTTCGTGGATAGAGATGATCCCATCCTCCATAATTGGAATCAATTTAAACGTACCATGACCAGCCTTTTTGCAAAACACACTTTCATGCAGGCAAGTGATAATGAGCTTTTAAATCTTAAACAAGGTAACAAGGATTTATTGACCTATCTCACTAGTTTTAATCGTTTACTCACCGAGACACAGTGGCCAGAAGGAAAGCGTGTCTCCCTTTTTTATAAAGGTTTGAGAGACGAGTTAAAAGACGCGCTGGCTCATATCGTTGATTGGCCAGAAGACTATTCGGACTTTGTAGATTTAGTTGTGAAATTAGAACATAGACTAGGAGAAAGAAAGGGAGATAAATACAAACTGGAATCACGGTTAACTTTTATTAAACACGAGAAGAAAGACACAGATAATAAACTCCCTGAACCTGAGCCTATGCAAATAGGGACACTCAGAGGTCCACTCACATCAGAGGAAAAAGAAAGAAGGAGAAAACTTCAATTATGTTTATATTGTGGCAGGGCAGGTCACTTTGCCAGAGAATGTCCAGTAAAGCCTAAAACTCCACAAAAGGGTGCTGTTTCCTCCACCTCCTCAACTGAATCGGGAAACGATTAAGCTCGACAAGGGGAGAGGTTACTTGTTCGAGAAAACATTTTAATCAGACCTCTAATGCTGCAGCCTTCATGGTACCGCACATACCTAGACATTTCATAATTCAGGTCGTTTTAATTGTTACTACCCAAGTGAGGCATTCTCTCCCTGTCCTACTGGACTCAGGCGCGACAGGAAATTTTGTGGATAATAAGTTAGCTGAAAACTTAGGACTTCCTATGTGCCTAAAGCCTTGTCCAGAAGCAGTATGTGCAGTGGATGGGTCAGAATTGACCTCTGGATTAATCACAAAACAAACAAGTCCACTTGTTATGGTCTGTCAGAACGGGCACACAGAGGTGATTAGCTTTGATCTGATAGATACTCCTAATTTTGGTTTGATTCTCGGGGTACCCTGGTTAACAACTCATAACCCAAAAATTGACTGGGTGAATAGAACTGTTACTTTGGATTCCTCTTTCTGTAGAACCAATTGCTATCAAGAAGCAGGTACAGAACAGAGCACAGTATTACACTGTGCTAGTGTTACACAAGATGAACCAAGTCTCCCTCCTGAATATTCTGACTTTAAAGACGTCTTTGATCCAGTAAAGGCTAGTGTGTTGCCCCCACATCGGTCTTATGACTGCCGGATAGATCTTATCCCAGGGGCCCCTTTACCTAATAACAGAGTATATGCTTTGACTGACGAAGAAACCAAATACTTAAGAACCTACCTAGATGACCTACTACAGTCTGGGTTCATCCGTCATTCCACATCTCCGGTATCATCTCCACTCTTTTTTATCCCGAAGCCGGATAAATCCCTGCGCGCGTGTATCGATTATAGAGGACTAAATAAGGCTACAATAAAGAATAAATATCCTCTTCCTCTAATACCTGTGTTGTTGGATCAATTAAGACATTCTACTGTATACACTAAACTAGATCTGCGGGGAGCTTACCACCTGGTCCGAGTAAAAGAGGGGGATGAGTGGAAGACAGCTTTCAAGACAAAGTTTGGTTTATTTGAGTACACAGTAATGCCCTTTGGGTTATGTAATGCCCCTGCGGCCTTTCAGTTCTTTATAAATGAGGTCCTACACGAATTCCTGGACGTTTGTGTCATAGTATACATAGACGACATCCTCATTTACTCTAAGAACTCAGAAGAACATACCCAACATGTTCGTGCAGTATTATCAAAGTTAAAAGAAAATCATCTTTTTGCTAAGTTAGAAAAGTGTACTTTTAATGTCAGCAAGGTGGACTTTTTAGGATACTGCCTGTCACCTCAAGGAATAACTATGGATGTAAAGAAAATCAGTGCTATTGCTGATTGGCCAGAACCATCCTCTGTAAAAGATATTCAGAAATTTCTGGGTTTCGCCAATTTTTATAGGAGGTTTATTGCACATTTTGCAGACATTGCGGCCCCAATAACTACCTTGTTGCGGAAAGGGCAACGATTTCTTTGGACTGATGAGGCGGCACACGCCTTTCAACTCCTAAAACAAAAGTTCACTTCAGCCCCAATTCTGAAACATCCTGATCCTGACTTGCCCTTTTTTGTTGAAGCGGATGCTTCACAAGTAGCTTTAGGAGGAGTTCTCTCTCAACGAGATATAGTAGATGGCCAGTTACATCCTATAGCCTTCTATTCCAAAAAGTTATTACCAGCTGAACAAAATTACACTGTGGCTGAAAGGGAACTACTAGCTATCAAAGTAGCCTTTTCAGAATGGAGGCATCATTTAATGGGAGCCAAGTACCCAGTTACAATCTTTTCTGACCATAAGAACCTACAGTTTTTTGGATCACTTAAAGCACTAACACCACGTCAGATGCGCTGGTTAAATTTTTTTAGCACATTTGACTTTGTTATAACCTATAGACCAGGTGCACAACAAATTCAATCTGATGTGTTATCTAGATACGGACATACCTCAGACATGAAACAAGATAAAATAGGAGAACCCATTATTCCTCCCCAAAAGTTTTTGGCACCAGTACAACAGAAGGATTTCATCACAGATCTATATAATGCACACATGCAAATAGCACCTCAGGATTGGTTAAAGGATTCCCATAACACAATACAACGAGGTTTATTGTATCACGACAACATGCTGTTAGTGCCCACCTCTGAATTACAAACACAGGTGATAATTTGGCATCACGCCTCACCGTTGGCAGGTCATCCTGGTTGGGTAAAAACCCTGGAAAATGTGCAAAAACACTTTTGGTGGGACACTATAAGAAAGGACATTAAGCAATTTGTCACTACCTGTCCAATTTGTGCAAGACATAAATCTTCTCATAAGGCCCCTGACGGCTTGTTAATACCAATGCCAACACCCAAGCAACCTTGGCACACTGTGAGCGTAGACTTTATTGTAGGCTTACCACCTGTAAAATCCTTCACAACAGTGTTGGTTATAGTGGATTTTTTATCTAAAATGGCACATTTTGTACCATTACGGAAATTACCCACGGCGGCAGAATTTGCCGATATTTTTATAAGGGAAATTGTGCGTTTACATGGTTTGCCAAGCAAAGTGGTGTCAGATCGAGGGAGCCAGTTCAACTCTAGATTTTGGAAAAAATTATGTGAAAAACTGAAAATAGATGTGGCATTATCCACTGCTTTCCACCCAGAGACAGATGGACAGACTGAACGACTGAACCAAACCTTACTTCAAACGCTACGTTGTTTATTGGCTGATTATTCTAGTGAATGGTTGGAAGCTCTCCCTGTAGCGGAGTTTGTTTATAATAATACTGAGCATTCAGCTCTACTTTGCTCACCATTCTATTTCTTGCAGGGGTATCATCCAAGAGCTATACCCATTTTGTTAGAAGAGTCCCTGTTGCCTACAGTAACGGATAGACTAACGAGGTTAGGTGACATACAAGACAAAGCCAGGAAACATTTATTAAAGTACAAGGAAAGCATGAAAAGACAAGCAGACAAACACAGATCTGAGGCCCCAATGTATAAAATTGGTGACAAGGTATGGCTCTCCACAAAGAACCTAAACATAGAGGGATCCCGAAAGCTGCAACCACGTTTCATTGGACCCTTTATTATAACTGCCATAGTAAACCCGGTAACAGTAAAATTAGATTTACCAAAAGAATATCCAGTACATACTACATTCCATGTGTCCTTGCTTAAGCCGTACAACCCAAAAACCCGACCTGAACCACCACCTCCACCCATACCAATTAAGGGAAATCTAGAATATGAAGTGAAAAGCATAAAAGACTCAAAAAGAATTAGTGGACGTCTGTTTTATTTAGTAGAATGGAAAGGATATGATGAATCTGAGAATTCATGGGAACCAGCATCATATGTACATGCCCCACAGCTGATTAGACGGTTTTATTTAAAAAACCCAGGAAAACCCCGTCCTGTAGGAGGGCCTTTGAGGGGGGCAACTGTTAGGGTTTGTGCACAGCAAAGAGCATGTCCCCTCTCACTGCACTAGTGGGTTCTGTAATAGCTCCCTTTTAAACTTACTATTCAAACCTTTTCTTGTTATCTCACCTTCCCCCCACCCCCTTAGGCTTCTGTGTATGTTGTTTAATGTGCTGTTTTGTTTACACATTGGGCCTTGCTTTTACCAAGGCTTCTTTAAAACACTCCTCCCTAGGCCATGTGTTAATTCAACTCATTTGCATAATAACTGAAACTCTGCACACCTTTCAAGAACATGTGCAGCATGTGAGGACCACACCCAGCCCTTCAAACCACACCCAGCTCTGCTCACCTTTCAAGAACATGTGCAGCATGTGAGGACCACACCCAGCCCTTCAAACCACACCCAGCTCTTCGAACCACACCCAGCCCTGTCTATAAAAGGCAGCCCCCGAGCCTCACCCAGTGCTTGTGCTCGTCTACCTCCCGCTTACCTGAGAACAGATCCCTCGGCGCTGGCACTCCTGCTCTCTACAGACTTTCATTGGCTTCAATGGGCGCAGCTGCTGGCTCTTCCTTCTTCTGGTTTCCGGTTCCTCCTTGCCTCAGCCTCTCTCCTACAAACAACCTGCAAAAGAGAAAGAAGACAAGGTTAGACTGATCAGTATCTCTTGCCAGCAACAAGTAAGTGCAAAACTTTTTATTACCTGAAGGAACTTTGACAACAATTTCTGGATTCGTGTGTGGGCGGTTTGAAGCAAGATACCTTCCACGAACATTGTGATTCAGGCTCTTTGTTGCAAGAATACCTTGCGGAGCTTTGTGAAACAAACATTGTTTTTTTTTTTATGGAACTTTTAAGAATCGAACAGTGGAAACCATTAACAGCAAGGCAAACAGTAAATCAAGGACTTGCACAAATTACATGCTGTATTTTGATGTAAAAGTACAGTATTTGTTTTCCAAAAGATTCTGGAGATATGGGAAAAGTGAGTCTGCTATTGGGAATTTAGGCTTTAGTTATATTAAGATGAATGTTTGATATTGGTAATTCTGATAACGGTATTTGTTTAATGTTTTAGAAGCTTTACAGTAATAGAAAGCACATCCCAGAGCAGTAACACATTCCAAACCTGGAAACTCGAGACCAGGATCCAAGAGGTACTTTTAGAAGAGAATTTCTAATAAATAAAGGGATAGTCAGGAACCCATTTAGGAATAGGTTGCACTTATCTGTTCTTTGTTTATGTTTCATTAGGCACCAGTTTCTACAGAAGTCAGAAAGGGCCACAGATTTGTGCAGCACTTCAACAGTGGAAACGCAAGAACGGTGTTGTCTCTCTTTTTTATTTTATCCACTTCCCCCCTACCCTTGAGCTTCTGTTCTTAGTGCACTGTGTTAAAAACTAGTGTGCTGGAACAAGCAGTTTCAGGGTGGGGTCGGATTGTCTTCAACCTCCATCAGAACTGAACAAGAACTCAGGTGAGCTGGGCTTTGACAGCCACCTAGCATAGCTGGTACTAATGTGACTTCTCATCACAGTAAGAGTGTTACTTCTCATCACAGTAGGAGTGTGACTTCTGTAGGCCAGGTTGTTAGAGTGCCATCTGTTAGGGACAGGTCTCCCTCTGTTCATTCACACCATTCTTCTGTGTCAAGGCATGCCCAACCCACCCTCCCTGAAGACAGAATGTTAGAAAGGGAACTCAATAGATTGAGAGTGGAAGAGTCCAGGCTGAAGCTTAAAAAAGCAACAGCTGGATCTAGATAGGGAAGCATTTGACTTAGAAAAAGAAAGACAGAGGTTGGGGTTTGGACCCCATTGTGGCAGCAGCAGTATTCCAAATAATCATCCTGTACAAGTACATGATTCTAGGAATCTGCACAAGATAGTTCCCCCTTACAAGGAGGGGGATGACATTAACAAGTGGTTTGCTGCACTTAAAAGGGCCTGTGTTGTACAGGAGGTCCCTCAAAGGCAGTGGGCTGCTATCCTATGGCTATCTTTCAGTGGAAAGGGTAGGGATAGGCTCCTTACTGTTAAGGAAAGTGATGACAATAATTTTACAGTTCTTAAGAATGCACTCCTTGATGGTTATGGCTTAACCACTGAACAGTACAGGATCAAGTTCAGAGAAACCAAAAAGGAGTCTTCACAAGACTGGGTAGACTTTGTTGACCATTCAGTGAAGGCCTTGGAGGGGTGGTTACATGGCAGTAAAGTTTCTGACTATGAAAGCCTATATAACTTAATCCTGAGAGAGCATATTCTTAATAATCGTGTGTCGGATTTGTTGCACCAGTATCTAGTGGACTCAGATCTGACCTCTCCCCAAGAATTGGGAAAGAAGGCAGACAAATGGGTCAGAACAAGAGTGAACAGAAAAGTTCATACAGGTGGTGACAAGGATGGCAAGAAGAAAGATGGTGAGAAATCTCAGGATAAGCATGGGGACAAGGGTAAAACCAAAGATCCCACTTCAAATCCTAAACACTCTTCAGGGGGTGGGGATAAAACAAATTCTTCCTCTTCTTCACAACCTGCACACATTAAAAAGCCTTGGTGCTTTGTGTGTATAAATAGAGGCCATTGGCCAGGGGATAAGTCCTGTCCAGGTAAACCAGCTGAGCCTACCACCACTAATACATCAAGCTCTAGTGCCCCTAGCAGTAGTGGTACTAGTGGTGGGACTGCTGGCAACAGTCAAACTAAGGGTGTAGTTGGGTTCACTTATGGGCCCATCATAGAAACTGGGGTAGTCAGTCCCAAGACAGTTTCTGTCACACCTAGTGGCATTGGCCTTGCCACACTGGCTGCTTGTCCCCTTACAATGGATAAATACAGGCAGACAGTTTCAATAAATGGTGTTGAGGCCCAGGCCTACAGGGACACAGGTGCCAGTATCACTTTGGTGACTGAAAACCTTGTGGCTCCTGAACAACACATCATTGGACAACAATATAAGATTATTGATGTCCATAACTCCACTGAGTTTCTTCCCTTAGCTATAGTTCAGCTTAGTTGGGGTGGAGTTACTGGCCCTAAGCAGGTGGTAGTGTCACCTAGCTTACCTGTAGACTGTCTCTTAGGTAATGACCTAGAGGCCTCAGGTTGGGCTGAGGTAGAGTTGTATGCCCATGCAGCCATGCTGGGCATCCCAGAGGAATTGTTCCCTCTCATTTCTACAGAAATGAAAAAGCAAAGGAGAGAAGGCCTGAAAACTCAGGATCCCTCTCCAACAACAGGTAAAAAGGGTATCACTGTATCCCCTAACCACCCTGCCATTCAGGATACCATTCCTGTGGTGGGAGAAACCTCTCCTGGGGTGGCACCTGTTCCAAGGGAATCATCAGCTGGCATAGCTGTACTCCCCGAGGTGGAAGTACCTCTCTGTGGGATAACTAACATTGCTGAGAAAAGAGCACCATTTTAGTTAATATGGAGCATCCCTCCAACCCTCCCAGAGAAACTTTAGTGCAGAACCTCTGCACTGCCTCACAACACTTAGGACAGCATCCCTGCCCTAGTGTGGAGCTCATAGGACAGCATCCCTGCCCTGCTCCAACTCAAGAGAAACAGCATCCCTGTTCTCTCTTCCAGCCATATGGACAAAGTTTTTGCCCAGCTATGGCTTTTCTGAGACAGCATCCCTGTCTGGCATTTTCATCACTAGAAATAGGTTCAGTGGATAATTCCCACTGCTCTAAACTAAAACTTACTGATAGAAACTCTGAAAATATATCTTCACATTGTTGCTTAGCTAAAACACTTCAAACAGGGTGATTTACATCCCCACAGGGAAGTAACCATATAGTGGATGATAAAGGGAGTAACCAATCTATTGCAGAGCTACTCTCTACTTATCACCACTTAGACAATAAAGTCTCAACTGGCCAAGGTTAGCCTTATTGTCCTTCGTTTGGGGGGGGGGGGGGTTGTGGGAGAAAGTAGCCTCTTACTAGCCTGTTACCCCCACTTTTGGCCTGTTTGTGAGTGTATGTCAGGGTGTTTTCACTGTCTCACTGGGATCCTGCTAGCCAGGGCCCAGTGCTCATAGTGAAAACCCTATGTTATCAGTATGTTTGTTATTTGTCACTGGGACCCTGCTAGTCAGGACCTCAGTGCTCATAAGTTTGTGACGTATATGTATGTGCTCCCTGTGTGATGCCTAACTGTCTCACTGAGGCTTTGCTAACCAGAACCTCAGTGGTTATGCTCTCTCTGTACAAATTGTCACTAACAGGCTAGTGACCAATTTCACCAATTCATATTGGCATACTGGAACACCCTTATAATTCCCTAGTATATGGTACTGAAGTACCCAGGGTATTGGGGTTCCAGGAGATCCCTATGGGCTGAAGCATTTCTTTTGCCACCCATAGGGATCTCTGACAATTCTTACACAGGCTTGCCATTGCAGCCTGAGTGAAATAACGTCCACGTAATTTCAAAGCCATTTACCACTGCACTTAAGTAACTTATAAGTCACCTATATGTCTAACCTTTACCTGTTAAAGGTTGGGTGCTAAGTTACTTAGTGTGTGGGCACCCTGGCACTAGCCAAGGGGCTCCCACATTGTTCAGGGCAAATTCCCCGGACTTTGTGAGTGCGGGGACACCATTACACGCGTGCACTATACATATGTCACGACATATGTATAGCGTCACAATGATAACTCCGAACATGGCCATGTAACATGTCTAAGATCATGGAATTGTCACCCCAATGCCATTCTGGCATTGGGGAGACAATTCCATGATCCCCCGAGTCTCTAGCTCAGACCCGGGTACTGCCAAACTACCTTTCCCGGGGTTTCACTGCAGCTGCTGCTGCTGCCAACCCCTCAGACAGGTTTCTGCCCTCCTGGGGTCAAGCCAGGCTTGGCCCAGGAGGACAGAACAAAGGACTTCCTCAGAGAGAGGGTGTTACACCCTTTCCCTTTGGAGAAAGGTGTTAGGGCTGGGGAGGAGTAGCCTCCCCCAGCCTCTGGAAATGCTTTCATGGGCACATATGGTGCCCATTTCTGCATAAGCCAGTCTACACCGGTTCAGGGATCCCCCAGCCCTGCTCTGGCGCGAAACTGGACAAAGGAAAGGGGAGTGACCACTCCCCTGACCTGCACCTCCCCTGGGAGGTGCCCAGGGCTCCTCCAGTGTGCTCCAGACCTCTGCCATCTTGGAAACAGAGGTGCTGCTGGCACACTGGACTGCTCTGAGTGGCCAGTGCCAGCAGGTGACGTCAGAGACTCCTTCTGATAGGCTCCTCCAGGTGTTGCTAGCCTATCCTCTCTCCTAAGTAGCCAAACCTCCTTTTCTGGCTATTTAGGGTCTCTGCTTTGGGGAATTCCATAGATAACGAATGCAAGAGCTCATCAGAGTTCCACTGCATCTCTCTCTTCACCTTTTGCCAAGGAATCGACCGCTGACTGCTCTGGAAGCCTGCAAAACTGCAACAAAGTAGCAATGACGACTACTGCGACCTTGTAACGCTGATCCGGCGGCCTTCTCAACTGTTTTCCTGGTGGTGCATGCTGTGGGGGTAGTCTGCCTCCTCTCTGCACTAGAAGCTCCGAAAAAATCTCCCGTGGGTCGACGGAATCTTCCCCCTGCAACCGCAGGCACCAAAGGACTGCATCACCGGTCCTCTGGGTCTCCTCTCAGCACGATGAGCGAGATCCCTTGAACTCAGCAACTCTGTCCAAGTGACTCCCACAGTCCAGTGACTCTTCAGTCCAAGTTTGGTGGAGGTAAGTCCTTGCCTCCCCACGCTAGACTTCATTGCTGGGAACCGCGTGTTTTGCAGCTGCTCCGGCTCCTGTGCACTCTTCCAGGATGTCCTTTGTGCACAGCCAAGCCTGTGTCCCCGGCACTCAGTGCACGACCTCCTGAGTTGTCCTCCGGCGTCGTGGGACCCTCCTTTGTGACTTCGGGTGAGCTCCGGTTCACTCTACTTTGTAGTGCCTTTTCCAGCACTTCTACGGGTGCTGCTTGCTTCTGAGTGGGCTCTTTGTCTTGCTGGACGCCCCCTCTGTCTCCTCACGCAATTGCCGACATCCTGGTCCCACCTGGGCCACAGCAGCATCCAAAAACCCTAACTGTGACCCTTGCCGCTAGCAAGGCTTGTTTGTGGTCTTTCTGCACAGAAACACCTCTGCACGACTCTTCACGACGTGGGACATCCATCCTTCAAAGGAGAAGTTTCTATCCCTTGTCGTTCTTGCAGCATCCACAGCTTCTACCATCCGGTGGCAGCTTCTTTGCACCCACAGCTGGCATTTCCTGGGCATCTGCCCACTCCCGACTTGATCGTGACTCTTGGACTTGGTCCCCTTGTTCCACAGGTACTCTCCTCAGGAAATCCATAGTTGTTGCATTGCTGGTGTTGGTCTTCCTTGCAGAATTCCCCTATCACGACTTCTGTGCTCTCTGGGGAACTTAGGTGCACTTTGCACCCACTTTTCAGGGTCTTGGGGTGGGCTATTTTTCTAACCCTCACTGTTTTCTTACAGTCCCAGCGACCCTCTACAAGGTCACATAGGTTTGGGGTCCATTCGTGGTTCGCATTCCACTTCTAGAGTATATGGTTTGTGTTGCCCCTATCCCTATGTGCCCCCATTGCATTCTATTGTGACTATACATTGTTTGCACTGTTTTCTATTGCTATTACTGCATATTTTGGTATTGTGTACATATATCTTGTGTATATTTGCTATCCTCATACTGAGGGTACTCACTGAGATACTTTTGGCATATTGTCATAAAAATAAAGTACCTTTATTTTTAGTA
Source organism: Pleurodeles waltl (assembly GCF_031143425.1). Lineage (NCBI taxonomy): Eukaryota > Metazoa > Chordata > Amphibia > Caudata > Salamandridae > Pleurodeles > Pleurodeles waltl. Next base: position 707,304,576 of record NC_090449.1, on the reverse strand, counting down.
TATCTGTGTATTGTGTTTTCTTATGATATTGTGTATATGACACTAGTGGTACTGTAGGAGCTTCACTCGTCTCCTAGTTCAGCCTAAGCTGCTCTGCTAAGCTACCTTTTCTATCAGCCTATGCTGCTAGACACCCCTTTACACTAATAAGGGATACCTGGGCCTAGTGCAAGGTGTAAGTACCTCTTGGTACCCACTACAAGCCAGTCCAGCCTCCTACACCCACCAATCCCAAATCTGACCCTACCCCAGTCAAGGATAAGCCTTGAGGTGCCTCCTTGCCCACTTGATGCCCCTCCCTGTGGAGGTTCCCTGGCAGTGATTGGAGTCAAGATTGGGCACAGTAATGTGCATGAACTCATGTGGACTGATCAATGACCTTTGTTCTTAAGTATTTGAAATCAATATTCCCAAGTTGCTATTTTGTTAAGTACACATTTGTCCTGCAATTACTTTTCTACCTTTATTTTGTTCCTGAGTAACATGTGTTGTATGCCTACAGTTGTGTGTGTTTCACCCTGATTGCTAATCCATTGCTGTTGTTTGCAGTAACTGACTTTGTGAGTATTGCTTGTGTCACCCAAGATTTGAGTAGATGTACACTGTACGGATATTTGTTTGTTAATCCAATTGGTGCATCATTGCATTGTGTTCTGTTTGCTATTGCAAGTATTTCATCTTGTGATGGCCAATGTCAGCATGTGTAGTGTTAGACTTGTACCCCTGCTATGGATTGTGCATTTGTCTCATGTGTGGAAGCTAGAGTTTTGTTTCTCCACACATGGAGGGTGTTCAATTGTGCCAGCTTCCTTTGCATTTGACTGACCATGTGTCCATTTTGTTGTGGGTACCTTGCAGCTACTTCATCTAGATGTATGGCCATGCTGTTGCTGTTGTATATGCTTTCTTGACTTGAACTTATTCATTGTACAGATAGGCATGTCACTAGGCTCCTATTTTGTTTATCCCTCAGATACATACAGGGCCAGTTCCTGTGCAACTGTTGTTTTGGGGGCATGTGCAAAGTGTAATATGTCCCAGTGCAGCATCCTTCCATGAGGGCTCTTGATGCCCCTGTCCCTATTGTGCAGGTATTGTTTGAATTATGAGATTTGTATATTTGTCTCACAAAATAATGTGCATTCCATTGACCTTCCATTGTGTTGCAATGTGGGTGATGTGTGGGTCCATTGCAGGGCTGTTTCATCGGATGGGTATTTGTGTTCCATGACACATCCATAGATATGTGTCTTCAATCTGATGACAGCCCATGGCATGTGTGCAATGTGAGGGTGTCATTTGAATTATGTGTGACGTTTCTGTGGTGTTGCTGTTGTGTGACAAAATGTTCTGTACACTTCACTGTCCCTGTGCCTAAGATGAGCAGATGTGTGTTATCGTGGAGTATGGCTGTGCAATGTCAGTGACCTGCCCAAAGGGGGCATTTAGTGACTGTGAATGCGTCACTCTTTGTTAATGACTCTGACCCAGGACACAATGACATGTGTACTTGGTGCCTGTAGCGTAAGCCCCATTTTGTGTGACTGACGGCATAACGATCTGTTGTTAAGCCTCTTGACACAGGTAGGTGTGTGTTCTTACCATTGGTTGAGTCCATGGTGGCATGGTTTTTGGTCTCCATGGATGAGCAGCGGCAGCACTTGTGTTATCGGCTACATAGCGGCACAGGTCGTGCAACGCCTGTGCAGGTGACTTCCTTCCTTTATGCTCTCCATTTCCACATGCTGGGATTTGGTGGTTGGACTGCCATGGTCACATTGGCAGTGCGCAACATCATAATATGTCCTGTAGAAACATTGGAATCGTCTACCTGTTTGTCCTGCCTCGCCACTGTGGCGGTCGTTGCTGCCTGGAGGTCACGGCAGGACTGTGGTGGTCTTGTCTTTCTTTTATGGGCCTGTCAGCATTGTAAAACAGTGGTCCAAACACCAATCCGATGACTGTTGGACCACTGACGCCACCATGACGGTGCACAGACTACCAAACCAAACTCATAATGAGGTCCTTAGTCATTTTATGGAGCTCAAAATCCTTTAGTATGGCAAGCCTAAAGCTTTATCTGACAAAGTTATACTGAAATTAGACACCTGGTCCCATGGGAGCTCAGAGGCTTTGGAAAGCAAAAAATTTTTTTTTAGAATATCTGGAGCATCTCCTCTGAGTCACTTCTAAGGATCCCAGAACCACAGGGACAATACTCAGGGACTAGGACTCACTTCAGCAGAGGCCACCAGCAGAGTCCAGACCTGTTCCAGTTGCTACTGTTGAGCTTGACACCTCAGGAACAAGGTGTCTTGCAGCTTGTTGTGTACCTGTACCACACAGAAGTCCAGCCAACTGAGACTTGGAGTCAACTCCTTTGTCCTATATACAAGTAGGAGCAGGTCCAGTCATTCAGGTCTTCTCATAGGTTTCAGACAGCAGATTCAATAAGCTTCTGTTCTTCCAAGGTTCCAAGCATGTTCTGGGGAGCTGGCGAAAAGCTCCCTTTTTGTATAGTTCAGTAGCCTTTGAGTGGGGTGACTGCTGCAAATAGCCTAACCAATGGGTACAGGTTTCTTGGGGCAGCCATACTCACTTTTACAGCACATTCTGTTACCTTATTGAAAACGAACTCAGAGTGCACTATTTTGGGGGAAATCCATGATGACACAAGTCTTCTGCCCTTAGAAGGAGCATGTGTGCCAGATGTAGTGTTTTGTGGAAAAGAGCAGTGCCCTCCTCCTAAGCTATACCAAACTGGGCTGGGACCCAATCCCCTCCTACTGGGATGAAGCAAGGCTGACTACCATATGTCACAAGATCAAATAGTTTTTCTCCCTCCAAGAACTCTCTCTACACTAAACTACGAATGAGCTGGCCTCACCCTTGCCCCTTTGAAGCAAATTAAAATCCTTAATTTTGCCTAGGCTGATGTCACTTGCTGCTCATCCTCTCACCTGTCTAAGCCACTGTCTGTTCTATGTGAGCAATGTTTATACCATAATAAGGTCAAGCACTGACAGAGGCAGCTGCTGACAGGTTATTGCTAATTAGCCTCAAGGACCTTCAGGCAGGACAAAGGTAACTTTCTAAAAGTTATGTTTCCTTTACAAATCCAATTGAAAGATTTGAATTGAATTTTTAATAAATATTAAAAATCAGTGATCGAACCGTATCTTCAGCTTGTTCCAAAACTGAGATAGAAAAATGAATAGTGTGATCTGAGTTGTAGTTTTCCTTACAGGACAGCCAGAGCCTTCCACAGGAATGATAGCTTGGAAGGGAAAAAAGTAAGGCTGCAACCAGATGATTGGGTTATCAGCATGGTGACTTGTGAGAGGGTGAGGGGAAACATTCTTTTAAGGTTACCATTGTATGATAATATGCCTTCACTATGCCACCTTCAGCAAGACATACTTTGGAGTCATCATTGGTATTCAGGGTTGTATTGTGTGTAGGTGTTTGTGTAGAAGGCCAGAATGCAGAGTAATATCTACTCTAGATTAATCTATCCATGCAGATATTTATCTGGCTGCTGCTGGATAGCGTTTAAAGGAGATTATCATTTTTTGTGTACCTCTCTTTTGAAAATAACTATGAGACTCATTTTTGTAATTCTGCATGTTAGATCTATGAACAGGTTAATGTGGTTATAAATTAAGACAGTGCACATAACATGCAGAATATATTACAAGTACGAAAAATAAGGAAAAGCACAGTGAAATTAATGAATACCTCTGTAGCATGACTGACATGAATCCATAATATATTTATCTGTTTACCACACCTTCCTAGGCGTATGAGAGTTTTCCAGTCGATGAGATGAAACTATACACTGTAGCCTCCAAGCTATGATTTGTAATGGTCTATTTATATTTACAAATGGCACTTTAAAAACTGAATAAAACAGTTTTAAAACACTAACACAGTATAAAAAAGTAGGCTCCCTCTTCCTCGGCCAAGCAACACTACTCATAGGGCTAATAGGCAAATTATATGATGCCTACTCTCCTGTCTGACATGAAAGACACTGTCACAGGAAAATAAAATTGTAAAATATAATGAAAACGAGGTGTAGCTGATTGTTATTCAATCAATCCATCAAATTAATTTCAGGAATTATAATGTAACATGTAAATCCTTGTTCATACTCTAGCTATAGATAAAACTGATAGCGACCTAACAAGATGCATCTTTTGCATTCATATCTAGCTTCTTGTGCAATCTGAAGATTTGAGTATGTACAGGGTTTCATGTGCCTCTGATGATCCCGTTTTTAATAACGCACTGGCTATAATACAATGATATATACTTGGTGGAAAGGGTCTCTGCCATGACTCATTTTGTGGGTAAACTAAAGTTATAAAATTGCATGTTGCCTCTGTTAACCTGATCAAATTAAAAGTAATGTTTGCAATCAATTGACACGACTGTAGACTAACCTAAACCATAATATGTAATAATTAAATAAAATATAATATCTGCAAGTTACTGGCAACACTCCTAACACATTTCCTTAATCTGGACAAAAACCAGACGCTCAAATTTAGCGCGGGCTTTCAACTAGACGCTTTGCGGAATGTTCCATTTCAGTTATCTGAAGTTTACATATACAAAGGTAGTAAGAAGCAGTCTGTTTTCACACAGGAAGTGTAATCTTTAGGCAGGGTCCAACAATACACCCTCAGTCGCATTGCAAAATATGAAACACTCCAGTACCCTTGGTACAGTTTATTTTAACACATATTCAACGGCTCCTGAAAGCGTTTTTAAGTGGGTCGTAATTGTTGTGGTTGTCTAGGGACAGACTTGAGGCTCAAGTCTTGTGATACATCTTAGCTGGATTCTATAAGTACGAAAATTAAAATCATCCCACAAATGCTTTCCACACTGATCATATGCAAAGCATATGCATGCTATCTGCATGATACAATAATAAATACATTCTCAGATTTTCATGTTTCCCCAGAATTTGTCAATTTACAAAGGGTGGAAAAACAGACCATTAGTTTGCTCTCCTATGTTACAACTGTGGATATGTTTGTGCAAAAAAACAGGTGACAAAAGTCAAACAGCGGCAAAGCCTAATTTTCGGATACCCTCTATGAAATTGATGCAAATATTTTTCGCATACTGAAAGTATTTATTAACGGTACTGTCTCAACTGCAAAAATTGGCTATAGAGAAGATTGTCAGACAAGCTTTGTGCATGCAAATGCTTAGAATGTAAACATAAATGCTTGCGATCAGTTGGCTTAATGTACAAAGGGGTAAAGTATGCACTGTTATGTGCAAGACTCATATCTGAAGAAGCATTTTATATTTATTGTAATTTTAAGTAAATTTTAAGTAAACCTTAAGTTGAAAGTTCAGCTATTGCGTCAGACAAAGAGCATTTAGAAGGACGTTGTCACGTCTTTCCCCTGACAGAGTAAACGATATAGGGGCAAAGGAACATGCAAATGCTGTTACCTTGTCCTTGAGAGAGTAGTCATTGTAGTCTGAGTGCTGGAGATAGATGTAGGGACTTTTTAAGATTATGCATGTGTCTCAAAACATGATGTAATGTCAATTGCTTTGTCTTCTAGAACAGTGGTTTATAATGTGTCTACTTCATGTGTAACCAAATCTTATTTGATAAATCAAATTAATTTGCCTTCTATGAAATCATATTCCTCAAGTTATGTGTAAAAGAGTTTTGTCGCTATTTCTATTATATTATTAAGTGCCTAAGATAGCAATTTCTCACCCTTTGTTTGCTGGTCTAATTTTCATTCCCATGTTCTTGCTTAGGGCGTGCATCACCTGAAATGTGACTGGTGTGGTACTAAGTCTACTACGGCCCCTTTCTTTTCTGATCTTTTACAATCCACTAGTATATTGTTTTTGAACATACTTTTGTTGCTTTGTTAGATGACAGGGGTAAAAAGGTGGTTTTGTTTTAAAGACCTGGTGATGCTGCTTCGTTTGCAAAAATTCTTTAGTCACATGTTTCTAAGATATTGTAAAGTCTTTTCTGTATGTTATTTGGGTTTGTGACCTATCAGGGACAAACAACAGCCTTTTACTTAAGTTAATCTTCTCAACACCAAACACAGCTTTATGGCTAAAAAGATGTGTCTGCAGAACCAGTTTCAATTCTAAGCAGATCATCTTTTTAATCGCCAGTGCAAGATAACAACATCGCTGAACCTTGATTAGACAATGCATTGCAGTAACTCCTATTTATATGAAGGCAACTTACTTTGTACTGGTTCAAACCCAAAAAGCCAGTCTCATTAAAATAATGCATTGAAGTTTCACAGCTCCCTTCTTAAAATTTCTTAAGTGTGACACTTCCAAATATATTCATTTCAAAAACAAGAATTCTACTTCTGACACCAGATTTCATGTTAGATAATGCCATTATTTTGCCTTCAAATATATAAATGATGTTTTTCATTCACTTAAAAGCATATACCCTACTGAATCAAGTTATGCAGAGAGGAATAAAGGTAAATATATTGACAGAGGAGTGTTCTTCTTCATCAGATTTTAATGTTGTGTAGGGGAGTCTTAAAATTACTTTCCAGTAGCCAATTTTAGCAGGTTTCTTTAGATTCAATTTCATATTGTCAACCATTTCGACTGTTTATTTATTTTAAAAGGATAAAGGGGGCAAATTCTGCTCAGAAGAGACTAATAATTTCATTAGGAGATAAATAAAATGAATTAGATAACATACTTTAATACTACCCCTGCACTTTCTTCTCACTACTAACCTAGGGGTGTGTGAAGAATTCCACTCCGCCTGTGGAATTTGCAGAGTTTTCCCCACTCTGTGTGGAGTGCGGAGTTCAAGAAAACTCTGCAAAGTTCTGTGGAGTGGAGTTTTTTCTCTCGTTCGCCAATGATAAGTTGGCATGAACAAGAGAAATCGCTAAGTTGGCAAGCAAGATTTCTGAATGCGAGTGGTGGCAGTAGGCCTCAACCTCTTGCAACGAAAAAGGTGCCGCTCGCATTGAGGAAGCAGCCACTGCAGTAGAAAATTTACTCGAGTGACAGAAAGAAGCGAGCCCCTTCTGGTGCTCCGCCTGATGCCATTTGTGGTGACTTTATAGTGCAGGAGAAACTCCTGGTGCTGAAAATCAGTGCGAACTCCAAACTCCAGCAAACTCCACCGCTCGCAGAACTCCACATAGCGCCACAGAGTTTTTTTTGGTGCTTTGGGGAGTTCTGTGTACCAGAGCTCTGCAAACTTCATCCAGGCCTATACTACCCCAGGTTTTTGTCCTAAGACAACACTGCAAAGATTGTGTGAGGTTTGATCTGATTTTATGCCTGCTCACCCAATATATATAGTGATAAAGACATGTCATAACAATATTCACAGACCCACAACATACTTGAATGGTGCAATGTGGTTATATTTGTTAACTGCAGTCATCTCTCCTATGATAGGTACCAGTGAACCTATAGGATCATCATGTCAGGTGAGTAAATTTTTGTGGATGTAGTTTGAGGTTTGCCTGGCAGGATATGTACGTCACTAAAAAAAAAAACAGTACCTCACTTCTGCTGTAGTAGTGAAGGTAACTGATTAGCAGTGATGTGCTTTCCAGCTGCTAAGGACTGTAAATAGACTAGGTCTGCCTAGTGTCTATGCCTGGCAAGCACACTCAACTGTGGCTTTGCTTTGAAATTTGTGATCAACTTTGTAGGCGTCCTTCACTTGCTTTTTCATGGTAAACCTTTTATGTGATGTGGGATTAGAATGGACCAATCACCAACCTAAGGGGACTGTATTCCCAAAGAACTACCTGCAAGCCCAATTTTAGGCTTTTCTGCCTTACTTTTCACAGTTCCAACACCTGAAAATCTTAGGTATTAGTCAAATCAAGATTTTGAGATTGCTTAGAAGATTTCTGAGAGGCTCTAGTGTGTATTGCGTTCCCTGTGGGCTTCTGCACAGTGAACCATCTGGATCATCCTCCTCATCATCAAAGTACTGCCTGATTCTGGACCTGTTGACCTGTAGCTTCAATTATACCATCCTATATGAAATGTATATTTAAGGGACCAGAAGACTCTAACATGACTACTGAGACACTTCATTTCACCTCCACCAACCTCCCAACAAACTCTGCTCTGCATACCTCGGCCTCGCAACAATACCTTGAATACACCACTGTTTCACAAGAGGACGCTCCTTCTCCCACCTCGCTGCCAAGGCCTGGAATGCTCTCCACCTCTATACCGCATCATTGCTGACCCACTTCAGGAAGGGGCTGAAAACCTGCCTCTTCAAATAACCCCTACAGCAAGTGACTGGATACCTCTTGGGCAACAAGCCATGCTATAGAAATACCGACTGATTGATTGACTAATAGGTACTTGTTCTTCTCTGGGCAGGTTGCATTTTTTATATTCTATGCTTTAATAAGATTTATGTGGTTCTTACTGGTTACTGATCACAAATATTAATTTGGGAGTTACTGGGACTGACAAAGGTAATTTCAGCCACACAAATACTTTGAGGGTGAAAATATCTCTATTAAGTTAGGCCAGGAATTCAGAAAAGGTTTTCTGGCTCACACAAATGGGCTTACTACTGTGCATTTCTTTATCATGGTTATGGTGAAATATGCAGGAGTAAATCACACTATGACCCTCATTACGAGGCCGCTCGCCAAACTTGTACCGCCATCAGACTGCTAGTGCGACAAGAACACAGCCAGCCCTATTACGAGTTCACCGCAGGGCCGGTGGGTGGAAACAGCATTTCCGCCCACCCGCCCTGCGGTGAACAGGGCCTTAACATTGACACCAGCTCGTAATCGAGCAAGCAGAAATGTGGCAGTGCAGTGGGTGCAGCAGCACCTGTCATGCTTTTCACTGCCCGAAATTCGGGCAGTAGAAAGCACGATGGGGCTGTCAATGGGGGCCCCTGCACTACCCATGTCAGGTGCACGGGCAGTGCAGGGACCCCCATTGGGTCCCTGGCACCCCCTTTCTATCAGCCTTTGAATGGTGGGGCTACTGCCATGCTAAGGCTGGCAGAAAGGGGACTTCTAATCCCCAGAGCAGTGCTACAAGCAGCACTGCCCTGGCGGATTGAGACCATCGAAACCACTAGGCTGTCAGCAACCTGGTGGTATTGGCGGTCCAACCGTCATAATGTGGAGGCCGGACCGCCGCCAAAGCAAGGACCTCCCCGCAGACCTGGAAGTTTCATGACCTTCAGGGTTGGAATGAGGCCCTTAGTGTCTGAGAAGTGGGTTTGCAAGTTTGTTGAACATCCAGAAACATTTACATTTGTTGTCACTGATAAGCTGTAATCTAGACCTCTACCACTCTGGAAATAGACAGAAAATTACTTCAGCCACAGACTGAAGTAGCTCCACTTCAAGGTTAGGAATAAAAACAGATCACCCTGGCTCATAATTAGGACCCAAGAGACAATTTAACATCAGAGATTAAGTTTATCAGCACAAATATTGACACATTTTCACATTTGGCTGAGTTTGTAATAAATTTCCTCACCCCTTATCCAGAGTTCACTACAGTCCTGAAAAAGCGCACAATATTGATAGATAAGTTGAAACATGCACATTCCATTATCATAATGCCTACCACAGTCTGACAAAATTAAAAAAATATGTACTTACCTGTAAAGCAACGTAGGCATGGATTAATGGATCCATGCCTATGTTCTAAGAAAACTCCAGATAAGAAAACCCTACTTGACTTATTATATTATAAATCTCATTTATATAGAGAGGCATGGCCTAGCAAGATGGCCTACTAGACGTGCCTGAGAGCCTCTCCCGTCCTGATCATTAGAATCCTGTGAAATCCTGCCTTGTCCAGTGCACCTGACCTCCATCCCGGAACATGATGTCAGCAGCGACTTACAACCTCTGAGCGGACCCCAAAATCAACAGCTCCATGGCCTGTTGGTGGATTCCTGGACCTACCTGCGAGCTCGAGGATCACGGCTACCTGGTCCTGGCACCGGACTTGGCTGACACTTTGAACCTGGAGGGTTGGTAGCTGTTCTGTTCTGCATTCTGCTTGAGGCAGCGCTGCATATTATTTCCTGTTTTTAGCCCCCCCTACTGCCCACAATAGAGGAAGCAGTCACAGGAGTCTGACTTCAAGATGGAGGGCCGGTGCTGAGATATGCCCAAAAGAGAGCCTCCACGTCCCAGAGGGGAGCACTGTGCGGTGTGGCTGGAGGTGCTTCCTGCCACTGAGGAATTTGGGCAGGAACAGCCTGCAAGATTTAATAATGTTCCATATGAAACTGACCAGCGGGAATGGGTACAGTGATTGCAACTCCTGGGCCCCCGCCCATAGAGCATGTTTTAATAAAATGATTGCCCATTGCTCTAGCCTGTATATAATTGGCTTTTATTGGTTTCCTGGAGGTAGAGTTGCACACCTTCCAAGGAATTGAGCCTGGGGGCGGGGAGTGCCCCAGTGTGCCCTGCGGCCTCATGCTAAGATGTTAGGTGCCTCCTCCATGCTTTGCCTCATCAGAAAAGGCTTAATGAAAAACTGTAATGACAGTTCCACTGCCAGTAGGAAAGTTTGGAATCCCCTAACCTAGTAAGTGCTGCACCTAAATTGGGAACACAAAACGGTGGGGAAACACTGACCCCGCAACTCACCAAGCACACTGTTGTTCAGTCCGGGATGGGCCTAGCTGGGCCCACAATGATTATACTCTGTCTAAAATTCTGCAAAGTTTGCCCAACAGGGTCACCTACCATATCTCTGCAATGGTGAAGGATAAGGCCCTAAAAGGAGGGCAGGCAAACAAGATTGTTTAATGCACAGTCCCTGGTCCTGCCCACCAGTCAGCAGGCCGGAATGCTTAAATGAAGCCAAGCCGAGACACTTCTGAAATCCTTGCTGCCATCCAGATTTCACGCATAGCCCTAGAAAATAAGGTTGATTTCCTGGCTATGGATATCAATCATTTACGTCTGGATTTGCACAAAGTGGGCAATCGGGTCACCGGTGAAGAAAAGGAGATCACAGCCCTGCAACGTAACCTCACCGAATTACTGAAAGAGATTGATACCCTGAAAGCCAACCTGTCGCAACTAGAGCATCAACTTGAAGATGCCAAGAGTTGATCTTGTAGGAATAATCTTTGTTTCCTAGGGTTTCCTGAGTGGTAGGAGAGCCCAACTGCAGATCTTTTCCTGGAAGACTGAATCACCAACGTGCTCCGACTGAAAAGGCTTTCAAAAGTTTTCTCAATAGAACATACACATAGAGCACTGATGCCACAACCCTGCACAGGGGGCCCCACCTACAGTGCTCACTGCATGATTTTTTAATTTTAGAGACAGAGACACTATCCCACAGCATGTGCGAGCACACGGTCCCCCGCGCTACAGGGACACACTGATTCAAATCTTTCCTGACTACATGAGAAAAGTGCAGGAACGCCGTAAAACATTCCTGGATATTAAGCGACTGCTCCTTTACCATAATATTCAATTCAGTCTCCTTTTCCTGGCTAAATTATGCATACAGTGAGGGCAAGGCACTTCTCTATAAAACAGTAGAAGAATCCTTGGTCTGGATGGAATCTATGGGCATGGGCCGCGATGAACATTCAACAGCATGGAAGGAAGAGAGACGACGAAGGCTGTTCTGCTACAGTCGGCAACGTGGAGCTTCTGCTAACCAGTTGAAATTGGGGCTCACCCCGAAACTGGATCATATCCTAGTCAGCCCAAATGGCACACTGCAGACCGAACCTGCACCTTTAGCTACACAGAACTCCTATTCTCCCCTCTGCCTAGTGCAAGAGACACAGGATAGAAGTCCTACATAGGCTGGACACCCACAGATTATTCATTGTAGAATGAGGCGGTGATCCCTTGATTCCTAGAGGTGGCTTGAGGGCTCAAACAGCTGCAGACTTTGCCTAATTTTAGGGGGGTAGTGTAAGCTGTTTTTGGCTCCCCCTTCTTTTAATATAGAGCGATAATGACACTACAGGATGGGATGGTCTAGAGGCTGGCCTGAGTGTTTAATGGGATGGGTGGGCATATGGGGCGAACTCTGCTACTTCTTGACTGCTGGTTGTGCCGGGAGGGATTAAAGGGAACTGCCCATGGGAGGGAAGGGGATTTCAAGTTTTACAGTTTCTGTTTACATTTCATGATGTCTGTTCTTTTAATGGTGTACATGTTTTTATGAGACCGGGATGCTTCTAGGCACTGACACTTTAAGAAACTGCAGCATGTTCTACTTTGTGCACAACTTTCTGATAGCCACCTCTTTTATGATTGCCTTACTGGTACATGGGTACCCAATATAAATTGCTATCTTGGACTATTAGAGAATCAAATAACCCTGTAAAACATAATAGGGATTATGCTTACCTCCGCGGATATAGTATAGAAGTAGCATGCCTGCAGAAGACAAACGTATGGGGAGACTGCATGAAGTAGTTAAGAAAACAATGGAGAGGATCCATTTATGCTGCTTACTGCTCTGGGTATGCCCGGGGCACTCATCTGGGTGGCACCAGGGAACACCTTTAGACACATCCAAACTATTGTGGACGCAAAAGGGAGGTATGTCTTGTTTGAGGGCATGCTGGATGCGCATGAGATCTTCCTGATTAACATATATGTGCTGCAAGGTAGACAATGGCGACTTCATGAGAAAGGTGCTAATAACCATTGAAATATCCCCTATGGTGGAGGCTATAATGGCTGGTGACCTTAATTGTGTGTTGGATGGATAGAGAGACCAGTTGCCTCCATGACAAGACACTGAAACCCACATGACATCTGCCCTTAGACACTCCCTCACTACCCTGTCTCTTGTGGACATATGGCACGTACGGAACCCACACACAATTACTTACTTTTGCTATACACCTGTGGTGGCAACAAATAGCTATTTGGATTATTTTTTGTTCACACTAACTTAGCTCACAGAGTAGTAAAAATACAGGGGAAACATCCTTTTTTACGACTTTTTTTTTACGAAGGTCGTGGTTAACGAAAGCGCAACAACGCTTTTTTTAACCTCGACTTCGGTTTTTTGTGCCTTAACTACGTATGTTCTGAACAACGAACATGTGGTTAAGGTACAAAGAAGGGACTTGGCGAAGGTAAGTGGTGGGTTTAGGTTTTGGGGAGGGGGTGGGGGGTCAGGGGGTTTTAGGTTTTGGGGTGGGGTTGGGGGGGTGGGGCGTTTTTGGTTTTGGGGAGTGGGTGGGGGGTCAGGGGGTTTTAGGTTTTGGGGTGGGGTTGGGGGGGTGGGGCGTTTTTGGTTTTGGGGAGTGGGTGGGGGGTCAGGGGGTTTTAGGTTTTGGGGTGGGGTTGGGGGGGTGGGGCGTTTTTGGTTTTGGGGAGTTGGTGGGGGGTCAGGGGGTTTTAGGTTTTAGGGTGGGGTTGGGGGGTGGGGCGTTTTTGGTTTTGGGGAGTGGGTGGGGGGTCAGGGGGTTTTAGGTTTTGGGATGGGGTTGGGGGGGTGGGGCGTTTTTGGTTTTGGGGAGTGGGTGGGGGGTCAGGGGGTTTTAGGTTTTGGGGTGGGGTTGGGGGGGTGGGGCGTTTTTGATTTTGGGGAGTGGGTGGGGGGTCAAGGGGTTTTAGGTTTGGGTGGGGTTGGGGGGGTGGGGCGTTTTTGGTTTTGGGGAGTGGGTGGGGGGTCAGGGGGTTTTAGGTTTTGGGGTGGGGTTGTGGGCGTGGGGTGAGGGATGTAGGGTGAATGGTGCCTATTGCTAATGATTTTATCAGGAATGCCTTTACAACGAAATATCGTTGTTAAGGCATTCGTGGTAAAACCATTAGTAGTAGCAACGAGGTCGGTGTTCCGACCTCGTTGTTAAGGCAGTAGTTTTTTTTGCAGTCGTTGTTTCGTCGTATATTCAAAATACAGTGTTTGGGTCAATATATTTTGGATTGCTTACCATTGCTGTTGACATACACTTTGGAGCAGCAGATGCCCTCGATACCTCTTTGGCATCTACATGCAGACTCACTAACTGACCAGGTCTTAAGGCACATACTGACAGAAGCCCTCTTCTAATATTTCGCTACTGGCCGGTGTAATACACATAGTAAGGCAACAGAATGAGATGCTACGAAGGCAGTGGTTCGCGGAGTGTGCTTAAATGCTACAGTCAACATACGCTGCACTGTAGACTTGACACATGCAGAAATAGAATTGGAAGCTCTGAAAATGGCACTACTGACTAACCTCGAGTGCTTGGGTGCCTGGGACAGAACGCAACATAAAATTTGTGAGACTTGGACTAACTTAAAAAGTACATAGGAAGCGTGGGACACTGACACTGGTATATAGAGGGTGACAAAGCAGAGCAGTTATTGACTTTGTTGATATAATCTGAGACTGCGCCACAACCCATACTGGTGCTCCACAACCAACAGGGTGCAGTTGTGTACACCTAGCAGGCTATTAATGCCGCATTTGCTTTCCACCTCATTCGAGTATATACCAAGACCCCGCATAAGCCTATGGATGGCCACATATCGGCTTACTTTTCATTGCGCCCGCTGCTGTGCCTAACAACACACAGGCCGGGGGATCCATGGTGCCCCCCCAGCCAAACAGGAAATCCTTGATGCAATTACAGCTCTGAAGACTGGGAAAGTGCCAGGTAATGATGGGTTGGCTGCTGAATTTAAGAAGCTCTTTGCGGACAGCATGGCTGATAAACTTTTGCCAGTCTGTACTGAGGCGTTACAAAACTGAGTCCTTCTGGATTCTATCCAGGGTGCCCTGATTCTTAGGCAACCTAAACCCGGTAGGAATACTCGGAAATGAACTCCTACAGGCCCCTTTTGCATGCTAAATGCTGACCACAAAATCCTTAGTCACGTCTTGGTGCAAAGCTTTCTCCCATACCTCCCAGGCCTTTTGCACACAGATCGGTTGGGTTTTAGCCCAAAACGAAATACTCTACGCAACCTGAGAACTCTTGCCCATGTCCTTCATGCACCTGATCTACATGAAAGTAATTATGTGCTTGCCTTTTTGGACATAGAACAGGATTTTGACTGGGTATGATGGGAGTATGTGTGGAGTGTACTGACAGGAATGGGACTAGGACATAAACATAAATGGTGGATATAATTGCTTTATAGGTCCTTGGGGGCGCAAGTGCAAATATGTTGCTACAAATAGGATGTTTTCAGACAGCAGTGGGGCACCCAACAGGGATGCCCCCTGTCCCTGCTGATCTTTATCCTAGCAATGGCGTCCCTTGTGTGTCGGCTGTATGGATGGGGGGGTTCAGGTGGACAACATCAAACATGTAATATCATCATACACCGACGATGCAATGATATATCACAGACAACCTGCTGCATCAGTTCTGCTGCTCCTGAATGATGAGCAGGAATTCTGGGAATTGTCAGGTCTAAGACTTAATGGCACTAAATCCATTTTATTCCCACTGGGATGTACAGGTTCACCGGCTCCCCGGCCTGGAACTGCTGTGGACTACGGACAAGGTTAAACACCTTTGAATATATGTTTCACACTCAGAACAGTCATTTGACCTAAATTTAATCAGGGTTATAATTAACTGCATCCTTCGATCAAGTCCTGGAACACACTCAAATTGTCCCTGATGACACAAAAGTGACAACCGAAATGGTCATCATGCCACGCTGTTTATATGTCCTGCAGGGAGAGATGTACTAGATTCCACGCAGGGTGTTTCGTAACTAGAGCCTTTATTAGTGTAGCTACTCTGGGCTGGCAGGAGGTGCAAAATAAGTCTTAACGTCTTAAAAAGAGAATGGGGAAAACGGGGAATGGACATAAATGATCTACAACTGTACTACTTGATGGCGCAGCTCCAACATGCAGTGCACTGGCTTGATGACGAGAATAACTGGGAAAAGGAGTAAATAGAGGGCAAGCGCAATGGAGTTCACCTGGTTGCTGATGAAGGGTTGAAATCTCCCAGATATCTTTTCGTTCCTGGTACATCTAATGGGCACATTGTGGACTAGTACAGTCCAAAGGATGATTGCCTATTCACCATGTGCTCCCGACTCAGATATATGGCTAATACAATCATTTGCCCAAATTAAAACTCACATGTATATTAGTAAATGGCAGGATGGGGAGTGTCTGATGTTATCATATCTCTATCCAGAGATTTACAGGAGGCAATCACCACATTTGGGCTGGGGCACGGACAATTCCTACAATATACAATAATATCTGCCATGGCTAGAAAGCTATGTCCCACGTTCCCTGAAATACCTGAAACATCACAAAGTATGACTACACTATTAAAAATGGCAGGAGGACACCGACTAATAACACACCCATACAGAGCTCTCCGGGCAGATAGGTGGACGGGCCACTTCGGCTGGAAAAGAAAAGGCTACGTCTCTGTGCAAGATTTAAACAAATCCAATATAACATAGTGCACATGGTTTATTTTTCCTCAAAATGACTACACATCATTTACCAGAATAGGAACCCCAGCTGCCCCTGTTGTGGCGTGGACAGCACTAACTTAATACACTTACATTGGTATAGTACATTGGTGGTTCCTTTTTTGGAGGCCACCCTCACCAGGATGAGACATGCTATGTGCTGGGACATACCATGGCAGATCCCTCGCTGCCTGTTAGGCCTGCTCCCTGTGAATGCCAAGAGGGCATTGAGCAGATGTTATGCACTGCTGGGACTAACACAGGCAAAACAACAATATATTGGCTTAGCCCGCGACCCCCGTTGTTTGACAAGTGGAAAATAACACCTAATTGAGTGGGCAGGAGCGGAGAGGGCACACATGTATAGGACACGCAGAGAAGTTAGGGCAGCAGAGGCCCTGTTGTCCCGGGGTGCAATGCAAACTCTATCTGAAACCCCTGAAGGGGATTCCACAAGAGCTGGAAATGGGGATATAGACCCAGAACTCTCATTCTCAGGTGGACAACCCGACTATACTTCGCTTGACACGCACAACACACTATTAAAATACGATATGAGGCATCATCTCTGCCTGACATTTACTTGGGTACTATGAAACACACTTATGCAACCACACTATAAGATCTGGAAGCTCCCGGGTATGGTGGGGGAATGTTGGGGGCTAGTAGTTAAAATTTAACACTGGCTGATGCACTTTTGGTAATGGTTACACTACTAAACTAATTAGAATCGGATACATTGCTATTCCCTGACATAGGGTGTTTTATTATAATTCTGTGTCAGTGATTATCGAAGATCCTATAGCAGGTATGTAACTACTTACTTCTGCCGTGAGCCTAGTATGAGAAGCTGACACATACCCGATGTAAGAGATTGTGATCAGAATACTACTTTTTGTTGTGAACCTTGTCATACCATTCAAATGCCAATTAAAAATGCTTTAAAAAAAAATCTCATTCTTCTATGATGTCCATGTTTCTATGGGTAGGGAGCTGGACGTTGCTTGTACAGTTATACACGTGCCTTTTGATCTATCCTTGAAAAATCAGTCATTTTAGTGGGGTGGCCATCTGTAAGCTGGACTGTCAGTTACATGAGTTCTGAAAATAACTTCTGAAACTTTGCAGTGTCACAGTTTCAAAGAGTTGTCCCTTTCTCAGTGTATCACTTTTTCAACAGCTGGTTTTCGTTTCCTTTATCTTCGAGTTAAACACAATTTTGTGAGATGTAATCAATTTTTTATTTATTTTTATTTAAAGCGTTTTTATATAGCGCGGACTTTACCCGAAGGTGTCAGAGCGCTTCACAATAGGCAAAGTAAAGATACAAGAGGAGAAGAATTACAAGTGAGCCTGTTACAAAAACAAACGTTACATAACATGAGGCAATAGTGATAATTGTGCAAGTATCAAGAGCAAAAAAAATACACGAGGTAGCAAAAGATACGTTACGAAAGGAAAAAGTGACGTGTGCAGGTTACAAGAGCAAATAAAGTACGAGTAGAGGTAAAAAAACTGCAATAAATGGTAGACACTCAAAACACTAAAACAATAGTTACGTTACATGAGGCAGTGGTGGCCGTTGTGCATGTATCAAAAGCAAACAAGATATAAGAGGTAGCAAGTGATACGTTGTAAAGGGAAAGGTGCTGTGTGCATTTTACAAACGAGTACATAATACAGGTAGAGGTATAGTACTGCATTAAATGGCAGATACTCAAAACACAAAAACACCCTGGGAAGGCACTTCTATAGGCATGGAGAACAGAATTTCCTCTAATGGAAGGACTTTCTTCTGAAAACAGAGGGCTTGAATTAAATTTGGAAGTGTCTTTGAAGGAGGAGAGCTTTGAGGTCAGTTTTGAAGGCCTGGGAAGAGGTGGTGGTCCGAAGCTGAGGTGGAAGTGAGTTCCAGATTCTCACCGCGTTGCCTGAAAAGGATTGGGCCATCAATCTTTCCTTCTTGAAAATGGGAGGTTCAAGCAATAACTTTTCTGCATTACATGATGGTCTGGAGCCCCCAGAGAGTTTCAGTTTATTCACCAGGTAGCGAGGGGAGGAGGAGTGCAAGGCTTTGTGGGTGATACATGCAGTTTTGTAGATAGATCTTGCCTCTATGGGAAGCCAACGGAGGGTGGATAAAATGGGTGTGATGTGGTCGCTTCTTTTGGCCCCATATATGAAACGAACTGCTGAATGGAGAATAGACTTCAGGGGGGAAAGGTGGGATTTGGGAAGGCCAGTAAGAAGAGAGTTGCAGTAGTCCAATCTGGAGAGAACCAGCGATTGGACCAGGGTTTTAAGGTCGTGTTCCGGGAAGAAGCGACGAATCCCCCAAAGAAGGCGCAGTTGGTGTCGAGCAGACTTTGCAATGGAGTCGATGTGGGAGAGTAGATTGAGTTTTTTGTCGAGTATGACACCAAGGGATTTTGCGCTCTCGACAATGATGGGCTTATTGTTCATTAGATTGATCTGATCCATCCATGATTGCACTGGGGGATGAGAAAGTGAGGAGCTGAGGAGGAGGAGTTCTGTTTTGGAGGGATTCAGGATCAGTTGATGAGTTGACATCCAGTTTTGAATGGAGTCGAGAGTAGAGCTAAGGAAGGAGAGATCGTGAGTGGAAGCCACCTTAAGGTAGATCTGAGTGTCATCCGCATATAGATGATAGTGGATCCCGGATTTACTCAGGAGATTTCCCAACGGTTCTAAATAGAGATTGAACAGTGTGGGTGCAAGTATGGAGCCTTGAGGAACACCTTGGCTGACCGCTAGAGGAGCTGAAAGACTGTTCGCTATTTTGATCATTTGGGATCTATCAGAGAGGAAGGAGGCAAACCATTTGAGCACAGTGCCCTCCATGCCCATTCTCTGTTGAAGAGTGTTAAGGAGAGTGTTGTGATTGACAGTGTCAAAGGCTGCAGAAAGGTCAATAAGAATTAGAAGACAAGACTCCCCTGAATCGAGAATCCGCAGCGCGTCATCAATCACTAGCAGCAGGGCTGTTTCAGTGCTGCAGTTTTGAATGAAGCTGGACTGGAAATTGTCAAGAAGATCATTTTCCTTGATATGGCGAGAGAGTTGTTTCGCTACACATTTTTCTGTGATTTTCGCAAGAAAGGGTAGGTTAGTGATGGGACGGTAGTTGTTGAGATCGTTCGCATCAGCGGTGGGTTTTTTAAGCAGAGGGGTGACCTGCCCAGTTTTGAAGGAAACAGGAAGGGAGCCTTGACTGAGGGAGAGGTTGACCAGAGTGGTCCAATAGGAAAGAGAATTAGTATAGAAGTCAATGGCAATGGCACTAGGGATGGGGTCAAGAGAATGGTTAGAGGGCTTTGTATCAAGGATGCATTTAAGGAGAGCCTCGTCAGAGATGGGGCCAAATGGTTAAGGATTTGCGCTCCTCTGTAGGGGTAGGATGAATGACCTGATCTACAAGTGATTTTACCTTTTCGTCAAAGAATACAGCGAATTCCGCTGCTTTCTTTGTTGAATCTTCCAATTTGGAGGTTGGGGGAGAGCTGTTTGGGTTCTTGATGAGGTCGAATAGTTTTTTGGATCTATTTTTGGCTGAGTCAAGGAGGGATTTGTAGTGCGATGCTTTTCCAAGGAAGATGAGCTTGTGGTACTTGGATCTTGCTGAACGAAGCGTGGCCAAATTTTCAGTGGAGGGCGCTTGTCTCCATTGTTTCTCAAGGGCTCTTAGGAACTTCCTTTCTTCATAGAGGGATTTGTTGAACCAAGGTGCTGAGGGAGTGGGCCTTTTCTTTTTGCTTTGGAGAGGAGCGACATTATTGATTTCGACTGCAAGGACTGTGAGGCATTGGGAGGTGAGTTCGTTAACATCTAGGTCCGGGTCTAGCCTTGGAAGTGATAGCAAAGCAGAATCACAGAGGGTACTGAGGTCAATATTTTTAGTGTCACGGAACCAGGAAGTAGCCCTCTTAGGCTGGCCAAGAGTTATAGAGTGTGATAGGTGAAGAGAGAATGGGATGAGGAGGTGGTCCGACCAGTCTACATGAATAGGGGTAGCGATAGTCAGCAAGCCTGCTTTAGAAATAACAAGGTCCAGGATTGTGCCTTTAGAGTGTGTTGTTTCTGTGCAGTGTTGGACAAGATCGTTTGCAGAGAGGAAGGTGGCCAGCAAATTCGCATAGGTGTCTTGAGGCGAGCCCCAGTGGACATTGAAGTCACCCACGAAAATCTGATTGTCACTTTGTGTGTATTGGTCGCTGATGCAGTCCGTGAGTTCCTCCATAAACGAAGGGCTGCTACCAGGCGGGTGGTAAATAGCATGGAATCTGAGAGGTGAGCGGTGGTGCAATTGAAGCTCAAGAGATAGGCATTCAAAAGTGTGGAAGGAGCTGTTAGGAAGAGCCTTAAGTTGAAGGGAGTTTCTAAAGATGACTGCAACACCTCCCCCAACTTTGTCAATTCTGTCATTTCTAAGTATAGAATAGCCTGTGGGTACAAGGAGATCAAACATAGAGTGAGAGGTATCGTTGAACCAGGTCTCTGTGAGGAAGAGCATGTCAATATTGTGCAAGTTGATGGTATCGGAGATTTCAAGTTTGTGTTTTATTGCAGATCTTCAGTTGTGGAGCAAACAGCGCAGCTCTGACGCAACTGTTTTGGTGACAGGGGCACTTGGGCTATGAGGGGTGATAGGGATATTGTACTTATATGAGGGCGCTCGGGAGGGTTTAGGTGGGCGAGTGGTTCTGACAGAGGAGATGGTCGGAATAGTGTAGATAACAGGGTTACTGGGAAGTGGAAGTGAAGGAAGGGTGGCGTTCGAGTGCTTGTGTGGATTTGCAGACGACAGGCTATGCTTAGCTATAATGGGGTGTGGGGGTGAGGTGCATCTCGTGGAAGGGTGAGTGTTTGCCAAAGGAATTGAGGTGTGTGGAAAAGTCGAGATCTTGGAGCTTAAAACTAAAATGGTAGCTTCAAGTTGGGAGATGGCGGTGATTAGAGAGCCTAGCTTATTTTCCAGAGAGAGTAAGGAAGAGCACGGCATGTTGGTTGGCTCGATGGAAACAGGAGGGGGTGCACTAGGCAGTGTACGGCAGGGAGAGGTGGGGGAACGGGAGGGGAGTAGGGGTATAGGGTTCAGAGGTGGGGAAAGGTTTTGGATGAGAGCAGGAGTTGGTGCGCCAGGGGTGAGAGGAGAGTTGTCATTGTTGGTGTTGCAAGAAGGATAGGAATTAAGGGCAGAATTAGGGGGCGATAGGAGAGGAGTGGGGCGGTGGGGCGGTAGGAGAGGGGAGGAGTGTGAGGAATCATAGGGATTAGGGAGGTTTGGAAGGAAGGGAGGGGAGGGGGTTGGATAGGTCCTGGTAGCTAAGTGAGGTGGCTGTGAGGGAGCGGGTATCAGGCAGAGTGGGGGGGATTGGGAGAAAGGGAAGTTGAAGAAAGGAAGTGATTCAGCTCGGTCTGAGGGAGGGAAGGGGTTACCAGGGGAGGAAAGGGAGTAGCACAGCATTGCTGGAGGAGAGTGGGGAGGGAGAGAGATGGAATGTATTTGTGGGGAAATCGGGGTACATAGTTAGGGGAGGAGTGGGCGGAAAAGCAGAGAGGAGGAGGGAACAAGGGGAACGTAGGGAACATAGACAAGGGGAGAGGGCTGGAGGAGAGGTGGTCTAAGGAGGGGGGTGGCCGGAAGGGATAGGGGGGAGGAGATGAGAATGGAGTGCCGGGACGGTGCAGAATGGACGAGGAGTGTGTTAGCTAGAGGTAAGGCTAAAGTGAGGAGGGGAGGGGCATACTGTGAGGGGGGAAGAATGGGAGGGGAGGTCCGAGGGGAGAGAAGAGGGTCGACCTGTGCCTCCCCAGGGTGCAGCCTATTGGAGAGTGGGGGGGTCAAGGGAGGAGAAAGGGAGTAATTGGTGGAGCTCGATGGAGAGTCAAGGGATAGCCGCAGGGGAGGGGAGTAGGGAAGGGAAGAGGTGGTCAAAGAGAGAGAGACAGGTGTCTTTGGCTTGGATCATAACAGTACCGTTGTTATAGAGTGAGATAGTGAGGGAGCCGTTAAAACCCGCAGAGGGGGACATTTTTAGCTGTTTCCCATGAGGGATAGAGGAGGAGGAGGTGACGTTAAAGGAATTGTAAAAGCTGATAGACCAAGAGGGTATGTCGTGCGTGAAAAAAATTAGATCGTTTTTGAGCCCCCCATACCGACCATTGTAAAACTGATCGACAAAAAGGGAATCGGGGAAACATTCAATGGTGTTATGCTTGAAGCGTTTTGCTGCAGCTTTAGTCAGGTTAGAAGGGTAGATGATTTTGTAGCAATTAATTCCAGACTTAATTCGAGCGGTGGCCATGTTGGGAAATTGTGGAGGAGGAGGGTGGTGGGGATAAGGGAAGGGTGTTACTGGACGGTGGTGGTGAGGAGAAGTATGAGGGCAAGAGGGGGGCACCATAATCCAGACGTCGGGTGAAGGAACCTGAGTTATTGTGGAGACAGGAAAGTGATTAGGGATAGGTTGTTACTTCAGAACAGGGCTGATTCAACAAGATAGGACTGAAGATGGAGTGGTGTAAGAGGAAAATCACTGTACTTATCATCCTGAGATATAAACCACATAAAGCACAGCATCACAATAGGTATCAAACGCATTGTACGCCCAAAATCACAACAGTCTAATATTAGACACTTACCTCCAAAGTATCACCAGCATTATGGGCAAAAAGCACAGGGTGGAACATAATTTCACTAGCATAACCCAAAGTATGCAAGACAACCTCAAAATCATAAAACACAATTTAGAGGTAGCCAGAACAGGGTCTGAAAATCAAACTACAAGAAATACATTTCCTAGCACCACAAATACACAATGGGGCCTGGCGCCCTACAATCCACCAGGACCCCCTGGTCAACTGGCCAACTCAAAGGGGCTCAAATGCCCTGTGTCCAGAATGTCGGGGCTGCTGCCAATGCAGCGAAAGACCAGCGTGCGTACTTGCGCAAACCTAAACGTTGCAACTGGCACTAAGTGCTGCACAGCTGTGAAGAAATGGTGCAAGGAGTGCATCTCACTCCTAACTCAGACAGAACTACCTCCAAATGCCCTAAGAGTCTAGAGGACTGTACTGCACGGCGTCGGCCCGTTTTGCCCATTTTGCGGTGATGTGCATGTGCCAAATGTAGGTGGTTTCTCTACAGATCGTTGTAGTTTGCTCGAGTGATGGGGCAAGGTGTGGAGTTACTCTCAGAGCCCACAATCCAAAGTTGGGGTCAGAAAGAAACTAGGTGGATCACTTTTACTCTTGCTTTGGTCCCGGTACCCCCCTCTTAGTGCAGAGTCTTGGAAATAGTCCCTGCTGGGATCTGGTTCGATTCATCTCCCCAGGTGATGCCCAGGGCCGGGGGTGTTTCCTTATATTCCCAGAGGCTCTCACCTTCATGCTGCGTTTGTACAATCTTGTCTTCAGATGCCCCCAGTGGTGCTCTGTCAGACCTCCGAGTAGGTGTCTCTAGAGTCAATTTGCCAGGGGCCCCAAGTCAAGGGGCCTCGCCAGGTTTGTTCCTTGACCCCCGATCAGGTCACCGGTGTTCCGCTTTCCTTCTCTCCGCGGGGTGTCAGAGGCAAGCACGGCTCACCTCAGCGGTGTGGGGCCAGCCGGTTCGGGTCCTCCCTGGGGACTCGTCTATTTTAAGGGCTCCGTAGTCCCCGGGTGACGGCTCCAGCGCAGGAGGCTGGGGATGCGCTGGGGATCCAGCACCGAGCGCGGTGCAGGCAGCCCTTTCACTTCGCTCTATGCTTGCGAAGAATATAATCTTATTTTGTTGTAATGACATATGCACTATTTAAGAAAAAAACGTTTTTCCATAGTTCTTCCATTTTTAGGGTCGAGCCTGCGTTGCATGCGCTCGCGCATGCGTTTCGCAGGGAGACTCTTTTCTATTTATAAAATGGCTCGGAGCCCTGTCAACTTCACATCAGTGTTTTTTATTGGTTTGTGGGCTTCCCTAATAAATTCCGCTTGCTTTCATTAGTCGAAGGCACGCATACGTCATGCCTTTTCCGGTGGCTAGCCCTCCTCCAGCGCAGCGACCAAGTACAGAAAACATGCGAGGCTCGCTGTTTTCCATCGGGCTCGTGGACTTTTTTTTCTCTAATTTACGAGCCCGATCTCGCTTGGCAGAAGTCGAGCGCTTTACGTACTTGATTTCACTTATTCCGGTTATGTACATAAATGCACTTTTGCCCGATAGGTGAAAAGTCGGGTTAGGAGTTTACAACGCGATCAGCTCTAACATGAGCAAACGCGAGACCCGATGCATTGTAAATGCTTGTTAATTATGGGTGGATGGTGTTTTGAAAGTTTAATCAGTGCCATTCTGCTAATCAATGTCTCGCAGTAAGTGAAAACCCTAGCCATGTTGACTACTGTGGTGATGTCTTAGAAAATAAACTAATTTTGTTTATGCTTAGTTCGACACGATATCAACTGCCTAATGCACACTGAAGCCTAAAACAATCAGTTGCATAATGGTGAAGAGTTAAGCATGGAAGCTATTGAAACATACATAGTTCACTAGTAAAATGGACACCAAATCCTGTTATTACTAAGTACTGTTGCAGCTGTGCATGGCCAGAGCTTGTCTTTGTATCAAAAACACATTTTGTGTTGGGCTGTGCAGCAACTGGAAAGTTAATGTTTGTGACATTTTCATAAAGACTGAAAATCTTAGTGCAGTAGTATCATAATATTGGAAATAAGGAGAGTTGTTACACACTGCCTGACCTGTAATTCGTTTTCTTTCCTGCCCAAAGCACTGGAAATGGGTGTGCTTTACTCACATAGTTGGTGCTCCTCTTGGGGACTGTGGGGCTTTTGGCTCCAGCCCTAACTTTGTGCTCACCATTAGAACTTAATAACCTTAATAAAGGGAGCTGATAGCAGTAACCTGCCCCGTTTGTATCAAACAATTGTAAGGGTATAATAATATAATGGAAAAACCTGGCCTCGTACCTCAAAAAGAGTCTTTAAAGTTGGGAATATTTGGAACAGTAAAGTACGAAGATTTTCCAAAATTATTTGATAACTGAACACTTAAATTAACAACTGCTGTTCCAAACTGGTGCATTTGCATACGGTGAGTCACCCTATGGGGCCAACTGACAAAGCCATTTATGAGTATGTGAAACAGCACTCAGGTTGTACTACTTCCTGAATTAGCCCCATATTTTGAAATATAAACGAGTATGCTGATTGTGTATTGCAACAAGTGATCATTAAAGTGGAAGATATTTGTGCTGAAACATTAACCCCTTAGCTGCTGGGCCTTCCCCCCTTTCCCCAGGTCTGAGTCCCTTTTTGGCTATTTGGGGTAGTTCGCGCTTAGGCATTATTAACTTTTTATCCACATAAGCTATCCATGCCAAATTTGCGTCCTTCTTTTCCATCATCCTAGGGATTCTAAAGGTACCCAGAGTTTGGGGGGTTCCTCTTGGAGGGGACCAAGAAATAGCCAAAATACATCAAAGAATTAGTTGTTTTTTTTAAAAATGGGAAAAAAGGGCTGCCAAGGAAGGATTGTGTTTTTTTCTCTGAAAATGGCATCAACAAAGGGTTTGCAGTGCTAAAATCACTATCTTCCCAGCTTTCAGGACCAGGCAGATGTGAATCAGAAAACCACATTTTTCAACACAATTTGGGAATTTTACTGGCACATACCCCATTTTACTATTTTTTGTGCTTTCAGACTCCTTCCAGTTAGTGACAGGATTGGGTGTGAAACCAATGCTGGATCCCAGAAAGCTAAACATTTCTGAAAAGTAGACAAAATTCTTAATTCAGCAAGGGGTCAATTGTGAGATCTTACAAGGTTTTCCTACAGAAAATAACAGCTGAAATAAAATAATATTGAAATTGAGCTGAAAATAACAGCTAATTTTTTCATGTTTTAGTTTATCCTGCTATGTCAGATTTTTTAAAGCAATATACCGTTACGTCTGCTGGACTCTTCTGGTTGCAGGGATATATAGGGCCTTTAGGTTCATCAAGATCCCTAGGTACCCAGAGCCAATAAATGAGCTGCACCTTGCAATGGGTTTTCATTCTGTACCGGGTATACAGCAATTCATTTGCTGAAATATAAAGAGTAAAAAATAGGTATCAAGAAAACCTTTGAATTTCCAAAATGGACACAAGATAAAGTGTTGAGAAGCAGTGGTTATTTGCACATCTATGAATTCTGGGGTGCCCATACTAGCATGTGAATTACAGGGCATTTCTCAAATAGACGTCTTTTTTACACACTGTCTTACATTTCGAAGGAAAAAATGTAGAGAAACACAAGGGGCAATAACAATTGTTCTGCTATTCTGTGTTCCCCCAAGTCTCCTGATAGAAATGGTACCTCACTTGCGTGGGTAGGTCTAATGCCTATGACAGGAAACGCAACATGGACACATCACATTTTCCCAAAGAAAACTGACGTGTTTTTTGGAAAGTGCCTAGCTGTGGCTCAGCTAGCACCTAAGGAAACCCACCAAACCTGTGCATTTTAATTTTTTTTTAAACTAGACACCTAGGGTAATCCAAGATGGGGTGACTTGTGGGGCTCGCACCAAGTTATGATATCCAGAATCCTTTGCAAACCTCAATATTTGGCAAAAAAACACTTTTTCCTCACATTTTGGTGACAAAAAGTTCTGGAATCTGAGAGGAGTCACGAATTGTCTCCCACCCAGCGTTTCCCCAAGCCTCCCAATAAAAATGGTACCTCACTTGTGTGGGTAGGCCTAGTGCCTGTGACAAAAAATGCCCCAAAACACAAAATGGACACATCACATTTTCCCAAAGAAAACAGCTGTTTTTTGCAAAGTGCCTAACTGTGGATTTGAGCCTTTTGCTCACCCGCTATCTAAGGAAACCTACCAAACCTGTGCATTTTTTAAAACTTGACACCTAGGGGAATACAAGATGGGGTGACTTGTGGGGCTCTCACCAGGTTCTGTCACTCAGATTCCTTTGCAAACCTCAATTTTTGGCAAAAAAAAACAAGTTTTCCTCAAATTTTGGTGACAGAAAGTTCTGGAATCTGAGAGGAGCCACAAATTTCCTCCCGCCCAGCGTTTCCCCAAGTCTCCCGATAAAAATGGTACCTCACTTGTGTGGGTAGGCCTAGTGCCCGCAAAAAGGAAATGCCCCAAAACCCAAGATGGACACATCACATTTTCCCAAAGAAAACAGAGCTGTTTTTCACAAAATGCCCAACTGTGGATTTGAGCCTTTTGCTCACCCGCTATCTAAGGAAACCTACCAAACCTGCGCATTTTTTAAAACTTGACACCTAGGGGAATACAAGATGGGGTGACTTGTGGGGCTCTCACCAGGTTCTGTCACTCAAATTCCTTTGCAAACCTCAATCATTGGCAAAAAAAAAACGTTTTCCTCAAATTTTGGTGACAGAAAGCTCTGGAATCTGAGAGGAGCCACAAATTTCCTCCCGCCCAGCGTTCCCCCAAGTCTCCCGATAAAAATGGTACCTCAATTGTGTGGGTAGGCCTAGTGCCGGCAAAAAGGAAATGTCCCAAAACCCAACATGGACACATCACATTTTCCCAAAGAAAACAGAGCTGTTTTTCACAAAGTGCCCAACTGTGGATTTGGGCCTCTAGCTCACCCGGTACCTAAGGAATCCTACCAAACCTGTGCATTTTTGAAAACTTGACTCCTAGGGGAATCCAAGATGGGGTGACTTGTGGGGATCTCGCCAGGTTCTGTTACCCAGAATTCTTTGCAAACCTCAATATTTGGCAAAAAAACACTTTTTCCTCACGTTTTGGTGACAAACAGTTCTGGAATCTGAGAGGAGTCACAAATTATCTCCCACCCAGTATTTCCCCAAGCCTCCCAATCAAAATGGTACCTCACTTGTGTGGGTAGGCCTAGTGCCTGCGACAAAAAATGCCCCAAAACACAACATGGACAAATCACATTTTCCCAAAGAAAACAGCTGTTTTTTGCAAAGTGCCTAACTGTGGATTTGGGACTCTTTCTCACCCGTTATCTAAGGAAACCTACCAAACCTGTGCATTTTTTAAAACTTGACACCTAGGGGAATACAAGATGGGGTAACTTGTGGGGCTCTCATCAGGTTCTGTTACCCAGAATCCTTTGCAAACTTCAATATTTGGCTAAAAAAACACTTTTTCCTCACATTTTGGTGACAGAAAGTTCTGTAATCTGAGAGGAGCCACAATTTTCCTCCCACCCAGCGTTCCCCCAAGTCTCCCGATAAAAATGGTACCTCACTCGTGTAGGTAGGCCTGGTGCCCGTGACAGGAAATGCCACAAAACACAACGTGTACACATCACATTTTCACAAAGAAAACAGAACAGTTTTTTGCAAAGTGCCTAGCTGTGGATTTTGGCCTCTAGCTCAGCCGGCACCTAAGGAAACCTACCAAACGTGTGCATTTTTAAAAACTAGACACCTAGGGGAATCCAAGATGGGGTGACTTTTGGGGCTCTCACCAGGTTTTGTTACCCAGAATCCTTTGCAAACCTCAATATTTGGCCCAAAAAAACACTTTTTCCTCACATTTTGGTGATGGAAAGTTCTGGAATCTGAGAGGAGTCACAAATTTCCTTCCACCCAGCATTTCCCCAAGTCTCCCGATCAAAATGGTACCTTACTTGTGTGGGTAGGCCTAGTGCCCCCGACAGGAATAGATCACACAACGGTCAATGTTGGTCCTTACATGAGAGCAATTGGTGACTCTGGGGTGATCCATTCCTGATGCAGGTACAAGGTATAGGCACTCAAGTGGGGTAGCATTTTTATCATGACAGGTGGGGCAACACTGGGTGGTATTCATTTTGTGGATCCCAGCTTATTCCTGTAGTTTGTGTGACAGAAATGCAAAAATAAATAGAGTTTTATTCAACATTTCAGCTTTGCAGGGTATTCTGGGTAAGAAAACTTTGGGGAATCGACACAAGTCACCCCTAAGTGGACTCCCCTGGATGTCTAGTTTTCAGAAATGTCTGGGTTTGGTATGTTTCCCTATATGGCCGCTGATCCCAGGACCAAAAACACAGGTGCCTGCCTTACAAAACCAGTTTGTTTTGTGATAGATCATTTTGAGGTCTCCACAATACGATTTGGGCAGTGGAATTTGGGGCTGAACTAAATTGGGGAGCTCCCAAGAGAGCACTCTCTCTGTGCTTGTTGCCGCATGCACGTGCTCTCTGGGTTGGGCTAACCCGCTATCGTCCTGTTGCACAGACTGTGCCTGGGAAGGGAGAGCAGGACTGTCCTCATCACTTCCCTCATAACCACTAGAAGAGGAGTTATCGAATGGGACTCCGACGACTGAAAAATCACTGCCAGAGTCTGCACCATTATCCTATCTCAGTATCTGCTGTCTCAGTCTCTGATCCTACATCAGAGCTGTCCTCTAAAACCCGAGTGAGGGCTTGAGCAGCAGTCACCCAACGAGATGCCATCCTTGCTACTGGCTAAACTGTTGCTATAAAACACTAGCCTATGTGGACAGTCACAAAATTTCTGGTGGGTGTCAGTAGAGGTCACCTTACCTTTGCTTCTTCCCTCAATCAGCACGTTCTTTCAAGACACTCAAAAAAGACACACTATTACTTCACCTTGTCACATACCAATCGTCCCAGTCAATAGCACCTCTAGCGCCCAGTCCAACAATCATTATTGGTGCTCCCACTGCCATGTCCTCCTCCTCAGATTCCCTCACTACCACCCAGTGAAACTGCATTTCATCTCTCCATAGCCTCCCCTCATATACATTTCATTTGTATTATAGCGCAAGTAATGGCTGACTTTACTAATGTACTCAGCTATTTACGTAAAATACAGATTTGATCTTTGCAGTAGGCATATAAACCTTCTGCGCTACTTTATGGCATCAAAACTGCCACTAGACAAAAAGTCTGAACCATTTGTAGCAGAAATATAATCACAAGATTTACTTGACTTTTTTATTGCTGCCTAAAAGCTACAGTTGAAACGCGTCAGTTGAAGTATATGCATTGCTTTGAAGATGCAAGCTGCAACTGCAAAACAACTAGTGGTTAATATATATATATATATATATATATATATATATATATGAGAAAACAAACTGGTTCTGCTTCTGGCGCGCTCTTTCATGTTGGTGCAGGTGTGAGGAATGGACCATTTCCTCTCATGAATCCAAAAACAAACATTTGCAAGCAACTTCACCACCGCACTCCAGGAGGAAATGATTCCTTTTTATTGCAGTCAGGATTAAATCACCATCCTTCACCACTGACGCGTTTCGACCTACTGGTCTTGTCAATGCCTGTGTGGTTCCTGCGGCCCCCAGGAAAACCAAACCCACATATAAAAGTGATCTATCTATGTATATATATATATATATATATATATATATATATATATATGTGTGTGTGTGTATGTATATATATATATATATATATATATATACATAGATAGATCACTTTTATATGTGGGTTTGGTTTTCCTGGGGGCCGCAGGAACCACACAGGCATTGACAAAAGTGATCTATATATATATATATATACATATATATATATATATATATATGTATATATATATATATTTAGATCTAGATTTTTTTTAGTAGCTGTATGGGGGCCATAGTGGGAAACCATACACCATACAACTACTAAAAAAAAATTATTGGCCCCACAGGGGGTCGCCCTGCTCACAGACGACCCCCTGTCAATTTCTTTTTTCTTTCAAAAAAATGTAGCCCCTGGGGGGCACGATCAGGCGCGATCGCACCCCCCCACCCCCCACGGGACACCTACCTTTTTAAAAAATATATATATTTTGACGAGGGAGCCGACCCGCTCAAGTGAAATTCCTGGTGTCTAGTGGGGTTTCCTGGCCCTCGATCGCAGCTGTGCTGCAATCGTGGGGCCAGGAAACCGGTTCAGGAAGGCCTTGTTTGAAAGGGGAGAGTGTCCCATTTCAAACAAGGCCTGCCCGAATGTCATTTTCGCCATTGGAGCATGAAGCGGCTGCAAGACCGCTTCCTGTTCCGATGGAGAAAACAAAACAGTGATGTCAGCGCGCCTCGCGGCGCACTGACGTCACAAAGGAGCAGGTGGGGGGCGGGGGCAGACACAGAAGATCTTTTGTGTCTCTCGAGGTATTTTCAAATACAAAAAATAACCCCCTGCCTAGTGTCAGTCACTGGTCGTGACCCGCACCAGTGAGGTATTGTGGCCGACGCCCGCTTTAAAGAAGTTAAACTAGAGTTAACATAAAGATCACATGGCTAATTCACACGTGTATTTAAACGTATGTGAAGCATAAAAGGAATACCTTTCTAAATGTTCATAAATTCCTTTTAAAATGGACCTTCTGATTTTGAAAGTAATGGATTTTCCAACAAATCTCACTGCTTTTGAAAATGATTCTGTGGTGGTTGTGTATGTGTTAGTGCTAAAAACAAATGCACTGATGAAAGCACAACAAAGTAACTGCTATACTGAAATGTGTAACCACAACGTGTTTATCTCCTCATCCCGACATTAGGTTAGCTTCCTATCTGCTACATTTTAATCATTAAAGCTTTTCTTTTTAAGCAAATTGATTACCTTTATCTATTTTATACCTTGACTTTAGTGTTGTTCTGGTTCTGCTAAATACTTCGTGCATGATTTATCTGAGAGATGTCTGTTATTTGCACGAAATACTAAAGATAAGCCTGTAATCCTCACAGAGCCTGTATTTACTTTCTAAGCACTAGGACATTTATGTACAAATTCTTTGTGAAATGTAACTGTTTAGTTTACTGATCTGTGACTCAAAAGCCGGCCTGCACATTGTACAGAATACAAAAAAAGTGAAGGGGGTTGTGAAAACTAAATAGTGATTTATAGCTTGTATTTTCAAACTCTTTGCAATATGCGAATATCTTGAAACATAGCAAATTGTACTCACAAATTATCTTGAATTAATAGCGATTGGTAAACAGGTATCAATGCAAAACAAACTTTAAAATTACCTTCATCTATGCCATGGTATGGAGAATCAAAATACTTTGAGCTCAATACAGGGAGAAAGAGTTGGCAAGTTACATCAGACCTCATAGAAGAGCTACTGTCTGTGCTAGGCAGAAATATACAATGCCTTTTTGTGCACAACCTGTCTAATCCTGGTATGAGCGTACCTTATTAATCATCAAACCTGTTTGGTCCGGGTCAGTGAGAAGTGGCTTGACACTATCCAATCTATCCGATAACACCTTTGCTTCTCCATTATTTAGGGTAACGGGGCTGTATAATTTCACTGTGTAGTTTTCTCATTTAGTATGAGAGTGGTTTCCCTGTTTTCATGCTGCTGGGAATACCCTGTCCCTGTAAGAACGAGTTGAATATCTCAGAGATGCGTTGAGCAAGAGGCTTACGAAGGACTTGAAAAAAACTACTGACACTACTTTGCACTTTGATTGGCTTTAGGACCTAACTATCTAGATTGATTTCCACTTTTTCTCTTGGTCTATCCAGTTCCATTGCTATTTGCTGCTGTAATGTAAGCATCTCACTCTTTCCATATAAGGTGAAATCACAGAAAATTGAATTGTTTAACCCAAGAACAAAAGTTTTCTCGTCATGTATGCCTCCATTTTGACAATTACTTTTCTTATGTTCTAGATAAGCCTGGGCGGAGTGAATGGAGTCTGGCTTCCCGGAATTCACTAAGCCGGAGTTCTGTTCCCTGTGGAGTCCTCTTGACTGCTCCCATCTCAAAAGCGCTAAACAGGGTCGGGCCTGGACCCTGCTTAGCACTTCTGAG